>NC_054475.1:160297504-160897504 GCF_017639515.1 Carcharodon carcharias | reverse complement strand
GGTTGGCATAGTGAGCATGAGGGACATGGCTGTGGGTGCAAGGGCAGAACTTGGCATGAGGGGACATAGTCAACGGGTGGGGCGCATGAGGTGGCATGGGGAGTTTTGGAAGGCAAATGGGGTGTAAGTGGTGATGGTTGGAGGGTCTTTGCTTCTTTTCATTGGGACAAAGCCCCATGGCACCGAGGTGGGCCTTTTAAGCAGCCCATATCTGCACTCCTTCCTGGGTCAGCTGGCCCGACTCCAGCTCACAATCCCCCCTCCCCAGCGATAAAGATCCCGCCTTCACAGGTACTTTCTCCTGAGGTGAGGCAGGCCGCACCTGCTGCTACCTCCCTCCAGGATGAAACTCCAGGCGTTAACTCTGCTTCTCTCCACAGGTGCTGTTTGGCCTGAGTTTCTCGAGCATTTTTTGTTCTTGTTTCAGACCTCCAACACCCACAATACTTTATTTTTGTATTTACAATCTTGATATCGGTAACATCGTTATGGGTTTTAGGAAACTTAGTCTTTTGATTACTGACATAGCAACAGCTGCAATTGTCCTCAAATCTAAAAACCTGGCTCTTCCTTTTCAGTAAAACAATTTGAGTCTTTCCTTTGATTTTTATTAATTACCACCCAGGTTTTTATAGTCAGGGAGGCTCCAGCTCAGATCACATGATCCCCCTCATTTACTCTAACTTTAAACATACAGTCCCAAACTATAACCCTCTTACAATTCCAAAGATACAGTCCTGAAACATATGAGTTTTATAAACTTCACCGTGGTAACTCTCCTTAAGACACTTCTTACTTCTTACTTTTTACTTCCTCCACCCAGATTTTGGTCATTTGTCCCAATCATTCCTCATGTTACGGGTGTCAAATTTTGTTTAAATAACCCTCCTGTGAAGTGTCCTGGGATTTTTCACTAGGTTAAATACAAGTTGTTGTTGTTTTTGAATAAGTGTCTTCTGGCGTCTTCAAGATTGTAAATCTTTGCAAGCTTTCGAAAAATGAAACCCATATAATAGTCCCCAGAAACCCATAAGTAATACAGATCATATACAAAACTCAATCTGTACTTGGTAGAAAAGTGAAATCTCATGAGTTGGGTCTCTATTATTCAATAAACTATTGATGTTCATCAAATTTCCCCTGTGATGTAACTAATCCTTCATTCTTAGTTACAAAAATAAAATTTTGGATAATCCCTTCCCTTCTCAAACAGAAAATTGATTCATACAAGCTTTCCCCAGCTCCCCCACCGCAAATCAAATTATCCCCTTTAACAATGGCAAACCCACCCCCACCACCCTGATGACCCCCACCCATCACAGCCTAACCAAAGAGGGGGAAAACGTTGTTGGTGGGTCAGTAGGAATGATTGTAAAAAAGCTGGGACCAAATGACTCAAAGAAACCAAAGGCGCTGAGAGGGAAACCTTTTTTATGCAGCCGATCGTTACGATCTGGAGTTCATGACCTGTACAGGTGGTGGAGGCCAACTCAATCGTGACTTTCAAGAGGGAATTAGATGACGAGGAAAAGAAAATTTGAGGGCTACAGGGAAAGGGACTAGCTAAATTGCAGAGAGTCAGCATGAGTTTGATGGGCCAAAAAGCCTCTTTCCATGCTGGTGTCATTCTACGATTCTATTCTATGATCTTACATATACACAGAGCAAAGCCACTGTATGAATCTGGGATTGTAGTGAATCTGTCACTGGACTGGTAATTAGTCCAAATCCCAGCTTGAGAATTTGAGATCAGTTTACAAACCTGGAAAGAAAAATGCTGGTATCAGTTAAAAAGAGTAAACAAGTGGGTCATTTATATGTCCTTTAGGGAAGGAAATCTGCCATCTTTACCTAGGGCTGAGTTTCACGAGGGTGGTGTATCGTTTCACCGACCCACCACCCCCGCCTCTGCCTCTTCCCCCCAACCTCATTGCAAGAGTCAGCTGGCAGACGACAGACCCATAAAAAACCCACCCTGCTGAGATTGGGACATTCCACCCTACAGTGGGAGGAAGTCCCACTCCCTGAGAGCTACTGGCCAACCTGAATGGCTGGCATCTCTAGCACTTCCAACAGCACCAGAACTGCGCAGTGGCTGCTGCTGGGACTGCAAGCAGACCCACAAAGAACTCCGATGGATCCCAGAGCCAGGAAGGTTCCGCGCTTTTAGGGCGTGGATAGATCGGGCAGCTCAGGGAAGGGGACGAAGAAGAAGGCGGGGGACGGGATTAGGAGGCCAGTGGGGGCAGTGGGGTGGGGGGGGGGAAGGAGGGGGAAGGAACAATGGAGGTTAACATCTTGGGGCCGGGGGGGTTGTTTTGCTCCTGATGCATAAAGGGCACCCACCCAAATGCTGTGCATCCCCCCCCCCACCTCCTCACTCTTCCTTGCTACCTTTTCAAAATATTTTTTGAAACCCAGCTCCCCCCTGTCACCCACACCAATCTTTTATGACATGGGCAGGATGAATCACTGGTCAATTGCTAACAAACCCAATTGCCTGTTACTTTTTTTTGTAATGGCAGACGGGCTGCCGATTTTGGCACCTGCCCTTCCAATGTAATATGAGGACTGGGTCGGGGTGGATAGTAAGACAGGTGGGCTTGGCACCCTTCATATTTTATTTACCTCCACCCTCACTCCCTCGGCCAAAAACGTGCCTGGCTGGGGGTTGGGGGTGGGGGACTGGTGGGCAATGGTAGGGTCATAAAATCCTGACACTGGTCTGGCCCGCATATGACTCCGGTCCCCCACTGATGTGTTTAGCTCTTAACTGCCCTTTGAAGTGGCCTAGCAAGCGACTCAGCTGTATCCAAAAGTCTCAGGGCAGCTAGTGGACGGGCAAAAAGCGACACCCGGCATTCCAAGGATGAAAATAAAATAAAAATTGCGCCTTCAGTATAACAGAGCAGGAATCACAGCTAATGTAATCAAACTTCTCTACTCTATTAAAGGAGCATTAACATAACTTAATTAAACCTTTAACAAGTCAAGTTGGGTGTTAAAATGGTAGGAATACTGATGTGAGTATATTAAGCAATAATACTGCTGAGGGTAACTTAATCTAATAGGAGCGGACAAAGAGCTTGTATGGAGCCCCAGCCTGATTCTATAAAAGACATCTTTGTTTTTCACACTATCCGACCTCCCCAACTGATATTTTAGGGTTAAGGAAGAGGTACAACTTAGTTTAACGGCCGAGACTGCCAAAAAAGTCATTTTGCTTTGTTATCTAAAGAAACCATCATTCCTCGTGCTAATTGGAAACATACATCTCAACATAGTTATGAGAGAAATAAGGGGAGTTAAGAATGGTCATAAAACATATAAGAGAGCGCAGTGATATGACTTGCTTGACATCTGAGATTCCATAATGATGAGGAAACTGCTTGAACATAATTTTCTTAAAAAGAAATGATGTGTGCCAGGTTTCCCCCCAGATTATTAACAGGACACGGTTTCATTCTGTTTTCTGTGAGGCAGCATTCCTGGTTTGAATCATATTATGGAGTAAAAATGCTGAATATGTAATTTATTATATGTGAGCAGTTGTAATGGACAATGGGAAAACTATAAGAGATCCAATCTTTTCCCCAAAACAATCCGGGCACCAATTTAAACAAATCACATCAATCTCTCAAACTGAATTACTGCCCAGACGCTAACTACACAGGTTCTTCTTACACAGAATTTACAGCCCAGAAATTCACAGACCTTTCAACCCAATTGGTCCATAAGACATGGGAGCAGAAATTAGGCCATTCGGCCCATCGAGTCTGCTCCGCCATTCAATCATGGCTGATAAGTTTCTCAACCCCATTCTCCCGCTTTCTCCTCGTAACTATTGGTCCATGCCAGTGTTATGCTCTACTCGAGTCTCCTTTCATCTCATCCTATCCTTATATTCCTTTTTCCCTCATGTGTTTATATAGCTTCCCCTTGAATGTATCTATATTTTCCACCTCAACCACTCTATGTGGAAGCGTGTTCCATATTGTAACCACTCTCTGAGTAAAGAAGTTTCTCCTGAATTCCCTAGTGGATTTATTAGTGACTACCTCTGAGTTTGGTCTCCCCACAAGTGGAAACACCATCCCTATATAAAACTCATCAAAACCTTAACATTTCTTTTCTAGAGAAATGAGGCCCAGCCTGTTTAGAACTAAGGGTCACTGTTTAAAAATAAGGGGTCACTCATTTAAGGCAGAGATGAGGAGGAGTTTTCTTTTCTCTCAGAGGGCTGTGAGTCTTTGGAACTCTCTTCCTCAAAAGGCAGTGGAAGCAGAGTCTTTGAATATTTTTAAGGCAGTGCTAGATAGATTCTTGATTAACATGGGGGTGAAAGGTTATCAGGGGTAGGCAGGACAGAGGTTATATTCAGATCATGATCTTATTGAATGCAGAGCAGGCTTGAGGGGCCAAGTGGCCTACTCTGTTTTTTTTTTTCCCTATTTGTTCATGTGTTTCTGGCTAGGCCAGCATTTATTTTTCTTATTTAAGTGTCAACCAGACAGCAAATTTCCTTCCCTAAAGGGCATTAATGAACCAAATGGGTTTTTACAGCAATGGTTTTGTATCATCATCAGACTTTTAATTCCAGATTTTTATTGAAATGCTATGGTGGGATTTGAACCACATCCCCAGAGTATTACACGGGGCCTCTGGAATACTAGTCCAGTGATAATACCACTATTCTATCACCTCCCCATATGTTTGTATGTCATTCTTAATAGGTATAACCTCTCAGCATTAGTATCTTCCCTGTAATTCTATCAGGTGAAGTATTGTGTATTGTACAGTTCTGGGCACTGCAACTTAGAAAGGATATAAGGGGATGGTGGGATTGTCCTATGAGGAAGGATTGAGGAGTATTCTCTAGAGTTTAGAAGAATGAGAGATGATCTCATTGAAGTGTACAAAGTTCTTACAGGGCTCAACAGGGTACATGTAGGCAGCCCTTGGTTGGGGTCTCTGGAGCCAGGGAACACAGTCTCAGAATAAGAGTCAGAGGGTTGTGAACTTTTGGAATTCTCTACCCCTGAGAGCTGTGGGGGCTCAGTCACTGAGTATATTCAAAGCAGAGGTCCATAGCTTTCTCAATACCAATGACATTAAGGGACATGGGGATAGTGCTGAAAGATGGTGTTGAGGTAGAAGATCTAGGTAAATGGTGGAGCAGGCTCAAGGGTTTGAATGGTCTACTCCTGCTCCTACATTCCTATATTGGCTTAGGAAGGAGTGAGGTGCAGATCCACCAGGGCTCTAAGGGTTAGATTACCATAGAATTAAGAATGATAGAATAGTACATTAATGAATGATAAAGTGAGACCACTCGGCCTATTGAGGCTCTTTGAGCAACCCCAGTTAGTCCCACTCTCCTGCTTTTTCCCCTTATCCCTGTAATTTTTTCTCCTTCAATTCCCCTTTATGGAATGATCATAAGGAGAAATTACATGCACTAGGTTTGTATTCCCTGGAATTTAGAAGGTGATTTATTTGAGGATTTTGAGGGGAATTGATAGGGTAGAAAGAGTGAAACTTTTTCAAGTGCTGGGGGAAGTCTAGAGCAAGTGAGCATAACCTTAAAATCAGAGCTAGGACATTCAGGAGAGAAGTTAGGAAACACTTCCTCATGCAAAGCATGTTAGAAATGTGAAACTCTCTCTCCCAAAAATGCAGTAGATTCCACCTCAATAATCTTAAATCTGAGATTGATAGATTTTTGCTGGCCAGAGGTATAAAAGGACATGGAACCATGATGGGTAGACAAAGTTCAGACACAAACAAGCCAAGATCTCTCAGAATGGTGCAACAGGCTCAAGGGGCTGAATGGCTTTTTTCTGTTCCTACATTCCTATGACAATGTTTAAAAAAAACCTTGAATTAACGAACGTGTTAGTGGATATAGAGTAGAAGTCACTGTATGGGAATGTCATTGGACAAATTCTTAACACACTTACACTAAATTCCCCTCTCTGCTGTTCAGACAGAGACATTAAACTCAGAGATAAAAACAAAAATAAAAACAAAAAACTACGGATGCTGGAAATCCAAAACAAAAACAGAATTACCTGGAAAAACTCAGCAGGTCTGGCAGCATCGGCGGAGAAGAGTTGACATTTCGAGTCCTCATGACCCTTCAACAGAACTAGAGTTCTGTTGAAGGGTCATGAGGACTCGAAACTTCAACTCTTCTCTGCCGATGTTCAAGACTTGCTGAGTTTTTCCAGGTAATTCTGTTTTTGTTTTAGAGACATTAAACTGTTTATTTTAACCATTTTCATGCCAAAACTAAGTGGAGGAAGCGAACACGGCATAAATGGGTGAAGTGTTTATGTGAGTAAATGCCAACAGCAGTCCACTCACTACCTACAGGTGGTTACACATTTGAAGTAAACAGAGATATTGATATTCTTTTTGGTAAATTGAGAAGTATATTTAAGCTGATCTTCCTCCAGCTGTGTTGCTTTGTGAAAATGAGATATGACAGTGTTACTACAGCCACTAAATAATCCTGAAGTGTGAGTGAGTGAGATGCATGGGAAGTACAGCTCAGTCTCACCTTTACAGCACTTTGCACATACTTGACTTTGTGCCTTCTAGAAAGAAATGTCCATGATTAGCTGATTCAAAAAGCAAGATGTTAGTCGTGCAAACATCGACATATAACT
Source organism: Carcharodon carcharias (assembly GCF_017639515.1). Taxonomy (NCBI): domain Eukaryota; kingdom Metazoa; phylum Chordata; class Chondrichthyes; order Lamniformes; family Lamnidae; genus Carcharodon; species Carcharodon carcharias. The sequence goes on along the minus strand of NC_054475.1, from coordinate 160,890,833 downwards.
TTTAACAGATCCCTTGAGCAAAAAAAAGTGTTTCCTCAGTTCTAACAAACCAGGGGGGCTTTGTAACCAAATACATCTCAACCCCCAGGGCACATTCTGACTGGAATGACTGAGACCACATGAAACAACCACCATTCATTCATATGGGGCATTTTATGAGAGCAGACTTAATTAGACCGCGCATGAGGCAGTCACAACCAGCCATAAATAGGTTCAAATTACAGGGTCTTAATTGATTCCATTTATCTGCACCATTTCTGTAACCGCTTCCAGTCATCAATACAAATCACGGGACTCACAGTGATAGGTGGATCATAGCTGTGAAGATCAAACCTCTCTCTTTCTTTCAATAATGAATTGTAACATTCCATTTGGGTGTTAGACTTAATAGGTAGCTATTAACCTATAATGGAGGTTGTGGGGGTGGGTAGCAACCATACTCGTTACAGTGATTTCTGGTTGAAAGTCTTGTGCAAACATCAGTCCATTGGGCAGCGATAGCTACTCACTGAGGTATCAGCTCTGGACCCTGCCCTGCTTGCACAATGCTACACTTGTTTCTGTCAAAAGCAGGCTGAAAGTCTCTGAGTTGTATAAGCACAAGACATGTCAAAAGTGTGTGCTTTCCAGCGGCAAGATTTACAATCAAAACGAGCAAGATGGATTGCCAACTAATTTTAATATATAGAGTAGTGTTTATTTTTGGGATTGAAATGCAGGTGGCCTCTCTTTCACCAAAACAAATGAGTCACTTCACAGGAGAGAGAGAATTGACAGGGCACTGATGTCTCCTACATAAGGAAACCGCACTGTATACTTTTTTTCCACTTGACTGACAACTCTATAAATTTATTCACATTTACTTTAACTGGCTCCTTGTGTTTATCCAGAATTAGAGCCATAGTTACAGACTGAAAACCAAGCCTTGATTCATGGACCATCTGTGAATGGTTTCACTGAGCAATCCATAGAATCGTTTTGATGATGCAGGGGGTCTGGGTACCTCCGTGGTCTGGGACCAGTGGATCAGATTGTGATCAGCACCCGCCTTTCTTGAGGATTTTTTCCTGCGGGTTGCAGATTACACTCTATTAATAAGGAGCGAATTCTGAACGCATGTGATTTATGCCTTCATCAGTTGGTAAGTTTTCAACAACTTGGGAGAATGCCTGCAGCAGTGTTCACCATTCCTGGATGAAATAAGACTGTGGGCGGGATTTTCCACTGCCTCCCATGGCAGGCGTCATGGTGGGCAGGAGCGGAAAATATCACTGGATCAAAAAGGTCAGTTGAGGTAGAAACAGTTTCTGATCGTCAGCTCCAGACCTTAATGTCGGCGTGAGTTTCCCACCATATCATGTCGGGAACAAAATTTGAATACATTTCAACGTCCTTATAAAAGACCCTTACTGGAATCACCACCCCCCTCGCTGGACCAATAGGCCTCGGCACCGAACTAGACCAGCGTGTTTCGCAACCGTGTGTAAGTGACGTGCACTTGGCAACCTCCAACTTTGCTCCTTGAGGTTTGCCCGCCTCATACAGCACTCAGACTTGGTGCCACGCTTTGCAGGCAGCACTACATTGCTCTCAGGGGCCTTTCAGAGGCCGGGCTTTAACGTGCCAGACCGACGGTAAGGCATGGGTGGGTTGTACAGTGCAGCAGGGCGAGGACTCAAGGGGGGAGGGTGGGAATCAGGCAGGTGGCAAGGGAAGGGGCAGCAGGACAAAGCCTCGAGCGTGGGTGGTGGGGGTGGGGGTGGGGGGGCGGGGGGGGGGGGGGTGGGTGCGCGCGGTGTTGGGGGGGTAGAATGGGGAAGGTTCCATTCAGACACATGGGGCTGAATTTTCCCCCCATTGGGAGGGGGCAGGGGGGGCGGGGGGGAAGTTGAATGGTGGGCGCATACAGGAGCGCTTCCGATCGGCACCCCTAATCAGAGGCGTGGCGCCATTTTATGTGGGCGGGACAATTAAGGCCCGCCCAGCGTGACATCAGCACGGAAGCACTCTGTGCTGCCTGTGCGGGCTAGGGGTGGGGGCGATTCCTATAATCGAGAGTGCGCTCTTTCACGCATGCGCACCAAAGAGCTAAGTGCAGCCTCAGGGAGGTGGGCTGTAAATGTAAAAAAGATAAAAATAGAAAAATAAAATTCCCCTTACACGTCTCCTCATGTGACAATGTCACATGGGTTGGGACATGTCCATAATTTTTACAAAACCTTTATTGACATTTTTTAAAGCCGACATGAAACCTCATCCCGCCGCTGAATGAGGGTTCATGTTTTTTCTAGTTCTCGCCAGTGCTCCTGGCCGACCTGCTGACAGGCAGGTCCTTTAATTACTTAATTGACCCTGTCAATGGCCTCAATTGGCCACTGACAGGTCGGTGGGCCCGCAGCTGATTTTGCTGCACTCCCACCTTCCTGAAAATTTAAATGGGGCGCAGTGAGTTCCACCCAACATCACCATGCGTCATTTTACGTGTCAGTGAACAGGCCCTACCCCTGCTTGCCAACTCATAAAATTCTGCCCATGATTTGGGGGGGGGCACTGGCATGCAGGGGGAAGTGTCCTCTGGTCTACAATGGAGAGAAAGTCTCTTACAGAAGGACGTGAGTGATTTGGAGCCAGAATGGGAGGTTCGCGGAGTGAAGAAGTGCTTTAGTTTACATTACTGAGCTTTCAGAACCTGTCCTTGTCCCAGTCCAGGGAGGGGGAGGGCATGTCAATTCAGTGTCAGTCGAGTCTAGCAAGTTGTGCACAGGTTGTGGTCATGACTTTACACATGACCTTCCAGGGGGTCTCTGGCGCAATACTGGGCTACAGATGGCACACTCGCAGTCAGGGAAGACATCTGCAGCTGGTGGATGGGGGCAAGGTGGTGTAGTGGCAGGCACTTGATGGTCTCATGGGGTGGGGGGGGGGAGCGGTGGGGGTCTCTGTGCAATAGACCTCAAGATGGGGAGGGGTAAGGTCCACATGGGACATTGGCACATTCACCCCAAATGATTCAGGTGGTAATACAGGGATATTCACCACCATCACAACGGATTACAGGGGGAGGACCGAGAGTTCTTGGAGGGAGAGAAACCTGAACATTATCCTCCTCCAGGATGATGGGAAGGCTTTCCACAGTCACACAGCGAAGGTAGAAGTCGGTCTTGTACTAATACCTCAGCACCACCATCTTGAAACCTGAAGTGATGGGGCAGTAGGAAATAAGAATGAGAAATGATACATTGATAGATACATGGATGGGAGAGGTCTGGAGGGTTATGGACTAGGTGCAGGTCAATGGGACTAGCGGAATAATATTTCGGCACAGACTAGAAGGGCTGAATGGCTTGTTTTCTGTGCTGTAGTGTTCTATGGTTCTTTGGTTCTAAATAATGCTGCTTTTCTCGCCTGACACTGCACTAAGTGAATGGAGGGAAAATCCCACCTTGTGATTTATCAAGTTCACCTTCTACCATCCTAGCCGTAGTCTGATTTAGTGATTAATGAAGCTACTTTTACACCCTCAGAATGTCCTAAAGAACATTAACGTCAGTGAAATCCTTTTGAAGTGAAAGCACTGTTGTAACATAGGAAAAACAAGCTCCAACAAACATAAATAAGCAGGTCATCTCTTTTTAGCAATGTTGGTTGAGGAATAAATGTTCCCATGCTCTTCACCAAATAGTGATATAGGGTCCTTTACATCCACTCAAAGGCACAGGCAGGGCCTTGATTTAATGTCATCCATAAGGCAGCACTGCCAACAGTGCAGCACTCCCTAAATACTGCACTGGGATTATCAACTGAGATTATTATGCTTAAATGCTTCTACTTTAGAGGCAAAAGTATGACTCATTGAGGCACAGCTGTCACCTTGCCTTTTTTATTGGAGAGCTATCAATTAAAAGGAGCTAATCAGGGACAAAGCATCCTTAATGCATTATGTCACAATCTATTCCCCTTTTATATAGTCTGTTTTTTTTGAGACATTCATTGGCCGCAAGGATTTGATCTATTTGTGTCCAAATGTGCAGTAAGTCACACAGTAGGTTTGAAAATATTATTAGACATAAGAATAGAGGGAGTAGTAGAGCCCATTTAGTCCAGGAAATTCTTGGGGTGAGTTTTACACCCCCTCCCATACCGCCTCACCCCCACCAGCATATGTGAAGGCTGGGGAGCATAAATTAAACCAGGTGGCAAGCCTACCACCTTCCCACCCCCAAGGTGTCCCTCATATTGTGATTGGTGGGTAAGGTGTCAGCCAGCCTGCCCACTCTTAGGCCTATTGAGGTCATAATGTACCAATGAAAGGTCAATTAATGGCCTCTTTCTGCCTCCAGCCTCATAATACAGTGGGCAGAGGAAGGCCAAAGGAAAGTTGTTATGGAAAGAAGTGGGGGGTTAATTTAAACAGCACCAATTTCTCCTCTCACTGCTCGTATATAAACAGATAAGTGTTTTGATTTGTTTCCTTCTTTATGATGCGTATTTCCCCAACTGCCTGGTCTTTGTCTGATCTAATTTTCTAGTAATAATCCCACAGCAAACTTGAGATAGGATGAACTCAAAGGGTTAGTTTATTTGCACACACTCAAAACACAGGTGGAGGATCGCAATGTTGTCTCCACACTCAGACAGTAAAGAGAGGGATAGAAAAAAGAAGGTTTCACAGTGCAGAGACCACAAAGGAAATAAACATTCATTCATGTGGGTTCGAGAGTCCAGAAACAAAGTCTGATGAGGCATTCCTTCATGGAGGTCGGTAGGTTGAAAACCAATGCTGTATAATTCACTTTTCCAGTCATGTGGACTTCATACAATGAAATAGGCATGCAAAAATAAATCAGTCTCGTAGGTGATGGTACACAACTTCCAACAGAAACAGGGTAGATAGGGCCAGATGTTCAACCAAGGCCAGAGCTCCTTTGGTGTGGCCTACTCATCAGGCATTAAACAGCAAACTCAGCTTTTCAGTTCAGCAAGGCAATATTACTTGTTCCACAAGCCAGATGCTCATGTCATGTGACTCCCACCTCTCCACCATCTTTGACAAAGGATGTATATCCATAGTTCCAACGACTATTAAATATTTCCACCATTAGGAATTGAAAGGAAGGTTGAGAGGCCATTGTCTCAGCAGATGATCCATCTCCTTCTGGCCAGCCTGGGTTGGTAAATGCAGATGGCCTTTGTACAGCTCTCTTTGAAGTTGGGCTGTACAGTCCACAGTGGCTCCTAAGAGATAAAGAGGTGTGAGTTTTCCTAAAACTTCCAAGTGGCTTTTTTTGTTCCAGTGGAGGGGGGGTGGGGGGGGGGGGGGTGGGGGGTGGTCACAGGCAGACACAGTTTCAGCCAATTTAAATGCCTTTGTCCAGTTTTAAATTTTTTTTAGAAATATCAATTTTATAAAAACATACAGTTTGAGGTCTTCATCCCTCACAAGATGGTCAGCCCACTGCTTTATCAGCTGGGGGTAAAAGAGAAGGTAGGGGGGCTTACCTCTTTTGGAAGGACCGCCTGTGCCGATCGGAGGCATCTCCCAAGTTGGTAGACCCTCCCTTTGTGCCTCCCCACCACCACTACACCCCCACCAGCCCCTGAAACCCAACCCCCACCCTCTCTCCCCCTGTCTCGCTCGTGTGTCCAATCTCTCCCCAGTCAAAAGCCCTGGGCTCACCTTAAAGTCCGGTATCCATGATCTTCTCAGGGTTCCCTTAGAGTTGCAGCAGTGGCTCCTGCGGTGTCCTGACATTGCTGGGTGTACTCATTTGCCAGCCAGCCAGATTGGCAGGCAGCTCTCGAGGGTAGGAATTCCTGTCCCTGAGGAGTGAAGGTCCCACTCTCGCCTTGCTAAGGCCACCCCCAGCGTATTATTGCTGGGGGGCAGCCCCTTTTAAAGCCGGTGAGCTGCCGACCAACATTTCATTTGGGGTGGGGAAGTGGAGCAGGAGCATTATGCTTCCACCACCACACTCCCGTCGTAAAATTACCCCTTGTATCTTACATTAGATTAGGTTCACCTACCTCATCCTCAATTTCTGTCCCTCTATAAAAATATCTAATTGCCTCCTGGACCAAGTTACACTGAATATCTCTCAGCTAGTAGCTAAAACTAATCCCAACTATTGATCTCCTCTTGATTTAAAATCTGAGTGGGGGGGTTGGGGGTTACTTTTAACATCCCCATGATGTACAATAGAGGTTGGGAGGGAGGTAATTTAATATTTTTGGAAGGATTAAGTGGCCCCAACCTGCCCTGTACAAACATGCTGCCATTTTTACAATGTTGCATCGCATATCTCGATAGGTGAGATGCTATATTATAATATTTAAATCAGGCTCCCAGCAGTTCAAAAAACATGACAGCAGCTGCTTCAAGCAGGTAAATCTTCTTTATGTCACTGCTTGTGGTCCGGGAGGAGAAGAGTGCTTCCCCGGTGTCCTCAAGCAAATCTGCTTCCCCTTCAAGCCTGTAATGCAAAGCTTTGTGCCCCACAACCTTTCCTGAACATCCACCACCCCACCCACCTGCCTGTACCAACAGCCTTGCCCACCCACCATCCACCAGAACTGTAGTTCTGTCGAAGGGTCATGAGGACTCGAAACGTCAACTCTTTTCTTCTCCGCCTATGCTGCCAGACCTGCTGAGTTTTTCCAGGTAATTCTGTTTTTGTTTTGGATTTCCAGCGTCCGCAGTTTTTTTGTTTTTATATTTAAAAATGGCAACCAACTCCTGCTGTTAAAGTCATCAGGACATCCGTGTTCTCAGGTGTCCTGGGTCTCGTTGTAAAAGTTGGGGCCTGAGTGTCCATGGTATCACCTTCCGGCATTTATAAAACAAGAATTTCCATTTCCACAGCACCTTTCATGACTGCAGTATTTTCTAAATCACTTGACAGCCAATGACATACTTTTGTAGTCACTGTTGTAATGTAGGAGACATGGCAACTAATTTGTACTCAGTGAGCTCTCTCACAAAGAGCTATGTGATAATGACCAGCTTATTTTTTTGTTGTGAACTTGATTGAAGCATACATATTGGTCAGGACACAGGGGAGAACATCCCTGCTCTTCTTCAAAATAACATCATGGACATGTTTTATATCTAGCTGAGAAGATAGATGGGGTTTTGGTTTAATGCTACATTCAAGAATAGAAATTAGTGCTCAATTCTCTGGTCTGGGAATGTGAACCTAAAACCTCCCTACTCCGAGGTGAGAGTACGACCCACTGAGCTGTGGCTGATACCCCAACAGCAGCCTTGTAAACCGAGTTTAAACTCCAAGAATTAAAAAAAAAGCCCTTTCCTCAAAACTCAATGACCCTGTGGGTGATAAAGTTCTTATTGATGAGCTCCTAATTTTTAAATTATGTTCCCTGGTAATTGAAGCCTTCATCTTAAATGAACAAGTGTTTTGGTACATCTGAAAGGCATGAAAGGCACTTATATAAATGCAACTCTCCTGCTCTTTCTACAACACACAGGGGAAATCTCCCCCATGCTAATAGATCAAGGATTGATATTAAGCACGCAGTTAAGTAAAGAACTAGGAATGAAAACATAATATAGAAAACATAATTTGCTCCATGTAGAGTGTTGAAGAGCAGCTGAACTCAATTTTTACAGTTTCATTGAAGCCATTAATATTTAATTAAATTTGTTAACCTGCCTGGTAAAATGTCATTATTTATGTATTCTCTGGAAGCATCATGTAATACGTTGTTTGTGACATGAAACTACAACACATACTCTTCCAGATAAAGCAGCATGACATTTAACATGCAAGGCACACAGGCTTGCATCTTATCCTTTTTAAGTGAAACTGTTCCAATTCTAACTTTCATTAGTTCAGAAACATATGTGTAATGACACTAATTAATTTGCGAGGGAAAGCTTGTAACAACTGATGAAACAAAGCTTTGAATGAAAAAAATACAGATAACATTGTAAAACATTTCAGCAGATTTAGAATTTCAATTCCGTCACCATTAAGTAACCACTACTGAAGTCAAATGGACACACTACTGGACCTCCCTAATGCTTATTGATTCAAAGTTTCTATTGTATTTTTACTGCCCTGACATCCATTTAATCTTGTGAGTGGAACAGTGACTGTGTCACACATGCTGTGGAAGGCGTTTAATGAGGCTGAGAGGTGCAAGTGTCTGTAAATAACATCCATTTTGCAGCAGAGAAGGCCAATAACACTTCCACTGGGTTATATACAGATGGAAGTGTAGACGGACTTTCGGTCTGAGCATTTCTTTGACGTTGTCGATGGTTGACAGTGAAAAATAAATGATGTCGAAATCGATGAGGAATGTTGTAGAGATCCTCTGACTTGATTTCAATGAGTGAATAGTTTGAAGTGGCTTCTATAGATAAGTATCTTTTATTGGAAGATATTTCATTTTCTTCCACATTATTACAGTACCGAACGAATGTCAGAAGGTGGAGGTGCTTATTCTGTGATCATCTCTGGGGCACAGTAATGGCCAACAGTGCAAGTACTACATTTTGTCCCACTTTACTATCAAAAGTAAAATGCCAACTTGCAGTCATATGGCACCTTTTTTTAATGCATTCGCAGGGTGTAGGCATGGCTGGTAAGACCTGCAATTTTTTGCCCACCCCATATGTGGTGATTTCCCAACTTCATTGAAAAAAAACTGAGTGGCTTGCTGGGCCATTTCAGAGAGCAGATAAGAGTCAGCCACATTGCTGTTAGCTTGGAGCATCGTGTAGGTGAGTTAAGGACAAATTTTCTTTCCGAAAGACCATTATTGAACCACATTAATTTACAACAATCCTATTGTTTATGGGGCTGAATTTTATGAGGTGCCATTGACCCTGTCCTAGCTAAAAAAAACAGTGGGGAGCCCTCCACCACCCCTCCCCCCACTTACCCCTCCCCCACTCCCTCCGCCCCGCCCCCCCCTCAATCCTGATGGCTGCCCCATAGCAATTTAACGGTGGAAGCAATGCTAATCGCTTTAAGGCGAGACTTCCAGCACTTCCTCATGGAATAAAAACAACAGTAGCCATGTGAATACAAAACTGACTGAGTAACAGGAAACACAGGGTAATGGTCAATGGGTATTATACGGACTGGAGGAAGGTTTGTAGTGGAGTTCCCCACGGGTCGGTATTGAGACTCTTGCTTTCCCTGGTATATATTAATTATCCAGATCTTGGTGTGCAGGGGACAATTTCTAAGTTTGCGAATGATTCAAAACTTAGAAGTGTTGTTAACCATGAGAAGGACAGTGTAGAACTTCAAAAGGATATGGTCAAGTTAGTGGAGTGGGCAGAGGGGTGGCAGAAGAAGTTCAATGCAGAGAACTATGAGATGATTCATTTTAGTAGGAAGAACATTGAGAAAAAGTATAAAATAAGGGGTGCAATTCTTAAGGGTATGCAGGAGTATATGTGCATAGATCATTGAAGGTGGCAGACAGGTGGAGAGGGCAGTTAATAAAGTATACTGTATCCTGGGCTTTATTAATAGGGACATAGAGTACAAGAGCATGGAGGTTATGCTGAGCTTATTTAAGACACTAGTTAGACTTCAGTTGGAAATTGTGTACAGTTCTGTGTGCCACACTATAGGAAGGATATGATTGCATTGGATCGAGTGCAGAAGATGTTTACAAGAATGGTTCCAGGGATGAGAAACTTCAGTTATGAAGATAGATTGGAGAAGGTTGGGACTGTTCTTCTTGGAGAGAAGGCTCAGAGGGGATTTGATATAGGTGTTCAAAATCATGAAGGGGCTGGATAGAGTAGATAGGGAAAAACTGTTCCTGCTCGTCAAGGGATCGAGAATGAGAGGGCACAGATTTAAAGTGATTTGCAAAAGAAGCAAATGTGATATGAGGAAAAACTTTTTCACACAGCGAGTGGTTTGAGTCTGGAATGCACTGCCTGGAAGGGTGGTGAAGGCAGGTTCAATCGAGACATTCAAGAGGGCATTAGATTATTATTTGAATAGAAACAATGTGCAAGGTTACGGGGAAAAAGCAGGAGAATGGCACTAAGTCATAATGCTCGTTTGGAGAGCTGCTACAGACACGATGGGCCGAATGGCCTCCTTTTGTGCTGTAACAATTCTGTGACTGTGTGACACTGATTCACATGAGGGGATATTAGGCGATGTGACCAAAAGCTGGGTCATAGTTTTAAGGAGCAACGTAAAGGAAAGAGAGGGGTAGGGAGGCAGAGAAACTTGGGGAAGGAGGCAGAGAGACTTGGGGAGGGAGTGCCAGAGTGTAGGCTGCTGAAGGCACGGCCATCAATGGTGGAGCATAGGAAATCAGGGATCCTGAAGAAGACAGAATTGGAGGAGTGCACAGGTCTCAAAGGGTTTCTATGTTGGAGGAGTTTAGAGATATAAGGATGGTTGAGGCCATGGAGGGATTTGGAAACAAGAATGAGAATTTTAAAATCAAGTCTTTTAAAAAATGAAACTTTCTTACAGAAATCCTTTAGAACATTAACATTGGTACAAAGTGATTTTAACTTCTCAGGAACAATTGGCAGTGTAAATCTCACTCTCAGGAGAAATATGAAGTGAGAATCCCTGGAGATGAGAGTCTCACACTGACACTTCGGCACTCTGTGGAACTAAAATAAGGTGCAAAACTGAGTCAGGATATCATTCAGAGGGGCTGGTGAACCCCAGGGCACTTGGTAAATCTATCCTACCTCATCCTGGTTTCTAGACATTTTGCATTTCTAACTGTTGAGCAAGAGCTCTGTGTCCAAGGCATCTACAGATTTCACTGCCTCTCCTGGGCAGGTAGGTTAAAGCTGCAGACAGGATAGGAGCCAGACACCGTAAACAGTGTCCTGGCTGGTTGCTACTGGCAGCTGCAGTGTTAATGCACCCTGGACGGCCTTTCACCTTCTACCCTCCGTAAAATTGAGGCCGTGCAAAACTCTGCTGCCCATGTCTTAGTTTACCCAGTGACCAGCTGGTAGTGACCCTGTCAAGACCACTAACCCCCCTCCGCCAACTAATCCAGACCCCTGACTGGTCCTGATCCTAGTCTGGTCCTGACCCCCCAGCTAGTCCTGACTTCTGACTAATCCTGATCCCCAACACCTAGTCCTGACCCACAGCTAGTCCTGCCCTTTTGTTGCCACCTCACCCTGCTACATGCCAAATATGCACTGGCACACAGGTTTGTGAGTAAAACAATGTTGTGTTTAAATGTACCTTTGGCCATAGGGAAGGGAATCTGCCATCCTTACCTGATCTGGCCAACATATGACTCCAGATCCACAGCCATGTGGTTGACTGTAACTGCCCCTCTGAAATCACCTAGCAAGCCCCTCAGTTCAAGGGCAATTAGGGATGGGTAACAAATGCTGGCCTTGCCAGCGATGCACAAATCCCATTAAAGAATAAAGAAAAACAATCAGTGCCGCTTCATCTTTTAATAATTGCTCAGCTGTGGTCACAGTTTGGAACCACACGTGGTTTCAGACCTAGTCTTCTCTGTCGCACTGCTGAATGTTAAGATGGCAGGTGAGTGAATGAGGAGACCAGGAAGCTACCTCATGTGACTTTTATGTTTCCCTTATTGCGAAGGTCTGTCACCCCATAGGCACACTGAAAGAAAACGAGGTTGTAAGATTGAATCATCAGAGTAAAGAGATGGCACACGATGTAAGATATCGGCTTTGGCGCAGTGAAAAGCTCACGTTCGCATCCAGGAATTTTTATTAAACAGGATAGGCCCTGGCAGGTTTATAACACAGTGATTACATTACATTATTTAGCTTGAATCTACAAAGCTCTGTTTCCATCCTGTTCTGTTTGTAAACTTCAGTGTAAAAGATAATTTGTGACTCCTTCCATTTAATGCCTAGTCAATTACAACCACTGAAAACAAGACTGCAATTGGATTCGCAGGTCATCACCCATAGGAGAGACAGCATTTGCCACAAGATCCCTGCTTTCGACTGTCTCCATGGTGTTCTAACAGTATTTGGGTGTTTACACAAATCAACAATGCGGGCTGGTTGCATCTCATCCCATTGCCTAATGGAGCTGACATTTAAAATCTCCTTAACCTGCTGCTTGGTATTATGCTAGATAATGGCATTGATGCAGAGTAACAACTTTCTCTTGTGGGTTTTAAGTTGCAGAGGTTTTAGGTAAGAAAGCAAATAGCCTCTTTGCTGCTGTGCAGCTATTTCTATTGGTTAGAACCAGCTCTTACATAAGAACATAGAAAGAGGAGGAGGCCAGTTAGCCCCTTCAGCCTGTTGCACCATTCAGTGAGATCATGCCTATTTGTGACCTGACTCCACCATAGAATCACAGAATGCTTACAGCACTGAAAGAGGATATTCAGCCAGTCATGTTTGTGCTGGCTCTCTGAAGGAGCAATTCACCTAGTGCCAATCCACCACTGTGATAAAATGGTGTACCTTTAAGAGAATGCAAGCAGATTAACTATGTGACCGTACTGACCAATCACTGTACAGTGTGGGCTATGGGGGTAACTGTAAGTCTAGAGCTGGAGTTGGTTGTGGGAGCATGCAAGGATTTAGTGCTCTGCCTTCTGTTGCAATAAACAGTTTGTTCCTATGTTAGTCTCTCTCCATTACTGATAGCGAGCATCAACTAACAAGTACACAAAGGCGTGCTACTCGAATTTACTCGATTGGTGAATTCACAGATTCAAGATTTAAAAAACGCCTTCCCCCTGTAGCCCTGCACATTCTTCCTTTTCAGATAATAACACATTTTCCTCTTGAAAACCTCAATTGAACCTGCCTCTACCACCCACTCAGGCAGCATATTCCAGATCCTAACTACTCACTGTGTGAAAAAGATTTTCCTTATGTTGCCATTGTTTCTTTTGCCCACTGCCTTAGTCTATGCCTCCTTGATCCCGATCCTGCCACCAATGGGAACAGTTTTTCTTTATCTACTCTGAGCAGACCCTGATTTAGTAAAATAAGGCAGGATCTGGCCAAGGTAGACTGGGAACAGTTACTTGTGGAGAAAGCTACAGAAAAGCAGTGGGGGGCATTCAAAAAGGAAATGGGGAGGGTACAGGCTCAACATGTTCCGTCTACTTTGATAGGAAGGAGTAACAAGCCCAGAGAACCATGGATGACCAGAGATATTCAGGATACGATGAGAAGGAAAAGAGATGCTTTTAGCAGGTACAAGGGGAGCAAATCAGCAGAGGCATTAGTGGCGTACAGAAAATGCAGGGTGGAACTTAAGAAAGCAATTAGGAGAGCAAAGAGGGGATATGAGAAAGCCCTGGCTGGTAAAAGTAGGGAAAATCCCAAGATATTCTACAAGTATATCAATGGGAAGAGGATAACCAGGAAAAGAGTAGGGCCCATTAGGGACCAAGGGGCCAATCTATGGGTGGAGCCAGAGGACATTGGTAGAGTGTTGAACGAATACTTTACATCCGTCTTCAACCAAGAGAATGAGGATGAAGGTATGGAACTCGGGGAGAGAGACTGCGAGGTTCTTGAGTAAATTGATATCGGGAGTGACAAGGTATTGGAGGTATTGGCAGGCTTGAAAGTGGACAAATCTCCAGGTCTGGATGATTTGTGTCCCAGACTGCTGAGGGAGGCAAGGGAGGAGATCACGGGATCTGACCCAAACTTTTAATTCCTCTCTGGTCACAGGGGAGGTGCCAGAGGACTGGAGAACAGCAAATGTGGTTCCACTATTTAAGAAGGGTTGTAGATATAAGCCAGGGAACTATAGGCCAGTGAGTCTCATGTCAGTGATAGGGAAACTATTGGAGAAAATTCTGAAAGAGAGAATCTATCTCCACTTGGAGAGGCAATGTTTGATCAGGGATAGTCAGTATGGCTTTGTCAGACGGAGGTCATGCCTAACAAATTTGATTGAATGTTTTGAGGAGGTGACCAGGTGTGTAGATGAGGGTAGTGCAGTTGATGTAATTTATATGGATTTCACAAAGTCTTTGACAAGGTCCCACATGGGAGACTTATAAAGAAGGCAAATGTACATGGGATACAGGGTAATTTGATAAAGTGGATTCAAAATTGGCTTAGTTGCAGGAGACAGAAGGCTGCTTTAGTGACTGGAAGCCAGGGTCCAGTGGTGTGCCACAGGGATCTGTGCTGGGTCTCATATTATTCATCATTTATATAAATGACATAGATGACTATGTGGGGGGTAGGATTAGTAAGTTTGCAAATGACACAAAGATTGGCCGGGTGGTTAATAGTGAAGTCTTGGGCTACAAGAAGATATAGACGGTATGATCAAATGGGCAGATAAGTGGCAGATGGAATTTAACCCTGAAAAGTGTAAGGTGATACAATTTGGAAGGAGTAATTTGAAAAGGAAGTATTCAATGAACGGCATGACATTAGGAAGTTCTGAGGAACAAAGAGACCTTGGCGTGTGTCCTTAGGTCTCTGAAGGCGGAGGGGCATGTTAATGGGATGGTGAAAAAGGCATATGGGACTATTGCCTTTATCAATCGAGGCATAGATTACAAAAGTAGGGAAGCCATGTTGGAGTTGTATAGAACCTTGGTGAGGCCATAGCTGGAGTACTGTGTGCAGTTCTGGTCGCCACATTATAGGAAGGATGTGATTGCACTGGAGGGGTTGCAGAGGAGATTCACCAGGATGTTGCATGAGATGAAACATTTAAGTTACGAAGAGAGGTTGGGATGTTTTCGTTGGAGCAGAGAAGACTGAGAGGTGACCTGATCAAGGTGTACAAGATTATGAGGGGCATGGACAGGGTGGATAGGGAGCAGCTGTTCCCCTTAGTGGAAGGGTCAGTCACAAGGGGACATAAGTTCAAGGTGAGGGGCAGGAGGTTTAGGGGAGAGGTGAGGAAAAACCTTTTTACCCAGAGTGTGGTGACGGTCTGGAATGCACTGCCTGGGAGGGTGGTGGAGGCGGGTTGCCTCACATCCTTTAAAAAGTACCTGGATGAGCACTTGGCACGTCATAACATTCAAGGCTATGGGCCAAGTGCTGGTAAATGGGATTAGGTAGGTAGGTCAGGTGTTTCTCATGTGTCGGTGCAGACTCGATGGGCCAAAGGGCCTCTTATGCACTCTGTGATTCTGATTATTTTGAATACCTCTATAAAATCTATTCTCAATCTTCTCATCTACAAGGAAAACAGTGCCAACTTCTGCAATCTATCTATATAACTGAAGTTCCTCATCCCTGGAACCATCCTCCTGAATGAGGTGGCATATTTCCTTGCCCCATATCCCTTAATACCTTTGGATCAAAAAAAAACTATCAACCTCAGATTTAAAATTGGCAATAGATCTAGCGTCAATTATCATTTGAGGAAGAAAGTTCCAAACTTCTGTCACGAGTTACATGAAAAATATTTCCTAATTTCGCCCAACAAAGGCCTGGCTCTAAATGATAGACTGTGGCCCCTTGCCTTAGGCACCCCAACCAGTGGAAATCGTTTCTCTCTATCAAGCCCATCAATTCCCCTTAGGATTTTGAAAACATCGAGATCAAAGCACAATGTTCAACACCGGAGATGTGCAAAATCTTTCTCTTGTGTCAGTCCGACTGAGTGATAACAATCTCCCTTCCCGGATTCAAACCCTAGTCCAGAACGTGAATACATAACCTAAGGTGACACCAGTGCGCCATCTTGCAGATGCTGAATGTTCTTTATTCTTTCATGGGATGTTGTTGTCACTGTCAAGTCCAGCATTTGTTGCTGCCCATCCCTAACTGGCTGTGAGCTGATTGTCTCACTAGACCATTTCAGTGGGTAGTTAAGAGTCAACCACATTGCTGTGGGTGTTGAGTCACATGTAAGCCAGATTCCCAGTGAACCATATGAACTTTTACAACAATAATTGATTGTTGCCATGGCAATCATTACTGAGACTAGCTTTATACTGCAGATTGATTAATTGAATTTAGACTCCACCAGCTGGTGTATAAAATTATGAGGGGCATAGATAGGGTAGACAGGAAGGAACTTTTCCCCTTGGTGGAGGGATCAATAACCAGGGGACATAGATTTAAGGTAAGAGGCAGGAAGTTTAGAGGGGATGTGAGGGAGAATTTTTTCACCCAGAGCGTGGTGGGAATCTGGAGCTCACTGCCTGAAAGGGTGGTAGAGGCAGAAACCCTCATAACATTTAAGAAGTATTTGGATGTGCACTTGCGATGCCATGGCATACAAGGCCACGGGCCTAGTGCTGGAAAATGGGATTAGAATAGTTAGGTACTTGTTCGACCAGTGCAGACTCGATGGGCCGAAGGGCCTTTTTCTGTGCTGTAGACCTCTATGACTCTATGAGCTACTATGGTGGGATTTGAGCCCGAGCCCCCCAGAGCATTAGCCTGGGTTGCTAGATTACCAGACCATGACAACGACACCACGCTTTCCCCCCCACCACCTCCTCCCCTTAATGGGATAAACTCGAGGCTTTCCTATCCATATAGCCTAAGCCCCATGCTGCCTGTTTAGGTGGGTGTAAACAATCCCACGGCACTATGTAAAGTTAGGAACAGGGGTTCTCCTTGGTGTCGTGGTCAACATTAATCCTTCAACGGGCACCACCAAAAGCAGATTAACTGATCTTTACCTCACTGCTGTCCGTAGGACCTTGTGTCCAAAAATTTGGATCAGATGTTTGCTTAGATTAAAACAATAAAAGTAAGGAAGACTTGCATTTATATTGTGCCTTTCGTGACCTCAAGACGTCCAAAAGTGTTTAACAGTAATGAAGTGTTTTTGAGAGTGGTCATTTCATAATGTAGGAAATATGAAACCTGGGCTGACAGGTGGGGAGAGGGGGGAGGGACCGGTGCGGGGACATAAAATTGGGTGGCATGGCGATGGTGCCATGCCCGTCACCTACCTGCCTCTGCTGGAATTTTACCAGGTGGGGTAGGTGTTGGGCAGCCTATCCACCCTTGGGCCAATTAAGGCCATAAGTGGCCAATCAATAGCCACGTAAGGGCATCTCTTGCTGCTACTGGTACTAAATATTGCTACTTACCTTGGTGTCTGGCTCCAGCAATGATCCTCATGGTGGACTGGCTACATTTCCAGCAGTGGCCACTGCTCCCATTGGCCTGGCTGGGACTGGAGAGCTGCTGGCCCTCTGATTGGTTGGCAGCACTCAAAGGTGTGACTTCTCACCAGATGGGGGTAGAGCTCTTACTCTGAGCCAATTAATGGCCTGTCTGCGTTTGCTCACTATAGGTCTTCACAGCCATATGGAGGCAGGCTTGCCTCTAACTTTTCACCAGGGGAGGACCACCGCCTCCACATAAAAAATACGACCATGGAATACAATTTTCACACAGCAATCTCCCACAAACTGCAATGGGATAATGGCAAGATAATTTGTTTTACTGATGGGAGTTGATGGATAAATATTGGCCAGGAGCTAAGGGATACCTTTTTCTGCTCTGCTTCAAAATAGTGCCAGGACATCTTTTACATGGTTCTAACATCTTGTCCTAAGAGGCTGCGGAGAACAGCTTTGTTTGTTGCACCTTCTGTCCTCACATAAACGTTCAGGTCCTGTTGGGCCATGCTCCGATCCCAGGATTCACAAAAACCCTGCCTTCCCTCCCCACCACCCATCACCAGGCCCTATCTTCCAATCAGTACTTGGTGGAAAGTGGATGATATTTCACAATACTAATCTGGCAAGCATCGGGGGGAGGGGGGGTGGTGGGGAGCTCTCGTTTTGATCTCCCCACAGTTACTGGCAACATTTAAATGAGAGCATCACCTGAAAACTGCTTGGGTTTCCTGCTTGTGGCCTTGAACAGGTGAGTTACTGATTTCCTGCTTGTTTTTGATCCATCTTTAATACCTCCTCCAAAATTCCATTGAACACACAGCCCACAGAAACAGTCCATTCTGGCAATTATGCTCCACTTAAGCCTCCTCCCATTTCTCATTGAACCTATCAGCATTGCCCTCTCTTCGAGTCTCTGATAAGCCTACATGGCCGCCCCTTAAATGCATCAATTTTATTCACCTCAACAAGCCCCTGTGATCAACATTTCAACATTCTAACCAACCCCCTGGTTAAAGAAGCTTCTTCCAAATTATCCATTTGATTTTTATTTTATATTATTGACATTTCTGTACTAGTCAATTTCATGCTTCCCAACTTGTGGTGTATTCAGATGTGACTATTTCTTTCAAAGTCCGTACGCTAAGATCCCAAATTGGTTTATTTTCCAATCATAAAGAGCATCCTTATAATTACTTCATTAAAATATTTAATGATTAAGTTAGCCCTTTATTTTCAGTGAGGTTGAACAAAAAGCTAACAGCAATGCTTTTTTCTAAAAAAAAATGAATTAAGATAAGCCTTCTTTATTATGCAGTCTCAATAGTGAGTTAAGCCATGTTATAGTTCTCACCATTTTACGACAGTGCTTAGCTTCAAGCATTATGAGCCCTTGTTGTATAGAGTCACAGTGCTTCTAATTACATTTTAATCAACAGTAAATTGTATCCACTTATTAGATTTGAACCCTGCGTGAGTTACGGCTGTCCTTAGCTGCATGCTGTTTTTCTATCAAAGCTTATCAATTTCACAGAGTGGCCATGTTGTATTTAATATATCAGGCAATTCCTTCATAAGAAAGGAACTTATCTGTTGTCAGGCTTGAACCCATTATCTCAGTACTGAGAAGCAGACATCTTACAGCTAAGCTGCTTACTGATGCTCTTTATGGAGTGTTGTGATCTTTTAACAAATGCATGTTATTCTCTTGTGAGTTTCCATGCGATAATGCATCAGGCCCTTTCCTGTTTAATAAGGCTATCGACTCTTCCAACTTGAATCCCGCACTCACTGCTGGAAGGAAGAGTCACTATACTGTTAATCCACCAGAGCTAATGATGTCCTCTTGTTCTTTTCCATTCATATTCTTGCAAAAGCTTTTGCATTCCTTCTGTTTTAACTTGTCAACAATGGCACATTTTATAGTCAGGAGGTTCTGAGTTCAAGTCCTACTCCAGAGACTTAAGCACAAATGTTTAAGTCAACTGTCCTAGTGCAATTCTGAAGTACCTATGAAAGTCACCGATGACCACAGGCTGCTTTCTCATTAGACAGAGATGACTGGTGGTGAGTTTACCCTGAGGGTTACCACGCCTCAGACAAGGGGTGAGGTTCAGAATGTAGGTCTTTCATGGATGATCTCACAGGAAGTGAACCCACACTATTGGTGTCATCCTGCATCACAAACCAGCCATCCAGCCAGCTGAGCTAACCGACCCCCCAGTAATACTGAGTCCTGTTAGAGGCCCTGTAACTCAAACAATGATATGTTGAACCAAAGCCCTGTCTGTCCTCTCAGGTGGATGTAGAAGTTCCCACAGCACAAAATTTCAAGAAAGACCCTGGGTAAAGATGTTTCTCCTGATTGAATTTAGTGGCTATCTTACATTTATAGCTTCTAAGTTTGGTCTCCCATTCAAGTGGAAACAGTTTCTCCATGCTTTTCATAACCTTAATGACCCCTCGAAGGCCACCAATCAGACTTCCCCTTTCTAGTGAAAAGAGCCCAAACCTGTACAATCTTTCTTGATAGTTATAATCTCTCAGCTCCGGTATTATTCTTACAAACCATTTTTGTACCTTTTTCAAAATATCCTTTTTATAATATGGGGACCAGAACTGTTCACATTATGGTCTAACAAAGGTTCGAGACAAGTTTAACATGACTTCCTGACTTTTCAATTCTATCCCAATAGAAATAAACCCCAGTGCTTTGTTTGCTTTTTTAATGGTCTTTTTAGCCTTCAACGCGACGTTTCATGATTTCTGTATCTACATGTATCTTCTGTATGTACCTACAGATCCTGTTATTTCTCAGTCCCATTTTGACTCTGTTCTCCAAACAGTATGCTGCTTCCTCCTCCTCTGGCCAAATATATCACTTCACACTCACCGCTGTTGAAGTTAATTTTCCAATTTGCATGTTTCTAAACACTAATTTTTCATCCTAGTTCTGACAGTGTGCTTAAAAAGATCCCTGAGGCTGCTGTCGCTATCACAATGCATCAAGAGTTATCCCAGCAGTTCTGATGAAGAGTCACACAGACTCGAAACGTTAACTGTCTTCCTCTCCGCAGAAGCTGTCAGACCTGCTGAGTTTTTCCAGCTATTTTTGTTTTTGTTTCAGATTTCCAGCATCTACAGTATTTTGCTTTTACCAGGTGTCTATTTGCCTTGGCCTAGTCTGGAATGTCTGCTTCCAAGCACCGTGACCAAGTTTTATTATTCACTGCCTCATAAACATTCTCTGACACTGCTCCTATGGAACTATAATTTCACTAGCGTAGGCCTTGGTTCATATCAGGCGCCATTGTCTCTGAGTCAGCAGTTTGTGTGTTCTGCTTCCACTCCAGAGACCTTAGCACATAATCCAAGCTGGCGCTCCAGAGCAGTACTGAGGATGTGCCGCACTGTGGGAGGTGCCATCGGGTTTTTTGGTGAACCCTGATGGGTTGAATAATATATTTTGCAAATGTATAAAGTACTTGTATATAGTATTTGTATAATACTTGTATATAGTAACTTGTATATAAATGTACATAGCTTGGTCAAAATAAAATTAGAGACTGGAGCCAGGGAAAGTATAAATAATGAGATATGATAAAAAAATTGCAGCCCTTCAAATGATTATTTTTCCTTTGGAGAATTCAGGTAATCAGAATGGTCAGGTTACAAAATCGAGTCAATGAGAAATGTCCAGCACAAATATATTTCTGCCACAGACAGATTTAATATGCCATGTGCTTTGTATAAGACCTGTAATAAATAAAACCAAATATATTGAATTATCTAATTGTAGCAAATGACATAGATTTACTCAGAGTCGCTTTTCAACTGAAAATAAATCAAATTAGCAGTTAACTTGAATTAAACAACTTCAAATTAAAAGGAGCAGGCTGTATGTAAACATATTAGATGCAAGTATATTTAATTATATATTATAAATCATTAATTCTAAAAATGAACAAATGCAAATCAGAATGCATCCCTGATGTTAATCACTCCACAACTGGTAGCCATGCTTTCAGCTGCCTGTGCCTGAGGCTTTGGAATTGCTTCTCTAAGCCTCTCCATGCACCTCTCTACTTCCCACTATCCTAAGATGCTCCTTAACACCTACCTTGCTGACCAAGCTTTTGGTTATCTTTCCTAATATCCTTGGTATCAAATTCTTTTTGATAATTGCTCCTGTGAAGTGCCTTGGAATATTTCACTATGTTAAGCGCTCCATATAAATGTCCTACATGTCCTATACACAGTTAAGATCATGGCTGACCTGGTTGCAGCCTTAACTCCACTGTCCTGCCTGCCCTCCACAACCCTTGACTCCCGTGTAGAACAAAAATCTGTCTAACCTCCACTGAGGCCTAATTAATGCTCTGACTCCCTCATTTAACTCAAATTTTTTGAGCTGCCTGTGCGAAATTCCCTCAGCTAAGGTTGTCTGTTAATATATGCTAAACACTCAAGTGGAGTGATATTCTAATTTAGGAGGGAGGCGGTGGCATAGTAGTATTGACACTGGACTAGTAATCCAGAGACCCGGGGCATTGCTCTGGGGACCTGGGTCCAATCCCACCATGACAGATGGTGGAATTTGAATTCAATAAAAATCTGGAATTAAGTCTAATGAAGACTATGAAGCCATTGTCAATTTTGTAAAAACCCATCTGGCTCACCAATGCCCCTTAGGGAAGGAAATCTGTTGTCATTACCTGGCCTGGTCTACATGTGACTCCTGACCCCAGCAATTTAGTTGACTCTTAAATGTCCTCTGAACAAGGGCAATTAGGGATGGGCAATAAATGCTGGCCTAGCCAGTGACATCCACATCCCATGAAATAAATTTTTAAAAAGTGACCTTGTTTGGATAAATACCTTTGTACAGTGTGGCTTGTCTTACTTATGTGACCTCTGATGTCACATTATGTAAATAAAGGTTTTAGGTAGTAGTCATTTAATACACTACATGGAACCTAGTGTCAAAAGCATGTGGGGTTCAATGGATTTTTATAGCTGTAAGAGAGCCGACGGCTGTGAAAAACAGCAGAGAATAATTAAAGCTTCTGTCTGCCACTTTGTGCAGGACACCGCCTGCTGGGTGAGTCATTATGGCTTTGAATATTTCAGGATACCTACTCTTATGGAGATGAAAGGGGAATTGACAGTAAATTGGAAATTCTTCCAGTCTCAATGGCAGAATAATGGTGTTGCCACAAGGTTGAACAAGAGACCTGAACAATTAAGAGTAGCGAGATGAAGAGTATCGTGGACATGGCCGTGTAGTGGTATTGTTGCTGGACTATTAATCCAGAGACCCAGGGTAATGCTCTGGGGACCTGGGTTTGAATCCTGTCACAGCAAATAGTGGAATTTGAATTCAATAAAAATTTAGAATTAAAAGTCATTGTCAATTGATGTAAAAACCCATCGGGTTCACTACTGTCCTTTAGGGAAGGAAATCTGTTGTCCTTACCTGGTCTGGCCTACATGTGACTCCAGACCCACAGCAATGTGGTTGACTCTGAAATGTCCGAGCAAGCCACAAACTGCTGCAATAAAGGAATAAATCTAGACGGATCACTTGGCATTGACCTAGGCACCGGAAACTACAATAGCAATCGCTGCCCTATTGACCATGCTCCTCTTTACTAACATCTAGAGGCTAGTGCCAAAATTGGGAGAGTTGTCTCACAGACTAGTCAAGCAACAGCCTGACATAGTCATCCTCATGGAATCATACCTGACAGATAATGTCCCAGATTCCACCATCACCATCCCTGGGTATGTCCAGTCACACCGACAGGACACACTCAGCAGAGGTGGTGGTACAGTGGTATGCAATTGGGAAGGTGTTGCCCTGGGAGTCCTCAGAATTGATTCCAGACCCCATGAAGTCTCATGGCATCAGGTCAAACATGGGCAAGGAAACCTCCTGCTGATTATCACGTACTGCACTCCCTCAGCTGATGAATCAATGCTCCTCCATTTTGAACATCACTTGAAGGAAGCAGTCAGTGTGGCAAGGATGCAGAATGTACTCTGGTTGGGGGTCTTCAATGTCCATCACCAAGAGTGGATCAGTAGCACCACTACTGACTGAGCTGGCTGAGTCCTAAATGACATAGCTGCTAGACTGGGTCTGCGGAAGGTGGGGAAGGAACCAACAAGAGAGAAAAGCATATTTGACCTCATTCTTACCAATCTGCCTGCCACGGATGCATCTGCCCATGACAGTATTAGTAGGAGTAACCACCACATAGTCATTGTGGAGGCGAAGTCCCATCTTCACACTGAGGATACCCTCCATCGTGTTTTGTGGCACTACCACCATGCTAAATGCAATAGATTTCGAACAGATCTAACAACTCAAGACTCCATGAGGTGCTGTGGGCCATCAGCAGCAGCAGAATTGTACTTGAACACAATCTGTAACTTCATAGCCCAGCATATCCTCCACTCTACCATTACCATCAAGCCAGGGGATTAACCCTGGTTCAATGAAGAGTGCAGGAGGGCATGCCAGGAGCAGCACCAGGCAAACCTAAAATTGAGGTGTCAATGTTGTGAAGCAATAAAGCAGGACTACTTGCGTGCCAAACAGCATAGGCAGCAAGTGATAGACAGAGCTAAGCGATCCCACAACCAATGGATCAGATCTAAGCTCTGCAGTCCTGCCATGTCCAGTCGTGAATGGTGGTGGGCAATTAAACAACTCACTGGTGGAGGTGGATCCACAAATATCCCCATCCTCAATGATGGAGGAGCCCAGTACATCAGTGCAAAAGATAAGGCTGATGCATTCGCAACAATCTTCAGCCAGAAGTGCCGAGTGGATGATCCATCTCAGCCTCCTCCAGAGGTCCCTAGCATCACAGATGCCAGTCTTCAGCCAATTCGATTCACTCCACGTGATATCAAGAAATAGCTGAAGGCACTGGATAGTGCAAAGGTTATGGGCCCTGACAACATTCCGGCAATAGTACTTGTGCTCCAGAACTTGCCACGCCCCTAGCCAAGGTGTTCCAGTACAGCTACAACACTGTTATCTACCTGGCAATTTGGAAAATTGTCCGGGTATGTCCTGTACACAAAAAGCAGGACAAATCCAACCTGGCCAATTACCGTCCCATCCGTCTACTCTCGATCATCAGTAAAGTAATGGAAGGGGTCATCAACTGTGCTATCAAGCAGCACTTGCTTAGCAATAACCTGCTCACTGATGCCCAGTTTGGGCTCTGCCAGGGCCACTCAGCTCCTGACCTCGTCACAGTCTTGGTTCAAACATAAACAAATGAGCTGAACTCGAGGTGAGGTGAGTGTGACTGCCCTTGACATCAAGGCAGCATTTGACCAAATGTGGAATCAAGGAGTCCAAGCAAAACTGGAGTCAATGGGAATCAGCTGTTTGGAGTCATACCTAGCACAAAGGAAGATGGCTGTGATTGTTGGAAGTTAGTCATCTCAGCTCCAGGATGTGATCGCAGGAGTTCCTCAGGGTAGTGTCCTAGTCCCAACCATTTTCAGCTGCTTCACCAATGACCTTCCTTCCATCATAAGAGCACAAGTGGGGATGTTCGCTGATGATTGCACAATGTTCAGCACCATTCACAACTCCTCAGATATTGAAGCAGTCCATGTCCAAATGCAGCAAGACCTGGACAATATCCAGGCTTGGGCTGACAAGTTAGAAGTAACATTCGCGCCACACAAGTGTCAAGCAATTACCATCTCCAACAAGAGAGAATCCAACCATCACCCCTTGATGTTCAATGGCATTACCATCACTGAATCCCACACTATCAACATCCTGGGAGTTACCATTAACCAGAAACTGAATTGGACTAGCCAAATAAATACTGTGGCCACTTTGATTCCTCTAATAATGTCATTTATGAATGCTGTGTTGAAAACCAGAGCTCAGGAAGAGGGGGAGAATATTGATTGGTTTGTGACTACACTGAGGCATCTAGCTGAATCTTGTGAGTTTAGACAATTGAGGGATGATCTCATCAAATATAGGATTGTCTTAGGAACAAGCGATCCTGCAGCGAGAGCACTTCTGCTGTGAGAAGAGAAACTCTTAACAAAACTATCAACCTGTACAGAAGCTCTGAGGTTGCTAATCATCAGCTGAAGAGTATTGATGGGAGAATCGATGAAGCTTTGCACTATGTTGAGAGGCAGTCCAAGCCTTCCAAGCGCAAGACAATGGAGAAAATGAAGGACTATTTACAGCAGGGCCAGCAGAAAGGCCAAGGCTAAAGTACTGGATGTAAATAGTGTGGAGGACACCACACAGAAGAAAAGGAAGCATGTCCAGCATGGGGAAAGCAGTGATCTAAATCTTTGCACGCAAGTATGTCTCACTAGAAAGTATGTCTCACATGAAAATGGTTGCTGGAGAGGTGTCAAATGATGATTCTGAGGAATCGGTCTACACCTTAGAACAGGTTGGCTCTGTCAAGTTTTAAGGTATAAAATGGCTTATGACTGTTGGAATGATAACTGCAAAAGGGGAGCAGCAAGTTAACGTAAAGTGTCAGATAGACAGTGGTACTATGTGCAATATTGTAAGCTTCACAGACCTGTGTTACGTTACTGAAGATGGTGACTGAAAATGAAGCCATCAAAGGTAAATTTGAGGTTCCATGATTGGACAATGCTCACCCCAATGATTGCTGAACAGATCCCGACACATTACATAGGTCTTGGGTGCCTTCCTGGTGAATATCATCTTGAAGTAGCTGAGAGTATGAAACCAACTCAACATTTTCCAAGGGGAGTTCAAGCTGCCCTCAAGTCCAGCCTGAAAGACAAGATAGAGGAGCTGGAAAAAATGGGAATAATCAAAGTGACAACTCCTACAGACTGGATGAGCAGCATGGTAGCAGGTGGAAAAGTACTGGAAAGCTGAACATGTGTATAGATATAAAGGACCTCAATAAAGCTTTAAAGAGATCACACTATCACATGTTAACCTTTGAAGAAATTCTGTCACAACTTGACAAGGCAAAGGTCTTTACTGCCCTAAATGTAAAGGATGGATACAGACAAGTAATGTTGGATGAAACCAACAGTTTTCTGACTACATTCTAGATGCTATTTAAGAGGTACAGATGGTTGCAAATCCTGTTTGGGATTTCTACTGCTCTGGAAGAGAAACGATACAGACAGCATGATATAGTCAATAATCTTCCAGGAGTGGAAGTGATTCTGAATGATCTGCTAGTCTACAGATGTGGAGACATGATGGCAGAAGCCATTGCAGACCATGACCAGAATCTAGTGAGACTGCTGGAGAGAGCTCGCAGGTTAACCTGAAGCTGAACAAAAAAAACTGCAACTGAAGATGAGTGAAGTCAAATACCTAAGTCATGTACTGACAGTGAAAAGAGTTTGCCTGATCCTGATAAGGTGCACGCTGTAGCAGAGATGCAGCAATCAACAGGTGTGAATGCAGTTCAACAATCTGTAGATTTATGAACTACCTAGCCAAGTTCTTGCTCAGTTTGCCATCAGAGTGTGAACCTCTAAGTAAGGTCACTGGAAAGGATGTTCGGTGGTGTTGAGGCACAGAACAAGAAGCAGCTTTCATTCCCATCGAACAACTAGTGACAACAACACCAGTGCTGAGGTACTGTGATGTCAACAATGAAGTCACCCTGCAGTGTGATGCCAGTAAAACGACTTGGAGCAATCCTCATGCAGTAAGGACAACCCAGTTGCATTTGCTTCCAGGGCATTAATGCAAACTGAACGACGCTATGCACAAAACAAGAAAGAGTGTCTGGCTATAGTCTTTACTTGTGAGAATTTTCCTTTTGGGAGAGAGAAAATGATGATAGAGTCTGATCACAGGCCACTTCAAAGTATATTTCTCAAATTATTTCTATATACTCCAAAAAATTTGCAAAGGCTGTTACTTTGCTTACTGAGATATCATTTGAAAGTTGTTATGAACACTTTAATCACAGGAAATGGTTCATCTTCAAGGACTAAAACATTCTGGAGGATTTTGTGTTTTAAAAGACACTGTCCCTTAAAGGGTTAATGCAGGACTCTGTTTGCTATTCCTGAAAAATACATCGTTTTACAAGAAAAGGTAATTAAGCAGTTTCAAAAAGCTGCAAACCGTATGACCCTGGTGGACTGTGTACAAAAGTGGCCACTGGGTAGCTTATGGCTCTGGAAAGAAACCATGCTTGGAGAAACTGTGTTTAAAAGTTGCTTTTGGTTTTTGTTTTGAGAAGAGAAAGGACCAACTGTTTGTGAAAGGAAGACAGCAGCCTTTTTGCAGTCTAGAGCCAGACCAAAGTCGAGGTGAATATAAGCTGCTACATGCTGGAATTGAGTACCTGAGAATTTTCCTTGAGTCCACCTAGAAAGCAGTGCAAACGTCGTTGACTGTTTCGCGGATCAGCACTGAGAGACCAATCATCTGACACAGATGCCCTTTCGAGGATCCACCATCTTTCTTTTTCTCTTGAACTATTTACTTTTAACCTTTGGCAGAATTCTTCTATGTGCGTGTATGTGTATTCTGTGTGTGTGTGTTGTGTGTGTGTGTTTGCGTGTGTGTGTGTTGTATGTGTATGTGTGTGTGTGTGTTGTGTGTGTGTGTTGTATGTGTGTGTGTTGTATGTGTATGTGTGTTTAGAGTAATTAGTATACTTTCATATTCCATATTGTGTGGTAATAATCTTTGCATTTGTATTTGACAAGAGTTGTTTTATAATAAACGTTATAATAAACTAATAAGTTTGTTGTTTATTGAAAGAAGACTGGTTAAAATCTCTTTTATTCTGGGTAGCAGTAGTGAAGGTAAATGATTGGCCATTTTGGTGAGTGAATCAAACTTTTAAACTAATGGTGTGACCTGTGAAGTAGCAGGGCTAGGTCAACTACACACCCTTCACACCCCAGTCATAACAAAGTAAAGTGCAAGTAAGGGAAGCAGATGTACATCATTTACATATTATTGAGAGCTGCACTCCCATTGAAGGAAGTTGATGATATTAGTACAGAGTGAAATCTTTCAGATTCAGCAAGAAGCAGCAGTACGACATGCTCTAAAATCATCAACCAGCACATTGAATCTGACGGATAAGCACCTTGCTCAGGTCAAGCAAACTACACAGCGAGGTGCAACTCTTCAAATGTGACCAGAAGTAGTGATGAAAGGATGGCCTGAAACCATCAAGGACACACCTGTTGCTATAGGGGAGTGTTGGGCATACAGAGATGAAGTGACTGCCCAAGACTGCACGTCAGGAACTTGAGCCAATATTCCTAAAGAGATAAGAAAAGACATCCCGAAGTGCATCCATGTAAGCCATCATGAAATTGAGTCTAGGCTGAGGAAGGCAAGAGAAGTGCTCTAGTGGCCAAAGATGAGCAAGTGTTAAGGATTTGGCTCAGTCAATAAAAGGGTTAAAAATTTTACTCAGCTAAAACACAGCTAAAAATCCTTTGAGAAAATCACACACATTAATTTCACACACATATACAGATACAGGCCTTAAGGAGAGGCTTTTTCAGACAGGGAACCAAAGAAACAACCTTAGTAACATAGCAGCTGAATTTCAGAAAAATATGTTTTGATTCTCAAGAATTGCTCAAACAAAAAATTGCTCTAACATTAATACAGGCAATGGGACTGTTGTTCTAGATGTCATAGGTTTTTTTAAAGTTAGAAACTTAGGTAAACAAGTCAGGTTTTGCGCAATCATTAATGTGTCGATACTTTAGATAGGTTTCATCATAGCTGAGACAAGACAATAGAAAACTATGCTTTATACTTTTGATTGTAAGTGTAAAACTAATTTTTTTTATTTGTTTGAATATCCTACTCTTATTCTCTAACTGGATTTGAAGTTTACATTTACTGTGTTTATAGATGAATTAGTTTATCTTGCACTTACACTCTATGGGCAGAATCATCCAGTCCTGTTGGCTGTGAGCGTAATGGTGGGTGTGAGCAGGCAATATGCCGGTTTCATGCCACCGTGAAATCAGTTTGCAATCGCCTGCTGCACCCCTTAATGGCGGGCCACCGCACATCAGGAACCTAATTTCAATGTTTTAGCATCTCATTATAAACTCATTATGTGCTCACCAGAAAGATTCGCCCATGCCGGATCATCCAGGCAATCATGCTTCATAGCTGTATGTAAGCGATGTACACCTGGCCAGCTGCACTTCGCTGGGAACTTTGAGCTTTGTTTGCGTACCTTCCTTCAGCAGCACCCATGGTCATCAGCGTCAGGCTTCACAGCAGCATCACATCACTTTTAGGGGGTCTCATGTGCAGTTCACTACCTACTAGATTAGCCGTAAGGCAGGGGTGACTTTTCACCAGCTGCGTTGCTAGAGCTTGCTTAGGGAAGTGGGAGAAGCAGCCTCAGGCAAGGGAAGAGTCTGCAGGGCAAGGGCTGTACAGGGGAAGGGGGGTATCCCAGGGTGTGTGTGTGGGGGCAAATGTTGATTTGTGCAAGCGGCCTCAAGATGGTGAGTGTTGAGGAGGCAGTCTCCAGAGGAGATGAGGCCAGATGATGATGTGAGCATTTGTGTAAGAGAGACTCAGTGGTGATGTCCCTTGAGCTGGCAGTGAGTGAGATGCCAGTGAATATGTGACGGCCTTGTGAGTGTGTGAGTTTAGAGTGATGAGATGGTGGCCTTACCCTGGCAGCACGGGTGAGATCATTCATCTTTCTTCTGCACTTCTGTGTAGTGTTGGCACTGACCACCACTGCCACTGTCTCCCAAGCTAGAGTGGTGAGATTGCTGGACCTCCTGCGGCCAGAGTGAGGGTGGAGGACATCATGGTGGACCTCCAAAAGGCATTCCGGTGGTGGGTCACTGAACTCTTCTTGGCTTTCAGGGCCATGTCTTCACTGGAGCGGTCCTGGGCTGCAAGCATTGAGAACTGTGAGTGCAGCAGCGTTTTAGATATGGCTCCCAGAGGGAGGTAAAGGTGGATGATTCAGGGGCCACCTGCCAGTGTGATGGCGTGTTTCCTGTGGCTGCATAGTTAATGAGGCAGGAAGCAGACGATATGGCAGCCAGTGGGTAAAAAATCCTTTCTCACGCCAACTACCACACTTAGTGCAATTCTGGGACATTTCCAGCCTTTAATATTCGAAACAATACTATAATATAATCCAAGGTTTAAGCTTATAATAAAGTATTATAAAGTATCCATTATAAAAGGCTGTAGTCTTACTCTGTAAACTTCAAGGACCCTAATTCTGCTAGGATTTTCTAATGGTTCAGTGAGCTAATTTCTGCCGTGATATACCTACAAATTATATTTTATTCTGTAATATCTTTGTTTAGTCTAAATACTCCTGGGAGGGAGGATATGTTATCTTGAGACCAAGTCGATAGCTAGTACAGCTGTCATAAGCTCTTATGATGATTTAAAATCTCTTTTAGCTGAGAATTTAAACTGGCAATAAATTTGACTGAAAGATTTACATTGCCGGGGGGGGTGCGGTGGGGGCTAAAGATAGCAGAACCCTAACACAATGCGATTAAGGACCACATCAGCCAATGCAGTGCTTGTAATGGACATCAGGCTAAACAAGCAAAAGAACTGCTCATGACTCATGACATCCCAGACAGACCATGGATAAAGATGTTGTAAGATGTGTGTTGTTCGGGAGGTCTCATGAAGAGGTTCTGAGTCATGTATAGACTAAGAGTAAGTGTTTATTAACTACTTGCAACTATATATATATATATATATATATATATATAGAGTGTAAGGTCTAATCAAGGAGCTGTCTCCGTGCTTGCCTCTACACACGTCCCTGTCCAGTACAAGACTACACTCTAGACTTGGATCATGTGTTCCTTTACATCACACTGTGGGCAATACAGTACCCAGTCCTAAGTTAACCCATTCTATGCCGGACCATTATACTACAAAGGCCTCTTCACTTTCACTTTCACTGGTACAATCACAGTTGCCCACTGTTCAGACTACTGCGGGGTTAGATCAATTGCCCAATCATGGAATCACATTGAATAGTAAACATTTTGTTTTGGATTTTGCAAGCATGGGCTAGTTGAGTCTGAGCCACGGGCAAACTGGCATAGGGTAAATAATGTCAAGGAGTTAAATACGTGGCTGATAGATTGGTGTGGGAGGAATGGGTTTCAGTTCATGGGGCATTGGCACTAGTACAGGGGTAGAAGGGAGCTGATCTGGTGGGATGGCTTCACTTGAACCATGCTGGGACCAGTGTCCTGGTGCATCAAATAACTAGGACTGTAGAGGGGGCTTTAAATTGAATAGAGACAAGGATCTGGAGAGGGGATAAATAGGCTTATGAAGCAAAAGGATACGGCAACTTTGCAAGGCAGCTATTTAGGTAATGATACCCAGAGTGTGACAGGAAGTGACAGAGTGTACAAACATTAAAAAAACAGCAGCAAATAGGGTCAAAGGGGGAAAAATGGTAAAAAGGCAAAATTAATGGCTCTTTACTTAAATGCACATAGAATTTGGAACAAAATAAATGAATTAATGGCACAAATAGAAGTTAATGGGTATGATCTTATAGCCATTACAGAGACATGGTTACAAGGAGATCAAAGCTGGGAACTAAAAATTCAGGGGTATGTGACTTTCCAAAAGGGCAGGCAGGAAGGAAAGGGTGGTGGGGTAGCTTTGTTAGTACAAGATGGATTAAGTACAATAGCAAGAAATAATCTTGGATCAGAAGATATAGAATCCATATGGGTGGAGGTAAGAAATAACAAGGGGAAGAGGATATTGGTGGGAGTTGTCTATAGGCCCCCTAACATAGCTGTACTATATGACAGAGAATAAATCACGGGGTAATGAGGGCATGTACAAAAGACAGTATATTAATCATGAGTGAATTTAATCTTCATGTAGATTGGGAAAATCAAATTGGCAGAGAAAACGAGCAAGAATTCATAGAGTGTATTTGGAACAGTTTCCTGGAACAATATGTTGTGGATCCAATTAGGGATCAGGCTATTTTGGATCTGGTAATGTGCAATCAGGCAGGTTTAATAAATGATCTCAGAGTAAAAGATCCCCTAGGAAACAGTGACCATAATATGGCGGAATTTAGCAGTCAGTTTGAGAGTGAAAAATTTGAGTTGGAAACAACTGTGCTAAACTTAAATAAGGGTAATTACAAAGGAATGAGGGCAGAGTTGGCTGAAATGGACTGGGAAAGGCGTTTAACAGAAAAAAACGGTTGATGAACAATGGCAGGCTTTTGAGAAAATAGTTCATGACGCAAAACAAAGCTATGTCCCAGTGAGGAAGAAGGATTCTAGGAAGGGGATAAACCAACCATGGTTAACCAAGGAAGTTAAGGATAGTATCAGATTGAAAGAAAAACATAAAATGTGGCAAAGATTAGTGGTAAGCCAGATGTTTCGGATAGTTTTAAAAACTAACAAAGGATGACACAAAAAAGAGGGACAAAAAATCTTTGAGGGTAAACTAGCAAGTAATATAAAAACGGACAGTAAGTGGTTCTTTAAATATATAAAAAGAAAGAGAGAGGTCAAAATGAACCTAGGCTCCTTAGAGCATGAAGCTGGGGAAATTATAATGGGGAACCAGGTAATGTCAGAGGAGTTGAATAAATACTTTGCATCAATCTTCACGGTAGAAGACACTAATAACATTCCAAAAATATTAAATAATCAAGAGGAAAAAGAGGGGGAGGAAATAAATACAATAACCATCACTAGAGAAAAAGAACTAGGGAAACTAATGAGGCTAAAGGCCGATAAGTCCCCTGGACCTGATGGGTTGCATCCTAGGATATTAAAGAAAGTAGGCACAGAGATAGAG
This sequence comes from Carcharodon carcharias, assembly GCF_017639515.1. Lineage (NCBI taxonomy): Eukaryota > Metazoa > Chordata > Chondrichthyes > Lamniformes > Lamnidae > Carcharodon > Carcharodon carcharias. The sequence continues at coordinate 160,857,931 of NC_054475.1, read as the reverse complement.
GATGCACTGATAGTAATTTTCCAAGAATCCTTAGACTCTGAAAAAGTCCCAGAGGATTGCAGAATGGCCAAGGTAACATTCTTATTCAAAAAGGGAGGGAGACAAGAAACAGGTAACTTTTAGCCAGTTAGCTTAACATCAGTCATCGGGAAAATTCTAGCGATTATTATAAAGGATGTAATAGCAGAGCATTTAGAAATACACAATATAATCCTGCAGAGTCAGCATGGCTTCATGAAGGGGAAATCAGGCCTGACAAATTTATTAGAATTCTTTGAGGAGGTAACAAGCAGGATAGATAAAGGGGAACCAGTCGATGTAATATATTTGGATTTCCAAAAGGCATTCAATAAGGTGCTGCACATAAAGCTACTTAATTAAATAAGAGCCCATGATGTTGAAGGTAGTATATTAGCATGGATTGAGGATTGGCTAACTAATAGAAGACAGAGAGTTGGGATAAGGGGGGGCATTTTCAGGATGGCAACCTGTAACTAGTGGTGTGCCACAATTATTTACTTCCAATTTTTGCGTGAGCGTGGAACGGCGTCGGGACGCTCACCCCGCATGCTGACCTAAAGGTTCCGTCCTTAAAAAAAAAAGGTATCTGCTCCTTATCTCATTTTTGTTTGTGGGAGCTTTCTGTGCACCTGCTGTTTTCTACGTTACAGCAATGATTGCACTTCAAAAGCACTTGATTGGCTGCAAATCATTTCCCGGGGTCTTGGAGCCATGAAAGACACTACAGCGGTGCAAGTTCTTTCTGCCGTTCATCTCTATTGAAGTTCATTGCTCAGGATACAGGAAAGGTGCCTCAGAGCGACTCTGAGATGATATAATCTCAGTTGTGAGCAAAAAGAGCTTCTGAATAATTTGATCCAGTGTGATGGTACCTCAGCAAAAGGAACACACCACACCAATAAAAGAACGATAAGCACATGTACAGTGCTTCTAGTGGCAGATAACCAGTTTACACTGGTCCCCCAAATCCTTTTAAACACATTTACAAGCATCTGATATGGAAGCGGAATTTGACCTCTGACTAATGCTAAGTCAGAGACTTATGGGGGATCCTGGTTGCCTGCCAAGAGCTAGGTTGCTAAGGAACAATATTTTTAGCACATTGTCGCATTGCTGTTGAAAAGAATTGCCATTTTTGACACAAACCTGTCAGTGATGGTCACTCAAGGGTCAAAGTCAGCACCTATAATGATATTGGATTCAGAGTAGGGCTTTTCTAAAGTAATATAATAGATATTTTATTTACTCCAATTTCAAAGCTGACCCACCAATATTTTATTAAAATATCACCATTTATTTTCCACTCAGTATAATCACACACCATATCAAGTAATAATATTCATTAAAATCTATTCAGAATTAAAATTACACGAGCTGTAATGGAAACTATTTGGATTCATTTATGTGCAGCAATGCTAAACATCTTGTGGTGAAAAATTAATGCATGAAAAAATGGTGATACATATTCAAATACATGCCATCAATTAGCACACCAAACCAAACCATTTTAAATCATCATTAAAGTGTCAACTGATGTTCAGCTTGAGCACAGCAGGGGAAATACTCTAATATCTTGTTAATATAGCACTCTCTCAATACTGAGCAAGAAATAATGACTTATACATTGACATTTCTTTTTTCATAAAGTCCTGTGGAGTTTTAAAAATGTTACTGAAGTAACTTGGGCAGCGAATCAAATGATAAATTGTGGATCCCTGTTTTCAAGGTAAAAGACTTGTGTCCGTAGGATGCTAATTTTAAACACTATGGTTGGAACGTTCCAGTCCCATGGGTGGCAGGAGTCATGGAGTTGGGGGGGTGCTGGGGGAGATGGGGTGGGGGGTGCGGGGGTAGAATTCGGCATGAGGGGCAGAAATTGATTTCATGCCGGCATGAAATCACAGTGGTATCATCCAATGGCGTCTGCCATGGCGGAACGTGAATCCCAATGGAGGCCGGCGCAAGAGCACGATTTGTACCCCCACTAATGGGATGCAAAATAAGGCCTGACCAGGATCGAACCCCTCACTCCCCCCACCACCCCCTGATTTACCGTTACACCGACGGCAAAAACACGCCGGCCCAGGACATGTCTGGACGAGCGAGACATGCAGAAGTTAGGAGTCAACTTTAGGGCCTTGCTCAGATCGCGGACATCCGAGGAGAAGATGATGCTGGGGCCCTACGGCTGCCGGACCCTGGAGGAACACAAGTCATCGCATGCTGGGCGGATCCTCATGCACATGGGTCCGCCGCGAAGCAGCTCTCAGAAGGTGGGAGATCTCCGCTAGTGTTTCAGGCCTGTTTCAGTACATCGCACTCTTGGCCATGGGCTATGACAGGTGATTGATGAAAGTCGTGGGGTAAGGGGGGAAGAGGAAGGCCTAGGTGTGAATGGGAGAGGAAGGTGTATTGGTGAGAGGGTGAGGGAGTGAGGTTGGGAGGGGGTACGAAGGTGTCAGGGGTGGTGAGGTAGGGAGGTGGGGGGGGTGCGAAATGAAGGTGTCGGAGGGGGATAAGATTGGGAGGGAGGGTCGAAGGCATCCAGGGGAGGAGGGAGTTCAGAAAGGGGAAGGTGTTTGAGGGGAGCAGAGAGTAAAGGAGGAGGAGGGTGTAAGGGTGGAGGAGGGAGTAAGATCGGGGGGGAGTGTACAGGTGAACCTGCAAGGGAGGGCACCGTGGAGTCAATGACTGCCTCCTAGGGAGTGAACTGTAGGTGCCCAAGGTATTAGGGGATGGTGATTGCGAGAGTGGGTAGAGGAAGATGGTAGGGTCAGAAGATGAAAGTGGGTCGGTAATGGTAGAAAGGATGGTGAGGGTGTTTTGTGGGGACATGGAGGCAAACATGGACCCTGGCAGTGAGAAGGAGGAGGTTGGGGAGCTCAGTGTGGATGGGGGTGGGAATTTCAGGAAAGTAGGGAACATGCACCTTTTCCTGGATATCCTGGAATGACAACGATTTGGGTTAGTAGGTGATGGTGGGGAGGTGGAAGGTGATGCTGGGGGTGGGGGTCAACAGTGATGAGGGAAAGGACATGGGTGACTGGGTGAGGTGAAAGGATAGGGAAGCTTACAGGAAACTTAACTACAGCCATGCTTTTCAAATCAAAAGTGAGAGGAGCCTCGTGTTGGACGGAAACAGGTGCTGCATGGGAGTGTGATCAGTGGGTGGGCGGAGATGCAGCTCAGCTCAGATTGACAACTGAAAGAGAATCCCAGCAGGCAGCATTGAAAATGCTCAGGACAGTGAGATGAGTGTGATGGATGAAGGCTCTGTGTGCGTGGGAGAGTGCTTGTATGAGTCTCCGATAGGCCCTGCCACACACTCACTTCTCCCTCCAGAATCACTTATGGTCCGGATGCATGCAGCTGAACTGCTAGTGAGGGGAATGCAGGGGGTGGAGTCGCAAAGCCTGTAAATGAAGCTGAAAGACAACATTACACATTATTCAGTGAACCGGAATATATTTTCAGATTATAAAGTGACAAAATGTGTTCGCCCGTGCAACCACTTGTGATCAGAATTTCTTAACTTTTCTAGGCCTACCACTTTTCCTAGGTGCTGCCCTGACATCTGCAGCAGGGGTGGAGACAGCCTGTGCAATGGTTGTCCCTGTTGCCTCTGATGCATTTGGCAAGTGTGCTCTGGAGAGCCGAGGTCTTGAGGGCCCTGACTTGCATTGGCTGCCCAGGGACCAGTTACTCCCTCTGTGGTAACAGAGGATGAGGTTGAGGGGTTCACAGGCAAAGGGGACTCGGAGTGAGAGGACAGCCTCTGAGATTCCTGAGTGGATGACCCAGGGGTATCCAGCTGTCACTCCAACTTCCTTTGGGTGCCCAAGGCCCCTGGCCTGATTACTTGAGGGGAAGGAGTGCCTGGAGGGACATCAAGGTGCTCCATTTCCCCCTCACGTTACCACTGCAGGAACTCACCCATGGCTACTGGATTGAGTGCAGGTCTGCACGCATCTCCACGTTTTGCCAGATCGGAGTCTCCATGGCATCCTCCACCCTTCCCACGGAGAACTCCATGCGCGCACATCTGGGCAGCAGTTCATCAGAGAAAAGGGGGACGTGCTCCTCCAGCTCATGTGCCCCTCTATTGAGGGCATCCTACAGCTCTGTGTGATCTTTTCCCACCTTCTGCTGACTCTCCATTATGAGTTGGAAGGCCGAATCCAGAGGCTCATCACCTGACTCAGACCTGACAGATGCCTCTTCCCCAGCAGTCCTCCGAGTGGTGGGGAGCTCGGCTGAACGTGCCTCCTCCTGCTGTGGACACGTGTCCGTGCGGTGACCACCAGATTGTGAACCCAGCCTGGCTCTACATCTAGGTCCCACCGAGGTGAGTGTCGCTGCGCTGGTGGAGAGTGTGGGTGAGCGCCGTGATGGCTCTTCGATGGTGCTTCCCTCAGGTTTCTCATCCGAGGAGCCCTTGGCACTGGGGTCAGGGTCAAGGTTGCCTAAGGACCTTGATGTCCGGCATTCCACCCACGGTCTGAGGCCTCTCCGGTTGCTTGTGCATGATCTTGCCCTGCATAAAGACAGATGGAGAGAGTGTGAGCAAGGTGCACGCACAGGTCAAATGAGAAGGAGGGCATGTGTGCGTGTGTGCCGAGTAGAGCCATGGACAGGATGAGGAGACAATCTCCAGAGGAGATGAGGTCAGATGGAGATGTGAGGGTGTGTGTGAAAGAGTGAGTGGGGGCATCCCTTGAGCTGGAATGAGTCAGATGCCAGTGAACATGTGATGGCCCTGTGAGTGTGTGAGTTTAGAGTGATGAGATGGTTGCCTTACCCTGGCGGCACAGATGAGCTCATTCATCTGTTTTCTGCACTGGGTGGTCAACCTCTTGTGTGCAGCATTGGCACTGACCACCTCTGCCACTGCCTCCCAAGCTGGGGTGGTGAGACTGATGGCCCTCTCATGGCCAGAGCGCGTGTAGACGACATCACGGCAGAACACCACAGCATCCAGAAGGTGTCCCAGGGATGCATCTCTGAATTGGGGGCTGCTATCCTCTTGGATTTTGGGGCCATGTCTTCACTGGAGCAGTCCTGGGCTGCAAACATTGAGAAGAGTGCATGTGGCTGCAGTACAAATATGGCAGCCGGCGTGAGGAAGCAGCGAGGTAACCGAGCAGCGGGCAAATCGGAGACCGCCAGCCTGCCAGTGATCCAGCGTGTTTCCTGTGAATGTGTTATTATTGAGGCAGGATGTGCCGGGAAGGGAATGATTCGGCAAGAAAACCCGCCACTGCAGCCAGCAGGTAAAACGTCTTTTTTCACGCCCGATACTACACTTAGTACAAATCTGGGACGATTCTGCCCTCGGTTACAACAACAACTTTCATTCATATTTAACATCTTTAACCTACTAAGATGCCCCAGGCATTTTACAGGAGCAACTTGGCAAACAAACTGAACAGCATCAGGAGCTATTAGGATAGCCAACCTAAAACTTGGTCAAAGAGGCAGGTTTTAAGCAGTGACTCAAAGGAGGTGGCGCTGGGGTGGGGTGGTGTGCGGGAGGTGGGGTGGCGTTAGAGAGGTGATGAGGTTTAGGGAGGGGACTCCGGAGATTAGTGTTGAAGGCAGCTGAAGGCACTGCGACCAATGGAGATGCAAATAAAATCAGGGATGTGCAGAAGGTTAGAATTAGAGGAGTGTGAGATTTTGGAGGGCTGTATCGCTGGAGGAGATTACACAGGCAGGGAGAACTGAGGCCATGGAGGCATTTGAAAACAAGGATGAGAATTTTAAAATTGAGGAGCCAGTGTAGGTCAGCGAGAGCTGGGGGAACTGGAAGCCTTCATTTCTCATGCTGTTGTAACTGCATCATGAGGCAGAAGTTGGAGTTACATCTTGAAATCTCACTGGACACAAAACATAAACATTGGGAAACTTAAGTTTTCATATCAATGAAAAGAAGGAATATTTTGAAGGGGTATTTTCATAAATTTCATTGTGCATTTTGTAGTCAAATGATCCTTTCTGCAGTTTGGGCCAAGAGTTCCCCCAGTGGAGCAACTCAATGTGCTATCATTTTTTTAATGGTCATATATCTTGTTTTGACAGTCACCGTTGAGGGAGAGAAATTATTAATGTGTGTATATATATATATATATGTATGAAAGTTTAATACACATTTTGTTCATTCCTCACAGCACATATCATCCATAGTTGAGAAGACTGGGTACAGTGAACTGCTAGGTCTAACCTCTCTAATGCTCTCCTTAGTCATCTACTTTCCATCCTACATGGCTCTAACTCTTCAAAAAGCCCACCAACCCTCTCCAATCCTACACTAAATGCTGTCCCAACTTGATCTCAAAGTCCTTCATTTACAAGTCTTTTCCTTCCTCCCCATCCACTCCCTTCATTTCTGCAACCTCCTCCGGCTCTATTTGGCAGCTTCAGGATATTTTAAGCCTCATTTCTGACACTTCTTTATCTCCAATCCACCCATGGTGGCAGGGCCTTCAAATTCCCCCAACCATTGTTCTCCTTTACTCCTCTGCTTGGATCTCCATCGCCGCTCCTTAAAAAAAACCCTGAACGTCTACCACTTATGACCATTGACTTGGTGAATGCACACCACTCCCCACACTCCCCCTCCCCCACCCCCTCACTAATTTGTCTGCCCCCCCTGTTCAATATTTTTGCCACTATGAACTCCCCAATTGGCACGGTTAACTACATTAAAAATTCTATGCAATTGGCACCATCCTTCATCCTATCCTGAACCAAGCGATATTCCTCCTTAACATTTGGAGTGGCTGCATCTTGTCACTTTGTCATCCCTCTCCACTTCTGCAATCTCCATAAACCGCTCTATTTATCTCTCTCTCTCCTCTTTTAAGGCTCCCCTCAGAACCTACATCTTTCACCAGGCTTCGGGACACCTATCCTAATGTCTCTACATATGACTCAGTGTCAGTTGTTGCTCGTTAACCTTCCTGTGAAGTATCTTGGAAAGATTTACATTTGTTAAAGGTGATCTATATATACAAGTTACTATTAATCTGTGCCTTAGTTACAACTGATGTTCATCTTAAAATGGCTGCTAGGAGGTAAGTGAGAGTTACCTGTGGATGACTGCCTCTCTATATGTGGAGATGTAGTGGCCTCTACTCCCACATTGTCACATTGTAGATTATAAAACCAACAAGCTATTGCAGGGTTGCCAGTGTTAATTTAAATTATATTTAGAAGATGTACTGTGTTGCTAAATCTGTCTTATCCCATGGTGTAAAAAGCAGTTACCAAAACTGAATGAAGATTTCACTTGTAATCTGTAATGCATTTTGGACCTGCACAGTATGTTGAAATTGCCACCCTCAATTCCATTGGGCTGTAGCTCATGGTGTTCGAAAAATATGTAGAAGTATCTTTGATAGTACTGGAAGTAATTTATGACAGCGCATCAGTTATGGCTTAGTGAATAGAACGCTTAGCGTCTGAGTGAAAAGGTTATGGGTTCAAAGCCAACTCCAGAGACTTGATCATACAATCTGTGTTGACACTTCAGTGCAGTTATGAGGAAGTGCTGCACTGTCGGAGGTGCCATTTTTCAGATAAGACATTAAACCTGTCTGCACTCTCAGGTGAACGTAACAAATCCCATGGCACTCTTTGAGTTCTTCCTGGTATACAGGTCAATATTTGCCCCTCAGTCGACACCTAAAAACAAGTAATCTGGTCATTATCATATTGTTGTGGGAGCTTACTGTACACAAAATGGCTTCCAGCTACATTACATAAGTAACCACACTTCAAAAGTACTTCATTAGGTGTAACGTGCTCTGGGACATCCTGAGGCCATGGAAAGCAGAAAATTAATGCAAATACTGCTTAGGTTAGATATCCACAACAGTTACTGCAATGTTAATTTTACACATCTCTTTTCTTCAATGTAGTGTATATGTCTGAAAGTTATTTTTTAAAGATACTAAAAACATTATTTTAAAAATGGCAGAGCATTAAAAGAAGATGTTATATTTGAAATGTTATATATATTTGAAGCGTAAATTTTAGGCAATATCTTCTAATCAGATTTGTTTTCCTCTATTAACTTATTCCAAGGGCTTGACTCAGGACATATCAAGTTCAGATATATCACAAATACTTTATTATTGCCAAATTATACTTCATTCTGCATACAGTAGGATGCTACACAAAGAGATTTCTAAGCATTTGCTAGTTAGTGGATAAATATTTGATCAATGTAATTGATGTTAAAAAAGGGTCATTACCACATTGTGGATATATTGATGCTAAATAAATAGATCTGTTGTCTGATTTAGTTGCTGGAATCCTTAACTATTATTCTTGCAAAGAACACATGTAACATTCCATCTCAAACCAATGGTACAATAATAAATAAAAACATATATATATATAATATATATATATATATAAAACATATATTATTAATGGCCAACAAAACCAATATTAGTCCAGCATCAGCAAGAATTCACCTCTGTTTCCTTTTCCTTCCTGACAGGTTTCAGCTGCAACACTTCAATGAAATCTTGAAAACAAGCATTTACTGTGTTCATCTTACAAAATAAGAGGGGATGGAAGTCAGCAACAGCACAATATTACAGCATCAGGTTCAATCAGATGCCCCATCTGTTTTCAGCTCCTCTGACCTTGGTTTTTTTTTTCCCTTTCAGTGAAGTTACGCATTGGAATTTTCCTGCTCAGCTGGCGATGGAAGTCCGCACGGATCAGTTGAATGCATTGGCTGGTCTCTGAGGAATCTCTCCCATCCTTTTTTTTTGTGTCAGAGATTTAAGAACCAGCTCGAAAGGCGAATTGGAATGCAGCCAACCTGCCTCGATGTAACTGTTATTTATTCAGTCACAGTGTGTCAAGACAGCAGAGCTAATTTGAATTAAAAGTGGTTATCACAGAGCCAGGAAGAGTCATAGATCTGTCTTTGCAGAGTGATAGACAGTGATTTGGTGAAGGGAAAAGAAAATCATTCACAGACAATCACCTGTGGCTGTACCTCTTTGGTTGACAGATACAACACAGCAATGGTATAAAGAAATTATGTGATTGAGTATTTCATATTTTGAGTTTAATTTATATCAAGAACCTCTCAATTTGATGTGTAGGTGTTTGTATGTGGGGTGAAGTGTCAAATATTGAGCATCCATTTATCCAGTATAGTTATTCTTATTTGATAAAGATCAACATTCAGATGTAACTGATTTCTCTGACACTTTTAGCAAAAAGTACATATGTTTCATGACAATTCCTTAATAATTAGGATAACATTTAACGAAAAATGCTAATTATATTTCATCCATTCTTTGCTGAGTGAGTGTGTAACTGAGAAGCTGCAAAGGAAAGAAGAGCTGCACAGCCATTGAATTCCTTTTGTTTTGATGCAGGCAAAGGTGGCAGGCATTTTGCACACAGCAAGATCCCACAATGAGCAAATGAGGGAAAGGACCAAGTAGTTCATTTTTGATGGTGATCAAGGGGAGACTGCTGGAGAGGACAGCAGGACAGCTCCTTAGGCTTCCTCAACTAGTGCGAAGAGACCTCTAGCATCCACTTGAACAGGTGTAGACAGATAGTGCAGCACTCCCTCAATTACGTTCTTGAGCCTTGGAATACAGAGGATACTAACAGCTGGCACTGTCACCAGATGGGAATTATTCACGGGGCTGCAGTGTCAGCATACATTTTGCTCTCTAGCCTCTGGAGCGAGACTTAAGTCCACAATCTTCTGACTCAGAGGCTTGAGTGCTGCCACTGAGTCAAGTCTAGCATCCAGTCCCTCACCCAGCTGTTTGGCACTCTAACAGCAGGAGATGCATCATTCTACTTGCTGCCAAGAAGTGTCCCCTAGACTCGTAGCATGATGACATACCTGCCACGTGCTTCAATGGCTGCAGTTGCTGCAGCGCTCAGGAAGCTTGGCATCATCCAGGACAGAACGGTTTATTTGTTTGGTACCCAGTCACCGGGATCAGTATCCGTTTCCCCCACCATTGGCGCACTGTGGCTGCATTGGGTATGATCTAAAACAAGCACTGTGACAACAGCCTCCACCATTAAGAAGGGCAAGGGCAGCAAAGCTGTGGGAAAATCATCACCCCCCAAGCCCCTTACCATCCTGACATGAACATATACTTTTTTTCAGATTTATTCTTTCATGAGGTGTGGGCGTCGCTGGCAAGACCAGCATTTGTTATCCATTCCTAACTGCCCTTGAACTGAGTGGCTTGCTAAGCCATTTCAGGGGGCAGTTAAGAGTCAACCACCTTGCTGTGAGTCTGGAGTTGAATCAACGAGACTAGGTAAAGATGGCAGATTTCCTTCCCAGGTGGGATGCAGCTTTCAGGGCCAGAATCTTCGGGTTGGTGAGCGGGGGCGGGGCCTGCTCGCTGACGCGTAAAATGGGGCGCAGTGATGTCTGGCGTGCGTCCCGATGTCACCGCGCGTAATGCTGGTTTTCAGTTTGGCGGCTGCGTACCGAAGTCCACCCACCGACCAGTCAAAGGTCTAGTAAGGCCATTTAAAAACTAATTAAACCACTTAACAGAGCTGCCCATCCAATCTTTAGGTTGGCAGGGGTGGGGGGGGTGGGGGGCAGGCGAAGATCCCAGGCGGCCTTCGCGTATTTCATGAAACCTCATCCACCACCCCATCCCCCACCCCCACTATCCGCACAGAGAGTGCTCAGCGCTTCCGGGTGTGCGTCACGCTGGGCGGGCCTTAAGTGGCCTGCCCACGTAAAATGGCGGCGTGCAGCCAATCGTGGGCTGCGCACCCGCTCCCGCCCAACCCCCCCCCAATGGGGAGAATATTCTCCTCCAGGTTATTTTCAGATCAGCCATGATCTTATTGAATGGTGGAGCAGGCTCGAGGGGCTGAATGCCCTACTCCTGCTCCTTGTTTGTATGACATTAGTGAACCAGATGGGTTTCTATGACAACCAGTGCTCGTTCCGCGGTCACCATTACTGAAGCGAGCTTTCAATTCCAGATTTTATTAATTGGATTTGAACTCCACCAGCTGCCATGGTGGGGCTTGAACCCAAAGGCTGGGCCTTTGGATTACTAGTCCAGTGACATTACAATTACATCACCGTCTCCCACCAAATAATCATTCCTCCATCATCGCTGGTTAATTATTATAAGTGCAAAAGAATTATGGATTAGGAAGTCTATTTGACCCATGGTCAACCCATATATCCATCTGAAGACATAACAACCCTTCTTCCCACTCCCATGTCATCCCGGATTGTTTTTTGAAATGGTTTCTGCCCCCACAGCTCTATCAGCAAGTTTATTCCACACATTGCGCACTCTTTGCATGAGGAAGAATCTCTTGATATCAGCCCTAAAGTTACTTGTTACTGTTAAATTAAAATTAAAATGAGAGCTTAACCATTTCTATGCCCTTAACAAGCTTAAACTTCTCTATAAGATCATTTCTCGGTTGCCTCCTTTCTGATATTGTCAATGGAGAGGCGATGGCATAGCCAGCGACACCCACACCCTATGACAAAATAAAAAACAAGTCCACCTTCCCCCAGTCTTTCTTTCCAACTCAGACTCCTGGTGTTGGGGATTAACCTGGTGGCTCTTCTCTATGCTACATCCAATTCTTGAACGTCTCTCGTATTTCTTGGTGGCCAGAATGTCCTGTGATTTGCTACCCAGCACAGTGCGGGAGCACCATCGCCATAGTGATTCAAAATGAAGGCCTACCACCACCTTCTGAGGACATTTAGGGATGGCCTATAAATGTCAGCCTTGCCAGTGGTCAGCCAAATATTAAAAATAATAAAATCTGGCACAGAGTTAATTTTTTTTTGTGTTCATTCTTGGGATGTGGGCATCGCTGGCTAGGCCAGCATTTATTGCTCATCCCTAATTGCACTTGAGAAGGTGGTGATGAGCTGCCTTCTTGAACCACTGCGTAAGGGTGGTGAGATACACCCACAGTGCTGCTAGGAAGGGAGTCCCAGGATTTTGACTCAACCACGGTGAAGGAAAAACAATATATTTCCAAGTCAGGATGGTGAGTGTATTGGAGGGGAACTTGCAAGTGGTGATGTTCCTATGTTTCTGCTGCCCTTCCATCAAGGTGGTAGTGGTCACGGGTTTGGAAGGTGCTGTCTAAGGAGCCTTGGTGAATTCCTGCAGTGCATCTTGTAGATGGTACACACTGCTGTTACTGTGCGTCGGTGGTGGAGGGAGTGAATGTTTGTGGTGGGGATACCAAACAAGTGGGCTGCTTTGTCCTGGAAAGTGTCAAGCTTCCTGAGTGTTGTTGGAGTTGAACTCATCCAGCCAAGCAGAGAGTACTCCATCACAATCCTGACTTGTGCTTTGTGGATTGTGGACAGGCTTTGGAGAGTCAGGAGGTGAGTTACTCATCACTGGATTCCTAGCCTCTGACCTGCTCTTGTAGCCACAGTATTTATATGGCTAGTCCAACTCAGTTTCTGGTAACTCCCCCAGGATGTTGATATTGGGGGATTCAGTGATGGTAATGCCATTTAATATCAAGGGGTGATGGTTAGATTCTCTCTTGTTGGAAATGGTCATTGCCTGGCAATTGTGTGGCATGATTGTTACTTGCTACTTGCCAGCCCAAGGCTGAATCTTGCCCAGGTCTTGCTGCATTTGAACATGGATTGCTTCAGTATCTGAAGAGTTGCGAATGGTGCTGAATATTGATGGAAGGAAGATCATTGATAAAGCAGTTGAAGATGGTTGGGTTGGTTACCCTGAGGAACTCCTGCAGTGGTGTCCTGGAACTGAGATGATTGACCTCCAAAAATCACGACCATCTTCCTTTGTGGTGGATATGACTCCAAACAGCGGAGAGTTTTTCCCTGATTCCCATTCACTCCAGTTCACACCACACTCTGATGCTACATTCGGTCAAATGCTGCCTTGATGTCAAAGGCAGTGACTCTCACCTCACCCCTGGAGTTCAGCTCTTTTGTCCATGTTTGTACCAAGGTTGTATGAGTTCAGGAGCTGAGTGATCCTGGCAGAACCCAAAGTGTCAGTGAGCAGGTGATTGCTAAGCAAGTACTGCTTGATAGCCCTATTGATAATCCATTCCATTACTTTCCTGATGATGGAGAGTAGGCTGATGGAGGTGGTGATTGGCCAGGTTAGATTGTCCTGCATTTTGACGTACCTGGGAATTTTTCCACATTGCTGGGTTGATGCCAGTGTTGTAGCTGTTCTGGAGCAGTTTGGCTAGGGGTGCAACAAGTTCTGGAGCACAAGTCTTCAATACTATTGCCAGAATTTTGTCAGGGCCCATAGCCTTTACAGTATTCAGTGTCTTCAGCTGTTTCTTGATATCACGTGAGTGAATCAAATTGGCTAAAGTCTGTGTTGTAGCTTCACCAGGTTGACACTTCATTTTTAGGTAAAAACAAAAAACTGCGGATGCTGGAAATCCAAAACAAAAACAGAATTACCTGGAAAAACTCAGCAGGTCTGGCAGCATCGGCGGAGAAGAAAAGAGTTGACGTTTCGAGTCCTCATGACCCTTCCACAGAACTAGGTGAATCCCAGGAAGGGTTGAAATATAAGCTGGTTTAAGGTGGGGGGGGGGGGGGGAGGAGGAGGAGGAGGGGCGGTGGTTGGGTGGGGGGAGAGAAGTGGAGGGGGTTGGTGTGGTTGTAGGCAAAAGTAGTGATAGAAGCAGATCATCAAAAGATGTCACAGACCGCAGAACAAAAGAAAACATAGGTGTCGAAGTTGGTGATATTATCTAAACGAATGTGCTAATTAAGAATGGATGGTAGGGCACTCAAGGTATAGCCCTAGTGGGGGTGGGGGGAGCATAAAAGATTTAAAGATATTTAAAAATAATGGAAATAGGTGGGAAAAAGAAAAATCTATATAATTTATTGGAAAAAAACAAAAGGAAGGGGGAAGAAACAGAAGGGGGGTGGGGATGGAGGAGGGAGGTCAAGACCTAAAGTTGTTGAATTCAATATTCAGTCTGGAAGACTGTAAAGTGCCTAGTCGGAAGATGAGGTGTTGTTCCTCCAGTTTGCGTTGGGCTTCACTGGAATAATGCAGCAAGCCAAGGACAGACATGTGGGTAAGAGAGCAGGGTGGAGTGTTGAAATGGCAAGCGACAGGGAGGTTTGGGTCATTCTTGCGGACAGACCGCAGGTGTTCTGCAAAGCGGTCGCCCAGTTTACGTTTGGTCTCTCCAATGTAGAGGAGACCGCACTGGGAGCAACGAATGCAGTCGACTAAGTTGGGGGAAATGCAAGTGAAATGTTGCTTCACTTGAAAGTAGTGTTTGGGCCCTTGTATGGTGAGGAGAGAGGAAGTGAAGGGGCAGGTGTTACATCTTTTGCGTGGGCATGGGGTGGTGCCATAGGTGGGGATTGGGGAGTAGGGGGTGATGGAGGAGTGGACCAGGGTGTCCCGGAGGGAACGATCCCTACGGAATGCCAACAGTGGGGGTGAAGGGAAGATGTGTTTGGTGGTGGCGTCATGCTGGAGTTGGTGGAAATGGCGGAAGATGATCCTTTGAATGCGGAGGCTGGTGGGGTGATAAGTGAGGACAAGGGGGACCCTATCATGTTTCTGGGAGGGAGGAGAAAGCGTGAGGGCGGATGCGCGGGAGATGGGCCGGACACGGTTGAGGGCCCTGTCGACGACCATGGGTGGAAAACCTTGGTTAAGGAAGAAGGAGGACATGTCAGAGGAACTGTTTTTGAAGGTAGCATCATCGGAACAGATGCGACTGAGGCGAAGGAACTGAGAGAATGGGATGGAGTCCTTACAGGAAGCGAGGTGTGAGGAGCTGTAGTCAAGGTAGCTGTGGGAGTCGGTAGGCTTGTAATGGATATTGGTGGACAGTCTATCACCAGAGATTGAGACAGCGAGGTCAAGGAAGGGAAGAGAAGTGTCAGAGATGGACCACGTGAAAATGATGGAGGGGTGGAGATTGGAAGCAAAATTAATAAATTTTTCCAAGTCCCGACGAGAGCCTGAAGCAGCACCGAAGTAATCATCGATGTGCCGGAGAAAGAGTTGTGGAAGGGGGCCGGAGTAGGACTGGAACAAGGAATGTTCCACATACCCCATAAAGAGACAGGCATAGCTGGGGCACATTTTTAGGTATGCCTGGTACTGCTCCTGGCATATCCTCCTGCACTCTTCACTGAACCAGGTTTGATCCCCTGGTGGTGGTGATACTAGATCGGGGGATATGCTAGGCCATGAGGTTATGGGTTGTGGTTGAGTATAGTTCTGCCGCTGCTGATGGCCCACAGTGCCTCATGGCTGCCCAGCCTTGAATTGTTATATCTGTTTGAAACTTATCCCGTTTAGCATGATGGTAGTGCCACACAACACGATGGAGGGTATCCTCAATGTGAAAATGGGACTTGGTCTCCACAAGGACTGTGAGGTGGTCACTCCTACCGATACTGTCGTGGACGGATGCATCTGCGGCAGGCAAGTTGGTGAAGATGAGGTCAAGTATGTTTTTCCCTCTTGTTGGTTCCCTCACCACCTGCCACAGACCCAGTCTAGCAGCTATGTCTTTTAGGACTCAGCCAGCTTGGTTAGTAGTGCTGCTGCCGAGACACGCTTAGTGATGGATATTGAAGTCCCCCATTTAGAGTACATTCTGTGCCCTTGCCATCCTCAGTGCTTCCTCCAAGTGGTGTTCAACATGGAGGAGCACTGATTCATCAGCTGAGGGAGGGCGGTACGTGGTAATCAGCAGGAGGAATCCTTGCCCATGCTTGATGTCATGAGACTTCACGGGGTCCAGAGCCGATGTTGAGGACTCCCAGGGCAACTCCCTCCCAACCACTGTGCTACCACCTCTGCTGAGCCTGTCCTGACAGTGGGACAGGACATACCCAGGGCTGGTGATGGTGGTGTCTGGGACATTATCTGTAAAGTATGATTCCGTGAGGATGACAATGTCAGGCTATTGCTTGACTAGTCCGTGAGGCAGCTCTCCCAATTTTGGCACAAGTAGGGGAATTCCATGGCCAATCATCCTGTATGTAATCTCTGAGGACACTAACCACAATGGCTGTATGTGGAAGGAGGGAGAGGAGGTTGTATAACCAGAGCTTGGTAATTCCTTTTTGACTGCCGCCTAGCAGTCAAGTGACGGTGAATTAACCAAGTGGAGCATAGGTTAATTCATGCTACTGTCCTCCATTAAACAACTGCAGCAGCTTAAAATTTTACCTTTCATACAATAAGACTTACCAAGGCTCTTAAGTTGGCACTTTGGGTTTGACATATCCCTCAAGGTTTCATCGCTTGACCTATTTCCATAGTAACAGGAGTAGGCCATTCAGCACTCGAGCTTGTACAACATTCAGTTAGAACATGTCTGACCTTTATTGTAACTCCATTTATCCACCTTGTCATATTTTATAGCTAATAATCAAAAGTCTTAAAAAATGAAAAGATATATATTTTTAATGCCTTTTTCATTGTTCTCCTGGTTTGCTCATGGCAGTTTCCAAGAGGGTAATCTTTAATTCCTGGTGATTCCACTACAATCCTGGACATTTGTCAAAACCATCCTTTAGAAAACTCTACCCTGTTCCCCTTTACCTTTGCCATCTCCTTTCCTTTCCAGTTTCCCTTCAATGCAATCTTTAATGTCCACTTCCATTCCCTTTCCCCACCACCCCCCATACCCCAGATCAGGCTTTCCGATAGGTGTTAACTGAGGTCCTACCTGACCTCTCAGGTGGATGTAAAAAATTCTATTATACTATTTGAAGAAGAGCAGGGGAGTTCACCCTGGTGCCCAGGCTGATATTTATCCTGTAAATCAAAATCACTTAAACAAATAATCTAGTCATGGTCACCTTTCTGTTTCTGGGAGCTTGCTGTGCAAATTGGCTGCTGCATTTCCTACATTACAACAGTGACTACACTTCAAAAAGTACTTACTTGGCTGTAAAGCAATTTGAGACATCCTGTGGTCATGAAAGGCGCTATCCAAATGCAAGTTCTTTCTTGCTTTCTATCAATCTCTCTTTCTTTCTTGCTTTTGACTTCTTTTTCTATCCTTTCTTTCCTCCATGTCCACCATAATCCCACCCATCTTTATTGTAACATGCTCTGAGACATGTTCCAGCATGCGAAACAAACTACAGTAAGGACAGCTTTTCTGTTGTGCAGTGCGTACAATGAATGATCTTGAACTGACCTTGGTGTATAGAGCTGCAAATGATGGCTGTGAGGGTCCATCATCTTACTTTTTTGCTGCTTTGTTAAACAACAAGAGTGCATCAAAAGACTGCTCAAGTGATGTGATAATAATATCCAATCTATCAGTTTGACTGTTGTGTGCCTACATTCTATAAATACTGACAACCAACTTCCATACCACTGTTAGCTGCAGTGCTTGGATGTGTACAGGTACAAGTTCGCGTCTACATTATTTACTATTTATCACGCAGACACGCATGACTGCATGTATTCTTGTATATATTCATGTGCATATAAAAAGAAAGACTTCATATTACATTTTTCATGACCTCAAGATTTCTCAAAGGGCTATGCAGCCAATGATATACTTTTAGAAGTGTTGTAATGTAGGAAAAGTGGCAGCTAGTTTGCACACAGCAAGCTCCCACAAACAGCAACAGGAGATAATCCGTTGCTCGAAGATTTTGGCTGAGGGAATGGAAGTGGAAATTAAAGATTGCGTTGAAAGGAAGCTGGAAAAGAGATGGCAAAGGTAGAGGGGAACAGGGTAGAGTTTTCTAAAGGATGGTTTTGACAAATGTTAACCAGGACATCAGGGAGAGCTCACCTGCACTTCTTTGAAATGTCATGGGATCGTTTACACCTGACTAAGAGGTCAAATGCGGCCTTTGTTTAAAGACTCCTCAAAAAGGCAGCCCTTCCAACAGCGGAGTACTCAGTATCAAACGGAAAGACCAAACGCAGACTGGGTGACCGCTTTGCGGAACACCTTCGGTCTGTCCACAAGCATGACCCAGACCTCCCTGTCGCTTGCCATTTCAACACATCACCCTGCTCTCATGCCCACATGTCTGTCCTTGGCTTGCTGCAATGTTCCAGTGAAGCTCAATGTAAACTGGAGGAACAGCACCTCATCTTCCGACTAGGCACTTTACAGCCTGGTGGACATAACATTGAGTTCAACAACTTCAGATCATGAACTCTCTCCCCCATCCCCACCCATTTTTCGACCCCCTTTTTTCTAATAATTATTATATACATTTTTTAACATAGTTTTCTTTTCCCACCTATTTCTATTATTATTTTCAAATTTATTTACATCCATTGTTTTATCTCCACCTTTCAGCCTACTTCGATCCCTTCCCCCCACCCCACTCCCACTAGGGCCATCTGCTACTTGCTCATCCTGTTTTCTACCCTTAATGTTACCATAAGCACATCCCTTAGCTAATACCACCACCGTCAACACCCCTTTGTCCTTTTGCCTATGACATCTTTGGCAATCTCTCCTTTGCCTCCACCTCTAATTGGCCCTCTATCCAGCTCCACCTCTCCCACCCCCCTTAAACAGCTTATATTTCACCTCACTTCTATTTCTCTTCAGTTCTGATGAATAGTCATTTGGACTCGAAATGTTAACTCTGTCTTCCTCTTCACAGATGCTATCAGAGCTGCTGAGTTTTTTCCAGCTATTTTTGTTTTTGTTTCAGATTTCCAGCATCCGCAGTATTTTACTTTTATCTTCGTGTTTAATTGACTGCCACTTCTCTTCCAGGAATGCCTACCTTGAAGAAGTACTGCTCTTCTCTGCGACAGGATTTCTGCTTATCTCTTTTGCCCTGTTCACCTTCATTGCTTTCCATTTCTCTCCTGGTGTTTGACAAGGTGCTTACTAAAACTCACTTTCACAGCCATATTTCCTTCCTCAGTGACTGTCTCCATCTCCAACTTACCCCACGTGGATTCCAACTGAAGTTCCATCCCTCATGATTCAAACCCACACAGGATAATAGGTATCTCCGGGACATACGACGCTCCTGGGACTGCTGTTCTCACCGCATCCTGAGATCCACACTCAGTGCCATGCGCCGATTTATGAACACACTCAACCTCTCCCTCCAGCAGTACTGAATCACTGTACCTCTAAACTGTCCTTGCCCCCAGTTTCATTTTATTCTTCATCTCATCCGCGCCTTAACAATAAACTTTGTCTCTTTCTTTCAGGTGCAAAGGAATACAAGCTCTAACAACTCATCAACACCACGTTCATCTAGGACCCTCCACCCCAGCCTGTCCCTCTGACCCCATCCTGTCCTGTAATCCCAGCCCCAGCAGTGTATTCACCGTACCCCCTGACCTTCCCCTTTCTGATGCTGAATGTTCAATGCTCAGCAAAGGACTCAGTTTCATTCCCTTACGCCCTCACATCAATGAATTCTGGGCTCGGCACGATGCTGAACTCTTCTTCCGCCACCTTCGTCTCCGTGCTCATTTCTTTGGGCAGGAGTCCTCCCCCCGTTCAACAGATCCTTTACCCACCTCCAATACTTTCCCTCCACCTGGACCCCTCCCTCTGGATTCTTACCTGCTCTTGATCTTTTCATTGAAAACTGTTGACGTGATATCAGTCTTCTCAATTCCTTTGCTCCTCTCACACACTCTAACCTGTCTCTCTCTGAACTTGCTGTTCTCCGTTTTCTCAGGTCCAACCCTGGCTTTCTCATCAAACCTGCTGACAAGGGTGGTGCTGTAGTTGTCTGGTGCATTGACCTCTACCTCGCAGAGGCTGAGCGTCAACTCCTAGACACTTCCTCCTACCTCCCCCTGGACCATGGCCCCAACACTGAACATCAAGCCATTGTTTCCAGGACTGTTACTGAGCTCATCTCCTCTGGAGATCTTCCTTCCGCAGCTTCTAACCCTTAGTCTCCCAACCTCGGACGGCCCGCTTCTACCTTCTACCCTCTACCCAAAATCCACAAACAGGATTGTCCCGGCAGACCGATCATGTCAGCCTGTTCCTGCCCCACGGAACTCATATCTTGCTATCTTGATTCCATTCTCACTCCCCTTGTCTAGTCTTTTCCCACCTTCATCCATGATTCCTCTGATGCCCTACATTATATCAACAATTTCCAGTTCCCTGGCCCCAACCGGCCCCTATTCACCATGGACATCCAATCCCTCTACACCTCCATCCCCCACCAGGATTATCTAAGGGTCCTTAGCTTCTTCCTCGAACAGAGTCTCGAACAATCCTCATCCACCACCACTCTCCTCCATCCGGCTAAACTTGTTCTCTCACTGAACAATTTCTCCTTAAACTCCTCTCACTTCCTCCAAGTATAAAGGTGTGGCTATGGGTACTGGCATGGGCCCCAGTTATGCTTGTCTCTTTATGGGATAAGTGGGACATTTCTTGTTCAAGTCCTACTCAGGCCCCCTCCCACAGCTCTTTCTCCGGTACATCGATGCTTCAGTGCTGCTTCATGCTCTCGTCTGGACCTGGAAAAATTTATTAATTTTGCTTCCAATTTCCAACCCTCCATCATTTTCACATGGTCCATCTCTGACACTTCCATTCCCTTCCTTGACCTCTCTGTCTCAATCTCTGGTGATAGAATATCCACCAATATCCATTACAAGCCTACTGACTCCCAGAGCTACCTCGACTACAGCTCCTCACACCCCACTTCCTGTAAGGACTCCATCCCATTCTCTCAGTTCCTTCGCCTCCATTGCATCTGTTCTGATGATGCTACTTTCCAAAACAGTTCTTCTGACATGTCTTCCTTCTTCCTTAACCGAGGTTTTCCATCCACGGTGGTTGACAGGGCCCTCAACCATGTCCGGCCCATCTCCCGCACATCCGCCCTCACACCTTCCTCTCCTTCCCAGCACCATGATAGGGTCCCCTTTGTCCTCACTTATCACCCCACTAGCCTCTACATTCAAACGATCATCCTCCACCATTTCCACCAATTCCAGCATGATGCCACCACCTAACCCATCTTCCCATTACCCCCTCTGTTGGCATTCCATTAGGGACCATTCCCTCCGGGACATCCTGATCCACTCCTCCATCACCCTCCACAGCTCAACCCCCTCCCACGGCATCTTCCCATGCAACTGCAGAAGATGCAGTACCTGCTCCTTTACCTCCCACCTCCTCACCGTCCAAGGGCCCAAACATTCCATTCAAGTGAAGCAGCACTTCACTTGCACTTCCCACAATTTAGTCTACTGCATTCGCTGCTCCCATTGCGGACTTCTCTACATTGGAGAGACCAAACACAGACTGGGTGAACACTTTGCAGAACACCTTCGGTCTGTCCGCAAGCATTACCCAGACCTCCCTGTCGCTTGTCATTTCAACACTCCACCCTGCTCTCATGCCCACATGTCCATCCTTGGCCTTCTGCAATGTTCCAGTGAAGCTCATCGCAAACTGGAGGAACAGCACCTCATCTTCCAACTAGGCACTTTACAGCCTTCCGGACTTAACATTGAGCTCAACAACTTCAGATCATGAACTTTCTCCTCCATCCCCAACCCCTTTCTGACCCCTTTTTTTTTTCCAATAATTATTATATATATTTTTCTTTTCCCACCTATTTCTATTATTATTTTTAAATTTATTTCCATTTATTGTTTTATCTCCACCTTTCAGCCTATTTCGATCCCTTCCCCCCACCCCACCCCCACTAGGGCTATCTGCTACTTGCTCATCCTGCTTTCCACCCTTAATTTCACCATTAGCACATCCCTAAGCTAATAGCACCACCATCAATATCCCTTAGTCCTTTTGTCTATGACATCTTTGGCAATCTCTCCTTTGCCCCCACCCATCACTGGCCCTCTATCCAGCTCCACCTGTCCCCACCAACCTGAAACAGTTTATATTTCACCTCATTTCTATTTCTCTTCAGTTCTGATGAAGAGACTCGAAACATTAACTCTGTCTTCCTCTCCACAGATGCTGTCAGAACGGTTGAGTTTTTTCCCAGCTATTTTTGTTTTTGTTTTCCCTCAATACCACATTGGAGTGTCAACCAATACTTTGTACCCAAAGTTCCTGAGGGGGTCTTGACCCTACAACCTTCAAACTCAGGGTGAAAAGTGTAACCACTGAGCCATGCCTGTAGCTTCACACAGAACTATGTAAAAACGCACACACAATTGTATAAGAACATAATAAATAGGAGCAGGAGTTGACCAACTGGCCCTTGAGCCTGCTCCACCAAAACTATCATCACTAACTGTTTGATCATTCATAAACAATTGTGTATAGGTATGCATGATTATAGATGTGTCTATACTCTTACAGACTGTGTGTTACATATACACATGCTTGTGTAGATATACATACATAAAAGCTATGAAATGACGTAAGAAATAGAATGAGATAATCGTGGCCACTTTATTTTCATCAGGGCTCTCTCTGTTAATCATCACTAGTGGCCTGTAAAAGAACAGAGGAATTATAAAACAGGGCTTCAGTTTCAAGTTGATTAGAATTTTGAGGCACTGTGTTTTCCTGAAGTTTTACAATTCGCAGGCTCTCAAATACCCTTTTAACTGACTGTGATTGCTGCAATGCTAAAGGTCAACTCATTCAGAAAGAGCAAGTTTGCGTAGATTTTGAATGCAATACTGTTGAAAAGTCCTGTCTGTGTGCTCATGTGCATTTGAGGTATTTTTTAATAATCATCAAGTAGTTTCTCAATTTGTGGGCCTTGCCTTATTCATTGCTTTCAAATACAGATCTAAGTTCAAGTCTAAAGAAGAGTGAACAATTGTTCCCCTGATTATTTGGGGAGGGTCGGCAATCCCTCAAGGCTAACTGGTTTATACAGGACCTATGTTAAAACTTTACCACTGTAGGGAGTACGTAAACACATTCCTAATGCATCAGGTTATAGAATCATGGAAATTTGCAACACAGACGGAGGCCATTTGGCCCATCGTGCCAAGCCTGGCCCTCTTAAAGAGAACAAATTGAACCACTACCAACCAACATCCCACACCTCCCAACTCCCAACACACACACAGCCCTTCTTTTGTTTTTTGAACAATTGGAAATATATCTGAATGTACCTGCAAGAGCACGAATCATCACTTGAGCAGGTGAAGTTATCAAGCACAAGTTTTGGGCTTTATGGGCTCTGGGGTTGTATTGGTATAGGTATTATGGACATTCCTGACAAGCAATTAATTTAAAGACACTCCCTTTTTTAAAAGAAAAACAAATTGATTAGAATTTATGATTGTCTCATAATTTACAGCCACTCTGGGTTTCTAATAACAGACGCCTCAATTGTTACACAATTCAAACTAGGATCAACATTTAAAGGCTGAAAATCATACATCATCTGTTTCACTTTAAAATAGAAGGTAATTATTTCCATACATTATAATCTTTGTAATATGAGAGAATGGTTAAATTAGCTGACAAGATGATGTAGCCATGCTAACTTTTCCTGTTGAATAATAAATGTGTAGGTCTATTTATATAAATGAGCTGTTTGCTTCCTTCAGGTGGGCTGGTCAATTTTAAAAGTAACAATAATATATCATGCAAGGCTTGCTTTGAAAAATATTCTACACTGGATAATGAATGTGCAGATCTATTAGCATGGATGGGTCAGTAAACATACCTCATGGGATAATTTAATCTTATGGCACAGTTAAATGTTAGCTCATGTTGCAAGTTTGCAGTGACCTGGATTTAGAATATCACAGCGAGATCATGGAAAGCACGCTTTAAACCATGTTGAGAGCTCCCAACAAGCTGCATTGAGTTTCAATGGAAGCTCATTTCCATAAGCTTGCCGTGTGCTTCAAAGAATACAAGAGTAGGGAAGGAGTGAATAAAACAAGTGAATGAAGAGAAGAGTTAGAGCTGGAGAAATAAAAAGGAGGGATAGGGAAAAGAGAAAACGCGAAAGTAGGCAAGGAGTGAATGAAGAAAGGAGTAGAAGAGAGTGAAGAAAGAGAAGGGGAGGATGCAAGCATCGAGGGAAAGAGTGAAAAGGGGAACCAATGAATTATTAAAAAGTGAAACTGAAGAGAAAGGGGGAGGAAGACATAGAATAGAAGGTTATGAGCAATGGAAAAGAAAGGAAGGAAGAGGAAGAGGAGGACAAGAAAGAAAGGATAAATGAAAGGAAAAGACAGAAACAGAAGGAACAATATGTGATGAAAGCACTTAATCGAAACCCTTCTAACAGCAACACAAGAAATGCTGTAACTGCATTTCAGGAATAAATTGACTACAGCTTACCAGTTGCCAAGTTTATCACACCTCTACCACCAACTGCAGAACCATCTAACTGACAACATTGTCACTTGGAACAACCTCATATACATGAAAGTTCAAACACAAATGTTCCCATAATCTGCTGAACCAGGGTTCTTACAGCATGCATTCGACCTTGGAGATTCTTGGGTCTTGCCTGCAGGCAGTCAATTTAAATAAAATACGATAAATGATTTTGTTTCCCTCAGGAACCACCAAGGCCAATTTTGAGATGCATCTGTCCTTATTATAGTTGTCTCCAGCTACACTTAATACGCACACAAACCAATCACTGTAAATCTTTTTAAGTGATACTCACAAACTTAGGATGCTGGAATCATAGTGAAGCTGTCTACTGAGAGTGCTGGAACTGAGGGCATGGCAGACAAAGAAAGCACAAATCTGTAAAACTGGTATGTTGTGTGCATACAAATATGATATATGACATTGAAAATAGTCTATAGTAATCTACAGGATTGTTAATGAACACAAATCAGTTCTAATCAGCAAACAATATGGATTGTCAAATTTAGATATTTGCAAAAGCGAAGCTCTAAAAATGAATGTCAACCTCAGAGTGTTGTCAACTGTGGAATTCTCTTCCCCCAAAAGCAGTGGAGGTTGGGTCATTGAATTTGTTCAAGGCAAAGTTAGAGAGATTTTTGATTGTCCAGGGAGTCAAAGGTTATGGGGAGCAGACAGGAAAGTGGAATTGAGACCACTACCAGATCAATCATCATCTTATTATATGGCGGAGCAGGCTCGAAGGGCTGAATGGCCTACTCCTGCTCTTAGGTCCTATGTTCCTATTTCTTGCCCTCTAACATAAGTAAAGTGGCATATTTGCACACATGCTCCCACAGGTCTGGCCACACAGTTCCAGTACAATACTAGCATCTACCTGATAAAGTTGAAAATTGCCCAGTTATGTTCTGTCCACCAAAGACAGGATAAATGCATATCAGCCAATTACCATCTCAAAAGCCTACTCTGAATAATCAGCAAAGCAAAGGAAGGTGTTGTCCACAAGAACCTGCTTACTGATGCTCAGTTTGGGTTCTGGCAAGACCATCAACTCAGGACCTTATTAAATCATTGTCCCAACATGGATAAAAGAGCTGAATTCCAGAGGTGAGGTGAGAGTGCCAGCTTGATATCATAGCAGCATTTGACCAAGAGTGGCACCAAGGATCCCTGGCAAAATTAAAGTCAAATCAGGATCAAAGGGGAAAACTCTCCACTGGTTGAAGTCATATCTAGCATGAAGAAGATGGTTGTGGTTGTTGAAGATCAATCATCTCAGTCCCAGGGCATCACAGCAGGTGTTCCTCAGGTTAGCATCCTAGACCCAACCATCTTCAGTGGCTTCACCAATGAATTTCCCTCCATCATAGGGTCAGAAGTGGGGATTTTTGCTGATGATTGCCCATCGTGCCTAAGTGCCAGCTCTTTGAAAGAGCTGTCCAAATAGTCCCAGTCCTTTGTTCTTTCTCCATTGCCCTTCAAAGTTTCCTCATTAGTTTCTTTTTGAAAGCTGAAATTGAATTTGCTCTCGCTATCATTTCGGGAGGAGGTCTTATGACATTGCCTTGTGTCCCGGCCTCTGAGCCAGAAATTCTGGGTTCAAGTCCCACCCAACGACTTGATAACCAAGGAAGGTGTGCTCATAACACAACCAAATAGGCTGAGTATCAACTTGCAAATCCTTCCAACATATGCTATTAGCAGGCGGTAAAGGAAGGAGAGGTTCCTGATCAACCATGTGATGGAAAGAATGTCAGAGTCTCTACCATCATTAACAAAAGCTCCAGACTACACCACACACATAAAGTTGCATCTTGCCACATGAACTCAGACCCCCCTGAGTGAATTGTAACTCACGACCACAACCCTTTCAGGCAGTGCATTCCAGAAGATAACAAGCCATTGCATAAAAATAATTCTCCTCACCTCTCCTCTGTTTCTTTTGCAAATTACCCTCAAGCTGCATGCTTTGGTTACCAACTCTCCTGCAGTGGAAACAGTTTATTTCTCTTTAATTTATCGAAAGCTCTCAAAATTTTAGATTTTCATGTGGATTCAAAGTAATTGGTGGAAGGATTAGAAGATAATTGAGGAGATTTTTTTTTTACCCAGTGGCTGCTGGGTTTTTGGAACTCATTGCCTGAGAGGGTGGTAGAGACAGAAAATCCTCCACACCTTTAAAAAAATGGATATGCACGTGAAATACTGTAACCTACAGGGTTATGGGCCAAGAGCTGAAAAGTGGGATTAGGCTGGATGGCTCATTTTTGGCTGGGACCTCTAGGAAGGGCCGAATAGCCTCCTTCTGTGCCATAAATTTCTACGCTTCCATATGCTTTTTGAAATCTCTCTGTAACCTTCTCTGCTCTAATGAGAATAGCCCCAGTTTCTCCACATAACTGTACTTTTTCTAAGGGAAGATATAGGATTGCATCTAATATACGACATAGATACAGGCCATTCAGCCCAACTTGTCCATGCCAGTATTTATGCTACACTCGAGCTGCCTCTTCCATCTTTTCTTATCTAAATCTACCACATAGCCCTCTATTCCATTCTCCCACTGCTTGTTTAACTTCCCCTTAAATGCATCTGTTCAAGTTGCTTCAATCACTGCCTGTGGTAGCGAGTCCCACATTCACACCGCTCTTTGAGTAAAGAAGTTTCTTCTGAATTCCCTATTGGATTTCTTGATAACTATCTTATATTGATGGCCTCTAGATGTGCTCTTCCCCACAAGAGGAAACATTCACTATGTATCCACTCTATCAAAACCTTTCAGAATTTTAAAGACCTCTAGTAGGTCACCACTCAGCTTTCTTTTTATAAGAGAAAAGAGGCCCAGCATGTCAATCTTTTCTTGATATGTATACCTATACGTGTCTGGTATCATCATCCTTGTTGTGTTACCTTCAGTGCCAGGGCTCCCTTCAAAGAATAGAATTCAGCCCTTAAAGTTTCCTTGCTACATTTCGCTGTAGATCTCCATGGATTAATTCTATCGCAAGGTAACATGCAAAATCTCTGCTGAATACAGTCTCCCTGAAACATTTCCAGCAGGATTTACAATGCATACAGTGTAACACATAGCAGCACTTAAGGTAATAATTCACCAGAATGTCAAACTGCCAACAATTTTTTTTGTCCCAGGACTGTGAGAAATACTTTTGCCTCAATAAAAAAATTCTTTCCTTTTCTTTTTTCTCCTTATTAAACAAATACATGGTATGTTCTGACAAGGCTGATGTATGTCAATGTGAACCGTGTGCATACTTAAACACTGGCAGCTTTGAAGTATTATTCATCCAGTTTCACAGACAGAAATCTTTCAGCTTTATACATGTACAAAAAAATACTTTGTTGTTGAGCTGGGGATTCAGGTTATTTGATGTTTTCTCTTTTCGTTTGCATATTGTAGTAATTATGGGGAGACCCCACTTCTTCTGCTGGATTTGCATCATTCTAAAGTCCAATCTCATTTAGAGCCAACAACAGAACCAGCTTTCTGAGGGAAGTTGATCATGCTATCTTTAACTTACCTCATACCTCCATATGGAAACACTTTGCAGTTCAGAAGAAGGGCTAAATCATATAATGGACACTGAGCTATGAATGCTTTAGCAAATAATGTACCAACAGAAAATCCATCTGAAGCATTCTGAATGGAGTTAAAACAATTCTATACAAGGCAGATGTTTTTACTGCTTTGTCCATCCCTTTATAAGTCAATACATCCTGTTAATATCATACATGTGGTCCACAGATTTACAATATCTATAAAATGTAATCTTCACCCTGAGGATTTATCCTGCGCAGGACCTCCATGTATTGAATGCATGACACCTGGGATTACACCCCCACATTCTGACATTAACTTGCTGAAATTATTATGTGCCGTTCTTGAATTTCCCTGAGAATGTTTGTGAATGTTTTTTTTCCCTTATGTGCAAATTGTAGAACAGTCATACATTTTTGTTGTTGCATGTTTAATAGCCATTAATATTTAAACAGCACTCTTTAGGTGCATGGGCGCTGACAAGTGTTAATAGGAAAATGACAAGTTTTCGTGGTGCAAGCCAATTCTAAACTGTTCAATTAGAAAAGTCTGGCAGCAACACTTGAGAAAACGGGGTAGTCCAGTCAATTGCTCTCATAATCATTCATGGACACACAAGCATCAGCGCAGCCAATGCCAGCTTAATCAAATCTAGAAAGTATTTCAACTTAAATTACTTGAAGACCACAGCTTGGTGAGGCTACAGTCAAATACATCTGGAAATGGAATACACAGCAAATCCTGTGAAATCGTATTAGATTTGCATGGTGTCAACTCAAATTCATTTAAACAAATATAAATACACGAAGAGTCAATACAAAGAGCTTGTTAGACATTGAGGGAAGGCGTGAATAACATTAAAACACTTTTCTTATATATGGACAATACTGAGACATTCCCGCCCTGCAGTAATTCATAATTTAGCAAAGAAAAGCATGAAAGATGCCAATTTGACCTTCGGCTTATTTCTGAATGAAATGAGGGCAATCTCCCTTCCCTTCCTCTGCATTAAATTTCAGTAGCTCAGAATAGCAGATGCAAAAATAATGACTAAACAGGGGCAAAGTTAATACTTCCACCTTAAAAGGCTGTTCCGGTTTGGGTATTTATGCATTATAAAGCTAACTTAAGTGTGCATGTTGGTTTTAGATACTAACTGGAGCTGACAAGCAGGGTGAGAAAGGGGCCAAGGCCACCTAACCTCCCAACAATGGGGATCAGACACATCCACAAGACAGACCAAAGGCATAGAAAATAGAGAGCAGGGAAGGAAAGAGAAGGGACTTAAGAGGTTAGAAACCTGGTTCAATGGAATTGGGAGATGGAATGCTATGTGCAAGGTTGGAGGGAAGAGAATCAGGAATACCTCCTGATTGAGCTGTAACAAATACATAATCGGTTCCACGTGAACAATTTTCCATAACATCTGCACTGAGGTCGAATGTGATTGTAATTCTATCTGGCGCCAGCATTTAAGGATATGGAGGGAATTATGTAACATACTTAAAGGGCTTTTCACAAGAAAACCCAACAAAGGATGAAATGGTATTGGCAAAGATATTGGAAACCACATCAATCCACCTAGCAATCAGCGTCCAGTAAGGTAATACTTCAGAGCTGTCCCAGATATGTAGGAAAGGCCACTGGCCTATCAGAATTTTTGAAGCATCAACTAGAAGAAATTTAGATACAGTGCATCATAATGTCAGCTGTGGTTCAGTGGATAATACACTTACCTTGAAACTAGAAGATGGTGGGTTCAAGTCCCACTCTAGAACACAAATACAGATCTATGTTAGCATGCCTAGGTTACACTGTGGCAGTGTTTTGCTACTTTACACATAAGGTCCTCTCAGCTGAGTGTAAAAGGTTCTATGGTACGAGTCAAGATATAGCAGGAGAGTTCTCCCAGTGTTTTTTGTTAACATTTATCCCTTAACCAGCAACTAAAAGAGATTACCTGGTCATTATCACATTGCTGTCTGTGGGATTTGCGGTGCGTAATTTACTTACAACACAACAGTGACTAAAAAGATGTTTAATCAGCGGTAGAACAGTTTTGGGTGCCCTGACACCAATGAAAGGTGCAATATAAGTTTTTTTACTATCTCATGGATTGTGCTGGCAACACCAGCATTTATTACCCAGCCTAATTGCCCTTGAGAAGGTGGTGGTGAGTTGCCTTCTTGAACCGCTGCAGGCCATGTGGTGTAGGCACACCCACACTGCTGCCAGGGAGAGAGTTTGAGGGTTTTGGTCCAGTGATGATGAAGGAACGGTGATATAGTTCCAAGGCAGGATGGTGTACGACTTGGGAGAGTACTTGCAGGTGGTGTTACCACGCACCTGCCGCCCTTGTCATTCTAGGTTGTCAAGGCCAAGTGTTTGGAAGTTCTTAAGGGGGATTTCAACTTCCCCAACATTAATTGGGTTAGTCATCGTGTGATAAGCTTAGAGGGAGCGAAATTTTTAAAATGCATCCAGGAGTGCTTTTTAAGCCAGTACGTAGAAGGTCCTACAAGAGAGGGGATGGTCCTGGACTTAATTTTAGGGAATGAAGCCGGGCAAGTGGTCGAGGTATCCGTGGGGGAGCATTTTGCAGATAGTGATCATAACTCCATTAGATTCAATGTTGTTATGGAAAAGGACAAGGATGGGCCAGAAATCAGAGTTCTAAATTGGGTAAGGCCACTTTTAATAAGATCAGGTATGATTTGGCCAGAGTGGATTGGAAGCAGCTACTTTTAGGTAAATCTGCATCAGAGCAGTGGGACTCATTCAAGAAGGAAATAGGGAGTATACAGGATCAACATATTCCAGTAAAGATAAAGGGTGGGGCCAGCAAATCCAGGGAACCCTGGATGTCGAGGGATATACAGGTTTGGATAAAGAGAAAAAGGGAGGCTTATGGCAGATACTGAGGGCTCAAAACAGCGGAAGGCCTAAAGCAGTATAGAATGTGTATGGGGGATCTTAAAAATGAAATTAGGAGAGCAAAAAGAGGGCATGATAAAATAAAGAAAAATCCAAAGTTATTTTATGAGTACGTTAAGAGGAATAGGATAACTAGAGAATGAGTAGGATCCATTAAGGACCATAGTGGTAAATTATGTGTGGAGCCAGAAGACGTAGGTAGGATTCTAAATGAATACTTGTGTCAGTGTTCACAAGTGAGAAGGATGATGTGGGTATGGAAACCAGCCAGAAGGACTGTGATATAATTCAAGAAATTAGCATAGAAAGGGAAGAAGTTCTGGTTCTGGCAGGTTTAAAAGTAGATAAATTCCCAGGCTCGGATGAAATGTATCCCAGGCTGTTGAGTGAAACAATTCTGAGGGACAGAATTAATCTACACTTGGAGAGGCAGGGATTAATCAATGACAGCCAGCATGGTTTTGTTAAGGGGTCATGTCTGACCAATTTGGTTGAATTTTTCGAAGAGGTGACCAGATATGTAGATGAAGGGCGATGCATTTGAGGTAGTCTACTTGGACTTCAGCAAGGCTTTTGATAAGGTATCACATGGGGGACTGATAACAAAGCTAAGAGCTCATGCGATCCAAGACAATTTGGCAAATTGAATCTAAAATTGGCTGAGTGGCAGGAAGCAGAGGGTGATGGTTGAGGGGTGTTTTTGTGACTGGATGCCTGTGCCCAGTAGGGTTCCAAAGGGATCGGTGTTGGGTCCCTTGCTGTTTGTGGTATATATAAATGATTTAGACTTGAAAATAGGAGTGTTGATCAGTAAGTTCGCAGATGACACGAAAATTGGCAAGGTGGTAAATAATGAGGAGGATAACCTTAGATTACAGGAGGATATAGACGGGCTGGTCAGATGGGATGATCAGTGGCAAATGGAACTTAATCCAGATAAGTGTGAGGTGATGCACTTGGGCAGGACAAACAAGGTACAGAATACACGATGAATGGTAGGACCCTGGGAAGTACCGAGGATCAGAAGGACCTTGGTATGCATGTCCACCAGTCCCTTAAGGTAGTGGGACAGATAGATAAGGTGGTTAAGAAGACAAAACAAAAACAGAATTACCTGGAAAAACTCAGCAGGTCTGGCAGCATCGGCGGAGAAGAAAAGAGTTGACGTTTCGAGTCCTCATGACCCTTCGACAGAACTTGAGTTCGAGTCCAAGAAAGAGTTGAAATATAAGCTGGTTTAAGGTGTGTGTGTGGGGGGCGGAGAGATAGAGAGACACAGAGGTGGGGGGGTGGGGTGTGGTTGTAGGGACAAACAAGCAGTCCATTTCCCTCCTAGTGTTTGACAAGAAGCTCGGTTCAGAAGACATATGGGACTCTTTTTTAGCCGAGGAATAGAATATAAGAGCAGGGAGGTTATGCTAGAACTGTATAAAACGCTGGTTAGGCCACAGCTAGAATATTGCGTGCAGTTCTGGAATCCGCATTATAGGAAGGATGTGATTGCACTAGAGAGAGTGCAAGGGAGATTTATTAGGATGTTGCCTGGGCTGGAGAGTTTTCGTAATGAGGAGAGAATGGATAGACTGGGGCTATTTTCCCTGGAGTACAGGAGATTGAGGGGGTACATGATTGAGGTGTACAAAATTATGAGGGGCATAAATAGGGTAGACAGGAAGAAACTTTTCCCCTTGGTGGAGGGATCAATAATCAGGGGCCATAGATTTAAGGTAAGAGGCAGGAAGTTTAGAGGGGATGTGATGAAGAATTTTTTCACCCAGAGGATGGTGGGAATCTGGAACTCACTGCCTGAAAGGGTGGTAGAGGCAGAAACCCTCATAACATTTAAGAAGTATTTGGATGTGCACTTGTGATGCCATAGCATACAAGGCTGGAAAATAGGATTAGAATAGTTAGGTACTTGTTTGACAAGCGCAGACTTGATAGGCTGAAGAGCCTTTTTCTGTGCTGTAGACCTCTATGACTCTATGAGTCTATGGAAGGTGCTGTTGAAGGACCCTGGATGAATTGTTGCGGTGCATCTTGTAGATGGTACAAACTCCGTGTCTTTAGAGGAGAGAGTGAATGTTTAATATGGCGTACGAGGTGCCAATCAAGCGGGCTGCTTTGAATTGGGTGTTGTTGACCTTCTTGAGTGTTGTTGGAGCTGCACTCATCCAGGCGAGTGGAGAGTATTCCATCACGTTATTATCCAGTGCCTTCAGCTGTTTTTTTTAACATCACATGGAATGAATTGAATTGAATAAATACCGGTGCCTGTGATGCTGGGGTCATCAGGGGGGAGGCCAAGATGGATCAACCACCCGGCACTTCTGGCTGAAGAATGTTGCAAATGCTTCAGCCTTTTCTTTTGCACTAATGTGCTGGGCTCATGGGGTGGGGAATGTTTGTGGAGCCTCTTCTTCTGGTTAGTTTCTTAATTGTCCACCACCATTCCCGACTGGATGTGGCAGGACTGCAGAGCACTGATCTAATCTATTGCTTGCAGAATCGCTTATCTTTGTCTATAGCAGCTGCTTCCAATGTCTAGCATGCATGTAGATCTGTGTTGCAACTTCTGCAGATTGGCACCTAATTTTTAGGTATCCGCAGTGCTCCACCTGGCATGATCTCCTCCATATTTCATTGAAACAAGGTTGATGCAATGGGTTGACGGTAATGGTAGAGTGAGGAAGATGCCAAGCCATGAGGTTACAGATTATGGTTGAATACAGTTCTGCTGCTGCTAATGACCCACAGCACCTCATGGATGCCCAGTTTTGAGTTGCTAGACCTGTTCTGAAACTAACCCATTTAGCACAGTAGTAGTGCCACACAACATGATGGAGGGTGTCCTCAGTGTAAAGATGGGATTTTGCCTTTACAAGGACTGTGCAGTGGTCACTCCTATGAATACTGTTGTGGACAGATGCATCTGCGACAGGTAGACTGGTGAGGGCAAGGTCTAGTAGATTTTTTCCTTCTTGTTGGTTTTTTCACCACCTGCTGCAGACTCAGTCTGGCAGATATCTGTCTCAAGAAATGGCCAGTTAGGATAGCATTGGTGCCCCCAAGGCAATATTAATAGTGAGCATTGAAGTCTCCCAGCCATGGTGCATTTTGTGCCCTTGTCACCCTTTGTGCTTCTTCCAAGTGGTTTTCAATATGGAGGAGTATTGATTCATCAGCTGAAGCTGCACAATAGGAGGTAATCAGCAGGAGGTTTCCTTGTCCACATTTGACCTGATACCTTCATGAGGCCCAAAGTCAATGTTGAAGACTTCCAGGGCCACTCTCTCCTGATAGTATACCACTGTGCCACCACTTTTAATGTGTCTGTTCTGCCAATGGGGCAGGACATACCCAGGGATGGTAATGAAAAATCTGGGTCGTTGGTTGTAAAGTATGATTCTGTGATAATAATTATGTTTACACACATTTTCAAGAAACTGTGTAAAGACAAGCCCAGCAACCACAGGCTGGTCAGTTTAACCTCAGTGATTAGGAAGCTTCTAGAAATAATTCGGGACAAAATTAATAGCCACTTGAGCACATGCGGATTAATAGGAAAGTCAGCATGGATTTGTTAAAGGCAAATTATGTTTAACTCACTTTTCAGAGTTTTTTGTTGAGGTAACAGAGCAGGTTGATGAGGGCTATGCTGTTTGATTAAGTGCCTTGTGGGAAAAGCTATAGCTCATGGAATAAAAGAGACAGTATCAACATGGGTAGGAAGTTAAAAGCAAAAAAACTGCAGATGCTGGAAATCCAAAACAAAAACAGAATTACCTGGAAAAACTCAGCAGGTCTGGCAGCATCGGCGGAGAAGAAAAGAGTTGACGTTTCAAGTCCTCATGACCCTTCGACAGAACTTGAGTTCTGACAGAACATCTTGGTAGGATGAATACAGAGAGAAAATAAAGTGTACAATTTTAAAGGGGGTGTGGGAGCAGATGGACCTTGGTGCATATGTGCATAAATCATTGAAGGTGGCAGGACAGGCTAAGAGTGCAGTCAATAAAGCATAAGACATCCTAGGCTTTATTAATAGGACCATAGAGTATAAAAGCAAGTAAGTTATGTTAAACTGGTATATAACACTCGTTCAGCCTGAACTGGAATATTACATCCATTTCTCGGACTCTGAAGCTGCAATAGGTGCCAACAGCAGTACCCGCTCCCCTCACTCCCCTGGCTCCCATCCCAACCCGGACCCCACAATTATTTAAATGATGTTTGTAGTCAAATTTTAAACAGCCTACAGGTTTACCAGAGACTAACCCCCTCACCAAATGCATACTGGCCTGGGAACTCAAGTGAACGTATACCTCATTAATTCGCACAAAGTTCTATATGTTTTGATGTGTGTTCACGGTCTAGGTGGGGTTCTTCAGGGTTTATCTATTTTCCCTTGGTAAGCTACTCAAACCAGTAGGTTGTTAAAAACCATAGTTGTTTATTTACTGCTCCATGTGCAGTTTAGGAACTTTGCACAAGGTTGGAGTTCTCCTCCCCCCAGATCTCTGTTACGTAGTCATGTATCATCACATCATAGTTACATCAGCATCAGGTGTCTCTGATTTTATCCCTTTACTCCACATCTCCCCTAAGTCTTTATCCCAACCGTATACATATTCCTACATCTCCCCTCAAAGTGCCAGACTACACAGGATTCGTCTCTGAGGTACCTTGACCAATCTCCCTGACCTTGTTCTGATCTCTTTCAGAGGCCAAGTACATTATGCACTTTCTCTTCATTCAACATGAATGTCATTCTCCTGGGTGGTTTTACAGCTTTGTCTTGTTTCTTGTTCCTTATTTTCACCAGGATCTGAGGATTATGCCCAAGTTTCCATTGGCTTTCTTTCCAAGGATATTAAGGCACTGCGGTTTCTCTTTATATTCCCCTGGTCCATCTCAACCCTGTATGATCTCAGTTGTGGAGTTATTTCTATTATTATGTTGGTCTCGTGTCCATACTCTCTTCCCAGGCTGCAGCACTGATCAGTCTTATCTTCTGTGCCTGAAGTTGAAGTTTTGATCTTGTTTGTGCCTCTGTTTCTACTCATGCTTTTTAACTCTCTCACGATCATTCAAAGTGATATTTGGTTGTAGTTTTTGTTGCAGAGCTAGAAGTTGTTCCCAGTCGTCTTCCCATTAACAACTCTGTTGGTGAGAAGCCATTTTGTAGCAGTGAGGTTTGATAACTAAGGATGGCTCACTTGAGATTTTCATTCTTCTTCATCAAGTGTTTGATGGTTTGAACACCTCCTCCATTCGCTTGAGAATACTGAGGTGAGCTAGTCACGTGAATGAATCCATATTCCTTCGCAAAGTTGTTAAATAATTCATGAACAAATTGTGGACCATAGCCTGTCACTATGTCCAGGATGCCATGCGTTGCATAGATTCTCTTCAGTGAGTGTATGACTGTTTCCACCATGATGCTGTGCACTCTGTTCACTTAAATCCATCTAGAGTAGTAATGAATGACCAGAAGAAATAGCTTGCCTTTAAACTCAATAAAATTCCAGTGGAAATTAGAAGATTTTTGATAACATTTTGGTGATGAGCCCACATTCCAGCATTACTGTTGACATTGTCTCACCAGCTGTCTCAAAGGCTCATTGGTTTCTGTCAAATTTTGTGGGAACTAGGTAGACCATTCCTAGGAACCTCTGTAGCACTGTTATGTTTCCGGGTTGTGGAATCTCTTTGATCATCTTTGTTTTCCGTGGGCCGGCTGTTATTCCTGAGGCTTCCAAAGTACACCCTAAAAATTCAATCGTAGGTTTTACAAATTCAAATTTCTCTTTCAATTCCAAACCTGCATTCAGTAGATCTTTCAGGACTGCTCTCACCCTACAGTCGTGCTCTTCTCTTATGGTGCCATGTACGAGTATGTCACCCCTATGGCATAATACTCCGTCCATGCCTTCCAGAGTCTGAGATATTGTTCTCTGGAATATTTCTGCAGCAGATGCAATTCCAAACAGTAATCTAATAAAGCAATAAGGACAGAATGGCATTATGAAATTGGTTAGAAATCTGGATTCTTTGTCCAAATGCAACTGCCAAAATCCACTGTTTGCATTTCATTCGGTGAACAGGGTGCTTTTAGCTAATTGGGCAAGACTTTTGTCCACTGAGGCCATTGGGTGGATCTCACATTCCAATGATTGGTTTAGTTGAGCCATGTCCATGCAGATTGTAATTAAGCCATTTGACGTTGGTGCCGTGACCATTCCAGAACACCACTTTGTCAGCATGGTTACTGGAGAGATAACCCCCTGCTGTAGCTTGTGCTCAATTTCACCCTTGCTTTTGTCCAAGAGTGGATGAGGGACCTTCCTGCGTGTGATGAGGAAATTTGGTTTAGAACCAGCACTTAGGGTTACACGTTTTCCCAAGCCTGTAAACAATCTTGGTAGGAGACTTCAACTATCCTAATATCAACTGGGATTCAAATAATATAAGGGGCACTGAGGGAGAAAAATTCATGCAGTGTGTCCAGGAAAATTTTTTCAACCAATTAGTGACAAACCCATCGAGTGGGGATGCAATTCTAGACCTAGTCTTGGGAAATGAAGAAGGGCAAGCGGGTGAAGTGATAGTTGGCGACTATATTGGGGACAGTGATCACAATTCAGTTAGATTTAGCATTACCAAGGAAAAGGACAGAGTTAAGGCAGGAGTAAAAGTCTTGAACTGGGGGAAGGCAAATTTTGTAGAAATGAGAAGGGACTTGGCAGAGGTAGACTGGACAGCACTGCTGGAGGATAAAATAGTGGAAAACCAGTGGGATGCACTAAAAAGTGAGATCCTAATTGTACAAAGTAGACATGTCCCCTACAAAAATAAGGGTGGTACTGCCAAATCTAGACCCCCCTGGTTGTCTAGAGGAATACAGGGGAAGATCAAACAGAAAAAGAAAGTGTACGATTGGCACAAAGAACTAAGCACTGCAGATAGCCTAGACGACTATAGGAAGTGCAGGGACGAAGTAAAAAAGGAAATGAGGACATCAAAGAGAGAGCATGAAAAAAGATTAGCAAGTAAAGTTAAAGATAACCCAAAGACGTTTTACCAATACATTAATGCTAAAAGGTTAGTTAAGGAAAAAGTGGGACCTATCAGAGATGAAGATGGAAACTTGTGTGTAGATGCAGAGGCTGTGGGAAGGGTTTTGAATGCATATTTTGTCTCTGTGTTTACAAAGGAAAGGGAGGGTGTAGATATAGCAGTCCAGGAGGCACACTGCGAGATATTGGACGGGATAGTCATAAAGAGAGAGGAAGTACTCAAAGGGTTGAAATCCTTGAAAGTTGATAAGTCACCAGGGCCAGATGGATTGTTTCTAATAAAAACAAAAAAAACTGCGGATGCTGGAAATCCAAAACAAAAACAGAATTACCTGGAAAAACTCAGCAGGTCTGGCAGCATCGGCGGAGAAGAAAAGAGTCGATGTTTCGAGTCCTCATGACCCTTCAACAGAACTAGGTGAATCCAAGAAAGGGGTGAAATATAAGCTGGTTTAAGGTGTGTGTTGGGGGGGGGGGGAGAGAAGTGGAGAGGGGTGGTGTGGTTGTAGGGACAAACAAGCAGTGATAGAAGCAGATCATCAAAAGATGTCACAGACAACATAACAAAAGAACACAGAGGTGTTAAAGTTGGTGATATTATCTAAACGAATGTGCTAATTAAGAATGGATGGTAGGGCACTCAAGGTATAGCTCTAGTGGGGGTGGGGGGAGCATAAAAGATTTAAAAATATTTAAAAATAATGGAAAAAGGTCGAAAAAGAAAAATCTATATAATTTATTGGAAAAAACAAAAGGAAGGGGAAGAAACAGAAGGCGGGTGGAGATAGAGGAGGGAGTTCAAGACCTAAAGTTGTTGAATCCAATATTCAGTCCAGAAGGCTGTAAAGTGCCTAGTCGGAAGATGAGGTGCTGTTCCTCCAGTTTGCGTTGGGCTTCACTGGAACAATGCAGCAAGCCAAGGACAGACATGTGGGCAAGAGAGCAGGGTGGAGTGTTAAAATGGCAAGCGACAGGGAAGTTTGGGTCATTCTTGCGGACAGACAGCAGGTGTTCTGCAAAGCGGTCACTCAGTTTATGTTTGGTCTCTCCAATGTAGAGCAGACCACATTGGGAGCAACGAATGCAGTAGACTAAGTTGGGGGAAATGCAAGTGAAATGCTGCTTCACTTGAAAGGAGTGTTTGGGTCCTTGGATGGTGAGGAGAGAGGAAATGAAGGGGCAGGTGTTACATCTTTTGCGTGGGCATGGGGTGGTGCCATAGGAGGGGGTTGAGGAGTAGGGGGTGATGGAGGAGTGGACCAGGGTGTCCCGGAGGGAATGATCCCTACGGAATGCCGCCGGGGGGGTGAAGAGAAGATGTGTTTGGTGGTGGCATCATGCTGGAGTTGGCGGAATTGGCAGAGGATGATCCTTGGAATGCGGAGGCTGGTGGGGTGATAAGTGAGGACAAGGGGGACCCTATCATGATTTTCCAATCTTCACTAGATACAGGGGAGGCACCGGAGGACTGGAGAAATGCAAACGTAATTTCATTGTTTAAAAAGGGATCAAAGTAAATGCCAAACAATTATAGGCCAGTTAGTCTTACATCGGTGGTGAGCAAATTAGTGGAATCAGTCCTGAGAGATAAGATTAACTGTCATGTGGAAAGGCATGGACTAGTCAGGGATGGTCAGCATGGATTTGTTAAAGGAAGGTCTTGCCTCACAAATTTGATTGAATTCTTTGAGGAAGTGACAAGAAGGGTTGATGAAGGTAGTACAATGGATGTTGTGTACATGGATTTTAGCAAGGCATTTGACAAGGTCCCACATGGCAGATTGGTCAGGAAAGTAAAAGCCCATGGGATTCAGGGTAATGTGGAAAACTGGATAAAAGGCTGGCTTTGTAACAGGAAACAAAGGGTAATGGTCGATGGATGCCCTTGAGAATGGAAAGTTGTCTCAAGTAGTGTTCCACAGGGCTCGGTGTTGGGACCCTTGCTGTTTGTGTTATATGTTTTTATATATATATATATATATATATGATTTGGACATGAACGTGGGGGGCACGATTGGGAAATTTGCAGATGACACAAAGATTGGCCGAGTAGTGGATAGTGTAGAGAATAGCCATAATCTCCAAAACGATATAGATGGGTTAGTGGAGTGGGCAGTAAAGTGACAGATGGATTTTAACATAGAGAAGTGTGAGGTCATACATTTAGGGAGGTCAAACAGTTACAGGGATTACACAATAAATGGGAATATACCAAGAGGGGTAGATGAAGTGAGAGATCTTGGCGTACAAGTACTCAGGTCCCTGAAGGCAGCAGTTCAAGTAGACAAGGTTGTAAAGAAGGCATATGAAATGCTGTCCTTCGTTGGCAGAGGTGTAGAATATAAAAGTAAGGATATAATGTTGGAATTGTATAAAACACTGGTGAGGCCACAGCTGGAGTATTGCGTGCAGTTCTGGTCACCTCATTACAGGGAGGAAGTAATAGCTCTGGAGAGAGTGCAGAGGAGGATACAAGAATATTGCCAGGGTTAGAAAAGTGTAGCTACGAGGAGAGATTGGATAGGATGGAGTTATTTTCCTTCGAACACAGAAGGCTGAGAGGTGACTTGATTGAGGTATACAAAATTAAGAGAGGAATAGATAGAGTGCACAGGATAAAATTGTTTCCCTTGGTGGAGAATTCTAGAACAATGGGACATAGATTCAAGATAAGTGGCAGAAGGTGTAAGGGGGACATGAGGAAGAACTTTTTTACAGAGATGGTAGTGGGTGTCTGGAATTTGCTGCTCAAGTTGGTGGTAGAGGCAGAAACTCTAAACTCTTTTAAAAAGTACCTGGATCTGCACCTTAAGTGCTGTAGGGCTATGGGCTGGGTGCAGGAAAGTGGGGTTAGAAAGGTCTTCTGGGTATCCTCAGGCTGGCATGAACAAGATAGGCCGAATGGCCTCCTTCTGTGCTGTGACTTTTCAATGGTTCTATGGTTCTAATTCATTCCTGAATATGTTACTGTGCTGCTCAACAGCAACTTCACCAACTTTGTATATCAGATCCAATTCTAACCATAGGGCCTCTGTGACACCCTAGTTCACTACTCCATCACCCCCAATTCCTGATCACCTTCCCAAGACACCTTCCCATGCAAAAGCAAAAGGAGCAATACCTGCCCCTTTACCTCCTCCCTCCTCACCATCCAAGGGCCCAAACACTCCTTTCAGGTGAAGCAGTGCTTCACTTGCACCTCCTTCAATTTGGCCTACTTTATGCATTGTTCCCAATGCGGTCTCCTCTACTTTGGAGAGACTAAACGCAGACTGGGTGACCGCTTTGCGGAACACCTTCGCTGAGTATGCAAGTATGGACCAGACTTTCCTGTCGCTTGCCATTTCTACGCACCACGTTGCTCTCATGTCTACATGTCTGTCCTTGACCTGTTGCAATGTTCCAGTAAAGCCCAATGCAAACTGGAGGAACAGCACCTCAACTTCCGATTAGGCACTTTATAGCCTTCCGGAGTTAACATTGAGTTCAACAACTTCAGACCATGAACTCTTTCCTCCATTTTGACTCCTTATTTAATCCCTTTTTCTCTCCAACACCCCTCAACCTCCCCCCTGCCATCCCAAAAGGGCCATCTGCCATTTGTTCTTATTTTTGCTTTCACAGAGCAGTGACCCTTGTTCTGCTATTAACACATTCTGCTATCTTACCTTTATGCCATTATCAGCACCTTCTTTGATCTTTAACACTACTATTAATAGTCCCTTTGTCCTGTGTCCTGCATCTTTGTCAAATCTCTCCTGAGCTCCCACCTATCCCTGATCTTCTATCTTGCTCCAGCTGCTCCACCCCCTCTTAAACAGTATAAAATCCATGGCATTTCTGCCTCTCTTTCAGCTCTGAAGAAGCCATACAGACTTGAAATGTTAACTCTATTTCTCCCTCTACAGATGCTGCCAAACCAGTTGAGTTTTTCCAGCGTTTTCTGTTTTTATTTCAGATTTCTAGCATCCACGGTATTTTACTTTCAATTCTAAGCATGCCTTCCTGATTAGTAACAGTGATTCTTGGTTCTGTATGGTGTACAGAGGTTCAATGATTTCTCTAAACTTGTATTTTAACTTTGCCAGATGCTGTCCCATGACTTTTTGTGTAGTTCCACTTGGACCTTGCAACTGAATGGATGATGTCTGTGGTGCCATGTGCTTAAGCCACTTTATTTTGTCAGGTAAGATGTAATCGCCTGCCCCTGTGTCTAATTTAATTCTGTGGAGTGCCCATCCACTTCAAGTTTAATGCTCCAGTATTTATTTTCTGTGTCATGTATTTCTCCTAGGAATGTTATCTCCTTTTTCTGCAGTTCTTTTACTTCTTATATGTAGTTTGGACTTAATATTTTTCTTTATTTTTGCAGGCTATCTGTATGTTAAATCAGCAGACAATTTTAAAATATCCTCGCTTCCTACAGTTGTGGCACTCTGCTCCCCCGCTGAACATTCTTCCCAATTGTGAGGGTTTCTCCTACCACAATGAGAGCATTTCAAGCTGGCAGTTGGTTCTCTTTTCTCTGATTTTGTGAGCTTCTGTCTATTTGTGCTTTCCCTCTTGTAGCCTACATATTGCACGGCCTCACACATTCATTTTCTTGGGATTTCACTTACTCCGTGAATAAACACTCTGATTTCAGTTCGCCTTGCAATTTGAATTGCCTTAATTAGAGTTAGGTCTTCTCTCGCCTGCAAGGGATCTCACAGAGCTTTATCTTAGACCTCAATTACTATACAATCATGAACCAATTCACC
Organism: Carcharodon carcharias; assembly: GCF_017639515.1. Classification (NCBI taxonomy): domain Eukaryota; kingdom Metazoa; phylum Chordata; class Chondrichthyes; order Lamniformes; family Lamnidae; genus Carcharodon; species Carcharodon carcharias. The sequence continues at coordinate 160,815,269 of NC_054475.1, read as the reverse complement.
CCTTAATATTCTATAGTCACAATTTTCTGCCAGTCTGTAGATCATGGATGAATGAATTCATGCTCTCACCTGGTCTTTGTTTTCACTTGTTTTCTCATTCTACAATAAAATTTTATGAACACTGAAATATGAATCAAATACCTGAAGGAGCTCACCATAAGAGCTTGAAAGCTTAAAGTCTCATCGACTCCCTGTCTTGCATTGCATCATCAGCATTAGCTCCAACTGCATAGAGTAAAGTACTGACTTGATCCATTTGTTCGATTTTGTGCAAACCAGACGCAATTCCATACCTGAAAAACCGCTTTCTCCAATTGTCCCAATTCTGAGCTAGTTGTGAGCTTTTAACATTTCAGAAAGGTTCTGGGGATGGCAGTGTAGGTTCCATGCTTGTACCAAGCTCTGGACCTGTTGCTGTTTCACTGGTATTGCTTTTTAATTCTGGTCTGTGCTCACTGCTGTCCAGACTCTGGGTCTGTGTCTCAGCTTGCATCTACTACACTCGTGTTGCTCCATCTTGTTCGGTGAGTCTTCAAACAATTCCTTTTGTCCTTCTTTTAAGGATCCATAGGCTTATCAGGTTTGTAATATTTTCTTAGAGTTTTTCTGGGTCTTTTGCTCGCCATTCGCTATCACCATGTTTTGTCATGTATTTGAGGCCTCGATGGAGTTCTTCAAGGTTTGTCTATTTTCAATAAGACCACAGTTTTCTAAAGCATTATTATTTATTTACAGCTCTACGCAGATCTTGGGAACTCCATACGAGGTCATTCTCCTCCCCCCAGATCACTGTTACTTAGTCATATGTCATTATATCATAGTTACAACAGCATCAGGTAGGTCTGAGGTTAACCCTTTACTCTTCATTCTACATTCATATATTAAAAGTTCAATATATTATCTATTGGTATATGCATAAACATTTGTCAATACAATCTCGATTCAAGACATGGCAGCAGATTATACATTTCAGTGTGCTGGAGTATGATAGTGAACTTTCTCTGCTCAATTCTGGATCTTGCTGTCATTTAACTAGTTATTTAGCAAGTAATGGTGCACCCTGGTTTATAGGGGGTTCAAGGTCCCCTTAAGAGGTGTATTTGGTAATGCTGAACCAGAATAGAACACTTAGTGTGAAACCACAAACATGAAAACAGTTCATGACTCGCAACAAAGATATATCCCAGTGAGGAAGGATTATAAGGAGATAAACCAACCATGATTAACCAAGGAAGTTAAGAATAGTATCAAATTGAAAGAAAAACCACAGCATGTGGCAGAGATTAGTGGTAAACCAAAGAAAGTTTTAAAAACCAACAAAAGATGACCAAAAAATGATAGAGAGGGAGAAAATAAACTTTGAGGGTAAACTAGTAAGTAATATAAAAATGGACAGTAAGAGCTTCTTTAAATATATAAGAAGGAAGAGAGAGGCCAAAGTGAACATAGGCCCCTTAGAGATTGAGGCTGGAGAAATAATTATGGGGAACCAGGAAATGGCAAAGGAGTTAAATAAATACTTTGCTTCAGTCTTCACAGTAGAAGACACTAATAGCATTCCAAAAATACTAAATAACCAAGGGGCAAAAGAGGGGGAGGAAATAAATGCAATAATTATCGCTAGAGAAAAAGGGAACCTAATGGGAATAAAGGTCAATAAGTCCCATAGATCTGATGGTCTGACCTAAAGATAATAGCTACAGTGATAGTGGATGCACTGGTAGTAATCTTCCAAGAATTCTTAGATTCTGGAAGAGTTCCAGAGGATTGGAGAATGGCCAATAACACCCTTATTCAAAAAAGGAAGGAGATTTAACAAAAAAGTAACTATAGGCCAATTGGCTTAACATCTGTCATTGGGAAAGTGTTAGAGTCTATTATTAAGGATGTAATAGCAGAGTGCTTAGAATTACATAATCTAATCAAGCAGAGTCAGCATCAAGGGGAAATCATGCCTAATAAATTTAGTAGAATTCTTTGAGGAGGTAACAAGCAGAATAGACAAAGGGAAACCAGTAGATGTAATATATTTGGATTTCTAAAAGTTGTTCTAGAAGGTACCGCACATATGGCTACAGAATAAGATAAGAGCCCATGGTGTTGAGGGTAGTATATTAACATGGGTGGAGGATTGGAGGCTAATAGAAGAAAGAGAGTTGGGATAAGGGGGGAATTTCTGGGATGGCAACCTGTAACTAGTGGAATGCCACAGGGATCAGTGCTGAGGCCACAATTATTTACAATATATATTAATGACTTGGATGAGGAAAGTGAATGTACTATCGCCAAGTTTGCGGATGACACAAAAATAGATGGGAAAGCAAGTGGTGAGGATGGCACTAAGAGTCTACACAGGAATATAGACAGGTTAAGTGAGTGGGCAAAAACTTGGCAAATAGAATATAATGTGTGAAAATGTGAGGTTATGCACTTTGGCAGGAAGGATAGAGGAGCAGAATATTATTTAAATGGGGAAAGACTGCAGAAAGCTGCAGCACATAGGGATTTGTGGATCCTCGTGCATGAATCACAAAAAGCTAACATACAAGTTCAGCAGGTAATAGAGAAGGCAAATGGAATGTTGGCCTTTATTTCAAAGAGAATGGGTATAAAAATAAGGAAGTCTTGCTAAAACCATACAAGGCACTAGTTAGATGACACCTGGAATACTATGAACAGTTTTGGCCCTCTTATCTATGGAAAGATATACTGGCATTGGAAGCAGTCCAGAAAAGGTTCTCTAGGTTGACCCCGGGTATGGAGGGATTTTCTTATGAGGAGAGGTTAAGCCTGTACACACATTGGAGTTTAGAAGAATGAGAGGTGACCTTACTGAAACATATAAGATTCTTAGGGGGTTTGACAGGGTAGATGTTGAGAGGTTGTTTCCCCTTGTGGGAGAGCCTAGGACCAGAGGGCATAATCTCAGAGTCAAAGGTCACCCATTTAAGACAGAGATAAGGAGGAATATCTTCTCTCAGAGGGTAGTGAACCTGTGGAATTTTTTACTGCAGAGGGCTGTGGAGGCTGGGTCATTAAGTATATTCAAGGCTGAGGTAGACAGATTTTTAATTAGTAAGAGAATCAAGGGTTATTGGGAAAAGGCAGGAAAGTGGATTTGCGGATTATCAGATCAGCCATGATCTTATTGAATGATGGAGCAGACTCGATGGGCTGAATGGCCTACTTCTGCTCCTACATCTTATGGTCTTATGGTCTTAGCAGCTCACAAGAGCAGCCAAAGAGTCTGGGTATTCAAAAATTTATGCCTGCATTTTATCATGGAGAAGTACTGATCTCCTGTGCAACTCCCTTTGGTGACAGGAGTAGACTAGGAAAGTCAAGCGTTTGACACAAACATTGAATTCTGTGGTTGCAGTGTATAGTGTGCTGGAAATTCGATATGTTCCATCACTGCTTTGCAACATTAATTTTTTCATATTTTTCAACAGCTGAATGTTAATGGCGATATTCTTTTAAATTAAATGAATTTGAAACACTAAACAACATCTTGATAAGGCTGCAACACACTTCATTTGTCATTAATTATATGGTTTTTTTAAAAAATTAAGAAGTTTAATTTCCTTTGGTACTATACTCATTAAGGCAATAAGCTTTGTGCTATTTTGAAGTGGCTGTTAACCAGTTTTATTTTAAAACAGTGTGCTAATGATTCTGGTGCATTATATTTACTAGCCTACTAGTCAAAAAGCAAAAGTTAACCTCTTAAGTGCTGCAAGATCAGGGGACAGCCAGAGGGAACTGAAATTAGGATATATGTCATCATGAGTGCATTGAAAGACCTGCAGAATGTTAACTGGACTGCTCAGGATTGGAGTGTCAAGCTGCAATCAGCCTCTTTTTATGATTTAAGTACAAATTAAGGAGCCTTTTTAATCAGACAATAGTGGGTGGGTTTGGACGGTTCAATGTTATCAAGCCATTTGACCCTGATAATACGCTGCATATGCCAATAACACGTTTGGCATGGACAGCAGGGTCGGAGAGAGAAGCTCGTTTTTTAAACTTAAAAGTTTAAAGGGTGGAAAGGAAGGGGAGGGGGTCTTGCTCTTCAGGCGCTGCCCTTAGGTAATCATGGAGTGGCCCCCTCACTTATGTCAAATGCCACCTTCTTTCCTACCCACTCTCTCCCTAGAGGGACCGAAGCCCCACTCGGCACTTTATGGCTATAGCGCAGGTTGGCCTGGAGCAAGTTGGCTCCATGCCGACGTGGTTTCTGGGAGGAGGGGTGTGTGTCGTTCACCTGCCTCCCTCCTCCTCCTACCCAACACCCCCTCACTCCTCCATATTGTTCCGCCCATAGTGAGGGATATTGAGGACTTGGAGGATGTGCTGAGGACCTCCCCTGACCCCACTCCCCCTTAATGTTCTGCCCAAAGTGAGGGAAATTGAAGACATATGAACATACAAACAAACATAAGAACAAGGAGCAGGAGTAGGCCATGCAGCCCCTCGAGACTGCTCTGCCATTTAATAAGATCATGGCTGATTTGATAGTAACCTGAAACCTGCATCCCACCTACCCCCACTAACCTATCACCCCCTTGCTTGCCAAAAATCTATCCACCCGTGCCATAAAAATATTTAAAGACTCTGCTTCTGCCATCTTTTCAGGAAGAGCATTCCAAAGAGTCATGACCCTCTGAGTGAAAAAATTTCACCACATATCTGTTTTAAATGGGCGACCCCTTATTTTTAAACTAGTTCTAGATTTTTCCACAAGAGGAAACATCCTCTCCACATCCACACTGTCAAGAACCCTCAGGATCTTGTATGTTTCAATCAAATCGCTGCTTACTTTTCTAAACTCCAGTGGATACAAGCCTAGTCTGTCCAACCTTTCCTCATAAGGCAACCCACCTACTCCAGATATTAGTCTGGTAAACCTTCTCTGAACTGCTTCCAACATATTTACATCCTTCCTTAAATAAGGTGACCAATACTGCACACAGTACTCCAAATGTGGCCTCACTAATGCCCTGTACAACTGAATCAAAACCTCCCTACTTGTGCATTCAATTTCCCTTGCAATAAATGGAAACATTCCTAATTACTTGCTGTACTTGCATACCAGCCTTTTGTGATTCATGCAGTAGGACACCCAGATCTCTCTGCACCTCTGAGCTCTGCAATCTCACCATTTAGATAATATACTTCTCTTTCATTCTTCCTGCCAAAATAGACAATTTAACATTTTTCCCACATTATACTCCATTTGCCAGATCTTTTCCCACTCACTTAACATATCTATATCTTTTTGTAGCCTCCTTATGTCCGCTTCACAACTTACTTTCCTACCTATATATGTGTCATCAGCAAATTTGGCAACCATCCCTTCATCCAAGTCATTTATATAAATTGTAAACAGTTGAGGTCCCAGCACTCATCCCCGTGGCACATTACTCGTTATATCTTGCCAACCTGAAAAAGACACATTTATGTGTACTCTCTGCTTCATGTTAGCCAGCCAATCTTCTATCCATGCCAATATGTTACCCCCGAGACCAGGAGCTTTTATTTTCCACGATAACCTTTGATGTCACACTTTATCAAATGCCTTCTGGAAATCTAAGTATAGCACATTCACAGGTTCCCCTTTATCCACAGCAAATGTTCCTTCCTCAAAGAACTCCATTAAGCTGGTTAAACACGATTTGCCTTTCACAAAACCTTGTTGACTCTCCCTGATGACCGTGAGCTTATCCAAGTGTCCTGCTATAGCTTCTTTAATAATAGCTTCTAACATTTTCCCTACAAGAGATGTTAAGCTAACTGGCCTGTAGTTTCCCGCTTTCTGTCTCCCTCCCTTTTTGAATAAAGGAGTTACATTTGCTATCTTCCAACCTAATGGGATCTTCCCCGAATCTAGGGAGCTTTGGGAAATTAAAACCAATATATCAACTATTCCACTAAACACTTCTTTTAAGACGCTAGGATGAAGTCCATCAGGACCCATGTTCTTATCAGCCAGTAACTCCAACAATTTACTCAGTACCACTTCTCTGGTGACTATAATTTTCCTGACTTCCTTCCCCACTTCCATTTCCTGGATTATAGCTGCTCCTGGGATGTTACTTATATCCTCTATAGTGAAAACTGATGCAAAATACCTGTTCAGTTCATCTGCCATTTCCCTGTTCTCCATTATCAGTTCCCCAGACTCACTTTCTATAGGACCAACGTTCACTTTGTTAACCCTTTTCTTTTTTAAATATTTGTAGGAACTCTTACTATCTGTATTTATATTCCTGGCTAGCTTTCTCTCATAATCTAATTTTTTTCCCTTCTTATTAGTCTTTTAGTCATTCTTTGCTGTTGCTTATATTCTATCCAGTCTTCTGACCTGCCACCCGTCTTTACACAATGATATGCTTTCCCTTCAAAAAGGATTTTGGAGAAGTTGCTGAGGATGGTGTTCAGGATGGTGCTCAGAGCCTTTGGCTCTTATTTCCCGATAGATCCCACGAGTCTGAGCTTCTTGCATAAGAAATAGGTCTTTAAAGTGATGAAGGCATTGGTTGGATAAACTAGTTGATGCTGATAAGGATGGTAGGTTTAGAGGGAACCTATATATAATTCTCAGACAGGATGTTAGATTCAGTGCCAGATGTATCTCTTTTCTCAAAGACTGGGCTGTGTCGCTCACCCCTTTTTAACTACTCCCCCATCCCTTTGTGGACTTGTCTCCACCAGTTTGTGGTGGAGGGAGTTATAATTTGAACGTAAAGTTACGGATCCCAAAGCCTGCAACCAATTCCCACATGAAAAGCTGTTTGGGAAGCTTCACCCACTGGTGTTCCTCACTAGTTCTGGTCTTCATGCTGTAAACAGCAGATGTGATTTAAGTCCTGGTATACAGGAATATAAGAACATAAGAAATAGGAGCAGGAGTAGACAATTCAGCCCTTCATACCTGCTCTGCCATTCAATGGGATCATCTACTTCAACACCATTTTCCTGCACTATGCCAGTAGCCCTTGATGTTTTTAATATGTAGAATTCTCAGTCTTGATCATACTCAATGACTGAGCTGCCACAGCCCTCTGGGGCAGAGAATTCCAAAGATTCACCATACTCTGAGTGAAGAAATTCTTCCTCATCTCAGTCCTAAATTTAGCATTTGATTTAGCATCAATTGCTATTTGTGGAAGAGAGTTCTAAACTTCAACCACCCTTTGCATGTAGAAGTGTTTTCTAATTTCCTTCCTGAAAGAGCTGGCTCTATTTCATAAACTATGTCCTCTAGTCTGAGGCTACCCAGCCAATGGGAATCATTTCTCCCAGTCTGTTCCCTTTAATACCTCAAAATTTTCAATCAAATCACCTTTCTAAGCTTCTAAATTTCAGGGAATATAACTCTAGTTTGTGTAATTGCTCCTTATAATTGAACCCTTGGAGTTCAGACATCATTCTGGTAAACCTATTGTCTTGTCACAGTATATTCTGAACTTTAAACTTTTTTCTTATATTTTAATACTGGCCACAAAAGGCTACAAAAAGATAACAAGCTGAGGACAATCTGACTTCACAAGTGGATTGAAACCACTTCCTTGCCTGAAGAGGGGACAAAAGGAGCATTCCAGATTGCTGTTGTATCAAAGCCCTTTCCTGAATCTAACTCCAAAGGGTATCTTCAAACTGGACGGACCATTCAAACACAAAGATGCTGGCTGTCTGAAATGGCAACACAGGGTGTGTAATCAACGCACCATCTTTTTTTTTGGAAAAAGGACTTTGAACTTATGTATATCACATGATGAAACCATTTTGTTGTCTACTTTTAAAATTCTGCAAGAAGTTACTTGCAAATCGAAGCCCACTGAAAGCCATTGAACCAGCTGCAAGCAGCCTAGGTTAAAACAGCAATACCTTGAAAATGGGAGAAGGACTCCTCCTAAACCTGTTCCAACTTCAAGTTCATAGTTAAACAACAACCTGGAAATTTGACTACTAGAAGTCTCACAGCTTGCTCAAGACCCCCTGCTTTATAAGATCTTCACTTCAGCTAAAGCATCAACTTCAGCTAAGAAATTACAAGTCTGCCACAAAAGAGACAACATAATTATAAATTACTAACATATTGTTTTAACTTCCTCTGTGTCTAACCATTGTGTGTCTGATAGTGTGTGTGTGTGAGATGAATGAGTGAGATGTCATGTTCTAAAAATCTGGGATAACTTAGTGATAGTAAATACCCTTCTTTATTTTAAAGCTCACAAAATCTTGCTGCTGGAATTATTTAATTGGGACAATCACCCTGAGTATGAGAAAACATATAAACATATTGATTATGGGCAGTAAGAAGGAACACACACATTCTGTCCGTGGCACTTTGCTGTACTCCCTCCAAGGCTAATATATCCTTCCTATTGTGTGGTGATTAGAACTAGTCACAGTGCTCCAGATGTGTTCGATCCAGAGCTCTGCATAGCTTAAGAATGACTTCTACCCACTTGTATACTACATAAAGACCAGCATGCCATAACTTTTTTGATTAGTCTTTTGGTAATTCTGGTACCTGTCTTAACCTTGAAAACTGAAATCTTTCAAATTTGCTGAATGAAGTTTCAGAGGAAATTTGTAAATGCCACATTTTCAGTAGTGTAACTTAATCAGTTGCAATCTATTTCTCCTGTGACCTACCTACTGTTCCAAAGATGTCTACAGGAAGCCCACTGCCTATTAATAGAAAGTAGAGTATTGATCACAGCCCTGACTATATACATCAGATAATCATGCTTCCCAATCTATGTTGTGGAGACCTTCTCTTAATTATTTTTGTTCCTATCAATAACTATCTAAAGTTTATAGACTATCTGACCATAGCACACTTTTTCCCAATCAATTAGGGCGAGTGATGAACTCTTAATAAATCATATGTATCTTAGCATGGACACCAGCTAGCAGGAGGGCTCATGTAGCATATTACACTCCCTTCTTTGCAAAACATATTAAAAAGCGAACTCTGAAAATATACCTGAATGAGGCGTGACACAAACAGGGTGCTTCCTGACACATTCGGATGTGAAAACATTTGATTGGCCTCCGTGATTCAATCTGCCTTGTGTTCTTGTTTCCATAAGTGCTCTTAGATGCGTAATCTCTTTTTCAAACATTGTCAGAATTTTAGTTTGGTAATTAGCGAGTTCTGATGCAATGGCCATTAAGGCAATAATACCACGTGCTACTTTAATGTTGCAGTTTTGATATTCCATTTCCACCTCTGCACTCTCTGATCACGATTTAAAAATTCTTATCATTGTGTTTAAATCCATCTATGGACTCACCCCTCCCTATCTTTGTAACCTCCTCCAGCTCTACACTTCTAGTATCTTCAGCATCCCCAATTTTCATCAATCCACCATTGTTGGTCGTGCCTTCAGCTACTTACACCCTAAGCTCTGGATTTCCCTCCCTCAACCTCTCTCTTTCACCCCCCTACCTCTCCTCCTTCAAGTTGCTCCTTAGAAACTACCTCTTGGACCAAGCTTTTTGTCACCTCATATCTCCTCACATGAGTCGATGTCAGATTTTGTTTGATAATTCTCCTGTGAAGCGCTTTGGAAGTTTCACCATGTGAAAGGCATTCTATAAATCCAAGTTGCTTTTGTTGTTAATAATCACTGCAAAAAGATAATGCACCCTCCACGTTTCATTACATAATACACTCAGACTGCTTACTCTGCTGACAACATAAATGGCACATCAAAAAAAAACAAATCCAATACATCCCACTTAATCTAATCAATTATTCTGTCCTTCAGAGCTCTTGTAACAGCATATGTTGTGCTGAATAACTGTATACAGAGCCTGCTATCTAAAAGAGCAGAGGTTAAGTAGACATACAGCTTTCAGGCAGTTGACTAGCTTGAGCTGTTTGAGTGTTTGACTAATCAGAATCGTCACAGGACTGCCTGTCTCTCAGACTTGCTTGGGTTGTTAAGCGGTCAGGAGAGGTGGGATCCCATTTAGCCCACTTGAGTACAATCATGCAGCAGTGACAGTGACTAGAGAGCAATGGAGAACTGGAGAGCCTTATACTCTCATGAAGTAGAGTATGACAACAACCTGAATTTATATTGTAAGCACAACATATAATATGTAACTTGGTGTTTTAAACCTAATCATGCTTTGTCTAACAGTGTGTCTAAAACAAGAGCTAATGACTAACAGAGTAAACTTGCAACTAGGCTGACGGAATCAGTTCAAAGATAACATAGAAAGAAAATGTGATTATGGCCAGAAAATGGGGTTATGGCTTATGCAAAACATCATGTAATGGATGTATGGTGACTGAAACTGGGAACAGAGATTGAAAGTAGTGGTCAAACCTGGGAGACAAATGGATCGAAGGTAAAGGAACCACATGTATTGCATCACGCGTGAATCAGGTTTCTCTCTCAGCACGGTGGCCAGTAACAATGACAAAACGCGAGGTGGGCAGGCAAGTCCAGCGAACCAATCAGTTGCAATTGGGTTTGCCGACACACGTTTCCACCCCATAGGCCAGACGCCAGTCGAGGAGAACTGCTCACGTGAACATGAAGTCGAAATTGACAAGGTAAAACCTGCATCGCACGAGACACAAGCGGGCTAGCTCAGAAGTGGTCTGATCCACCATTTGGAGACAGAGACAACAGATTGATCATCTGTCTTGCTCTGTTCTCAGATAAGGCTCCCGACAACCAGAACCAGTAACGAGTGTAAGGGTAAGATTTTGCCAGTGAATCAATAAAAATTCAGTGCGGTTCTATTCAACTTGTCTATTGTGATTGAGCAGGATTTGACTTAGGGCCATTGATATCAGGAGTAAACCTATGAACCTGGGAGGGTACTGTCAGAAAAGAAGGACTGCCTACAATATCACACCTTGAATGTAGTAAAACATCCTTAGGGGCTTCACAGATTATCAAGCAAAAATTGTCACTGAGCCACATGAAGAGGTTTAGAACAAGTGGCCAAAAGCTTAGTTAGAATCTTAGGTTTTAAGGAACATCTTTAAGGAGGAGGCTGAGGCAGAGAGGTTTAGGGAGGGAATTCCAGAGAATAAGGACCAGGTAGCCGAAGTCATCACCACCAACTGTGGAACAAAAGAAAGCTCTGATATTCAAGAGTTCAGAGTTGGAGGAGCACAGAGAGCTCAGAGGACTGCGGGGCTGTTGGAGATTATAGAGAGAGGGAGGGGTTTGAAAATGAGGGTGAGAATTTTAAAATCGTGGTGTTGTCAGATTCAGAGTCAGTGTAGCTCAGTGAACACAGGCGATGGGTGAATGCACTTGATGTGACTTGGGATACGGGCAGCTGAGAATATTACACTGAATTTACAGCACAGAAACAGGCTATTCAGCCTAACTGGTCTATACTTGTGCTTATGCTCCACACAAGTCTTCTCACACTTTATTTACCTCACCCTAACAAAATATATGGGCAATGGTAGTATAATGATCATGGGCTGGATTTAATGCTCCCCCGCTAGCAGGTTTGAAGGCAGTGGGGGCACATTAAACCCGGCAGGTGGCCTGCCCTCTTTCTATCCATCCACGGTTGCCCCCACCATAGTTATACCAGCCTACCAACCCATCTGTGAGCCAATTGAGGCCCTTAAATGGGAAATTAATGCAAATAATATCAAGACATAGTCTCACAATGTGGAAAGGCAGAGCAAACAAATCCAGAGCTCCCTGGATGATAAAAGAGATAGATACTATGACGGAAAAGACAAAGTGTGCTTATGACAGAAGGCAGACAGACACTACAATTGAGAACTAGCTGAAGATAGAAGGGTTCTGAGGGGAAGTGAGAAGACACATGATAAGCAAAGAGAGAGTATACAAAGAGACTGGAGGCTATAATAAAAGGGAATCCAAAAGCTATAAATAGTAAAAGGGTGGTAAAAGGAGCAGTGGGGCTGATGAGGGACCAAAAAGGAGATTTACACATGCAAGCAGAGGGCATAGCTGAAGCATTAAATGAATACCTTGCATCTGTCCTAACCAAGGAACAAGATGCTGAACATGTCATGGTGAAAGAGGAGGTAATTCAGATACTTGAATGTTTAAAATTGATAAGAGGAGGTATAGGATAGGCTGTCCAATGTGCTTAAAGTTGATATGGCACCAGGATGAAATGCATCCAAAGATACTGAGGGAAGTGATAGTAGAAAATGTGGAGGCACTGGACTCAATTTTCTAGTCTTCTTTAGACATAGGGATGGTGCCAGTGGACTGGAGAATTGCAAATGTTATATCCTTGTTCAAAAAACAGCGCAAAGATAAGCACAGCAAGTAGAGGCCAGTCATTTTAACCTAACACCTTTACAACTGCCCTTGGTGGGGAAGATTCTAGAAACAATAATTCAGGACAAAATTAATTGTCACTTTGTCAAATGTGAGTTAATTAAGAAAAGTCAGCATGGATTGATTAAAGAGAAATCCTGTTTAACTAATTTGCTGGAGTTTGCTGAGGTTGGAACAATGAAAGTTGATGAGGACAATGCTGTTGATGTGGTGTACATGGACTGCCAGACTTGTAGGCAAAGTTATAGCTCTTGGAATAAAAGGGAGTGTAGAAACATGGATAGAAAATTGGCTGAGTGAAAGGAAACAGAGAGTAGTGAAAAATGGATTTTTTGCGTGCTGGAGGAAGGTTTGTAGTGGAGTTCCCCAGTGGTTGTTGTTGGGACCCTTGCTCTCCCTGATACATATTAATGACCTAGGCATTGGTGTACAGGGCACAATTTCAAAATTTGCTGATCATACAAAACTTGGAAGCATTGTGAATTGTGAGAAAGCTATTGTTGAACTTCGAGAAGACACAAATGCGTGTACACGTGGCTGGTGAAATTTAACACAGAGAAGTATGAAATAATTCATTTTGGTCAGAAGAAGTAGAAGAGACAATATAAAATAAAGGATACAATTCCAAAGGAGGTGCACATACGAACATATGAATTAGGAGCAAGTGTATGCGCAGAGGGACCTAGGCATATATGTGCTTAAATCATTGGAGGTGATAGGACAGTTTGACAGCACTGTTAATAGAGCATACGTCATCCTAGGCCTCAGACTGGGCTTCCGAGCAGAAGGTGAGTTACTCGTCGCAGGATTCCTAGCCTCTGACCTTCTCTTATAGCCACAGTATTTATATGGCTAGTCCAGTTCAGTTTCTTGTCAATGGTAACCTCAAGGATGTTGATCGTGGGGATTCAGCGATGATAATACAATTGAATCTCAAGGGACGATGGTTAGTTTCTCTATTGTTGAAGATGATTATTGCCTGGCACTTATGTGGCATGAATGTTACTTGCCGCTTGTCAGCCCAAGCCTGGATATTGCCCAGGTCATATTGCATTTAGACATGGACAGTTTCAGTACTTGAGGAATTGTAAATTGTGCTGAACATTGTGAAATCACCAGCAAACATTCCCACTTCTGACCTTATGATGGAAGGAAGGTCATTGATGAAGCAGCTGAAGATGGTTGGGCCAAGAGCACTACCCTGAGGAACTCCTGCAGTGATGTCCTGAAGCTGAGATGACTGACCTCCAGCAACCACAACCATCTTCCTTTGTGCTAGGTATGACTCCAACCAGCGAAGAGTTTCACCCCTGATTCTCATTGAATCCAGTTTTGCTAGGGCTCCTTGATGCTACACTCAGTCAAATGCGGCCTTGATATCAAGGGCAGTCACTCCCACCTCACCTCAAGAGTTCAGCTCTTTTGTCCATGTTTGAACTGAGGCTATAATGAGGTCAGGATCTGAGTGACCCTGGTGGAACCCAAACTGGGCATCATTGAGCAGGTTATTGTTAAGCAAGTGCTGCTTGATAGCACTGTTGATGATCCTTTCATTCACTTTACTGATGATGGAGAGTAGATTGATGGGGCGGTAATTGGCCGGGTTCGGTTTGTCCTGCTTTTTGTATACAGAACATACCTGGGCAATTTTCCACATAGCCTGGTAGGTGCCAATGTTGTAGCTGTACTGGAACAGCTTGGCTAGGGGTGTGGCAAGTTCTGGAACACAAGTCTTCAATGTTACTTTTTAAAGGAGGCAAACTCATATAAAATGAATGGGCTAATACTTGCTTTAACATAGCAGAGGAGTGTTATGCCAAATATGTGAAGGGTTCGCCCAGTCATATCGCCAAAAGTATTTTCTAGACTATGCAACTCTCATTGTGTAACCAATTGCTGTACACCAAGGGCCTTTGTTAAAAATAAGTATTCCCATTAGCTGTTCAGTCATGAGTGCATTATTGGGTCCAGTTCAGGAATGAACAATCTTCCTCATCTATTGATACCTTGGATTATATTCTATCCATACTCGACATAGAGTCAAGAAGTATAACGTAGCAGCTTTCAATGAGAGTTTCTTTTCACTGTTGATTTGAAACACTTTTATTTAAAACCCCACAGATTTGAGCACAAATCTCCTGGTGCCAGCACTGAGGGAATGCTGCACTATCAGCAGGTGCAGTCTTTTTGGATGAGGTGTTAAACCAAAGTTCAGCTTGCCCTCTCTCAGGTGGATGTAAAGGATTGCATGGCACTATTTCAAAGAAGAATAGGGATTTTGCCTTGATGAAACGTTTATTCCTCAATCAACAGCACGTAAAAAAATAGATAATCTGGGTCATTATCACATTGCTGTTTGTGTCATCTTACTTTGCACAAGCTTACTCCCAAGTTTCCTATATTTATAAGAGCTTCATAAAGTATTTATTTAGCAATAAAGCATTGTGGAACATCCTGTGGTCATAAAGGATGCTATATAAATGCACGTTCTTTCTTTTCTTATTTGATAGAAGGCACAAAGATTTTGGTTCCTTGTTCCTTCAGCAATTGAACAACCTGGTAGAGTACATTGACGGTTTAAAAACAACAAACACAGAGAGTTGACACTGAGGACTGCTCCAAGTAGCCGTCTTAAATTAATCACTCAGCTATTTTAGCAGAGGCGCAACCTAATCCAAATAAATGATTAATGCTCCTTCTCAGATAGAGTCAAATGGAAAAAAAAAAGTTAGTGTTTGTGTGCTAATATCCAGCAGCGTCATTTCAGGGTTTAAGAACATAAGAAATGAGAGCGGGAGTAGGCCATTCTGCCCCTCGAGTCTGCTCCGCCATTCAGTAAGATCATGTCTGATCTGATTGTGGCCTCAGCTCCACATTCCTGTCTGTTTTTATAACCCTTGACTCTGTCATCTATCAAAAAACTGACTCACTCAACCTTTAACATATGCAATGGCCACTGCTCGCTGGGAAAGAGAATTCCAAACACGAATGACCCTCTGTGGGAAGAAATTCTTCCTCGTCTCCGTCTTAAATGGGTGACCCCCCCTATTTTTAAACTGTGCCCCCGGCCCTCGATTCTCCCACGGGGGGGGAACCATCTTCTCAGCATCTACCCTGTCAAGCCCCCTCAGAATTGTATATGTTTCAATAAGAATTTGATTGCAGAGATCATTCTCGTTAGAGCAGAGTGGACTAAGAGGAGATTAAACAGTGGTTTATAAATTATGAAGAGCTATAATAAGTAACTACCGGAGTAATTGTTTACACTGGTGGGAGATTTAATTAATTAGAGGACACAGATTTAATGCAGCTGGCAAAAGATCCAGAGGGGAGACGAGGAGGTTTTTTTGAACATGTTAAGTTTTATGATCTGATATGTACAGCCAGAAAGGGTGGTGTAAGCAGATTCAATAGTAAGTCCATCGAAAACTGGATAAATACTAGAGGGTCAAACTTGTAAGGCTTTGGAAAAGAGCAGGGGAGTGGAATAATTGGATAGTTATTCAAGGAGCTATCAGGCTGAATAGCCTCCTTCTGTGGTATTTGAATCGACGGGCGGGATTTTTCAGTCCCACCAGCGGTGGGTATTGCCATGGGCAGGACGGGGAAATTTGGAGAGCAGCCAAAAGTCAAGGCTGCACTCCGAATGTTCCCATCCCTCCCACGATGGTGCCCACCGCTTGCTCAACAGGAAAACGTCTGCCCTGTGACTCTAGTTCATTTCAAGTACAATTTCTCTCAGAGGGTGGCGAGTCTTTGGAACTCTGTCCCTCGGGGAACACTGGAGGCAGGGTCACTGAATATTCTTAGGCCAAGGCGGATATGTTCTTGATTTACAAAGGTTACGGGGGATAGGGGGAATGTGGAGTTGAGGCCACAATCAGGTCAGCCATGATCTTATTGAATGGCGAAGCAGGCTCGAGGGGCCGAGTGGCCTAGTCCTTCTCCGAATTTGTATGTTTGTACGTAAAAGCAGCAGCAGCTATCGGAATAGCAATGTAATGGAAGTTCCATATAGTCCTATTTTAATAAAACAGTGGAATTAGATGAATATGTAGGCCAATAAAATTTAATATCATTTCTTTAAACCGCGCACTTAAAGTAAGTTATTCACATCACATAGATTTATAACCAAAGTTGGCCCATGGAAGCAATTGACCGTTCAGTGACAGATCAAGGTGAAAAAAATAAATTACACTAATATCAGAATAATATATCCTTTAAATGACAAGTTTAATTGTTGATTGATTGCATCAATTTTTTTATTCCCAAAGGCTGACAGTCAGATTAAAGGGAACAGGATCCCTGAAGGGGATTTCAAAATGATCAATCGGCAGATTCATCGCCAGTTTAGAATCCTATTGTTTTTGATGTTATTGCATGCTCACAGGTGTATATTAGGATATGAATATGACATTAATGTGTGCATAGAAAATATTAAAATAAGCCCTTTCTTTCAAAATACTTAATTTTAGTGTGTGGTGTTCCAGCTCACTGTCAAATCTGTCAGAAGAGTTTCAATATTAATGCCCTCTTTAAAACATTTAAACCCAAGCCAAAAAAAAATAGTTCTTTGACAAAAATTAAATATGCATGTATGACTAAGAATTCATTAGCTCATTTCTATGCAAATTACTTTTCCTTATCTTATTATGAGTACTGAGCAAAGAGAACTGTGCATGTCAATTAAAAGGAGACAGAGGATTGGTGAGATGTATGATAGGGTGAATGAAGGGAAGGATGACTACACGCTATGGTTAAATGTAAGTCAAACATCTGGTTACAGATGAAGAATGATTGTTTTCTGTGGCATTCAGTAATTTAAATTAATTGTAAATGCTCGGATGAAGTGAACAGTATTTGCTTTAAGAAGGGCTAGCAATAAAAAGTACCACTCCATTTCACTCATACTTCAGTTGTTAACCAAATAATTGCTACTGGCTGTAAATGAAGATGAAGATTTATTTTCAAGCCTTCCCCCCCCCTCAAGTCCTTCTTATTTGACCTCTTTCATTGTAAATAGGACATGTACAATTTTGTTCTGAAGTGGCTGCTTAATATGGAATGCATGATGTTTTGAGAATCTATGCCTTCCTGGAAACTGAAACTATTTCATAAGGATACTCATAGCACTAGGATCTGCTGGGGACTCTGGCACTAGGATCGGCTGGGGACTCTGGCACTAGGATCGGCTGGGGACTCTGGCACTAGGATCTGCTAGAGACTCTGGCACTAGGATCTGCTGGGGATTCTGGCACTAGGATCTGCTGGGGTCTCAGGCACTAGGATCTGCTGGGGACTCTGGCACTAGGATCTGCTGGGGTCTCTGGCACTAGGATCTGCTGGGGTCTCTGGTGCTAGGATCTGCTGGGGACTCTGGCACTAGGATCTGCTGGGGTCTCTGGCACTAGGATCTGCTGGGGACTCTGGCACTAGGATCTGCTGGGGACTCTGGCACTAGGATCTGCTAGAGACTCTGGCACTGGGATCTGCTGGAGACTGGCACTAGGATCTGCTGGGGTCTCTGGTACTAGGATCTGCTGGGGTCTCTGGTACTAGGATCTGCTGGGGTCTCTGGTGCTAGGATCTGCTGGGGACTCTGGCACTAGGATCTGCTGGGGTCTCTGGTGCTAGGATCTGCTGGGGACTCTGGCACTAGGATCTGCTGGGGACTCTGGCACTAGGATCTGCTGGGGTCTCTGGCACTAGGATCTGCTGGGGACTCTGGCACTAGGATCTGCTGGGGACTGGCACTAGGATCTGCTGGGGACTCTGGCACTAGGATCTGCTAGAGACTCTGGCACTAGGATCTGCTGGGGTCTCTGGTACTAGGATCTGCTGGGGTCTCTGGTACTAGGATCTGCTGGGGTCTCTGGTGCTAGGATCTGCTGGGGACTCTGGCACTAGGATCTGCTGGGGACTCTGGCACTAGGATCCACTGGGCATCCTCTACTGTGGAATAATGGAAGTCGTAAGTCATGGCCAGCCTCTCCATACTGACAGATTCCTGACCTTCTCAAAGCTTCCTACAGATGACTCTGATAGAGAAAGGTTACCCCAAATGGACACCAGCAATATAGTAAACATATAAATGATGTGATTACTGGCACTGCACCAAAAGCTGAATAGCCTTTCAAATACTTGGGCCAGGATTTCCCAGTCGGCGAGCAGGGAGCAGGGCCCGCTCGCCGACACGTAAAATGACGCGATATGACGTTGGGCGGAACTCCCGACATCACCCCGCCCCATTTAAATTTTCGGGTAGGGGGGCTCAGCAGAATCAGCTGTGCTCCCACCGACCTGTCAATGGCCAATGGAGGCCATTGACAGAGTCATTAAAGTAATTAATGGACCTGCCCGTCCAACCTTAATGTTAGCGGGGAAGCCGGGAGCCCTGGCGGGCATTGGAAAAAGCATCAAACCTCATCCACGGGCGGGATACGCTTTCATATAGGTTTTTAAAAATATAATTAGAGTGTATTTAGAAGTGATGGGCATGTCCCAAATCATGTGACAGTGTCACATGAGGGGACATGTCAAGGTAATTTTTCTCTTTCTATTTTTAAGATTTTTTATTGTAGAGCCGATCTCCCTGAGGCAGCACTTAGCCCCGGGGAGATGAGTGCGCCCTTTCGTGTGCATGTGCGACAGAGCACACTCTCAGCTCAGGGAATCCCTCTCCTGTCCACACAGGGAGCGCATAGCACTTCCTAGCGGACGTCACGCTGGGCGGGGCCTTAATTGGCCCGCCCATGTAAAATGGCGCGCGCCCCCCAATCAGGGGCACCGATCAGAGGCACAACTCCGTGTGCCCGCTCCTAAACATCCCCCCCAACGGTGGGGGTGGGGGGGTGGATTTCTGCCCTTGTTCTCTGACCTGCATTCCAGTCCTGTTGGTTCTAACCCAGAACAAAAAAAGCAGTAAACACTGGGAACTATGGATACTGGTCCAAATTGTCCTTTCCGATTGGGCACTTGTTACAAATGTTTTCAGTTGTGAATAAAAGCGCAGCAGTAACATCAGGCCCTATCCTGGAATGGAAAACTGTCCTTTTGCCTTTGTATTAGAACAACTGACTAGGCATTGCACCATCAAAAGTGCCATCCGTTAACTTATTTTAACCTTGAATGGGATGTGGGCATCACTGGCAAGGCCAGCATTTGTTTCCCATTCCTAATTGCCCTTAAGAGGGTGCAATGTTCGGCTAAGACTCAGTTTGCATTAGTTCAGTGCAAATCCATTGAAGTTACAACATGGAGATAAGCCCTTCAGGCCAGCCAGTCTGTAACAATATTTACCCACCACATGGGCATTTAAACCTAATCTCATTTACCCACCATGTTCCGATATCCCTTCAAGCTCTTTTTCTTTGTCCACCTGTCCAATCTAAGCTTGAATGTTGACAGTTTCTGCCATATCCTCAAAAGTCTTTTTGTAAAGAGCTTTGTCCTGTGCGCGCCCCCCCCCCCCACCCCCCACACCTCACTGCACCTCCCCCCCCACCCCCCCCACCCCCCCTCACGGCCGCAACCTCCCACCCCCTCGCTTTTCTGAAGTCTTTACATTGAAACTTGTATCTGTGGTCTCTTGTTCTTTGTTGATTGACTCCTGTAAACACTCTCCTTCTATTTACCCTGCTCCGTCCTTGCATTTTTTAAACACATCGATCATTTCAACCCACAATCTATCGATCTTAGGCTGATGAGAAAAGACCCAATTTTTCATTCTTGGCATTTGCATTTTCTCATACCAAGAGAATCGCATGGTAGCACTCTGCAGCCTTTTTTTTCAATTCATTCATTTTTTGGATGTGAACCTGGCTGACAAGGTTAGCATTTATTGCCCATTGCCCATCCCTAATTGCCTGAGAGAAGGTGGTGGTGAGCCACCTCTTGAACCACTGCAGTCCATGTGGTGTTGGTACACCCACAGCGCTGTTAGGTAGGGAGTTTCAGGAGTTTTGACCCAGAGACAGTGAAGGAACGGCGATATAGTTTCAAGTTCCAAGTTGGGGGGGAACTTGCAGACAGTGGTGTTCCCATATGTCTGCTGCTCTTGTCCTTCTAGGAGGTAAAGATCACGTGTTTGGAAGGTGCTGTTGAAGGAGCCTTGTTGAGTTGCTGCAGTGCATCTTGTAGATGGTCCACACTTCTGGCACTGTGCATCGATGGTGAAGGGAATGAATGTTGAAGTTGGTGGGCGGGGTGCCCATCAAGCGGGCTGCTTTGTCCTGGAAAGTGCCGAGCTCCTTTGAATGCTGTAGCCTTCAAATAATTTAGAGTCATGTAGTATTTTTACTACTGGCTTACTAAGGTTTTATATTGGCTCACATTATTTCTTGAATTTTATATTCCGTTTCGCTCACAATAAAGCCCAGAATTCTATTAGCTTTTTTAAAACCTCATCAAACTGAGGTGCTGCCTTCAGCATCCTGGGAATTTGTCCTCCAAAATCCACTGCTCTGCCACAGCAATAAGCCTACCTACTCATAATTACTGTTTATGCATTTTGTTTGACACTTACAGACACTGATTCCCATTTGCAGCTTCTTAGATCATTTCTGCATGTAATCAATATCACCTTGCAGCTTCTAAAGAATTAAATATACCTCCAAGTTTGGTATTCTCTGCAAATATTGATACCATCCCTTCCAAGCCTCTACTTAAATCACTGATATTTACCAGAGGACAAAAGTGACCCTAGAGCAGAACCAGGGGAGTTTACATGGTGAACATTTATTTATCTCATCATCCTTTGTGCGATCTTACTGTGTGCAATTTGGCTGCTGCATCTTCCCACATTGTAACAGTGACTGTGCTGTGAAGTGCTTTTGGGATGAGTTTGTGTAAGATGCTGCATAAATGCAAATATAATTTTTCTTTTATATTAGCAAAGAAATGTGGGTTCATGGCTCACTATGAGTTTAAATGCAGCCCAGCTTAGCATTCCTAGTATTGATGAAATAACACATTATCAGAGGCACAGGCTTTCAGAAGACATGTTAAAAGAGATCTCATCTCCCAGTTTCAGTGAATCAGTGAATGTGAAAAGGTTCCACGGCACTTTTGAATATAATCTCAGACTTCTGCTTATTCTAAATTGGATAGTGATCCGGTTGTTAGTTGGCGAAGTTGGATTAGCCACAGCACACGGATTAAAGTTAAAATTCCAGAGATTCATATGCACAACTATACAGATCCACCTAGGGGTGGACTGGCCAAAGGAGAAATTGAGAGATTTCTTAAGTCACTCATGAATGGTTCCATAACATTGAATTGTCGGTGCCTCCCCAGCTTTCTCTCTGAGAATTCCAAAGGCTCCTAGGCCCTTCCTGAAGACTCAGTCAGCTCCTGTTCCATCAAGCCACTGTGCAGCTGTGCACTGTACAATAATCATCAACCCACCCCCCACCCCCCCTCCATCACAAAACTTCAAAGGAAAACCTTAGACCAATTAAAAGGCTGGGTGGGGATGGGGGGGACAATTATAATAACTTTATTGAAAGGAGAGAGCACTTTATTTATAACAGGGGAAAAGAAGAAAGACAGGTCCTTTTCTCAAGTAGAAACAAGAACCACAATTTGGTCTGTTCCATGACATTTCCATCTCCTTGGTACAAACATCACCAAATCACGTGGGCACTATGGTCAGTCACACTGTTCCGGGGCCTTCCTCCCATCTTCACTGGTGACTATTCCACGATGGCTGCAACAGCGAGTCCTCGAAGCAGCGTCTCTTTAAGCCAAATTTCTGGCTCCATTCCAGCCTTTCGATCTCTGATACTGTCTCAGTTCCTAACAATTCTCCTTACAGGCATTGCAAGGCCATGCAGACTTCGCATTGTCCAAGTTGTTTACGCATCTTTTGAAGGTGTTCTCCCATCTGTCATCCTTCAAGTGTTATGTCCATCAATCAAACTTCGTCTTCTGATGACCATATTAGGTGACCACCATAAGATTACTCAATGTCATGGCCTGTAGGCCAAGGGTCACTGAATGCAGTAAGAGAAAGGACTCCTGATAAACAAAAGACAATTTATTTTAATATTCTATCTTGAAAAAGGTAATCTAAAAACCAGCTGTGCTTGGCCAATATGAATAAAAAAACAAGGTCTGGGAGAACAGGTCACTACTGATTATTATTGATTAATTAATCAAAGTACAATCATAGCTGGGTTAAGATCAATGTAAGATTTAGCACAAAATAATTTTAAACATTCACTACAGGCTTAAAATCAAGAGCAAAACAGAAATAAAATGCAAAAACACAAAATTGCAAAAATTAGTGGCTGCAGGCCTCAGGCCTACAGAACCAAGGTAAATTTTTACCATTTTGGATATTTTATAGTCACTATTCACATTCCCTTAAGGACAAGATGTTTGGCTCATATCCCATGTAGAAACCTTTGTCAAATTAAGGGCACTGCAGTTGCACCCAAGCGAATTCCTTTAGTTCACGTACATTATGCTTATATTTGCAAAACTTAGCCTCACATCTCACCTGTGATCACGATTTCCCGGTGTTCTTCCATTCGTTTGAAAAACTATCATAGCTCACTTGTGCCTGTGATAGTTGGGAGTTGAGTTATGGGTCTCTTAAACTCATGAAAGAATTATCATAACTCACTATCACTAAAGAGATCTCCTGTGGTAGTGGATGTCAGTGAGAAGGTAATAGAATTTGTAAGCGGACGGTATGGGCAATGGAAGAAATCTTTCATTCAAAAAACCTTGTCCTTATAAAGAATACAGTGAGACAATGACAAAGGTTGGAAGAGAATTTTGATTTCTTTTCTTTTTCAGTTTGTGTTCAGGAATTATGCAATTAGTTTTTAGCATTGTGTGGTACTTAACAGATCCCATTGTTTGTGAATGGCGGCCATATTTACGATGCAGTACAGATGCAGATTTAAAGTCCTGTTAAATTCCCCTCACTTGTACTACAACGTACAGATGTTGACTTATATCAGAGCATAACCTAAATATTACATTCAACCTTGTATGCCACTTGAGAAAAAAAAAACACTTGCATTTTCATGACCTTAGGACATCCCAAAATGCTTTACAGCCAATGAAATAGTTTTGAAGTGTAATCACTGTTGGCAGCCAATTTGCACAGTAAGCTCCCAAAAATGGCAATGTGGTAGTCTGTTTTTTGGGATGCTGATTAAGGGATAGATATTGGCCAGGGCACCAGGGATAACTCTACTGCTCTTCTGCAAAATAAGGCCATGGGATTTTTAAAATCCACTCCAGCAAGCAGATGGGGCCTTGGTATAACCTTCCAAAGAGTGGCACCTCCAAAAATGCAGTACTCCCTTAGTACTGGAGTGTCAATTTTCATTTTTGTCCTCAAGCTCTGGATTGGGACTTGAACCCAGAACTTTGCTACTCAGAGGCAAAAGTGCCAGCCAATGAGTCATAGCTGACAAATGATAACAGTACCAGAACTTAGATCACAAAAAATATTTTCCTCCTGTTGCTCGATAATTCTCTCCACTCAAAGGCATTGGCTCCTTACTGGCACTATGGATCTATTGGCAGCAGTCTCTATTAATTTACCCAAGCAAATATTAATTATCTCGTGAACTAGGGGGCAGATGCAAAGACTTCTTTTACACAACTTTACACAGCCCTTCCAAAGAGCTGGATGGTTTCCTTCTGTACTGTATGATTCTACGATATCTGACATGTGAAGTATTATATGGTAGCATGCATCACAGACCAGAGCTATCAGACACTCCTCTCACTAGGTATCTACACACACACACACACACACACACACACGTACAAACATGCACACATACGTACAAACGTACACACGTATTGGCTTGGAGGAAACGTAGCTAATTTCCTCTCTCTAGTCTAAAGCACTAAGAAAATGGGACATCTGCTGACACCTCAAATGGGATCAACTAATATCCATTTACAGAGGTACAAAATTACAAACTTTTCCTACTGCGAGATTCCTCATTTTTAACAAGCAAGGAGCAGTTGGTTAGAGTCATTTGAGGCTGGCACCAAAGCAACAAAGTGTATAATTAAATCATTATTCACCATTATTCACCAATTAAATCATATATCCCAATGTGAGGTTTAGAGGCGTTTTCAATTCATTCTCATGATGTGGACATCAATAGCAAGGCCAGCATTTGTTGCCCATTCTCAGTTGACTTGAGAATATACCGGTGGGCCTTTGTCTTGATCTGCTGCAGAGTAGGAGAAGAAGAATCAGAAGGAGTTTGCAGCTATAGACTTGCATTTGATCCTGTTAGGTGAGATTGATCACCTTATTCTGATGCTGTATGGATTTGATGTGCGACATATAAAACTTCTCCATTTTAGAAAGGGAATTGCTTTATCATTGATATGATTTCAGCAAAGTAGGATGGTTTCCTGAGGATCTTTTGCCTTATCTTAATTTCTCAACCTTACTGTAGCATAGGGCCACACTACATATGGGCTACATAATATCAGATTTTTGTAATTCTCACAATTAACCACTGTATCTTTCCTCTAGGTTTACGTTTGAATTTTAGTGCATTTTAAATCTGAGGAAAAGTGAACAGAAGTTTTATGTTATATATACCATAAATGCAAATTACAGTCCAAAGATATCATCTGAATTTAACTGTTTAGTGTCTGTTTGAAGAAGAACGAGTTTGGCACAATGCTATATTCTATTCCAGAAAATTAGTTAGTTGAGGGATGATACTGGAGCCAGTATTTACTTAGTCTTACATTTATTTACAGACTAAAGCATTACAAGCATACACCTCCTACTCAGCCACACCACAATTTCAGTAGATGTTTCATTATATGTGGTGGCGGTATGCTACAGTTCACTCAGAGAGTCTGGATTGTTGTGGCAGAGGCTCTAGCATTATTTCTATCACATGACTGACCCAGAATCTCTCCCGCTCTTACTGCCTGCCATTGATGTGCGTTATAAAGATTTGCACGTTGATATTCAACCTGTTTGGCTGCATTATGAGCACACTTTCATTGGCCATCAGGTCCTGGGGTGGGACTCAAACTTAGCGCTTCTGGCTCAAAAACAGGGACATTACCCCCTGCTCAACCAGACCTCCTCTCATTATATGCACTTGCATGAGGACCCCAATTAATGTCCTCCACCTGCATATATTTAAGTAAAGTTGATGAACAGTTGTGACTGTCAGATCAAAGGAATTGATAGGGTTAATAAGTGAATATTTTCTCTGGAGGCGAAGTCCAGAACAAGGGTCCAAAACTTTAAAATTAGCGCTAGGCCATTTAGATGTGATTTTTATTTTATTCATTCATGGGATGTGCTGGCTAAGCCAGCATTTATTGCCCATCTACCATTGACTATATGAAGGTGGTGGTGAACTGCTATCTGGAATTACTGCAGCCCATGTGTGAAGGCACACCTACAGTGCTATTAGAGAGGGAGTTCCAGGATTTTGACCCAGTGACAGTGAAGGAATATTGATATATTTGCAAGTCAGGATGGTGCGTAGCTTGGAGGAGAGCCTCCAGGTGGTGGTGTTCCCATGTGTCTGCTGCCCTTGTCCTTCTAGATGGTAGCAGTCATGGGTTTCGAAGGTGCTGTCTAAGAAGACTTGGTGAGCTCCTGCAGTGCACCTTGTAGGTGGTACACACTGCTGCTACTCATTGTGCGTTGATGATGGAGGGAGTGAATATTTGTGGATAGGGTGTCAATCAAGTGGACTGCTTTGACCTAGATGGTGTCAAGCTTCTTGAGTGTTGTTGGAGTTGCACTCATCCAGGCAAGTGGACAATATTCCATCACACTCCTGACTGGTGCCTTGTAGATGGTGGACAAGCTTCAGGGAGTCAGGAGGTGAATTACTCATCCCAAGATTCCTAGCCTCTGACTTGCTCTTGTAGCCACAATAATTATATGGCTAGTCCAGTTCAGTTTCTAGTCTATGGTAACACCCAGGATGTTGATAGTGGAGGATTCAGTGATGGTAATGCCATTGAATGTTAAGGGGCAATGGTTAAATTGTCTCTTGTTGGAGATGGTCATTGCCTGGAAATTATGTGCGTGAATGTTACTTTCCACTTGTCAACCAAGCCTGGGTATCGTCCAGGTCTTGCTGCATTTGGACACGGACTGATTTCAGGCAGCACTTCTTCACACAAAGGATAGTGGAAACCTGAATCCCTCCCCCAAAAAGTAGTTGAGACTGGGGTAAAAATTTAAAATTTCAAAAATGGGATTGATAGATTGTTTTTGTTATGAAAGGGCATTCAGGAGTTATGGAACCAAGGTGGAGTAGATTGAGTTTTTACAGATCAGCCATGATCAAATTAAATAGTGGAACAGGCTCGAGGTGTTGAATGGCCTATTTCTATTCCTATGCTTATGGTTGTCTGTATCTAGGCACCAACCCTGTAGATTTTTTCAAATTTATTAATGCACAGGATGTAGGCATCACTGGCAAGACCTGCATTTATTGCCAATCTCAATCATCCTTGCCAAGGTGGTGGTGGCAACTGCTTATCTTGCTAGGTCATTGCAGAAGCTAGTTAAGAGTCAGCCTCATTGCTGTGGGTCTGAAGTCATACGTAGGCCAGACCAGGTAAGGGCAGAAGATTTCCATCAATAATCCAGTAGTGTCATGTTCTCCATTATTGATACTCATGTTTTATTCCAGATTTATTTAACTAACTAAATTTAAGTTGTTTATTGGAAATCAGGCTTCGGGTCTCTGAAATCTGAAATACAAATAAATAATGCTAGAAGTATTCAGCAGGTCAGGCAGCATCTGTGCGGAGAAAGGGAGTTGACATTTCAGGACAAGATGATCTGTTTCATCAGAACTTTTTTTAATATAGGTGGATTGGATTTTGCCTGAAATTGGATTAAATTCAGTTGGTGGGGTTGGGGGTTGGGTGGAGTGAGGGAAGGTGGCAGAAGTTGATATTGCATTCATGTAATTCAGTTTAATGATATTTAAGAAATAATATGAAAGAGGTAGCAGCGTTACTTAACGACCTTTTGTGTTAGAAATTAGTACTAGAATTATGCCAGGTTTAATCTATGGCTAGTACTGTAAAACCTTTGAACCATTATATTAAATTTATACAGGTCACACCAATAGGAACTTAACTTCTTTCTGTTCAACTTCAATCCCGCTCTTAAAATATTAAAGTAAAGCTGTAGCAAAATCATCTTAATTGCTTATTCTGTTA
This sequence comes from Carcharodon carcharias, assembly GCF_017639515.1. Taxonomy (NCBI): domain Eukaryota; kingdom Metazoa; phylum Chordata; class Chondrichthyes; order Lamniformes; family Lamnidae; genus Carcharodon; species Carcharodon carcharias. The sequence continues at coordinate 160,787,748 of NC_054475.1, read as the reverse complement.
TGCTTCAAACCAAAACTATCCCACAACATGATGGACTTAAAATTGAATACATGTCTGTCTCAGTATAGTTTTAATACACACTTGCTGCATAAATGACTTTCAGAAATCAGGTTAATGGGGTAGATGGAAGAGCAATTTGCATTACAAATATATAAATGGCAATGCTTAAAAGACTGTACATTGTTTGATCATTAAATGTTGAACTTATAATTACAAGAATCTATTGCATTATGATGCTTGTAGATTATGTTATCTGATAATGAAGCTATAATTGATACCCATTGTATGTTTTCAGAAAACAATTGCAAAATTACTAAATGGAGAACTGAATGTTTGATAGCTTAGTCTAAAACAACCATGCTTGTTGTTCTAAGGAAAAATTTTGTATTAGGATTATAAATAGTTTTTATAAAGCAATTGTTTCCAGTGGCTGGAGGGTCAGTAACCAGAGGGCACGGCTTTCTGGTGTTTGGTAAAAGATCCAGAGGTGGAATGAGGAAAGCAATATATACTCAGTGAGTTGTTACAATCTGGAGTGCACTGCCTTGAACAGGTGGTGAAAGCAAATCGAACAGCAACTTTCCAAAGGGAACTGGATAAGTACATGAAGGGGAAAAAACTTACAGAACTCTGGAAAAAGAGTATGTGAGTGGGACTAATTAGCTGGCCTGGCTTTTTACAGAGTCATGGAAACTCTGCACCTTACCCATAATGGCACAGGGATCCCAGATCTGGAAGTCCCACCCCCATTTCTGACAGATCCTATTTTTTGCTGGGAGGAGAAAGGGGCTGGGATGTGACTAACATATGGAAAAGTTGAACCCAGCAGGGCTATTGTAAATCAGTGCAGAGTTCAAACAGACCTCATTTTCACTGGAGCAAGGTCCGTTTCCTGCAGTGTGTGACTTACGATATTTAAGAGTAGGCCTGAATGTGCATAAAAGATGGATAAGTTGGAGGAACTGCCAAGCTGTCAAGTTATTTAAATCTACTGCTCTTTAAATTTTGGGGAAAAGAAATGCCTGCTGTGCCTCACAGTTGAAAAAAGGATGCTTGCAACTTCAATAGCTGTTTATTGACAGAAGCCTTATTATAATATTAGCACTGCAGGATTACTTCGACACCTATAATTATAACAGTGAGGGGGGGGGTGGGGGAGGCTGTAAGTTCACAGTTGATTGACAGCTCCAAGAGGTTATTAAGGGATTTGCTGCCTTTGATATGAGGCTATGAACACAAATGTTTGTTATTTTATAAATGATTAAGTATTTTAAGGGATTTAAAAATTCCTTTTATTCATTTATAGGATGAGGGTGTGGCTGGCTAGGCCAATATTTATTGCCCATCCCTAATTGCCCTTGAGAAGGTGGTGGTGAGCTGCCTTCTTGAACTGCTGCAGCCCCTGTGGTGTAGGTGCACCCAAAGTGCAGTTGGGGAGGGAGTTCCAGGATTTTGACCCAGCGACAGTGAAGGAACAGTGATATATTTCCAAGTCAGGATGGTGAATGACTTGGAGGGGAACTCGCAGGTGGTGGTGTTCCCTTGTGTCTGCTACCCTTGTCCCTCTAGATGGTAGCGGTCATTGGTTTGGAAGGTGCTGCCTAAGGAGCCTTGGTGAGTTTCTGCAGCGCATCTTATAGATGGTACACATTGCTGACACTGTGAGTCAGTGGTGGAGGCAGTGATGTTTATTGAATGGGTGTCAATCAAGCAGGCTGCTTTGTCATGGATGGTGTTGACCTTCTTAAATGTTGTTGGAGCTGCACTCATCTAGGAAAGTGGAGAGTATTCCATCACACTCCTGACTTGTACCTTGTAGATGGTGGACAGGCTTTGGGGAATCCTACTCGCCGCAGGATTCCTAGCCTCTGACCTGCTCTTATAGCCACAGTATTTATACATCTAGTCCAGTTCAGTTTCTGTTCAATGGTAACCCCGGGATGTTGACTGTGGGGGATTCAGTGATGGTAGTGCCATTGAATGTCCATGGGCAATGGTTAGATTCTCTCTTGTTGGAGATGGTCACTGCCTAGCACTTGTGCGGCATAAATGTTACTTGCCACTTGGCAGACCAAGACTGGATATTGTCCAGATCTTGTTATATTTGGACATGGACTGCTCCAGTGTCTGAGTCGCGAATGGTGCTGAACATTTTGCAATAATCAGCGACACTCCCATTTCTGACCTTATGATGAGTGGGCTTTTATCAATGAGAATTTTAAAAATATAAATATAGTGAAATTGTCATAGATACTTAGAACTTTATTTTATTTAATCTCAGCATGGTGCCTGAGGTCCGGTCGTGGTAGCTACTGAGTGAGTTGACATGGAGGGTGTAAGAGCAAAGTGGGGGTTCATGGGTTGGCATGAGTTGGCACAGGGACTATAAGGGGCCATGGAGGGTGGGTCAAGAGTCATAGGTTGACACAGAGGTTATAAGGCAGCATAGAGGGTGGGTAGAGAGGCATGGGTTGGCATGGAGGGTTTGATGAGCCATGGAGGGGGATGGGGGCATGAGTTGGCATGGATAGGTCATGGGGAGTGAGGGGGTGTGAGGAGTGAGGGCTAAAGGGCCTAACTACTTAATTACATCATCATTAACATCATTGTCTCATTATCCTAACCATTAACCCTTTACTCTACAGCAGAGCTGGTTCATGTTTGTGTTTCTCCTCTGCATAATCTCTAGTTCTAATGCGACATTCCTTTATGCCCTTCCTTTCATCCGCCAACCTGAATACTATAAAGTCAAGTGATAACTTTGTAAAGGGTTACAAGGTATATGAAATGGTGAATATCAAAAGGGGATGATACAGGAGCCATGGAGTAGACTACATATCTTCAAACACCAAGGGTGCAAAAATATAATAATAGTTCCCCAGAAATGTCAGTGCTCAGTGATACTCTTTGCAAACAACAATTTGTGCTTATTTCCTCTTGTAAGTAGGCCAAATATTTTCCTCACCACAATAGCCCATGGTTCAAAGCTTTCATGCAAAAACATTTTTATTTTAAAGAAAGCCACACACATATTAAAATGGTATGTCAAAGGTTGGCACAGAATAGAGAAGATTAAGAAGACCAGAAATGCTTCTAAGGAAAAATATTAAAACGCTTTATTAAAAAAATTAAAAGATTATTAACAGTGGAAAAATATATGAAGTAGCAAAGATCAATTATTAAACTGAATACTCCTGAGGTAACACATCAAACACCTTTGCAGCATCTTTAATCATTACCCAAGTGTGGTTAATACAATACTAATTACAGAGTGCTTGACATTCCTGAGGATCCAAACTAAAATATTTTGCAAATTGCTTCCTTTGTCACTGAACACATGATTGGATTACTCACTCGTATTGACTCGATCTTCGATGATTTGTAAATGCTACAGCTCCTCCATGTGGTTGGAACAAAAACTGGATGGAGCTGGAAATCACACACTGAGGTGTTTTGACACATTAAATAAGGAGAAATGGTTATCAAAGGCTGTAAGCGCGATAACAAGCGGGCACTTGGATTGGATTTCACAGCCCCCTTGATGGCAGGTTTGCAGGCAGAGGGCTGGTGAGGGGTGGGGGGTGGGGCGGTAAAATACCTTGCAGGCCATGCCCGTCACCTAAATGCCCACCCTTGTCGCAATTTTACCAGCAGTGGGGAGTGGGGAGGAGGTTGGGCGGGGGGGGGGGGGTGGGGGGGGGGGGGAGCGGATGGTGGACAAGGGGGTGTGGGGGGGGGGGTGGGGTGGGGGGGGTTGTTGGCATGTGGAAACATGGGGCATCACCTGCCCGTGGGCCAATTGAGGACCTTAAGTGGGAAATTGATGCTCAGTTAAGGGCCTCCTTCTGCCACGGCTGAGATTTAACCAGTAGCCGGAAATGCAGTGAAAAGTGTCCAGCCCGGCAGCTTTCTCTGCGTGGGCTGGTGATGGGAAAGGGGGTGCTCCCCCCTTAACAAACTCACTGGGCTCATCCGAGGTCACCCCCTTCCCCCACTCCTCAAGGTCCAATCGACTTGGGGTAGGGGGTGGGGGTCATTCCCAATCTTTTAGCTGGGGATGGGGGTGTGGGCACAGGGGGCCCATGTCAGTCCATTAAATACAGCCCCTGATTTAAGGTGATTGCACCAGAACTGAAATGAGGAGTTATTTTTCACACAGTGAGTTGTTGTGATCTGGGATACACTATCTGAAAGGGCGTTGGAAGCTGTTTTGTTGTGTGGTTGGAGTCTAGACGGGGGCAGGGATGGATTTGGGGATTATCTACTTTCCCAAAGTATGCTGCGCAAGCCTATAGTTTCTCAAAACCATTACTCTTTATTTGAAGCAAATATTTACACATTTGACCTCTACACGAGGTTGGAGCTTCTCCCCCTTCCAGGTCTCTCTTACTTCACAGTCATGAGATCTGACATCATTATTGCATCAGCATCGTGTCTGCTCTGTTGTTAACCCTTTACTCTACATCTCCCAAAAGTCTTTCTCCTGATCATATTTACATTCTCCTACATCTCCGCCAAAGTCTCAAACTTCACAGGGTTAGCCTCTGAAATGCCATGACCAATTTCCCTGATGTCATTCTGATCTCCTTTTGAGGTCAAGGATATTCCGTACTCTCTCTTCTGTCGGTGTGAGTGTTCTTCTCCTGGGTGGCTGTACAACTTATAGTAAGTCTTTTCTCTTCTTTCAGAATCTGAGTAATAAGCCCAAGTTCTTACTGGCTTTCTCTCCAAGGATAATAAGGCGCTGCAGTTTCCTCTTATGATACCCTGGTCTGTTTCACTCCTGCATGATCATGGTTGCGATGTTTTCTGTTGGCCTTGGTCACATACTCTCTCCCTGGACTTCAGGACTGGTCATTACACCTGTGATTAAAGTTCCAAGCCTGGTTGCTTCTCTAAGATAAAAGCAAAATACTGCGGATGCTGGAAATCTGAAATAAAAACAGAAAACGCTGGAAAAACTCAGCAGGTCTGGCAGCATCTGCGGAGAGAGAAACAGAGTTAACGTTTCGAGTCCACATGACTCTTCAGTTTTATTTGCTGTGCTCTCGCATGACATTTTGCTATTCCTTAGTGAAGTCTGAAGAATATCAAGGTGAAGTGTTCTCGGTATGACTATTCTCTCCATGAAGACTAGTTGTCAATGACTGTGAGGTGCTTATGCTGTTCAAAGTAATACTGCAGTATTGGATTAGAGGGGACATAGTCTGGTCATCCTTCCAATTGATATTCTTGGATTCGGAATCATTCTTCAGCTCATTGCTGGGCTTGTTTTATTTCCTAAACTTTTTGCAGTAGCTAGTAAGTGCTGAGTGATTAAGGATGTATATGTTTCAACGCCTTGTTGAAGTGCAAATCTGTTTGGTTCCTTCTGATGGTATTCGTGACAGTGGCCAGAATTTTCCAATCACTCATGCTGGTGGGATCTTCTAGTCCTGCCGGTATGAACGGAGATTTCAATGGCTAGCCAGCCCCGCCAAGGGGGAACCTGCCACGGGGGGTCTGGAAAATCCTGGCAAGTGTGTCTGCCATTGCTTGATACTTCCCTTCCACATACTCTGTGATGGAGTCATATCTCATCTATCTTAGTCTGAACCGCTGGATTCTGGGTGGCTTCTTCACAATTTCTTTCATGTTCGGTAGGGTGGCCGGTGGTTTATGGCCCGTTTTCAATTTTGAAATGCAATCCCATAACATATCCAGAAAATGTTTTGCACACCCACATTGTTGCCATGCACAAACACACATACCCACACCCTCACACATGCACAAACACACACACACACACCCACTTACACACACATGCACAGACCCACACACCACAGACACACAATCACCCACTCATGCTTCCACAAACACATCCACCCACATACACATGCACACATATACAACACACTCCCTATGCATATACACACACACACTCGCACTTATGTTCACACACACATAGACAGAATCATATACACATCCACATACACATCTGTGCACACAGCCATACCTACACACATCCACACACGCCCACGCACACACACAAACAGACACAAAACGCCCCCCCCCTCAACCCCCAACAACTCCCCTACTGCTCCAGGTTAAACTTCAGAGAATTAATAGATCCCTGCCACAGGAGACATGGGAACAAAGTGCAAATTGGAGAATAAAGAGGCAGATTCTTATCCTCAGCGAGTTGAAGTGATGCACAGAATACCTGATATATTCATGAAATGTAGCATGTAATCAAAGTACAAACCCAAATAGTTAAGTTGCTTAAGAGCTAATAATGTTCCAGAGAAACAATTTTCCCAGCATTAAATATCATTACCACAGTCAGGAGTAGGGTCGCATAGCGGTTATGGAATGGACTAGTAATCCAGAGATGATCAATGATTCAGAGGCTAGGAATTGGATTTCGAAGCAGGAATGGGGAATTGGAAATCAGGGCAAGTTCTGGGACTTCACCCCACAAGCTGTGCTTTTAGTGCACCCAGAGGGATTTTCAATGCTCTAGCCAAATAAAAGCCAGGGAGTGGGATCGCTGTGCAATCTGGGAGAACGACCGGCAATGCAGGGCCAAAGGGAGGTCCTCCAGTACTCAGGAACCAGCAGGCCCAGCAGCTGGATTGGACCTGCTGATCTGAACATGGAGACAGTGAGGGAGCGAGGCAAGTGAAGGCAAGTTAATTTGTACTTTTTTTTATATAGCTACAGCTGCCTGGCCATGCTCCTGAAAGGGCAGGCTCCATAATTGACAATAATTGGCCTTAAATAGCTACCTGCAGCTGATCCAATCACCAGCCATTCTCATTCGGGGTTGGAATCATGGCAAGGAACCAGCATGGAGGCCTTGTACTGCTGGTAACCTTGCAGGGGTTGGGGGGGGTGGTGGCTGGTGGGGGGGGGATGGGTTGGGTGGCTATGGGCAGGGCACCCACGGCATTTAATTGGCCCACCCATTTTGCGCACCGCTGCCGGGCAGCCATAAGATCCAGCCCCGTGTTAGAGAGTTTAAGAACGATCGGAAGTGGAAGTGGTCCCAGAGGTTTCGGTTCTGGGGTTGCTTCTGTTCACTGGGCAGAAGGTTGCGCTGAGCGAGCGGGCGGGCGCGCACTCGACCCGCTCGAGTGTAAAACAGCGCGTGATAACGTCGGGCGAGAGTCCCGATGTCGTGGCGCACTCGCGCGACATTTCGGTCGGTGGGCATGCACGGGTGCTGGAACTGTGCCCGTCATTAATTAAGAGGCCAGTTAAGGCCATCAGAAAGGCAACTGATGCTGACTTTTCATTGTCCCGTGCGATTTCACGCTCATCGCGCGGACAAAACGGGCAGGCAGCCAGCTGACAATTTCTAAAAGCTCATCCACGGGTGGGATAAAAAGGGTCAGCAGCATTGCCGGTGTGAGTGGTGAGGAGTTTAGTAGACAGATTGCTGCTGGTGGCTTATTGGTATATGGCAGCTTCATCTCTGTTCGGGTCTCCAAGGACCCCGGAGGACTCGGACCACGTGGACCCTTCCAGGTGCCAGACAGCCTTCCCTTACCCTGGGAATGGGGATTGTGGTCTCTGCTGGAGGCACCTCCTCTGAGGAAGAAGAGAGGGGCAGAAGGGAGAGGAGGTGTCCCAACAACATGTCATTAGTTTAAGTCATCACACTCTCACTGTGCATGCCAGGCACCCTGGTGAGACCATGGAGACCTGCATCATGGTGCCATCGTCTTTCAATGATCAGTGGGGAATCCAGGAGAGCTGCCTCTCCATGACAGTCACCACTGTCTCAAGGGAGGAGGTATTGCGTTCGGCCATGAGGGTCAGCGCAGTGCTTATGTTCCGCATGGACTCCTCTATAGTGGAGACCATGGTATGCATACCCTCATGGATCTTCACCAGATCCTCTCACGCATCTCACTGGACATCCAGCCTCTGCCACCTAATGGATGACTCCAGAGGCTCATCATCTGCGTTGTCCTGGTCTCCAGTGGTCCTCTGACTGCCGGCGTCCTGGATACTCTCTGCCTCTGCCTCCGCCTGCACCTCAAATGAGTGTGAAGTGCCCTCACCGCTGTGCACCAACATTCTAGTCAAAGATCTAATGTCCACCGAGGTATCTGAGCTGGTACCTGATTCAGAGAGTGGGTATGATGCAGGTGCATCTGGAGCCTGGTGGTCTTCTGGGGTCAGGGTTGGGTCTTTGGGGTCCTACGATTGGCTCGTGGTGGCAAACCTAAGGGAGAACAATGACATGTCAATAGGTTAAGTCATCACACTGTCAATGCGCATGCCAGGCACCCTGGTGAGACCATGGAGACCTGCATCATGGTGCCATCATCTTTCAATGATCAGTGGGGAATCCAGCTTTGAGGCTCCCATCAATGATGAGACTACACAGGAATGTTTGCACCATCCAAAACTCTCACCTCTGTGCACTGCACTCTTACCTTCATCTGAACCAGCCTCTCTGGTACTGGCTGACCGAGGTGCATGGAGCCTCTCCAGCTCCAAAGCCTCCTGCTCGTATCTGGTTAGGATTAGAAGGTTTGGGGGACCTCCACCTGTCTGTGACTTCTCAATGTTTTTATGGGTCATCTTCTCCTGAAAGGACAAAGGACATGGATTAGTCCACTCTCTACCTGCAGCACCATTGCGGCCTGGCCAACCCCACCTGAGGAAACCTCACAGGGCACATCCGAATCGTGGTCCTTGAATCATAAGGCACTCAGTCCAGGCAGCCAGGGCTCACCACCTTGGCCAGCTCTGGCATCATTGACAGTTGGCACTCAGACTCTAACACCCCTGAGCTCCATGGGGGGTCACCAGACCTTAACACTTCAATACAATGATCCATGCCAACACGGTACTCACACTTCCTTAGCCAAACAGGTCTTGCGGCACTGGACCCAGGTGCGCTGCAAAACATCATGGCTGCTGACCAGCGCTGCCACCTCCTCCCAATCTCTTTTCCTAAGGCGTGGTGGCCTCCTCCTTCCATCCCTGGGGACAAGGGTGTCCCTCCTGGCAGCCCCCTCCTCCAGGAGGACCGCAAGGCACTCATTAGAAAACCGGGGGGGCCGAGTGCCCGCCCGACCTGCTCCCCCACCAGCCTGGCGTCTGCAGCCGCTTTTGAAGCCATCGTTTATAATCCCCTGTTGACAACACCGAAGATGTCTTCATCACTGGCAACCTTCCGGGGCCTCACTGCGCCGGTTCTAAACCGGCCGCCGGGACGCAATTGGACCTGGTGGCTGACAGGCACCCTTCCCCCGCCCGCCCATTACCGATCATTGGGCAGCCGCTGTTCATGCTCGGCAGTGTGAAATCACGATCAGGGGCCAATCACGGGTAGAAGCATCTTTCCCGGCCGCTCCCAGGCCCACCAATCGCACCGGCCCGCTGAACTCAAAATTCTGCCCACTGTGTATATCGGTAATTTGCATATTTGTTGGAGAGAGCAGTGCCCAGCTTTGCAGATGATACCAAATTGGGATCATCGTCTAAAGCACAGTTAATCTTTAGAAAACTAATGGAAGCTACAAACAGATATTAGTAAGATGGGATAGTGGGCTAAAAAGTTGCAGAAGGAATTTAATTCCTGTAGCGTGAGGTTATATGTACTTAAATAAAGTAATTATAAGTAGACTAGATGATGTTGCGGGGGGCTAAAGGATTTGGGGGGTGGGATATATTCACAGAATATCTAACCCACACCTACCCTGTGTCTCAGGTCAACAAAGCCCTAAAGGAAAAGCTAATTCAAGAGTAAAGAATGTAAAACTCAGGCGGTAAAGGCAGACCAATATAAAACGTTAACAAGGCTTCTGTAACAGTGCTGAGATTTTAATGAGGCTTCAGAGCAATTCTGTCTGGTATGAGGAAATACAAATATGAAGAAGGATTTAGAAAATTGGAATAAAAACAGAAAATGCTGGAAAAATTCAGCAGGTCTGGCAGCATGTGTGAAGACAGAATCAGAATTAACGTTTCAAGTCCAATATGACTCTTCTTCACAAAACTGGAATTCTGAGGCGATATACTAAAAGTGTTAGATTTTATGAAAGCATGGGATGCGATACTACTTGGGATATTATTTCCAGCAGTTGGAGAGATGAAGAAGGAAAAGCTGTAGATACAAAGTGAAATATGTTTTAAAATATTTAAAACAGTGGCAGGAGAAATCTCTTCGCACATCCCTTCAGGATTAGTTGTTGGTTCTACATCAACATTCAGTTCAGGAACTGAACTGGACTGGCCATACAAATACTATAGCTACAAGAGCAGGTTAAAGGGTCAGAATCCTGTGACGAGTAACTCACCTCCTGACTCCCCAAAGCCTGTCCACCATCGACAAGGCACAAGTCAGGAGTGTGATGGAATACTCCCCACTTGCCTGGATGAGTGCAGCTCCAACACTCAAGAAGTTTCACACCATCCAGGACAAAGCAGCCTGCTTGATTAGCACCACATCCACAAACATTCACTCTCTCCATCACTGATGCACAGTAGCAGCAGTGTGTACCATCTACAAGATGCATTGCAGGAATTCACCAAGGCTCCTTAGACAGCACCTTCCAAACCCATGATCACTAGAAGGACAAAGGCAGCAGATGGATGGGAACACCACCACCTGTAAGTTCCCTTCCAAGTCACTCACCATCCTGACTTGGAAATATATCATCGTTCCTTCACTGTCGCTGGGTCAAAATCCTGGAACACCCTCCTTAACAGCACTGTGGGTGTACCTACACCACATGGACTGCAGCAGTTCAAAAAAGCAGCTCACCACCACCTTCTCAAGGGCAATTAGGAATGGGCAATAAATTCTGGCCCTGCCAGTGAAGCCCACATCCTGTGAATGAACAAAAAAACATTTAAGATTGGATAGGTGGAGGAAGAAAAAAGGGGTTGAGGGGATTTGAGAACAGGGTGGGTAAGTGTAATTAGGACTAATTGTTTCTGTGGAGGTAGTTGTTGGCCTAATGCCATCTTGTAAACTCTCTATGTTCTATGGGGCGAATTTTACACCCCCACCCCCCACCCCACCCCCTGCCCAGCCAGCATATTTGAAGGCCGGGGGGCGGGAGGGAGGCACATAAATGAAGCGGGTGACAAGTCCACTGCCTTCTGGCCCACCCCAAGCTGTGTCCCATAATGCATTGGGTGGCTAAGGCATCAGGCAGCCCACCTGCCCTTAGGCCAATTGAGGTCCTTAAGTTGCCAATCAATGGCCACTTAAAGTCCTCATTCTGCCTTTGTCAGGATAATATGTGTGGCTGGGGAAGGTGGAAGGAAGGTGGACAGCCCACAACTTTAACAGCTTGGGCTAAAAGGCAGGAAGGACGAGGGGCGGTACCTCCTCTGGGAAGCCCCTGTGCTTATTAGGGGCACCCACTCCAAGATTATACCCCAAATTTGGTGCATCCCACCCAGCTACCAAAACCCAATACCCACCCCGTAACCCCCTCTCTAAGGTACCTGATCCCTGCCCAACCAAAACCCCTGGACTTACCTTTGAGTTCAGGAGACACCTTCCTTCTTCCCCGGCCTTCTTTCAGTCCCAGCTATGGTCGCTACTTGCTTCTTGCGCTGCAGGGACTACAAGAACTGTCAGCCAATCAGATTTGTCAGCAGCTCTCCCTGAGGGATGAATGTCCCACTCTCAGATAATTGAGGCCAACCCAGCCAATTTTCACTGTGGGCAGCCAGATTTAAAGTCGGAGAGTTGCAGAGCAACTTTCAAAGCAGGAGAGACAACAAATACATCCACCTATAAAATTCACACTTCAGTCCCTAATTCACTTACACTTGTGATGTACAAGCCTATTAACGTCTTGTACTTATCTTGGCAATTAATGCTTTACAACACAATTGTGCTTAATACTTATTAGCAATATGTGTTGAATTCCTTTGATTGGTACATTATTGATAAATATAATAAACTGAAGGCTACGAGGAATAATCAATCACCAAGGAGACAGACACAACAAAAACTTGCGTTTATATCACACACTTAATGTCCCAAGGTGCTTCACAGGGGTGTAATTTGACACTGAGCTACAACAAGAGATCTTAGGGCAGGTGGTCTAAAGCTTGGGTCAAAGAGATAGAGTGAAATACATAAATAGGATGGGAATAGAGGGATACGGACCCCGGAAGTGCAAAATGTTTTAGTTGACGGGCAATATGATCGGCGCAGGCTTGGAGGGCCGAAGGGCCTGTTCCTGTGCTGTACTTTTCTTTGTTCTTTGCTCTTTGAAAGATTCAAATAGTATCTTAAAGGAATAATGAGCATCTTACCACTTGGCCAATTAATAAGTTGTTATTATCCACAACTCTGTTAAAGTTCTAAAGAATACCAATGCAGCTCTTGGCTATGGCTTCTACTTCATAAACACAAGCTACTTTTGCTCATTAAATGCTATTAAATTACCTTCCTTAATTGATAAAGATTCCAGAATTTTCCTACACTAAAAGACAGGTGAAATTTGCAAGTGTGTAATTTTCCCAGGAATCATGCTTGATATCATCATTGAGACTAAAATGAAGTTAGTGACCTTGAGTAGTTCTGTTGCACCGATTCTACATTATGAATATTATCTGGTACTCTGCATGGCAAGATAAATGGGAAGACTTCAAGCTGTACACTAGATGCAAGGGGTCAATCATAGAACCCTTGCTTTTTTGAATATTTATTGCCTTGGAGAAGAATATAATTAGGAAAGAGCTTGCAGAAGGTGTCAACATAGGAAGTGGGCGATCAATTAAAGTAAATTCAGAAGGCTTTAAAAAACAGTATGGATTTATGTAGCATCTTTAGTGTAGAAGATGTGCCAGGTGGTAGGGGGGAGAGAGATTAAGCATCAGATGCCAAGTTATAAAGGGAGAGTTTGGAGATATATTTTAACAACATTTATAAAGGTGGAGAACAAAGTGGAGAGGCAAAAGGATTTGGGAGAGAGCTCCAGGTTTTAAGGCAAAGGCAGATTGAAAGCTCTGTCTCTATGGTGTGGTGGAAGTAGTGTGAGAAATATGACAATGTTAGAAATTCAGATCCCGTTAAGAATAAACCAGGACAAGCTTCAGGGTGACTTAAGAGCAGGTGATGCTCATTGGAGCCTGTACCTAAGAGCTGGGTTTTTCCCCAGTAGTGGGGAGGGGAGAGGGAGGGGGAGGGGAAGAGGGAGGGGGAGGGGGAGGGGGAGGGGAAGAGGGAGGGGGAGGGGAGATGGGAGTGGGGGGAGGGGAGAGGAGAGGGGAGAGGGGGGAGATGGAGGTGAAGGTGAGAGGTGGAGGGGGGAGGTTGAGGAGAGGGAGGTGGAGGGGGGAGGTTGAGGAGAGGGAGGTGGAGGGGGGAGGGGGAGGGGGAGGCGAGGGGGTGGGGTGAGGGGGGGTGCAGAGAAGGGAAGAGTGGAAACTGGTAGGATAACAGTTGTGAATATCAGAATGTCTTCTGCTGCCTGATTCGGTTAATCCACCTTTGAAACAATATACACCCATATCCTGGTTTAAATAGTCTCAAATATCGTAGTTTTGTTAGTAAGTAGTTAACAAATTACTGCTGATTTATTCGTTGTGTGTACCGCTTACCCCTTTATAAAGTAGTTGCCCAAAATTATCAATACACATCCTTATTGTGGACAGGTGCCCAAGGAGTGCTCAAGAAGGCCCTTGATACACAACTCAATGCGTGCAATATTCTGCACCCATGCATGGGGTGTTCATGAAGGCACACAACTAGCAGGACTCACTGAAAATATTTGAAGATAATGAACCTTCTTTGGAAAAAAGTTTAAAGGTGATCAGGGAGATTAAAAGGGTCATCAGCCTCTGCAGGGATTTGTACCAAGCTAAGCAAAAGGACAAGATGCACCAATCCATTTGAGCACTCTTCAAACCTGCAATTTGCCAAGCTGTTCAAGGTGTACAGGTACCAAAACGTGAGACAGAAGAAAACCCTCCATGGTACATTTCATGTTTATGTTGCTTATTGGGGCTGAAAATCTTGCAAATTCATTTCCTGATATTACATATTACACAGCAGTCAGTCCTTATGTATAATTGTTGTTAATAAAAATCGTCTCCTTCAATACTTTTCCATTGCTGGGGCCCAGGAAACAAAGTGTACATGGTCACAAACAGCAGCAAATGATGTAGCAGCAAACTGAAAATTTGATGCCTATATGGCAAAAATGTATGCTGTATCTTAAAAGCTCAACTATAAGTGTCTTCAATGTCAACAGACTGATGTAAGCCATATTGAACTTATGCAACACTATCAACTGGTTCAGAGCAGAACAGGAAATACCAAAGGGGTTTAAGGCTTGGGAAAATATAGGAATTCCCCACTTTAAGTTATAGAAACGTTCCTGGAAACTACTACCTATATTGAAACTAGTTCTAACGAAGTAGGTTGGTCCCATTTAAATGTATGTAATAACAGAAGAAGCATTTCCAACCCAAGATTTTCAGCCCCAAAATGCAGCATAAATATGAAATATATCTTATTTATAAGCCAAAAATAAACAAAACATAACATAATACATAAACTACACAATACACAGAATACACAATACACAAACAACACAATACACAGAATACACAATACACAAACCACACAGTATACACAATACACAATACACAAACCACATATTACATAGAATACAAAAACCACACCGTACACAGAATACACAATACACAAAGCACACAGTACACAGAATGCACAATACATACCACACCATACACAGAATACACAATACACAAACCACACAGTACACAGAATACACAATACACAAACCACACAGTACACAGAATGCACAATACACAAATCACACCATACACAAAATACACAATACACAAACCACACAGTACACAGTACACAGAGTACACAAAACAAAAACCACACAATATGCACAATACACAAACCACACAGTACACAGAATACACAAAACACAAATCACACAGTGCACATAATACACAATACACAAACCACACAGCATACAGAATACACAATACACAAACCACACAGTACATAGAATACAAAAACCACACAGTACACAGAATGCACAATACACACCACACCGTACACAGAATACACAATACACAAACCACACTGTACACAGAATGCACAATACACAAATCACACCATACACAAAATACACAATATACAAACCACGCTAACCATCAAGATGAAGGGTTTTCTTCTCTCTCCCTTTTTGGTACATCTTGGACAGCTTGGTGAATTGCAGGTTTGAAGAATGTTCGAATGGATTTGTGCGCCTTGTGCTTTTCCTTTTCCTGGTACAACTCCCTGTGGCAGCTGAGGATCCTTTGAATGCCTCTGCTGACCTTTAAACTTCTTTCCATTGGAGTATTATCTTTGAAAATTTTCAGTGAATCTAGCATGTGCACAGAATATTGCATGCATTGAACAGTGCATCAAAGGCCTTCTCCAACAAACCATGGACACGTTCTGAACGCTGGGTGTATTGAACAGTGCATCAAAGGCCTGCTCAGGTATTCTGTGTCAACCCAGGACCTTTTGTAACTGCGTGCCAATAAGGATGGGCATCACTAAATTTGGCTAACTGCTTTACATCTGGGCAAGCGGTACACACAACGAATAAATCGGCAGTAATTTGTTAACTACTTAATAACGAAACTGCACTGCTGGAGGCTACTTAAAATGAGGTATGGGTATGTAATGTATTTCTTTTAACAAGTGGATTTCTTTTGTTTAATCAGTTTTTGACTGGTGAGAAGCACAAAGAAATGGGGGCAGCAGAAAGCGGCAGAGAGGTATTGAACCAATAATCAAATGGAAGCCTGTGAGAAATAGAGACAATCGGTAAGAGATAGAGATGAAAAATATTGCAATGCTGGCAGCTGTTGAAAAACTGAATTGCTACAAAATGTTAATGACAGGTTTCTTCAAAGCCACTAGATGCATAATATTGCATGGTGACGTAGTATTACATCGGGATGGATTCTGGTGGATAAATTGGGTGGCAGAAGCGCAAATTATAGTGGCTTCCACTTGGGGGTGGGACGGCTGCCCCCTACGTTCTTGCCCTGTTCACCTCGTCACCATATGCATGCGTGAGAAGCACGATGAATCGGGCGGTGGGGGTGGGCAGGAAGTCGCTGTCCCCGCCCTTGCCTCGTGCGGGTCGAAGGTCCAGGTGCCATATTTAAAGGCCACCAAGACAGCCATTCACTCACTGCAAGCCAAGAGCTAAAGGTTATGCAGCTATCAGAATGTTGCAGAGAAGACAACATGTGACCCCACCAACAACCCCACCCCCACTCCCCCACGGTTCAGCAATGTCTCCCTGCAGGTTTTCCCCCAGGGAAAGGCAGGAGGTCCTGCTTCCCAGAAATGGCACCAGGAAGCACTCCCGTAAGCAAGGTAGCCTGGGTGGAGGTCACAGCGGAGGTTAGTGCCTGTGGGGCCTACAAAAAGGACCAGCCAACGGTGCTGAAAAAGGATGAACTATCTGCTGCACTCTGCCAGGGCGAGCGGTACAGTCTATTCATTTCACACTGACACTCCTGACAGGCGGTTTAAGTCCGTGAGTACAGGGGGATGTCAGACAGCAGCTTGTATTGCAGGATCCAGCAGCAGATGGGATATGTGCACTGAATGTGTGGCAGCCACTTCCTGCTTTCACTGTCCTATCAGTTGCAGGGCATCGTGCTTGTCAATCACTTACCCAGGGAGGGCTCAGCAGCTGCTATAGGCATGCATGCTCCTAAACTGCTCAGGCACCCACTGGGATGACGCTCAACCCTTCCGTCAGTCAGCCGGACAAGAACACTCACAGCCTGAGGGAGCAGGCCCAGGCTGCCGGTGACTTGCCAAATATCAGAGTCCTCTCCGCTTTTGAGCAATGGGCTGGACAACTAGCCATGGAGGACCGGGACCAGGCCTGCACCGAAGGCGAGGCAGGACACCCCCAGGAAGCCAGTGAGGACCCCCTCCCCCCACAGTCTGCAGTTGTCAGATGAGCCAATAGAATGGGACCTTGAGCTTAATGATCTGGGGGCCGGGAGGTGGGGTTGGCATGTCGCCCTGGAAACAATGTTGGCTCCACGCCGACCTGCCCCACGGCCATGAATTCCCATGGGAACACCTAATGAGGGCCAGGCGGCACTCCCGCCCTTCAATGGGGTGGACGTCAAGACCCTCTAGAGCTGCCGGCCAACCCGATTGGCAATTGGCGGCAGTCACGGCTGTGCCAGGAAGGTGCCAGTGGACGCTGCCAGGACTGGAGGAGGAGAAGAAGATCAGGGCCCAGGGATCCCCTGGAGCTGGTAAGTTCAGGGCCTTAGGCTGGGAGGCTTTGAATAGGTTAAGGAGAGGGACGGGCAGGAGGGAGGGGGTGGGTTTAAGGGATGGAGTGGGTAGGAAGGAAGGGGGTGTGGGGGGGGCTCGATCTCAGGGGAGGCACCCCATGATTGGCATAGGGCAGCCCCTGAAGAACGACCTCCACCGCCCCCCCCTCCACTTCTTTTCTGCCCTTTAAATAGAGTTAAAAAAAATCAGGCTTCCTGCTCCCATGCTGCTGCCCAGCCAAACGTTTTAAGGCACGGGCAGTGTATTATCAGGGTCACTTGACTTGATAACAGACGTAACTGAATCTTGATTATTCACTTAAATATGGTGGGATTCCAATTCTGGCACCCGCCAGGCTGTGCCCCCCCCCCCTCAGTGTCGTAGGGTAGAGCTCGGGGGGTTAGGCAGGAAGGTCATGAAATGGGCGCCCACTCTATTTTACATGCCTCTCACACCCCACCACCCCCACCCCCTCATCCCCACCCCCAGTGGGTAACACACCTGCCGGGAGCACATAAAACTTAGCCCATTGTTTTAACAAGAGAGCCTGCTTAGGCGTCCACTAAATCTTACTCTTCTCCACTCCAGGTACCGGCAAGAAACAGCGGAGGGGAAGAAAGCAGCCTGCCCACCTGGCTCAAGCTGCAGTTCCAAGCCCACCTCTGAAGCTGATAACTCAGAATCCTCAGAGGATGCAGCATCACCTGTGTGTCCGCCAGCACAGAAACACCCACCTCGGAGCGTGCACAGGCTAGAGTAGGCTCAGAGTCACAATCCGGTGAACACCTTGCTGACATGGGTCCATAGCTGATGGAGGAAGCGACAGCTGAGATCTTTGACACTTGGAGGACTGCTGGAGACTAGTCGTCTGCTGGACCTCAAGCTGAAGGTGGGCTTCTGGACCATGAAGGAAGAGTCTGTTCACATTATGAGAGCTGACATGGTTCCAGCGTACGAATGCTTGACTACCTCTGTGGAGAGGTTGGCAGCTGCCTCGGAGATCCAGGTCCAGCAGAATGTATTGTGTTTGTCGGACATGTTTTCCAACCAGCCCTCTATCGCTCCAGCCATGGGTGCAGTGCAGCAGTGCTGAGGTAAGAGGGGGTGTAAGGCATCTCCATCTCCCTTCAGGTGCTCCATCTCCTCAAGGAGTCAGGGAGGTGTCATCATGCACCAGCAGGGAGGGGGAGGAGCACCAACACAGCACTCAGGGGGATTCATCGCAGTATGCTCCAAGGGTGACCTGCCTCTCAACCTCCCCCCTGCAGTGACCCCATTGCCTCCAGCAGGTCAGGCTGAGGAGGGTGCGCCTGCACATTTGCAGGAGACCCTTTGCAGGTTAGGGCCCTCTGGGCATCAGGCCAGCAGAGGATGCCCGCCAAAGTCATCACAGTCAGTAGGGCATGGCAATCAACTGGCTGCCTCCACCTTAGCTGTGGATATCAAACAGAATTTTAGCACTTGTAAATATATGTTCATTTGCGCCGTCTGGAGATTTCCACAACTCTCACCTTGTTGCTAGTTGCTTCAATGGTGACGGGCATTTAAGAGCCTTTAAGGTCCGCCATCTGATAATGACCTCCCATAGAGTTACTTCTCTCACATTATTACCATTGTGATTACTGAATATTCCAACACAAGGATGCTTAAGCACTCATCTGTGAGTGTGCAGCCTTGGGCATGCATCATGCAACCTGTTATTTGCAGCTCACTGGGTTCTGAGCTCTGAGAATGATGTCTGAGCAAAGTTTGCAACGAAGTTCATTGGCATCTCCTGCTGCTGTTGCCCTGATATGAGATGTGAGGTGAATGCAAAGTGTCTTCAACAAGTTATGTGAGCAGCAATGAACACTGTAGATGCAGCGTGAGGGCTAAAACAGTGAAGGTCTCCACTATGGTCTGAAGAATAGAAAACTCAAGGCTTCCCTAGATGTTAGGAGAATGACGAGGTGTGCACATCCAATCGTTCCTGGCTGTCCTTGTTCAACTGTATATTAAGCTAACATGCAAGTGGAGGCTGAAAGTAAGGAGGCAATGGGCAAGTTGGCCCTGAGTACAACAGGCATTGAGGGTAGGATTAAAGAGGTATGTGTGCAGTTGACTGCAGCCTTTGTGAGACTCCGCATAGAGAATTGTTTGCTCTGATCATCTCCTTATCAAGGATAGGAATAGACCTCACATAAAGGGATTGCAACCAAAGTGCACTGGACTTCATTAAAGGACTGGCATATTATCCCATGATGTGAGAGGGAGTAGAATGGGCCTGTATACCGGGCCGTATAGAGGACCATAGGACTGTGAAGCATCAAGAGTTCCAACAAGGCTCTGCAGGAAAGAGGTTCAACTTGGCTGGGGTGTCCAGAATGAAGGAACATGGTCTCACAGTAATACTAATGCCATCCAGGGCTGAGATGTGTGGAACTCTCTGCAACTGGAGGGTGTTGAGTGGTTGGACCTCCATCCCCATAGTGCAGCTGAGGCACTGTCACTGAGTCACTTTGATACTATTCGGGATGATAAAGGTGTCAAGGGATGTGGGGTTCCTGAGGGCATTGGCGAACGGGGACTAGTTACAAGGACGTCCTTGATCAAGGTGCATGCTGCTGCAATAATCTCAAGAGGCCAAATGGTCTACTCCTGCTGTTCTTCCCTGTGCTCCCATGTTTCTGGTTCTGAAAGAGCTCTCTGCAAGGTCTTCTTCCCATTGGGAGCATTGTGAAGGTGATGTAAGTGTATCCCTGCCAAGGTAAGAAATCTTGTTGCTTTCAATGTGCCATACATACGGACTGAGTGAGGGCATGGGAAAAATTTCATTTCAATTTACAGGTGCACGAGTTCATGGGGAAACAGGAGGCTGTGCAGGTTCTGATGCATTCATTTGGGGCAAGGGCCCATGCAAAGGACCATACCACCAGCAGGGCTGACGTTAAGCATTGCAATTTAATTCAGCTGTCATAATTCAAGGTATTGGGGATAAAGTATAAAGTGTGTTACAAATAAGGAGCTGCATCCTGCCAACCAGCAGAGGTGTGCAAACAAAATAGTAAAGGATAAGTATCGGCAGCTTACTCTGTCTGGAATCTGCCAGTTGATTGACAATTAGATTGTCATGGACTTGTCCGCCATGTCATACCCTTGCAATATCCTCTGCATGTGTCTCCGCAACATCCTGGCTCTCGTCATCACTATCCCCTTCCCCTTATTTATTGTCGGAGGAGTCATCTCAGTCCTCAATGTCTCCCTGTGCCAAGGCATCCGCACTTTGTTGTGTGAGGATACGCAGGGTGCAGGAAACAATGGTGATCCGGGACATGCCCTCTGAGGTGTATTGGAGCGTCCCACCTGAACGGTTTAAACATCTAAACCTCAAGTCTAGGAGGCCTATCTTGTCTAGGAGGTGAAGAAGGCTCAATGGTGGCCCTTGTGGAGGTATGTGCAGCGTTGTATAGCTCTCCTCAGTGACACTCTGTAGACATCAAGTTGAGGTCATCAGCCAAGTCCTCTGGGTGTATCCCATGTCCCCAAGGAGCCAACCCTGGCTCATCGAGGTCCTTCAAAAACCTGTGGCACTTGGGAGTGGGTCAGAATGTAGGCATCATGAGAACTCCCTGGGAACCGAGCACAAACACTCAGAACTTGTCTTCTGTGATCACATATCAGCCACACTTTCCAAGAATGGGAGCCTTCCCTATTGATGAACGTGACTGGCTGATGCCAGGGAGCTCTCAAAGCCACACTCAAGCAATCAATAGCCTCTTGCACTTGCGGGAATCCTGTGATTGCTGCAAAACCCAACACTCTGGCTGCCCTGCTCTCGGGATCCAAGTGAGGTCTGACAAATTAGTACGCTCTCCTGAAGAAGGCATTTGTCACCTTGTGCACTTGTGCATTGCTGTCTGGGAGATGTCGCACAGGTTCTCAGTGGAGCCACTAGTGATGAAGCTTAGAGTTGTGGTGATCTTTAATGACACTGGCATGGGATTGCCTCCAAGTCCTTGCAGATGTCAGTCTTTATGGAGCAGCTGGCATATGTGCTCAACCACATTCCAGGACATCCCAAGGTGCCTCAGGTATTGCCTTTGGTTCATTTGCAGGTAGCTACACCACCCACGATATACCCTGAGTTCGGGTCAATGCTCACCATCGCACTGGCCTCCATTCTCCAGCATCCTGACCTTCTTGAGGTCCCGCTGCCTGTTGCCGCTCTGGCCATTGCTCCTCTTGGCCCTGGGCTAACCAGAGCTGGTTCCTCCTCATCTGGACCAGAGCCAGTAGAAAGGCAGGGTTCCTGGAGCCTGCATCATCTATGCCTGAGTGGGTCTGTGATTGCAGTGATCCATCTAGTCAGCATATTCTTTGTAGATTCATCTCCACCTCTGAGAATTTGAGCCAATGCTAAGCCCTGTGCCTGGCATCAGTCTAGACACGGCCTCCCCACTCCACGCCTTTGTAATGAAGGACACCCTGGAGGGTACAGATGAGTATTTCTTCCATAAGTACATGACTGCACATGGAGACATTGCACATTGACCAGGGTGATTACAGCCATGTGCGAGAACCCTCCCTCTGACACTATTCAGCTTCTCTCCATTACCCTCAAGAGTCCATAGAAAGACTTTTCCTTGGCATCATAGAGAGAGACTTACCACATAAGCCCTTGTCAGCCATGACCATTTACCTGGGAGGATGGAGGTTTTGAGTCAAGGACTTTGCTGTTGTCCACCACACATGTCCCTTGGAGGCACCAACCTCCCTCTCTTCACCCCCGTCTCTGACAGCAGCAAATGCCAATCAGCACACAGTGTACAGCAGCTCCAGACTCTGATGGGTTCTCACTGGAATGTGATCCATTAGTAATGGAGCAATGTTGGTTCATTGGGCATTGGAACCTCAAGAGCAGGACTCAGCTGAGCCGGGGTCTCCACGGAGGGGACTAATAATTAACAGGGTGCCCCTTTACTTGGTCCAAAAAATGAAGCATTAACTCCTCCCACTTGAAAAGAGACTTCTCCCGTATTGAATGCTTGGAAGGCTTTACAAACTGCACAAGAACCTGGATAGCTTCAACATGGTGCGTTTGAGGTTTGCCAGCACGTCAATCACCTTCCACCCTCCTCCATTACCCACCACGATCCCCCCATCATCATATACACTCACCACCTTGTCATTTCTCTCCCCCCTGTAACCTTTCAAACCCCTCATCCATCCTTCCCCCAGTTAAACTGGAACCTATTGTTACTTATGTGGACATTCTTGCTCTCCCCCCTTATGCTCG
This sequence comes from Carcharodon carcharias, assembly GCF_017639515.1. NCBI lineage: Eukaryota > Metazoa > Chordata > Chondrichthyes > Lamniformes > Lamnidae > Carcharodon > Carcharodon carcharias. The sequence continues at coordinate 160,765,159 of NC_054475.1, read as the reverse complement.
TAACCATCAATGTGCCCATGCCCCTCCTGATCCTATCCCTTCCATTCTCAAGGCCAGTTGCACCTTAACTTCCCATGGCCAACCCCCATGAGACCATCCACTACCCACCCATACACTTCCACCCTTCTTGATCTAACACTTTTCTCTGACTTTGACTGTACCCTCTGCCTCCCAGTGCCCTTGTTCAAACCCTGAGAACCAAACTCTTGAGATCACTGACCCCGCCTTTTAGACCCATCTCTCTATGATGTTCACTGCCCAGAGAGCCCATCTACTGCCCTACAATGGGACCACGGTGCCCATAATATGCTCACCAATCTAACATCGCCCGAACAGTCTGGCTTCTTTCCCCAGACACTCTCTCACACTTAGTCAACTGCTCCAACCTCCTGTGTCCAGCCTCTGTGCAGCTTGGACTACCAGCACCCAATCTCAATCAAGAGGCTGAAATTCCTGAGCAGTCCACAAGGACAAAGCAGCGGATACTCACATCAAAGTTGAGGAAGAAGCCAACTTCGGCGGGACACGCCATTTATATGCAGCCGTAAATCTGAACACACACACTTCTCGCTCGCAGAGAACTTAGTTTGGAGGGAGCTCTTAATTCTGGCAGGCTGGCTTTTTAATGAGCATGCATGACATGCAAATGCATGCAAGACAGCTTCCCAACGCCGTTCATCATCCTTAAAGTTCCGAGAGCTGATTTGATAAAGTTCTTCCTGCCATCAGGAGACTGATATTTGGCCTCCCACTAAAGTAAATTGCCCCACCTGCCAAACTTCCCACTCGGCCCGGAAGATTCTGCTCATCTTTGGTATTCACCTCAACTACACTTTTCGGGAGCGAGTTCTGCATTCTAACCACTCCTTGGGTAGTAAGTTTCTTCTTCAAAATCTAAAAGGTTCACCTTCAGGTTGCACAGAATAACTAGCAAGTTATTTTCCCCAAGCCAAGAACTTAAAATATACTTAAAATAACAAAATCCCCATTAATACAGAGAGCTCCTAGATTTCAGCAGGGGGCTTAGCTATGGAGTTATCTCGGTGCATTCATGGACAGCAATACATGAAGATTAGATTTTCTTTAAAAGTAGTGCTGCTAAATATAAGTGCAAAGTGGATTGTGATTCACATGTGAATCAATATGCGCCACGGTGAGATAGTTCATAAGAATCTATCTTACCATTTGGAATTTAAAAAAACATTCTGCCCATCAAATTTACTTCTTCCACAGGCCATAAACAATTGACCCTATCATAGACTCTATCCATTAATTTTCTGACGGAATGTTCTAGGCAAATACTTCTTGACCCCAAAAGGTTAGTGAACAAGCTTGCAGGATTCATTCATCCTCACAGCTTCATTGTTTAATCCCCATCCTGAATAAACAAAGAACATCTGCTTATTCCTTCTCCCCCTCACTCCCCACTTGCCTCAGCAGCATAGGAACCATATCTCAGGAAGGATATACTGTTCTTCGAGAGAGTGCAGTGCAGATTCACGAGGGTGTTACTGGGGCTTAGGAGGTGAAATTAGGAAGCCAGCTAGCAGGAACTTGGTGTGTATTATGCAGTATTACTTTGTTACATAACATTTACAACATAGTTACAGCCATTTGGTCCAATAGATCCATGCCAGAATTTATGTTACATAGGACTTAGGAGCAGGAGTAGGCCATTCAGCCCTTCGAGTTTTCTCCACCATTCGATATACCCATGGCTGCTCTGATCGTGGTCTCAGCTCCACTTTTATGTCTGCCAGTCCCCCATAACCCTTGACTCCCTTGTCTATCAAAAATCTAACCCAACCTTGAATATATCCAATGACTCAGCCTCCACCGTTTTCTGAGCAAGAGAGTTCCACAGACTTAATGACCCTCTGAAAGAAAAAATTCTCATCTGCATCTTAAAAGGGAGGCCTCTTATTTTAAAATTGTGTCCCTTAGTCCTGGTCTCCCCAACAAGAGGAAACGTCTTCCTATGTTATCCACCCTATCAAATCCCATAAGGATCTTATATGTTCCAATAAGATCACTTCTCGTTCTTCTAAACACCAATAGGTAAAAGCCTAACCTGTTCAACGTTTCTTCATAAGATGTCCTTCATCCCAGGAATGAGTCGTGTGAACCTCCTCTGAACAGCTCTTAATGCTGTTATATCCTTATTCAAAAAATGAGACCAAAACTGACCACAGTACTCCAGGTGTGGTCCCATCAAGGCCCTGTGCAAATGTAGTAAAATATTCCTACTTTTATATTGCATTCCTCTTGCAATAAACACCAACATTCTATTTGCCTTCCTAGTCACTTCCTGCAGACTAACTTTTTGTAATTCATGTGCTAGGGTGCCCTAGGATCGCTCTGTACCACTGAGTTCTGCAGTCTCTTTCTCCATTTAAATAGAATACTGCTTTTCTAGTCTCCCTGTCAAAGTGAGTTCACGTTTTCCCACATCTTTCTGCCAAATTTTTGCCCACTCGCTTAACCTATCTATATCCCTTTTTAGACTCTTTATTTCTTCTTGACAACTTGGTCTCCTACCTATTTTGGTGTCATCAGCAAATTTAGCTACCATACATTCAATCCCTTCATCCAAGTCATTGATTATAGACTAAATAGTTGAGGACCCAGCACTGATCCCTGTGGCACTCCACTAGTTACAGCTTGCCAACCCAAAGAGGACATATTTATCCCTACTCTCTGCTTCCTGTTAGCTAAAATGAGCTTTCTCCCATCCATCTTCATCTAACTCCATCAAAATATCCTTCTATTCCTTTTCCCTTAGTTGTTTTTCTAGTGTTACCTTAAATGTATCTATGCTCTTTACCTTAACTATGCCTTTTGGGTAGTGTGTTCCACATTCTAACATCTCTCTGAGTGAAAAGGTTTCTCCTGAATTCCCTATTGGATTTACAGTGACTGCCTTGTACTTATGACCCCTACTTCTGGTCTCCTCTGAAAGTAGAAACTGCCCTATCAAACTCTTAAAGCCCTCTGTCAAGTCACCCCCTCAATTTTCTCTTTTCTAGACAAAAGCTCCAGCTTTCCTGGTGGATATAAACTCTCAGTTCTGGTATTATTCCAGTAAATCTCCAGTGCCTTATCCAACAAGATTGGTGAGTATTCTGATCAAGGTATTTGAAATGTTAAAAGGATTCTATTTTTTAAGGATTCTATTGAGAAACTGTTTCCTCAAGTGGGGCTTGCAAGGAAATTGAATGAATCATATTAAAATTAGAGTTATTCTGCTCAGGAGCAAAATCAGGAAGCATTTGTTTAAAAATAGGGATCTGGAAATTTGGAATTCCCTCTCCCAAAAGGCTATGGATCTGGGGGGCCAATTGGAACTTTCAGGACTGAAACACCTCTGACTGAGCAACAGTCCCTCAGTTCTCACTGGAGTTTTAATCGAGACTTTGTGCTCAGGCCTGTGAAATGGGGCTTAAACCCAGGACCTTCTGAATTAGAGGCAAGAGTGCTACCTATTGAGGGACGGTGGAGCTTTCTTCATTGGTTTTTGTGAGCATCTAAATTTTATGGTTTCCAAATGTAAAACTTAAATGCTTACTCCAGTTCTTTTGTATAGTCTAAGGAAAGAACTGTAAACCATGCTGCTCATTAGCGATCAATGCTTATTGATTTTATATGCTGCCTCTTTGTTAATACATCCTGTAATTGTGACCATTACTTTCGCTGCAAGGGTGACAAAGGGCCAAAATTCAATACTTATCACAAATACACTATGGCCTGAGGCATCAGCCTTCAGGAACAAAGTGCCATTGTATGAATGGCACTCAATCAATGCCTCCTTCTGCTTTTCATTGTCCTGGTATGAAACAGTGAGAAATTAATCAATGAATTCCTACACTCCACCATATTGCTTCATTACCTACAGCAGCATTAGACATTTAAAATGACAGAAAATGAGTTGTGAAAATGAGGAGTTCACTATTGACCTAAAGTAGTTGCAATATTTGACTATAAATTAAAACTGAAATGGTGATATCACCGAGTGGCAAAGTGCCTCTACTATCTATGGCATTTTATTCATGACTAATATAGTTTACGCTTCCTGATTCATTTATATTAAAGAAGTTAAGTCATGGGACATTAAATCTAAAATCAAAAGCTTCATTCACAACAAAGCCATAATGGAATAGTCCAACTCTGATATATGTCACCTATCATAATCTCTATTGTTTGTGCCCATTCTCTGTTAACTGAAAAATCACTTCTGGTGTAACCCCTGTTAGAAAACTCATTCAAAGGGGACTCTTAGTTCTTCATGAAATGACAAGCCCCCGTGTGATCTGAAAGGGTTGCAGTTGCTTAGTATTCAAAGATGAATATTTAATGATTATATCAAGCCCAGGGATGAGGGACTTCAGTTCCATGGAGAGACTGGAAGAGCTGTGTTTTTTAAGCAGAGATATAATAGAGATCTTCAAAATTATAAAGGGGGTTGCTGGAGTGGAGAGGGAGAAACTGTTTCTACTGTCAGGGGGGTTGGATACAGATTTAGGAAAATGGTGAAAGAACAAGAAGGTAGAAGAGGGGAACTTTTCATGCAGCAAATTGCTGTGATCTGGAACACACTGTTTGAAAGAGTGATGGATTGGACATTTTTAGATTTAAGTTTTTAGATAGGATACTGCAGTCAGCAGTGTGACAATCCTCCTTGCAAATTAAAATTTACTGTTCTTAGATCTTAACTTCATCACGGATGTATTTAAGAGGAAGCTAGACAAGTAACTAAAGGATAAAGGATAGGAAAGGTTGGTAGTGTGTGATGAGCTAAAGTGAGAGGGAGCTCGTATGGAGCATAAACACCAGTATAGACCAATTAGGTTGAATCTCCTGCCACTGTGTTGGAGATTCTCTTCATTCTTCAAAGACTTAAATGGACCTGATAGACAGCAGAGTTACTGTATCGTTCAAGGGCTGATTAACTTCTCACTGTTCTCCTACAGTTGAACCTTTGGTTCTTGGTTTGAATGGCTGCCATAGAGATCCTGGTTCCGGCACATTGTGTCAACAAGAACTCCTTAGTAACAGTAAGTCACGCTGCAGAAATGTTCAAGAAGGAAAGCTGCCAGTTGATTTAATATTCAATTGTGTTTTAGTTATTGATTTTCAATAATAATGTTCACTGGTTATCTCACAGCTCAGTCTGCTTGTTAGTTTTTCACAGGCAAAGCTGTAGCTTTCCCCCTAGTTATTTATTCATTTGTATTGATTTTGTCTAGAACATTTTATTTATCGTAACGTGTAACATAGATGGAGAGAATGGTAAGGCAGATTATTTAATATCTACAACCATTCACTTGTTCAGAAAAAGACTGTTTCCTGAGTCTATTTTTATAATTAGGTCAACTCAATTAAATTGCCTCAATAGCAAATATAAATTGATATTAATTATGTTTTCATAACTCTTGTGCTCAGGGAGAGAGAGAGATTGAAAGAGAGCATAGAGGAAGGAAGAAAGTTACTGTTGAAATGCATCGCGGAGAAGCCATTAAGTTTACCCCAATTTTTACAAAATGTCTGAACCCCAGTTTCAAGTTTTCACTCCACGCCGGTGTTCAGCTGTTAGTTACTCTTCCAGCTTTAACACCCTTCATGATAGGGCTGTAACTGGACGTTGTTCTCCTTCTTTCAGCTTCTCCCATTTTATTTGGGGTTGCCACAATACTGGTTCACCCTTCTCCATCTCCATCTGTTAGTCACCCATTCCTCTTCCAATTCCATTGTGGTTAAGTTTCTCACCTCATCTTTCCATCTGGCCTTTGGTCTTCCTCTTCTCCTTCTCCCGGACAATCCTGTCCCCACCGCTCACCTCACCACATTCCCTCACTCTCTTGTTGCAACATGTGACCATAGTATTTCAATCTCTTCTTAGCTACTTCCTTTGATGATCTCACAATCTTCACTGACTTCCTGATGTGCTGGTTCCTGATCTTGTCTTTCTCATTACTCCACACATCCGTCTTAGCATCTGCATCTCATTGGTATCCTGACATTGATCCCTTCTTCCTGATATTGCCTAAGTTTCTGCATTATATAACAAGGCCAGACTCACAACTGTGTTGTAGATGCTTTCTTTCAATTACAGTGATACTTTTCTATCACGTAATACTCCACTGCACTTCTTTCAATCACTCCAACCAGAGCTAACCCTTTGCTTAACTTCCATTTCCATGCTGCCATTTTCTGAGCCAACACTGACCCAGGTTCTTGAAATTACTTACTTTATCCAAGCCTTGTTTTTTTTTTCACAGGCTCAGTGGGTAGCGTTTTCCACTTAGTCAGAAGGCTATGCGTTCAGATCTGACCCCAGAGACTTAAGCACATTATCCAGGCTGACAGACGGAGTACTGCACTGTTGGGGAGTGCTGTCAACAGATGAGATATTAATCTAAATCCCTGTCTGCCCAGAGCAGGAGAGTTCTCCCTGGTGTCCTGGCCAATACTTATCTTTCAACCAACAGCTAAAATAGATTATCTGGTCATTGTCACATTTCTGTTTGTGGGAGTTCACTATGTGTAAATTGGCTGCTGTGTTTCCTACATTACAACAGTGACTACATTTAAGAAATATTTCATTGGCTGTATCCTGGGACTTGAAAGGCACCATATAAATAAAAGTTCTTCATTTAATTATGTAATACTGTAACTCAGGAGTAGAAATAGCAGTCCCATATTCCCTTCTGATCTAAACTGAATGGCCATGTCTTTAATGCATTCTTCTTCAATCTCTTCAAAGGCAGACTGAGAACGCCATTACTAAATTCTGTCACAAGATGTGGGTGTCGTTGGCTAGGCCAGCATTTGTTGCCCATCACTAATTGCTCTTGAGAAGGTGGTGGTGAGCCACCTTCTTGAACAGCTGCAGTTCAGGTGATCAGACACAACTTTGTTGGAGCTGTACAGTTTCAACAACACTCAAGAAGCTCAGTGTCATCCAGGACAAAGCAGCCTGCTTGATCAACATCCTATTCACCATCTTAAACATCCAGCTCCTCTACCACTGGCACACAGCGACCAAACTCTGTACCATCTACAAGATGCACTGCAGCGACTCATCAATCCTCCTTCGACAGCACTATCATCTTCAATGGTTTGATTGATCTGTGTTTGATTATGTTACTTGGTTCTCTGATCTATATAACTGTGCTTGACTACTTAAGCCCGTGGAATGGTGCCAGAAAGCTATTAAAAATAGATAAGTTTTGAGAGAAGACCTGGGTTCTGGTAGCAGCCATGTGTGTGTACAAAATCCTGTAAGTTCTGAGATGTTTTAAAGTACTGTAAATAAACCTTTTTGGATGTGGAACTGGTGTTTTGTCTGCATTTCTCTGAGATAAATTAGACATTTAAGGTACACAGCAAATCAGTGAATACATTACAAGCACCTTCCGAACTCACAAGCTCTACCACCTAGAAAAACAAGGGCAGCAGATGCATGAGAATGCCACTGCCTGCAAGTCCCCCTCCACGTCACTTACCATCCTGACTTCAAAACATATCGCCATTCCTTCATTGTCGCTGGCTAAAAATCCTCCAATTCCCTACCTAAGAGCATGTGGATGTATCAACACCACACAGGCTACAGCAGTCCAAGAAGATGGCTCACCACCACCATCTCAAAGGCAATTGAGGAATGGGCAATGAAATGGCATTCATGTCTGATGAATGAATAAATACATATTTTTAAAAATCTTTACGTTCCATTATTTCACAGCAAGTGAACATTCTCAGCAGCAGCTATAATCAGACCAACTTATTTCAATTGTAGACTTTATCTTTATGTAATATGGTGCAATAATAAAAATGCCATGCTTTCCCATGCTAGTCTGTTGTTTTGCTTGACATAACCAAAATATAACTCCTAATCAAACTATTGTGTTCTTGTCTGGCCAAAGTTTGAATTAACAGCTTTCTGTTCACAGATTTGGCTGCCTGCCTGTATCCCTCTCTCTTTGTTTTCATCTACCCTGTTTCCTAACAGAAGGGAACTTACACAATGGGTGTGAAATGTTAATCAATTGCTGTGGCAAGCTAACAATTTGCAAAATATTTAGTTTGTGAACAAACAGCCCACAAACTTTGTGGCAGCCTAGTGTATTTTAATCTTAAGTGATTATTTTGTTGTGATCCCTTTAGAGACCAGTAACATTTTTAAAAAGTAGAAGAAATCCGAAATCCCTGTTATTTACTAAAAGTATGAAGCCACAACATTTCATGGTTTGTAACAGAAGATGCAATAATCAAAAAAAGCAAACAACTAAATATTATCTTAGCTAATCACCTGTACTCAAAAACCCAAAGTCAACATAAGTTAAATATGAATTAACAGGCAAATTGCAGTCAATTATAAACTATAAATTGCACATCAAATGGTAGATACAACTAAGCCAGGCCTTACGAATTGCTCTGCAGTATAATCAGCATACTGGTCATCAAACTCATTCACAAAGACCTTCAAAACTCTGACTTCCTCACAAAAACATTCAGCTCCTCTGCTACGATGTAGCCTGATTCCCAGCAACAGGCATACATAACCAACCCATGGGTCACGGACTTCATCAAAAATGGCACAAGTCTGCAGAACCTCCTCAACCTGGCCTGGTTATCTTCCACCAATGTTATCTTCAAGTTACAGAAACAGCTGGAGGAACTGTGTATTTGCTTATTCTCCACTTCTGGATCTAGCCTCTGCCTTCTTGAGCCTGCCTGTACTGTACCAGTGGACTCATCAGCTTCTCCCAAGCTCTGATACTTTTGTGTCTTTTTATGTAGTTTCAGCCAGAAGTTTCCAATTCTTAGGTCCTCTCTTAGTTTCCTTAGCAACTGGGAGGGTCAGTTTCGTTTCTCAGTTTCTTTTTTCAATTTGGCTCTGTCTCAAAGTAAAGCAAGCTTTGACCACAGGTTCCATTGCATAAAACCTAACATTCAAAAGTTACTCTTGCATTCCAAATCCTTTCTGCAGAAACAAGGTAAGACAAAAGCACTTGAAATACGATATTTCACGGAAAATAGCTTCCCTTCTATTTCTTACGCCCCAAGTTAAGTCTTGGCACTTTGCCAATTTTTTAAAAATTCATTCATGGGATGTAGGCTTTGCTGGCTGGGCCAGCATTTATTGCCCATCCTTATTTGCCCTTGAGAAGCTGGTGGTGAGCTGCCTTCTTGAATCGCTGCAGTGCAGGTGGTGTAGGTACACCCACAGTGCTGTTAGGGAGGGAGTTCCTGGAATTTGACCCAGTGACAGTGAAGGAATGGTGATATATTTCTAAGTCAGTGTGATGAGTGGCTTGGAGGGAACTTCCAGGTGTTGGTGTTCCAGTCTGTCCGCTGCCCTTGTCCTTCTAGGTGGGAGTGGTTGTGGGTTTGGAAGGTGCTCTTGAAGGAGCCTTGGTGAATTCCTGCATTGCATCTTGTAGATGGTACACATTGCTGCTACTGTGCGTCGATGGCAGGGGGAGTGAATATTTGTGGATGTGGTGCCAATCAAGCAGACTACTTTGTCCTAGACGGTGTCCAGCTTCCTCAGTGTTGTTAGGAGCTGCACTCATCCAGGCAAGTGGGGAGTATTCCATCACATTCCTGACTTGTGCCTTGTAGATGGTGGACAGGCTTTGGGGAGTCAGGAGGTGAGTTATTCATCACACAATTCCTAGCCTCTGACCTGCTCTTGTAGCCACAGTATTTATATGGCTAGTCCAGTTCAATTTCTGGTCAATGGTAACCCCCAGGATGTTGATAGTGGGGGATTCAGTGATGGTAATGCCATTGAACACCATGGGGCGATTGTTGGATTTTCCCTTGTTGGAGATGGTCATTGCCTGACACTTGTGTGGCGCAAATGTTACTTGCCACTTGTCAGCCCAAGCCTGGATATTGTCCAGGTCTTGCTGCTTTTGGACATGGACTGCTTCAGTATCTGAGGAGTCGTGAATGGTGCTGAATATTGTGCAACCATCAGCAAACATCCCCATATCTGACCTTATAGGCTGAATTTTGCCCTAGATGGGCGGGCGGGCCTGACCGACTCAGCGGCGGGTGGGCAGCCAATCACCGCCGCCGAAACGGGTCCCGCCGCCATTTTACGTGGGCGAGCCAATTAAGGCCCACCCAAGGTGATGTCCAACATGAAGCTCTATGCGCTTCCTGTGCGGGCTGTGGGAGGGGTGGGATTCCACAACTGCGAAAGGGCACACATCTCCCTGAGGCTAAGTGCAACCTCAGGGAGATCGCTGAAAGGTGGTGAAAGTTCAAAACTAGAAAAATAAAAAAATCATTTACAGGTCCCCCTCTTGTGAAAATGTCACAAGAGATGGGACATGTTAATGAAGTGCACAAAAACTTTATTATACTTTTCAAAATTCGAAATCAAACCTCATCCCATCAGTGGATGAGGTTTGTTAAAAAAATCACTTAGCCGCCTGCCCGTTGAGCCTGTGCTCCGAGCCGAAGTTCTCAGGGGCTCCTCAAAATCATCGACAAGTGGTGACTTAATGGCCTTAACAAGGCCTTTAATTAATGGAGGGCGTGCATCGTGCTGCATAGCGCCCGCCGACCTAAACACCGCGATGCCACCCGCACGTCAGCTAGAAAATTCTGACATGCTGACTTCGGGACGCTCGCGCGACATTTTAAGCGCTGATGTGCAGGCTCCACCACCCATACCTCAGCCAGAAAATTCAGCCCTATGATGGAAGGAAGGTCATTGATGAAGCAGCTGAAGATAGTTGGGGCGAGGACACTACCCTGAGGACCTCCTGCAGTGATGTCCTGAAGCTGAGATGACTGACCTCCAACAACCACAACCATCTTCCTTTGTGCTAGGTATGACTCCAACTGCTGGAGTGTTTTCCCCCTGATTCCCATTGACTCACTGGCTCTCTGAATGCGGAGTTCCCTTAGTGCCATTCTCCTGCCTTCTCCTTGTACTCCTGCACATCTTTCCTTTTCAGGTAACAGTCTAATTCACTTTTGAATGCTTCGATTGAACCTGCCTCCACCACTCTCTGAGGCAGTGAGTTTCACACCCTAACCACTCGCTACATGAATATATTTTTTCTCATATCGCTTTTGCTCCTTTTGCCAATTACTTTAAACCTTTACCCTCTCGTTTTTGATCATTTCTTGAATGGGAACAGCTTTTCTCTATCCACAGCAGACCCCTCATGATTTTGAATACCTCTACCAAATCTCCACTCAACCTTCTTTTCTCCAAGGGTAGAATCTTCGGCTTAAAATGACGTGGGGTGACATCACCGGGCGTCATTCAGATTTTCAGTTCGTCAACTCGGCTGTGCGCCCGCCGAACTTTCATTGATCTTTTAAGGCCATTTAACAATCAATTAAATCATTGGCCTGAGCTCCCCACCCAACCTTAATGTTGGCAGGCAGGTGAAGAGCCCAGGCGACCTTGGCATCTATCATGGAACCTCATCCACCAGCGGGATGAGGTTTCATGAATGTTTTGAAAGTGTTGGAAAAATTTTTATTAACATTAATGGACATGTCCCAGGTCATGTGACAGTTTTACATGAGGGGACATGTCCTCAAATTTTTTTTCTCCCCTTAATCAATGACATGAAACTAATCTCCCTGAGGCAGCTCTGTTTCTCAGAGAGATTTCTGCATTCTTTCACGTGCATGCGTGAAAGCGCGTAGGCCCCGATACAGCCTCCTCCCTCCGCCCGCACAGGGAGCGCTCAGCACATCCGGGCGCACATCAAACTGGGCAGGCCTTAATTGGCCCGTCCATGTAAAATGGCGGCCCCTCACCCCCCCCAGCCGATCGGGGACGCCAATTGGCTGCAAGGCCATCTGTGCATGCCCCCCCACATTGTGGGGGGTTAGGGGGGGAGAATTCTGGAAACAGTCCCAACTTCTCCAATCTATCTTCATAACTGAAGTTCCTTATTCCTGAAACCATCCTCGTGAACCTTTTTGTGCGCTCTCTGCAATGCACTCATATCCTTCCTAAAGTGTGGAGCCCAGAGCTGGTTGCAATATTCCAGCTGAGGCAAAATAGTGGGCAGAATTTTGCCCTGGGAGGGCAAATTCGGCGGGTGCAAGCGGGAGCAATCGGAAAGCCTACAATTGGCACCTCACCGCAATTTCACGCTGGTGGGCCAATTAAGTCTGGTACAATGTGAAATGCGAACGGCAGCGCTGAGCACTGTCTGTGGTGGGGGGGGGGGAGGTGGGCAGTGCGAGGCGGCTGAGTGCGAACTTCGTGAATGCATATAGGTGAGCGCTGCAATAATCTCCCTGAGGCAAGGAGTTACCTCAGGAAGATGAAGAGATATTAATAACCTGAGCAGGGGCATGTTATTAATGAAAAATTAAAGTTTTTATTTTGTATCTATTTGCTTTTGGAAACTTCATCCCGCCCGTGGAAGAGGTTTCCTAAAAAAGTAGAGGCCACTTGGCCTTTTCGCCTGCCCCGCCCACCATTAGGTTGGACGGGCAGCAAAAAAAATTAATTTAATTGATTACTTAATGGCCTTAACAGGCCTTTTAATTGTCGGCGGGTGCAGTGCTGGCTCCGGTGCACGCCCGCCGACCGAACTATCGCGCGACTGCGCATTGACGCCAGCACGCTCGGCCGACTTCAACACGTGTCATTTCACACTCGAGCAGGTCAGGTGCACAACCGCCTGCCTAGCAAAAATTTCTGTCCAGTGTCTTGTAAAAACTCAACACTATCTCCTTGCTGTTGCACTCTATTCCCCTATTAATAAAGCCTAGGATAGCGTACGCTTTATTTACCGATCTCTCAACCTGTTCTGCCACACTCAGTGACTTATATGCATGAATGCCCAGATCCTTTGGAATTGTGCCCTTTATTTTGTATTGTCTCTCCATGTTCTTCCTACCAAAATGAATTTCTCCACATTTCTCTGCATTGAACTTCATCTACCAGCTGTCTGCCCATTCCGCCAACTTGTCTATATCTTTTTGAATTTCCCCTATCTCTTCACAGTTCACATTGCTTCCAAATTCTGTATCATCAACAAATTTTGAAGTTGTGCCCTGTACACTAACGTTCAGATCATTAATATATATCAGGAAAAGCAAGGGTCCCAACACTGACTCTTGGGGAACTCCACCTGAAACCTCCCTCCAGCTCGAGAAATATCTATTATCCACGACTCTTTGTTCCCTGTCACTCAGCCAATATTTTGCATCCATGTTGCTCCTGCCCCTTTTATTCCATGAGCCATAACTACGCTTACAAATCTGTCATGTGGCCACTGCATCAAACACCTTTTGGAAGTCCATGTACATCACTTCAACAGCATTACCCTCAAACCCTCTCTGTTACCTCTTCAAAAAACTCCAGCAAGTTAGTTAAATATGAGTTTCCTTTAGGAAATCCGTGCTGCTTTCCTTAATTAACTCGCGTTTGTCCATGTGACTATTAATTTTGTCCCGAAGATTGTTGGTGGGGAAACTTCCAGAAACAAAGTTAAACTGACTGGCCTGGGCTTATCTTTACGACCGTTTTTGAATAAAGGTGTAATGTTTGCAATTCTACAGTCCTCTGGCACCACTCCTGGGTCTAAAGAAGACTGAAAAATTATGACCGGTGCCTTCGCAATTTCCACTTTCGCTTCCCTTAATATCCTTAGATGCATCTCATCTGTTCCTGGTGCCTTATCAATTTTAAGTACAGGCAGCCTATCCAATACCTCCCCCGTATCAAACTTAAACCCTTATAGTGCCTGAATTACTTTTTCTTCCACTGTGATCTGGGTAGCTTCTTCTTCCTTGGCAAAGGCAGATGGGAAATATTCATTTAAAGCCTCACCTATTCCCACTGTCACCATGTGTAAATCTACTTTTTGGTCCCGAATAGGCCCTACTCCTTTTACCACCCTTTTACTATTTATATGCCTATAGAACACTTCCCCTTTTATGTTGACTGCCATTCTTTTCTCATACTTCCTCTTTGCATGTCTTATTTGCTTTTTTACCTTCCCCCGGAACCTTCTATATTCAGCCTGGTTCTGAATTGTATTTTCTACCTGACATCCAAAAGCATACTTTATCTTCTTTACCTTAATTTCCATCTCTTTTGTCATCTAGGGAAGTCTGATTTTATTTGTCCTACCTTTCCCTTTTGAGAGAATATACCTTTACCGTGTTCAAACTATGGGTGGGATGTTCCGCACCCACCCACCACTGTGACCTTCCAGTCCCGCCGCAAGTCAATGGACCTCATGGCAGGTCCCCCCCAGGATGGGGCTGGAAAACCTTGGCCTATGACTTTTTTGAAGGTAGCCATCTGTTCAGCTATCATTTTCCCTGCCAATCATTGACCCCAATTAATTCAGCCCAGACCCATTGAAGTTGGCTTTGTCCAGTTAATTATTCTTACTCTGGATTGTCCTTTGCCATTTTCTGTAGACAGCCTAAGCCAGTGGTCACTGTCCACTAAATGTTCTCCTCCTTGGCACTTGGTCTACTTGGCCCACCTCATTTCCAAAAACCAGGTCCAGCGATGCCTCCTTTCTCATTGGACTAGAAAAAATGCTGAAGAGATTTTTTCCTGAGCACAGTCTTGGAACTCTTGCCTCTCTCTAATCTTTACACTACTACTATCCCAGTCTATGTTTGGATAATTAAAGTCCCCCATTATAACTACTGTATAATTCTTGCACTTCTCCGTAAATTCCTTGCAGATCTTTTCCTCTGCATCCATCACATTAGTTGGTGACCCATAGACTACACCGAGCAGTGTAATTGCACCCTTTTTGTTCCTTAGCTCTAGCCAAATCAATTCTGTCCTCGAACACTCTGGAGCATCTTCTTTCTCCAGCACAGCAATGCTCATCAATACCATCACCCCATCCCTTTATTTTCTTTCCTAGCTTTACCGAACATCTTGCATCCAGGAATATTTAACATTGTTTCCTGCCTTTCTTTGAGCCAGGTCTCTGTTCTAGCCATAACATTGCATTTCCACAATGCAATCTGCACCTGTAAATCACCAGTGTTATTTATCATATTCTGTGGATTCACCTCCATGTACATTAACCCTGGTTTAGACTTTATTGCTTTCTCCCTTACTCTGATCCCACCTAATAACTTACTATTCCCTACTCTAGTGCTATCTATCTCTCCCAGTATTCTGTGCACCTTGGTATTCCTCTCTGATGTTATCTCTGATTCCCCTGTCCCTGCCAAGTTAGTTTAAAGTCTCCCCTCACTGACCTAAGGTTTTTCTTTGCTCAGCTATCAAGTGTACATTGCTCTCCAGGGCTTTACCCAGGACTGTTTCTATATCCCTCCACCCTCCTCTGCTGGCTGCTGCCACTATAAAGGTCCCAGCTCTCTTCTACTTCCGCATTTTCAACATTTCGCTGTAACATCCATAACCGTGGCTTCCACATCTGTGCCAGCACCATAATCCTTCTTTCCCCTGATGCAGTTCCACCAGTTTCTCTCTCCGCAGATGCTGCCTGACCTGCTGAGTATTTCTGGCATTTTCTTTTCTTTATACCGCCAGTAACTTTTTTGGGTCACATATCTTTAAAAGTGCTTAGGTTGCACTCCCTTATTGTTTGAACAAATGCTTTCTGCTTCAGCTGTTTGTGAAATTGTCAGGTGCACTGAAGCTTTCTATACATCCTGAAAGCGCACAGCAGTTCAAGATAATTACTACCTGCTGGCATCTGGGATTTTAGTTGGAATTAATGAGGGGAAACATCAGAAGATGCTACAGTCCAGATAGATTGAGATCAATTGCTTCTTTCTCTAGTTTGTGATTTCACTGATCATTTGCAGTGGTGACCGCATTGATTTGGTTCTCTTTCCCGTTCTGAGTCCTGTGAGTCTTAAATACCTTTTCTATTTCGACGCTTCTACGTTCCGCTCCTGTATCTTCTTTCTGAATTTGATCTCCAAAACAAATTTACTACAGAAAATTACTGGAGAATTCTGCCAAGCATTTAATTAACAGATGATAATTTAACATGAGTTAAGGCTGTTGACATGATAAGCAGTTTGTCTGAATGAATGAATTTGTTCTTCATCTTGTCTGACATGATGCAAGGAAGGGCTGGATGTGGTTGCCATGCATCTGATTTATATCTTCTCCTAGCCTTTTGGAAGCAGGCCAACAGTTGTAGAAATTACACCTAGTTTAGCTGGGATCATAACTTCCAGCTGACATATACCTTCTCCCCTCGATCATCAAGGATCAGAAGGACACATCCTTCCAGTTCTGGCCCCTTGCATACCCACCATTTCCTTTACTCCACCATTGGCCTTCAGCCCTCAAAACCCTAAGATCTTGAATTCCCTCTGCAAAATTCTTTGTCTCTACCTTTCTCTGCTGCTTCAAGGTGACCAACCTTTTTCACCAAGCATTGGGTCACCTGTCCTCATATCTCGTCCTTTGTCTCAGTGTTAATATTTTTCTGAATCTACTCCCATTATGCTGTTTAACATATTACTACACCAAAGGCAGGTTGTAAATGTGTGTTGCTGTTGTCAGAAGGTCAGATTTACTCTCTCCCCAATTCTAGTGCCTGGAATCGGCTGTGCAAAGTCTGTTGGCAATTAGTGACATCGATTCCCATTAGACTGACAGGTTGAAGTAACGGACCAGATTGATGAGGTTAGTACGGTTGATTTTTCGCATATGGATCTTTAAAAGGGGTTTGACGAAGTACCACAGAACAGACCTGTTAGAAAAATTGGAGCCCATGGGATTAAAGGAAGAGTGACAATATGGAAGTGGATTGTGGTGAGGAGAGGTTAGTTTTCAGATTGGAGAGAAGTATAGAGTGGTGTTCCCCAGTGGTCAGTACTAAGACCATTCCTCTTTTTGATATATATTAATTACCTGGACTTGGGTTTACAGAACAGAATTTCATAGCTTGCTGATAGTACGAAACTTAGAAATGTAATAAATAATGAAAAGGTTGGTCAGGAGGGTATAGACAGGCTGGTGAAATGGGCAGGCACATGGCAGATGAAATTTAATGCAGTGCGTTGTGGTATTTTGGTAGGAAGAATGAACCTGCTGGATTAGTACTCCATACAGCTCCTTCAACATTCACTCCATCCACCACCAATGCACATGGCAATATACCATATACAAGGTGCACTGCAACAACTCACCAAGGCTCCTTCGACAGCACTTTCCAAACTCGCGACCTCTACCAGTAGAAGGACAAGGGCAGCAGGTGCATGGGAACACACCTCCTGCAAATTACCCTCTAAGCCACACGCCATCCTGACTTGGAAATATATCATCGTTCCTTCACTGTCGCTGGGTCAAAATCCTGGAACTCCCCCCTTAACAGCACTCTGGGTGTACCTACAACACATGGACTGCAGCGGGTCATGAAGGCAGCGCATCACCACCTTCTCAAGGACAATTAGGGATGGGAAACAGGTGCTGGCCTAGCCAATGATGCCCCATCCTGTGAAACGATAAATTTTAAAAATGAGGAGAGGCAATATAAAATGGTATAGTTTTAAAGAGGTTGCAGGCAACATGGGGTGAATGTATACAAATCTTTGAAAGTGACAGGAAAACTTGAGAGGCTGTTAAAAAAGCATAAGGGATCCTTAGCTTTATTAATAGAGGAATAGAGTACAAAATCAAGGGCATTATGCCAAACCTTACTAAAACACTCATTAGATTGTGAGTATTGTGTTCAACTCTTTTTCTATTCTTTCGTGAAAGAATGTGAGTTGCTGGCAAGGCTAGCATTTATGGTTCACCACTAACTGCCCTTGAGAAACCACACTTCAGGAAGGACGGCAAGGCCTAGAGGGGACAGGAGAGATTTACTGTAATGGTGCCAGGGATGAGGACCATCAGCTATGCAAAGACTGAACTGCCTGAAATAGTGGTTGGTGCAAACAAATTCAATAGTAACTTGATTGCTTTAAAATACTGAAAGGAAAATATTTGCAGGACCAAAAATCGAGGGAGGGGCACGAATTAGAAAGCTCAAAGAGCTGGCACAGCTATGATGGGCTAAATGGCCTCCTTTAATGCTCTATCTTTATGTGATTCCATGAAAGGAATTTGCCTTTTGCCTGCAAATCATAACTAACTGACAAAATGCCGTTTCCAATAAAACTTACAGATCCCTGTCTAATCCTATAATTTCCGTAGAGTTTTTACATTAGATTCGTTGTACAAAATAGAAAATAAATTTGTCCAAAATATTAAATACATTCTATCTATATTTAGTGTGAAAAACACATGGATAATATTAGAGTAAGACATAAGATATTAAAATTACTTTCAAATTGACTGAAGGTAAAGTACTAATGTTCAACACCTCTTCCTTATCCTTCTCCTCACACAATCAAACTAGAAATTGCCTGTTTATGATACACAAAGGTATCCCCTCTGCATTAGAAGGCTGACTGGTAACTATTGAAATATGGGTACCTCTCTATCAAGAATGCTGCAGTGCTGCATCACTGGTCAACCAAGGACTCTATGGGAGGTGTTGCTCCGGATCAAAAATCAGACTGGTTCAAGGTGCTGGTCTCCATTGAAGTGAATGGAGCTGTTGTGGAAGAAAATCTGACATCCTGCCCCCATGACTAGCATTGTTAGAGTAGAGCTTCCTCTGAATTCATCGACGCTATTCACCTCAACCACTCCATGTGGTAATGCAATCCACATTCTCACCATGCCCTGAGTAAAGAAGTTTCTCCTGAATTTCTTATTGGATTTATTAATGACTATCTTATTTTTATAACCCCTAGTTTTGGACTCCCCCCCACCCCACCCCAACCACAACACAAGTAGAAACATCCTCTTTGAGTGAGAAAGTTATTTCAAACCGCATTCCAGGGACTTGAGCACAAAGGGCTCGGCTGATACTCCCACTGAGGGAGAGCTTCTCGGTCCAAGATGCTGTTTTTTGCAGGGAATGTTAAAGCAAGGGCCTGTCTACTCCCTCAAGTGGATGTGAAAGATCTTACTCGGTATTCCAAAGAAGAGCAGGGCAGCTATTCCCGGTGTCCTGGGCAAATATTTGTCCTTAATTCAACAGCATTATAAACAGATGGTCTGGTCATTATCACATTGCTATGATGCTTCCTATGTCTAAACTGGCTATCAGGTTTCCTACATTACTGCAATGACCACACTGAAAAAGCTATTTCATTGGCTGGAAAGTGCTTTGGAACATCCTCAGCTGTGAAAGGGGTTATGAATGTCTACCTCATCAAACGCCTTCATAATTTTAAAAGTCTCTATCAGGTCAACCCCTCAGTCTTCTCTTTTCTAGAGAAAAGAGCCCCAGCCTGATCAAACTTTTGAAGAAAATACACAAACAAAAACTAGAACAACATAACCTCAGCTTCAACAGTAATTTCAGCCGTGACACTACTCTGTGCACAGAGTGAGCTAGCTTTCTCAGGCTTCATACGGTTTGAGCACATGAGCAAACAATTATGCTCAGGAAACTCTGACTTAATCACCTCTCCTAATTACACTCAGGCTTTTATTGACTCCTTGGGCCACCTTTGCTTCAATTGTATAGAACACTCTGTACCTGAAGGAAATAACCGAGCCAGTTTTTAAGAGAACGACTATGATTAGTTCTACAATTGTACACTGCTCAGTAACACACAGGGGAATAGAGTTCATTTGCAAGCTATCTATAGCAAAGTTAAGTATGGATTATGAAGAACATGTTTCCAATTACGCTACAAATATGGACTAGAGAAAATCTCTCACCTTCCCACTCCCAAAATTTATTAAATGCTCTTTTTTTTTATTCATTGGATGTGGACATCACTGGCTAGGCCAGCATTTATTGCCCTTGTTCAGGGGTCAACCATGCTGCTGTGGGTCTGGAGTCACATGGCCAGACCAGGTAAGGAGAGCAGATTTCCCTCTCTAAATGAGAGAGCCAGATGGCTTTTTACAACAATGCTTATAAGGTTACCATCAGACTTTTAATACCAGATTTTTGTTGAATTCAAATTTCACCATTGGCTGTGGTGGGATTTGAACTCAGATTCACAGAGCATTACCCTGGTCTCTGGATTACCAAACCAGTGGCAATACCACTACAGCACCACCTCCCCCATGTGATGAGACCGGCAAGGCCAGCATTTATTGCCCATCCCTAGTTGCATTTGAGAAGGCAGTGATGGGTCTTCTTAAATTTACCCTGCATGTGGTGAATGTGCTCCCCCAGGGAAGAAAGTCCCGGTGACTGTGGGGGCCCTGCATTGCGTCCATATGCCCCGAGCCTGGGCAGAGCCTCAACGCACCCACCGGAGTAACTTTACGTGAAGCGGCCTCCTGATTGGCCGTCTCTGCATCCGCTGTCCAGTTGAGGATGGCAGGCGGAATGAGGAATCAGGAGGCAGGATGAAAGAGCCTCCAAAAATGTTCAGCCGGGAGCATCACCAGGGGACACGAGCACTGCTTGAGAAGAGGGAGACCGAGGCACGCCTCAAAACGCAGCTGGTCATGAAGGCCTCCTTCAGTTTAAACACAACTGGGCCCAGGACTGTGCAAGACCTCAGGGTGGATAGGTAACCCCCTCCAGCTCTGGGACTGATGCTGCCATATCATGCAGCCTCAGATGGGATGTCACAACAAGGCCCCCTCCAAATTGTCGCTGGATGCAACGTGGTCCAGTGTGCCGTTGGTAAAGTTCAACACTCCTTGCAAAGTCACTGTCAGCTTTAGTTGACAGCTTTAATTGGCTGCCTGCCTTTGGTCAGTGGGCTCCCAATATTGTTCCCAGCCCACACCCGGGAAATTCCCCTGGATGTGGGGAAGACATTGTGAGCCACTCCAACACGGCTTCCTCCCTATTTTCCCACCCCAACCATCTCCAAACCAATCCCCATGGAACCAAGAGATCTCCTGCACAATGACTGTAATTCATTGCTACGTATACACAATCTGCATACACGTACACATGGCAACGGGCGGAATTTTCCGAGCCTGCCGGCGGTGGGAGCGATAGGTGGCGTGCGTGGTAAATATGGCGGGACCTGCTTCACGACGGCATGAAGACAGGTCGCGATCGTCCGCTCAGCCCACCGACAGCGGGCCACGTTTCCCGCCA
This sequence comes from Carcharodon carcharias, assembly GCF_017639515.1. Classification (NCBI taxonomy): domain Eukaryota; kingdom Metazoa; phylum Chordata; class Chondrichthyes; order Lamniformes; family Lamnidae; genus Carcharodon; species Carcharodon carcharias. Next base: position 160,744,070 of record NC_054475.1, on the reverse strand, counting down.
TCGGTTGGCGGGGAGTTAATTATAATACATTAGCGTATAATTAAAGGGCCATCCCGCCAGGCTCTTGGAACCCCACCGTATGTCCGTCCATGCCGGCGGGAAAGCATGCCGATGTGTTTCACCACAGCATGCAGGCGGCCTTCACTTTGGGGGAACTGAGGTGAGTGAGCTGCAGCGTTCTCCACCGCTCGCCTGGTGTATACAGGCTTCAGGGGTACCAGCGGTGAGGGGTGGGGGGGGTGCAACTAATGCCTGGCCCCAGAGGCGACAGCTGAGGGGGTTGGAGGGGGTCGAGGGGGGGGGGAGGGTGTGTGTGGTGGTTGGGGATGGTGTGTCCAGGGGCAAGCGCTGGCCAGCTTTGGAGGCGACCGTTGTCGGTGGGGGCGGTGGGTCAACCACTGCCCTGGCGCTGCATCCCGTGCCTAGACAATCAAGGTAGGTGGCAAGGTAAGCAAGGGAAGTATCCAAGCATTAGGGACACCTGCATAAAGTGACCATGCCTCGGCAACTAAGACAGGTCAGGCGCAGCCAGTGATATGATTGGGGTTAGGCTCCTAACCTGCCCATCCATGCAAGCAATGCGGAGCCACCAAAGGGCCACCAAGTGCTCCATATCTTATCCCTCCACTGCCTCAACCACCTGCCACCACCCCACCCCCCCACCACCCCGCCACCCCCTGGCACAGACGTCATGTCTGCCACCACTTTATTGGACCGTGGAGCAGTTGGACTGCACATGATGTACAATCTCCTCGCCAACACTGGCCATGTAGCAGTCACTGCTGGAGGCACTCACAGCCCCTTCCAATCTCAGCATCACGGTTTGGACCAGTGTCCCCCATGTTGCAGGTTGACAGAGCAGCCATGCAGCGCACTCATCTCTGGCCATCCTAGGGGTGACCAGCTCTCTCTGGGAAGCATGAAGAGGTGGTCACACAGGGTCAGGAAAGGTGCTAAGTACAGCCATGATAACCATGTCTCTTTCTTTCATGCTGCAGGAGGACCACGTCAGGATCATGGTGACCTAGCTGTGTGCCTGATGACCTACAGAGACTGTAGAAAATGGAGGAGAGAGTGACTGAGACTCCTGGCTGCACAAAGGCAGGAGCAGCAACCTCATGAAGAAGGGGCAGCAGAAGCTCCAGCACACACTGCCCAGGAGTGACAGCGAGCTGTGGCTGGTCGGCGCCTAGTGACACCCAGGGTCTATAGACACCACCAGCCATTCCTGCAGATGACTGAAAACCAGTGTTGTCGATGACTGCGCTTGTTTAGGGACCTGGTGGCTCACATCTGCCACTTACTGCAGGACTTGGTGCCAAGGGGACATGGAGGGCATCCACTGCCAGTGGCTGTGAAAGTGACCACAGTGCTCAATTTCTATGCCAGTGGCTCCTTTCAGGGCTCCACAGGTGACCTCTGGGGGATTTCACAATCCACACCCACAAATGCATCCATGAGGTCACGGATGCCATCTTCTCCATGGCAACAACTTTGTGCATTTTGCCTGGGACCGGGACAGCCAGGATTCAAGAGCCATTGGATTTGCCCTGATCAGGTGCAGAGTGCGATTGACTGCACACATGTGGCGCTCAGGTTTGTCGCTACACTTGGTGGACATCATCAACCACAAGGGCTTCTATTCACTGAACATGCAGCTGGTGTGAACACTTGATTCCAGTCTGACTTATGACAGCACCAATATCCTCTGTAAGAATGCAGCGGGGGCCCTAATAGTTGCTCGATTGCAGGAGGATGTTGACAACATGCAGTGAGGACACTCCATAGATTTCCACATAGTCTCTGAGAATGTCTGACTCCTGTCTGGCCTAGGGCAGCTCTCTTGTGCTCCATGATCAGGGCCATCTCAGAGATGTAGCCATGAAACTTTAGACATATCTGATGCTGTGTCCGCCTTCAGCACCTCAGCCTTTCAGGAGCTGGTGCACAGCATCACTGATCGCCGATGCTGGTGTGATGGGAGCCAGCCCCACCTTAAAGATGCTGAGAGCACACAGAGAGTATGAGAGAACTCTGTGGCACCTGCCCACTACATTCTGGCAGCAAAGACCAGCACTACCGAGGTGCAGGCATCAGTAATATTTCCAGAGAGCTTGAGGGTGGACCATCACTGTGGTCTGAAGGCTTCACAGAGCACAGGGAAGAGGCCCTGGACTGAGACACCTGCCTTTTATCTTATGCAGAAAGGTTTCACATCGGAGTGACATTAGGACTGCTCATCAGAACAAGGAACCACAGGCAGAGAGACATTCTTAGCAGTTTATTGACAATAGTGAACAGTATGTACAAGTAATCAACACCCGTGCCCAGTCTGTGCAATCACTTTTACCTAACTTTCCTAATCCTGCTGCTACATCTTGGTGCTCCCTGGACATCCACAGCAGAGGTGATTGTAGCGCCTTGTCCGTGATGACTTTGGTGGGTGTCCTCTGGAGGGCTGAGACTTGGAGGACCCCGGCCTGCTTTCAGGATCCTGCTGTGTGGCATTGGCACCCTCCTTGGCCTGTGAAGCTGGAGCTGTGAAGGTCACAGGAAGATGGGATTCAGATGCGCCGGACACTCCCAGAATCGCGTGGGTGGATGGCCCCTGAGTGTGCACCTGCTGATCCTCCTCCCTATGGGTGCCCAAGGTCCCCTGGCTGACTCCGTGAGCGGAAGGGGTAGCTGGAGTGAGATCGAGCTGCCAGCACCCCTCTTGCATACACACTGTTGGAGGACAACTATGGCATCAGCGATGGAGTTAAGCCCATGCAGCAGTGCAGGAGTCACGTCCTGGACCAAGGTCTCCAAGGCTGCCACCATCCGACCAGTATTGACCTCGGTGCATTGCAATGCTGGCACTATCACCTCAGCCTGAAGACGGACAGACTCGTCCATCGTGCCTGAGGAGTGCAGCGGACATCCCTTCCTGTTGTTCCCGAGCTCGCCTTTGCAGCTCCAGCAACTGTGACATGACCGAGTCCAGAGGCTCATCACCTGACTGTGACTCAGCAAAGTTCTGGCTTCCAGCAATCCTCCAAGTGCCGGGATCCTGGGATTCTGGGAAGTCTCTGCCCCTGCCTGCTGTGTTTGAGAAAGTGCGATGTGCTCAGCAGATTGTGATCCTGGGGCTACTCTAAAGCCAGGTCCCACTGGAGTGTGTGTCTCCACGCTGGTGGAGGGTGTGGGTGAGCGCTGTGATGGGACTTCAGGGAGGGTGCCATCAGATTCCTCTTCAGATGTTTCTTCGGGGCTTGGTTGGAGGCCCTGGGTCATGGACTCTGTCGGCTGTTTGGCAGATGTAACTGTGAAACCAAGGGAAGATAATTAGTGCATGGCAGTGGCTTGTGAAACAGGACACATCACTCACAGCATGGTTGCCTGATGGATGTTGCACTGTCGGATCCTCACTTGGTGGAGCAGCGCCAACGTCACCATCAGCACAGGACTGGGCACGATCATCACCGGGCAGCTGGATGGCTCTGTTTTCAAATTCTGTCAGAACTTTGATCTCCAGCATTCCCCCATTCGTTTGCGACCTTTCCCTCCTGTTGTGAGCCAGTTTGTTCTGTGTGGATAGAGATGGGGAGAGTGGATCAGGACACCTGCTAGGCCAGATGATAAGCATGCCTGTGTGGGTGGTGAGTGGTCCCATTGATGGGATGAGGACAATGACGCTGTGTGTGAGAGAGTGAATGGTGATGTCCCTCGCACTGGCAGTGAGTGAGGGCCCTGCGGATGGGTTTGTGAGTGTGTGAGTTGGGAGTGTTGTTGGGAGTGATAAAAAGAGTGACTTACCCTGGCAGAAAGAAGGAGATCATTCATCTTTTTGCAGCACCGGTTGGCTGTCCTCCTCTGAAAGGCGTTTGCACTGACCACCACAGGCACCACCTCCAGGCCAGTTGGTGACTTTGCTGCCCATCCTGCGGCCAGAGCAGGGATAGAGCACATCCCATCAGGTCTCCACCACATCCAGCAGTCACTTGAGGGACCTGTCGCTGAAGCCGGGGGGGCTGCAGACTTTTTGCCTTTGCTGACCATGTCTCCCAGGCAGCGGTGGTGAGCTGCTGGTTATGAGCGCTTTGCGGGCGGCTGCCTTTTAAAGATGGCGGCCGGCGTGATGCAACAGCGGGTGATGGCGAGCGGGCGAATGAGAGCCTGACCACCATTGAAACGGCGTGTTTCCCGGGAATGAATAAGTAATGAGGCAGGCTCGGGGCAATATGGCGTGAAAACCCGCCATTTTCGTCGGCGGGTAGGACTCCATTTTACCTGCCCGTTACCACACTTAGTGCCATTCTGGGAAAATTCAGCCCAATGTATTAGGACTCAGAAGTCAGCCAGAGATAACATCTATCCTCTTTGGGGGATAAATCATCTGATCAATATATGTCTATGATTTGACTGATGCTGCAACTAGAAACTGCAATAGCTTCATGGCATCAATTTCAGGGTGTTAACTTTTCAATTATTGGCATTGATTTTGGGACAGTATATTAGGATTTGCTGTTAAACAAAAACAGATAGTTTTTAAATCCATGCTGACGGATGAGAAAGGGGTACAAACCAGATCCAGGATAACATAACACTACACAACTAGTTAGGAATGAAGTTCTAACATCAACAACAACTTGAATTTATGTGGCATCTTTAATGTCCCAAGGTGTTTCACAGGAGCATTATCAAACAAACTTTGACACCAAGCCACACAAACAGATATTACTGCAGGAATTCAATTAGCCATATGCAGTGCAAGACCTGGACAATATTCAGGCGTGGGCTGATAAGTGGCAAATAACATTTATGCCACACAGGTGCCAGGCAATGGCCATCTCCAACAAGAGGTGGGTTTTAGGGAGCATTTTTTATTATTCATTCATGGGATTTGGGCATTACTGGCCAGACAAACATTTATTGTCCCTGAGAAGGTGATGGCCTTTCAGTTCTTGAAACATTACAGTCCATGTTGCGTAGGTAGTGCTGTTAGGGAGGGAGTTTCAGGGTTTTGACACACTGACAACGAAGAAATGGTTATATAGTTCCAAGTCAGGGTGATGAGTGACTTGCAGGGAAGTTTGCAGCTGGTGGTGTTCCCATGTATCTGCTGCCCTCGTCCTTCCAGTCTGTAGAAGTCGCGGGTTTGCAAAGTGCTGTCGAAAGAACGTTGGTGAGTTGTTGCAGTGCAGCTTGTGGATGGTACTCGCTGCTGCCACTATGCATCGGTGGTGGAGGGAGTGAATGTTTAAGGTGACGAATGGGGTGCCGATCAGGCAGACTGCTTTGTCCTGGATGGTGTCAAGGTTCTTGAGTATTGTTGAAGTTGCTCTCATGCAGGCAAGTGGACAGTATTCCATCACACTGCTAACTTGTGCCTTGTAAATGGTGGACAGGCTTTGGGGAGTCAGGAGGTGAGTTACTCGCTGCAGGATTCCTAGCCTCTGACCTCCTCTTGTAGACACAGAATTTATATGGCTAGTCTGGTTCAGTTCCTGGTCAATAGTAACCCCCAGGATCTTGATAGTGGGGGATTCGGTGATGATAATGCCACTGAATGTCAGGGGGAAGTTATTCTCTATTATTGGAGATGGTCATTGCCTGGCACTTGTGTGACGCAAATGTTATTTGCCACTTTCAGCCCAAACTTGGATATTGATGCATATGGACATGGACTGTGTCAGTGTCAGGGGCGTCACAAATGAAGCAGCTGAAGATGGTTGGCCAAGGGCACTACCCTGCGGAACTCCTGCAGTGATGTCTGGGACTGAGATGATTGACCTCCAACAATCACAACCACCTTCCTTTGTGCTAGGTATGGCTCCAGCCAGTGGAGAGCTTTCCCTCTGATTCCCATTGACTTCAATTTTGCTAGGGCTCTTTGATGCAACACTCGGTCAAATGCTGCCTTGATGTCAAGGGCAGTCATTCTCACCTCACCTCCAGAGTTCAGCTCTTCTGTACATGTTTAGACCAAGGCTGTAATGAGGTCAGGAGCTGAATGACTCTGGTGGAACCCAAACTCAGCATCAGTGAGCAGGTTATTGCTGAGTAAGTGCCACTTGATAGCACTGTCCACGATGCCTTCTAGCACTTTGCTGATGATTGAGAATAAACTGGTGGGACAGTAATTGGACAGGTTGGATTTGTCCTGCATTTTTTGTACAGGACATACCTGGGCAGTGTTGTAGCTGTACTGGAACAGCTTGGCTAGGCGTACGATAAGTTCTGGAGCAAGTCTTCTGTACTATGGGAGGAGTTCTGATATCTCAGAGGATTGTTGGGCTGGTGGAGATTACAGAGATAGGGAGGAATGATGTCATGGGGGGATTTTGCTTCAGCACAGTGTCATTTTATGCTATTTAATGTTGGGTAGAATATTTTGCTAATTTAAAGAGTTTCAATTGTCACGAAAATAGACGCATATTAAAATATAGCAGAAAATAACAAAAACTAGGAACCAACTAGGATGCTAAAATAGCATTAAAAAGGGCTGGCCTCTCTGTTCAGTCCTTTTACAAACTCACAGCTGCTGTTTCATTTGAAATGACTTCAACAAATAGCTGTTACTGTTTTTTTAATGACTATCACTGAATAAACCTGTCTGGTAGCTTTGTCTGTTAACAAAGTGTCTTGATATTAATGATCTTAATTGTCTGCTGAAGTGACTGGGTGCTTAGTAAAAATCCTGCATCTAATCTAGTAAACCATAAATGGGTTTCCTATGTGCTCAGGGCATGTGATCCCAGGTTGTGTACAAAGCATTGGCCTGTAAATCACTCTTTGGCCTTTGCAGCTTTGTTTTTCAATTTATATTCTTTCAAAACACAATCCTCATTCCAACTCTAGTACCAGTACTAAAGGTGAAGATGTCCACATAGAGGGTTTGAACACTTATCTAATCGTGGTACTCAGTAAGATTTTCAGGCAGTTCCAGATTGGTTTGGTATAGGTTTGAATATTACTTTGCCCCAGCAACATGCAGCTCCCAATCCTTCCGTAAGATATCTCTTTCTCCACCACTATGTATGCTTTTCCATTCCAGCCTTCTCCAGCAATGTATGCAGTTTAATGTTGAGAGTGCCCTATGAACAGATTTACTTAAACTATCTAGTTTTTACATTAGGCCTTGCAATTATCCTATCACTAAAGGGAGGAATTTAAACCTATGTGGAATAAATGTTAAAACTTACAGCATCCCCTAACTATACACATTAATGTGTAGTGTGTTACAGTTCACTTGGGGTCTAAGTTACATGCATCTTTTACATGTATGTTGTAGTCTGGAGCAATGGATAGTGATGGTAGAGGCTCCAAGTCTCTTTCTTTTTCTCCCACTCTCACCACCAGCCTTTGGTGTGTGTTGGACGGATTTCCAGGCTAATATTGAACCTGTTTGGTTTCATTATGATTGCACCTTCCTTAGCCATCAAGTCCTGGGGTGGGACTCAAACGTGAAACTTCTGACTCAGAGGCAGGAATGCTACCCACTGAGCCACAAGACCTCTTCATCAATACCCCTTAGGATATTGATGTGATTCAGTACATGATGGGGAAGTGGCCCATTGCTAGAACTGGAGGGGTTGGAGATTGCACAGTACCATCCTGCTGCTATGATCTGGAGGCAAGGGGGATAGGCCCAAGGCCCGATTGAGGTGTATGTAGCTTGCCATATCAGGTCGTGGGAGTCGGAGAAGAGGCCAGGCTTTGCAGTAGGCTACGGGGGCGTAGGACCAATCTGATTTCAATGTCTGTGGAGCAGGTGGTGCACTCTTGCCTGTCCTGGCTGAATGGAAAGGGTTTTTAAAAAATTAAAATTATAATTACTTTTTGTTGGCTGGTTTGCAGGATCATGAAGAGTTCTGAGTGGGCCTGGCCCATTTATCATTAATTAATTTTGAAGGGTTAGGCCCCTAATTTATATGGTCAAGAGCCTCTTTTAGGGATTCACCCAGGACAGTGAAAAATTTGGACCCATGGATTTAGCTGTGGGACCAACACACCTGTGTTTTGAATGCAGCCCATTTTATTGCTATATCGGTATGTTTTGCACTAGAAAGTCAGGTGTGACTCACACTGATTTCTACCCTGAAGAGTTTAATGTGTGATGCACATTTAAGAACCTGAGTAAACTTACAAATTGACCAGAGCTAAAAGGCTGTAAGCAATCGAGCAACCTTGACATGCCCCCACCTCCTGAATCCTCTTTAGAAATAATCAGCGCACACGGGTGAGACTGGCCACAGCTGCGCTAAAACTTCACTCACAATCTGCACAGGTATTGATAATCAATAAGATAATTGAGCACTCAAAAGACTGTCAACGCAGCTAATTGCGACCTGGAAAACACTGGATTAAATCAAAGGTGAAGTCAGATAAGTGTAGGAAGGAGAAAGGAATAGAAAGAAATGCTGATATGGTGAGGTGAAGTAGCTATGAGGAGGCTTATGTAGAGTATATGCACCGCCATAGACCAATTAGGCCAAATGGCCAGTTTCTTAGGCTGTACATTCAATTTAAAAATAATTATCGAAGCCAGAGCCAGTCAATCACTATGGCCCCACCCCCAATCCAATATGATTGTTGGGTTTTTTTTTTATCAAAAATTCCAGTGTTGAGGGGTTTTCTTTAAAAAAAAACAGTAAGTATTCTCGTGGCACTTTGAAATGTACTGGCTCGCTCCGCGACAATACATCAGCGATAGCATTATCTCACTTCACACAGCCCACGGCCCGATATTCTGCTACAGATTGACAAGTGTGCACCCAAGCACTGCCCATTTTGGAAGTGCCCAAGATCAGAGTGTAATTGGACAGGTGTACACCATTCTATTACTAGCACCAGGACTGCAAAGGTAATGAGCTTTCAGTTCATACCATGACTCTTTGCCTGCAGGCAAAACCAAACTGTTCATGCAGTCACTCAGCTAAAACCTGCAAAAGTCCCTGTGAAAAGGGAAGTCAGTAGAAGGGTTTTAAACAAAACAGAATATAAACATAAAATTCTTCTCACTCCATTGGGACAACAGCAACATTTTGTGTTTAACGCAGTAAAATGTCCCAAGGCACTTCGGAGCAGAGACAGAAAGAGAAAATTAATGTTGAGTCAAAGAAGAAGAGGTTGCTGGTGGCCAAAAGCTTAATAAGACCATAAGACATAGGAGCAGAGGTAGGCTATTTGGCTCATCGAGTCTGCTCTGCCATTCAATGAGATCATGGCTGATCTGATAATCCTCAAGGTCTTAGGGAACGCCTAAAAGAAGGTGAGGTGGAGAAGGGGAGGGGTTTAAAGAAGGAAATAATTTAGGACCTTGTTTGCTGCAGCCATGGCCACATGAAGGACTCTGAAGAACCCATGAAGAAAATTGGAGATGTGCAAGAGGCCAGAATTGGAGAAATGCAGAGTTCTTGGAAGGTTATAGGGCTGGAAGAGTTGACAGAGATATAGAGAGCTATAGGTCCACAGAGGATTTGAACATGACATAGCTGCTAGACTGGGTCTACGGCAAGTGGCAAGGGAACCAACAAGAGGGAAAAACATACTTGACCTCATCCTAACCAGCCTGCCTGCCATGACAGTATCGGGGGGAGTGACCAACGCACAGTCACTGTATAGATGAAGTCCCGCCTTCACACTGAGGATACCCTTCATCGTGTTGTGTGGCACTATCACCGTGCTAAATGGGATAGATTTCAAACAGATCTAACAACTCAAGACTGGGCATCCATGAGGTTCTGTGGGCCATCAGCAGCAGAATTGTAATCAAACACAATCTGCAACCTCATGGCCTGGCATATCCCCCACTCTCCCATTACCATCAAGCCAGGGGATCAAGATTGGTTCAAGGAAGAGTGCAGGAGGTCATGCCAGGACCAGCACCAGGGATACCTAAAATGAGCTGTCAGCGTGGTGAAGTTATAACACAGGACGACTTGTGTGCCAAAGAGCATAAGCAGCAAGTGATAGACAGAGCTAAGCAACCCCACAACCAATGGATCAGATCTAAGCTCTGCAGTCCTGCTACATCCAGTCTTGAATGGTGGTGGACAATTAAACAACTCACTGGAAGAGGAGGCTCCACAAATATCCCCATCCTCAATGATGGAGGAGCCTGGCACATCAGTGCAAAATGTAAGGCTGAAGCATTTGCTACAAACTTCAGCCAGAAGTGCCAAGTGGATGATCCATCTCGGCCTCCTCTGGAGGTCCCCAGAATCACAGATGCTAGTCTTCAGCCAATTCAATTCACTCCACATGATATCAAGAAACAGCTGAAGGCACTGGATACTGAAAAGACTGTGGGCCCTGACAATATTCCGACAATAGTACAGAAGACTTGTGCTTCAGAACTTGCTGCATCCCTAGCCAAGCTGTTCCATTACAGCTACAACAGTGGCATCTACCCAGCTGTGCGGAAAGTTGCCCAGGTATGTCCTGTACACAAAAAGCAGGACAAATCCAACCCAGCCAATTACCGCCCCATTAGTCTACTCTCCATCAACAGTAAGGTAATGGAAAGGGGCATCAACAGTGCTAACAAGCGGCACTTGCTTAGTAATCAATTGCTCACTGACACCCAGTTTGGGTTCCGCCAGGGCCACTCAGCTCCTGACCTCATTACTGCCTTGGTTCAAACATGGACAAAACAGCTGATCTCCTGAGGTGAGGTGAGAGTGACTGCCCTTGACATCAAAGCAGCATTTGACCAAGTGTGGCATCAAGAATCCCTGGCAAAACTAGGATCAATGGGAATCAGGGGGAAAACTCTCCGCAGGTTGGAGTCATACCTAGCACAAAGGAAGATGGTTGTGGTTGTTGGGGGTCAGTCATCTCAGCTCCAGGACATCACTGCAGGAGTTCCTCAGGGTAGTGTCCTCGGCCCAACCATCTTCAGCTGCTTCATCAATGACATTCTTTCTATCATAAGGTCAGAAGTGGGGATGTCCGCTGATGATTTCACAATGCTCAGTACCATTCAGGACTCCTCTGATACCGAAGCAGTCGATGTCCAAATGCATCGAGATCTGGACAATATCCAGGCTTGGGCTGACAAGTGGTAAGTAACATTCGCGCCACACAAGTGTCAGGCAATGATCATCTCTAACATAGGAAAATTCAACAATCAGCCCATGATGTTCAACTGCATTACCATCACTGAACCCCCCACTATCAACATCCTGGGGGTTGCCATTGACCAGAAACTGAATTGGACTAGCCATATAAACAGTGTGGCTACAAGAGCAGGTCAGAGGCTAGGAATCCTGTGACGAGTAACTCACCTCCTGACTCCCCAAAGCCTGTCCACCATCTACAAAACACAAGTCAGGAGTGTGATGGAATACTCTCTACTTTCCTGGATGAGTGCAGCTCCTACAACACTCAAGAATCTTGGCCCCAATCCAGGACAAAGCAACCCGCTTGATTGGTACCACATCCACAAACATTCATTCCCTCCACCACCGACACGCAGTAGCAGTAGTGTGTACCATCTATAAGATGCACTGAAGGAATTCACCAAGACACCTTATACAGCACCTTCCAAACCCATGACCACTACCATCTAGAAGGACAAGGGCAGCAGATAGATGGGAACACCACCACCTGAAAGTTCCTCTCCAAGTCACTCACAATCCTGACTTGGAAATATATCGCCATTCCTTCAATGTTGCTGGGTCAAAAACCTGGAACTCCCTTCCTAACAGCACTGCGGGTGTACCTACACCACATGGACTGCAGTGGTTCAAGAAGGCAGCTCACCACCACATTCTCAAGGGCAATTAGGGATGAGCAATAAATGCTGGCTCAACCAGGGATGCCCGCATCCCGTGAATGAATTTTTTAAAATGTTGAAGGAGAGACTCTGGGAATATGTTGAACACCTCCCATACCTTGGCAGTCACTTCTCTCTAAAGACTGCCATTGATGAGGAGATCCAACACTGGATCAGCTGTGCCAGCTCAGCCTTCTGCAAAATACAGCAGCGAGTGTCTGACAACAAGGGCCTCTGCAAGTCAACAAAAGTCCTAGTGTACAGAGCAGTTGTCATCACCACCTGGGACCTGGGCTGTGTATCAGTGACATGTAAAAGCACTAGAGAAATTCCATCAGCAATACCTCCACCTCGTCCTCTGGATTCAATGGGAGGGCTGTTGAACAGATGCTACTGCCCTTCCTGAAACCTGCTCCACAAGCAATCCGATAAAACTCCTGCAAAATCAACTTCACTGGACTGGACACCGTGCCTGGGCGGCTGAAAATCGTGTCCCCAGACAGGTCCTGTTTCCTCAACTTTTAAGGGGAGGTGGTGTATGATCACTGGATTGGTAACCCAGAGACCCAGGATAATTTTCTGGGGACTTGGGTGCAAATCCCACCACGGCAGATGGTGGAATTTGAATTCAATAAATGTCCAGAATTAAAAGTCTAATGATGACCATGAAACCATTGTTGATTGTTATAAAGACTCATCAAATGTCCTTTCCTGGTCTGGTCTACATGTGACTTTAGGCCCACAGCAACGTGGTTGGCTTTTAAAAATGTCCTCTGAACAAGTAATTAGAGGATGGGCAATAAATGCTGACCTAGCCAGCAAGGACCACATCCCTTGAACAATTTTTTTTTTAAATGGCCAACATTCCAGGTGAGGAGAAAGAAAATGCTACAAAGATACACTGAAGCTCTTTGTGAAGCACAGCAGCATTGACATTAATGACAGGGGGGAGCTTGTTACCAATCACTCAGGATGGCAACAACTTTTCCTTCAGGCTGCATCACACCTTCAGTCCAAACATTTTAATGAGGCAGATTGGCGACAGAGAAGAAAAGAAAAGGAAGCAAATCCTGCACTCCAGTCCCGCTACTTCTTGGGACGTCCTGTCCCATGTGCTCCAAGCTAAGCGGGTTGGGATTTGGCCATTTCTGTCACATGAAGACCCATGACAGAAACTCACGATCCTGAGTAGGTGTCATCCGCGAATTGAGGGACAGCTGCCGACAATGACTTTGACAATGACAAATAAATAGCTGAGGGAGAAATAATAGCAGTGAAATGGAGAGAGGGGTTAGGAGCAGGAGTAGGCCATTTGGCCCATCGAGCCTGCTCCGCCATTCAATAAGTTCATGGCAGATCTGTTTGTGGCCTTGACTCAACTTTCCTGGCTATCTCAATAGCCCTCGACTCACTTGTAAATCAAGAATCTGTCTAACTGAGCCTTGAATATATTCAATGACCCAGGCAAAACTGCTCACTGGGGGGGAGGGAATCCCAAAGGCTAACAACTCTCTGAGAAGAGAAATTCCTCCTCAGCTCCATCTTAAATGGGAGATACCCTACGAAACTCCTCATCTCCATACTGTAAACTGACTAAGAAAACCATCACACATAGATACTGGGACCGTCAGGGAAGATATAGAGATTGAACTGAGTGAATAGCTTTGTTGGGCTGAATTTTATGGGGGTGTGGGGGGGGGGGGGGCATATTGCTCAACCCCCTCAACAAGCAGAGAGTGAAGCTTCTGCCCATCAGTGGATGGAAGACCCGCCTTCAAGAGCTGCTGGCCAATCTGATTGACCGGCAGTTCTTGTTGCAGCCCCAGCAATGCGAGACCTCAGTAGAGGGCACTACCGGGACTGCAAGCAGTCCCACAAGGAAGATTGACGATGGCCCGAGCCAGGTAAGTCCCAGGCTTTCTGTGTGGGGAGGGATTGAGCACCCGAGGGAAGGAGGTGATGGGGGCGGGTTTTGGGGGCCAGGCAGGGAGGCACAAAGTGCCTGTGCTGCACACAGGGCTCCCCCAAAAGATATAACCACCCTTCCTTCCTGCCATTTTGCCAACGTTGGTGAATAAAAAGCATTCTCACTCTTGTCCCCCTCCTTCAATGCCCAGCTTAGTAGTTGGTCACTTATGCCCGCAAGAGGCTGAAGGGTGGGTGGAATAAGTGAGCACCTTAATCACCCTCCATATTGGGGACCAGGTCGATGATGGGCAGGAAGGAGTTGGTCAACTCACCCATCATATTTTACATGACCAGCACCCCACCCTGCCAAAAACACACCCGGCAGCGGGCCACATTTTGTTGGACAATACCGAGACTATATTGAGTCTTAACTCACTCTGCTACTTCCCATCTTGTCTTTAAAGCCTGCTCAAAATCAACGTTGTTCAAGCAGCTTTACTGATAATCCACTTAATTCTATTTCAGTTCAAAGTACTGTCTGCTACATAAAGAGCCTTGGGGAGTTTTATTACCTTAAGGATGCATTGCCATGCAGGTTGCTGTTAAACAGCTTGACATCCATGGCGCTAATAGCAACACACTTTTTTCACGGTTAATAATTTAACTTTCATTAGAATCCAGATGGTGTCGGAATGGAAAAATTGGCAAGTAAGTGAAATAATATAACATTCCGCACTGATCTGGAAGTAGGTTTTGCATGTTCTCTCTGAATGCTACTTTGTTTGACTGTTCTCATCAATTCATTCAGGAAATACATCAAACAGTTTTATAATATTGTGGGTGGAATTATCTGTTGCAAAAACAAAAATACCTGGAAAAACTCAGCAGATCTGGCAGCATCTGCGGAGAGGACCACAGTTAACGTTTCGAGTCCGAACGACCCTTCAACAGAACTAAGTAAAATTGGAAGAGAGGTGAAATATAAGCTGGTTTAATGGGGGGTGGGACAAGAAGAGCTGGATAGAGGGCCAGTTATAGGTGGAGATAACCAAAAGATGTCACAGACAAAAGGACAAAGAGGTGTTGAAGGTGGTGATATTATCTAAAGGAATGTGCTAATTAAGGGTAGAAAGCAGGACGCGCAAAGCACAGATAGCCCTTGTAGGGGTGGGATGGGGGCAAGGGATTGAAATAGGCTAAAAGGTAGAGATAAAACAATGGATGGAAATACATTTAAAAATAATGGAAATTGGTGGGAAAAGAAAAATCTATATAAATTAATGGGAAAAAAAGGAGGATCGGAAAGGGAGTGGAGATGGAGGAGAGAGTTCATGATCTAAAATTGTTGAACCCAATATTCAGTCCGGAAGGCTGTAAAGTGCCTAGTTGGAAGATGAGGTGCTGTTCCTCCAGTTTGCGTTGAGCTTCACTGGAACAATGCAGCAGGCCAAGGACAGACATGTGGGCATGAGAGCAGGGTGGAGTGTTGAAATGGCAAGCGACAGGGAGGTTTGGGTCATTCTTGCGGACTGACCGAAGGTGTTCCCCAAAACGGTCACCCAGTCTGCGTTTGGTCTCTCCAATGTAGAGGAAACCACATTGGGAGCAACAAATTCAGTAGACTAAATTGAGGGAAGTGCAAGTGAAATACTGCTTCACTTGAAAGGAATGTTTGAGCCCTTGGACGGTGAGGAGGGGGGAAGTAAAGGGGCAGGTGTTGCACCTTCTGCAATTGCATGGGAAGGTGCCGTGGGAGGAGGTTGAGGAGTAGGGGGTGATGGAGAAGTGGACCAGGGTTCCCCGGACAGAACAATCCCTGTGGAACGCTGCCAGGGACGTGAAGGGAAGATGTGTTTGGTAGTGGCATCATGCTGGAGTTGGCAGAAATGGCGGAGGATGATCCTTTGAATGCGGAGGCTTGTGGGGTGATAAGTGAGGACAAGGGGGACCCTGTCATGGTTCTGGAAGGGAGAGGAATGTGTGAGGGTGGATGCGCGGGAGATGGGCCGAACACGGTTGAGGGCCCTGTCAACCACCGTGGGTGGCAAACCTCAGTTAAGGAAGAAGGAAGACATGTCAGAGGAACTGTTTTTGAAGGTAGCATCATCGGAACAGATGCATCGGAGGCAAAGGAACTGAGAGAATGGGATGGAGTCCTTACAGGAAGCGGGGTGTGAGGAGCTGTAGTCGAGGTAGCTGTGGGAGTTGGTGGGTTTGTAATGGATATTGGTGGACAGTCTATCACCAGAAATTGAGACAGAGAGGTCAAGGAAGGGAAGGGAAGTATCAGAGATGGACTATGTGAAAATGATGGAGGGGTAGAAATTGGAAGGAAAATTAATAAATTTTTCAGGTCCAGACGAGAGCATGAAGCAGCAGCAAAGCAATCATCGATGTACCAGAGAAAGAGTTTTGCCCCTTCCCACTTTCAAAAATACTTTCATCCTCCACCATTTCCTCTGACATGTCTTCCTTCTTCCTTAACCGAGGTTTTCCACCCACTGCGGTTGACAGAGCCCTCAACCATGTCCAGCCCATCTCCCGCGCATCCGCCTTCACACCTTCTTCTCCCTCCCAGAAACATCATAGGGTTCCCGTTGTCCTCACTTATCACCCAACCAGCCACCACATTCAAAGGATCATCCTCCGCCATTTCCACCAACTCCGGCATGATGCCACCACCAAACACATCTTCCCTTCACCCCCCTGGCGGCATTCCGCAGGGATCATTCCCTCCGAGACACCCTGGTCCACTCCTCCACCACCCCCTACACCTCAACCCCCTCCCATGGCACCTTCCCATGCAACCGCAGAAGGTGCAACACCTGCCCCTTTACTTCCCCTTTCCTCACTGTCCAAGGGCAGAAACACTCCTTTCAAGTGAAGCAGCATTTCACTTGCACTTCCCTTAACTTAGTCTACTGCATTCGTTGCTCCCAATGCGATTTCCTCTACATTGGAGAGACCAAATGCAGACTTCGGGGGACCGTTTTGCGAAACACCTTCGGTCTGTCCGCAAGCATGACCCAGACCTCCCTGTCGCTTGCCATTTCAACACTCCACCCTGCTCTCATCTCCTCCATCCCCAACCCCCTTTCTGATCCCCCTTTTTTCCCATTAATTTATATAGATTTTTCTTTTCCCACCTATTTCCATTATTTTTAAATGTATTTCGATCCATTATTTTAGCTCTACCTTTTAGCCTATTTCAATCCCTTCGCCCCACCCCACCCCCACTAGGGCTATCTGTACCTTGCTTGTCCTGCTTTCTACCCTTAATTAGCACATTCCTTAGATAATATCACCACCTTCAACACCTCTTTGTCCTTTTGTCTATGACATCTTTTGGCTATCTCCACCTATCGCTGGCCCTCTATCCAGCTCTACCTGTCCCACACCCGCCCCCCCAAAGCAGCTTATATTTCACCTCTTTTCTATTTTTACTTAGTTCTGTTGAAGAGTCATACAGATTTGAAACGTTAACTGTGTTCCTCTCCGCAGATGCTGCCAGATCTGCTGAGTTTTTCCAGATATTTTTTATTGTCTTATTATAATGTCTGGTCATAACATTTACAGAAAACAGCAGCTGAAATGGGAGATTGACTATTGAAGGAGAAATATTTTCCAATGTTCCTTGTGCTGGGTTGATACAATTAGCAGAGCATTGATTTGTCAAAAAAAAATAGAAAACACGTGAAGCACAATTTCCCAAAATAGATAAGCTTATTCTTAATTATATGCACAGGCTGAATGCATAAATTTGAAACTGAGATTTCTATTAAATCCCTTTAAGCAGAAAACCAAGCTTTAACATTGTAATACCAACTCCAATCTAGAGCTGTTTTTCTGTTTATCGATGACCAATGCATCCCAGAAAATGCCAAAACACAACAGGTTCCAATCTGGAGGTGAGTGGAGAATATGTTGTGCTTTAAATTAAAAAAAACAATACATGATTGTTTTAAAGATATACCACTGTGGCTTGACTACAGTACAAGGAAATATCTCACAGTAGCCAGCACCAATAAGATAATTTGGCAAAAACAAAAACAGAATTACCTGGAAAAACTCAGCAGGTCTGGCAGCATCGGCGGAGAAGAAAAGAGTTGACGTTTCGAGTCCTCATGACCCTTCGACAGAACTTGAGTTCGAGTGCAAGAAAGAGTTGAAATATAAACTCTTTTCTTCTCCGCCGATGCTGCCAGACCTGCTGAGTTTTTCCAGGTAATTCTGTTTTTGTTTTTGTTTTGGATTTCCAGCATCCACAGTTTTTTTGTTTTTATATTTATTAAGATAATTTGGCAATGCTTTCACGTACAGGCCACCACAGGGGAACCTACATTTTACAGGCAAAATTTGTAATTGAAAAGTTATACAGATTTTGTCATGGACTCTTTTGATTCAGGTACGGATTTTTAAAAAGGATGGAAGGATCTCCTCTAGCTCTCCAGTGAAATCCAAGACCAAGCTGTGGGGGAAGGGAAAAAGAAAGGCCTGAGGCCTATAATCTGCTTTTGAGTACCCTGAGGAGAAACCAGCTTTACATCGGGCTAAAGCCCTGCAGGTGAGGAGCTGGATTAAACAGTCAGTGACAAATCAGTCTCTTACGTCCTGTACATGCTCTAGAGGTGTGAGATAAAAAGAAAAAGGACTTGCATTTGTATGGCATCTTTCAGGACCTCAGGACATCCTGAAGCACTTTACGGCTGATGATGCAGTTTTGAATTGTATTTCATGGAATCATAGAATAGTTACAGCACCAGAAGGAGGTCATTTGGCCCATTGTGTCCCTGCTGGCTCTCTGTAAGAGAAACTCAACCAGTGCCAGTCTCCTGCCCTTTCTCCATAGCACAGCATTTTCTTTTCTCTTCAGCTGTTTAACCAATTCCTTTTTGTAGGCCACAATTGAAGTTGCCTCTGCCACATTCCCAGGGAGTGCATTTAAGATCCTGAATGCTCACCACATAAATAAGTTCTTCCCCACATTGCTATTGCTTCTTTAACCAGTCATCTTAAATTGGACGTGCCCTGGCTCTTGACTGTTCTGCCAGTTGATTTCGAACAACTCTATTGTAGCTCCACGCAACCTTCTCTTCTCTAAGGAGAACAGCCTCAGCTTCTCCCATCAACCCTTTAACTGAAGTCTCTCGTACTTGGAACCGTTCTCATAAACAATTTCTGGACCCTGCTGACATCCTTCTTAAAGTGCAGAGCCCAGAAATGGACACAATGCTCTTTTCGAGGCTGAAATAGTGTTTTATAAATAGTTTACTGCCCTACGAGAGGAAACACTGCAGCTAATTTTCAGCAGACTTTTTAACGGTGTTCCGCGACAAGCAACAATGGAGAGAATGTGCAGCTCCTGCCCGGCCCACTAGTGAGTCAAGTTGCACCATTGCTGCAAGTATATCACAGGAGCCCAACTTGCATGCCTTAGTGAGATTTCTGAAACAGGCAGATACCTCGGTCACCCTTACAAAGACCCCAAGCGAGCAGATCAGGATCAAAGCTGGGAACAAATGAGCAGAAGAATGATTCCCATTTATAAAGCACCTTTCACCACTTCAGGCCATCACACATAACAGCCAATGAAGTATTTTTGAGGTGCAGTCAGTGTTGTAATGCAGAAAACATAACAGCTAAATTGTAAAGTGCAAGCTCCCCACAGCAGTGAGATATAGGTCAGGTAATCTCTTTTTCAGGATGTTGTGTGAGGAATAAGTATTGCTCAGGACACCGGTGGGGGGAACTGCTCAGGCCTTCTTTGAAATAGTGCCATGGGATCCTTGACATCCAGCCGAGAAAGCAGATGGTGCCTCAGTTTAAGCTTTCATCCCAAAGTACAAAGCAATCAGCTGTTGCCTCTCGTGCTTTATATACCATCAATGGCAGAGGCTGCGCGATGTCAGTCTGAAGTTGAGATGCTGGATTGAAAGCCTCAAACTTCATGGGGAAAAGAAAGAAAGTCCTGCATTTCTATAGTGCCCTTCACAACTTCAGAACGTCCCAGAGTGCTTTACACCACTATTAGCCTCACCATTATTTTGAGAGCCATCTCTGGGCCAATTTTAGTCTTCTGTGACGAATAGAGAAATCTTTGCTCTAATTTGAAGCTAAAAGAGGACTCTTACTGTTGTGAACATTAACAGTACCCTGCACGTCACTTCTGCGTGTTCCCCTTGCTTTAGTTCCAGCAGCTCTGTCCAGTAAGACAGGTTAGGACCCAAGTACCCAGCAGTAGTGTTATGAATATAATTGCAGAACTAGTAACAGGATATTTATGCTCGTGTTTTAATTAGCCATCCCATTTCTGAAGAGTTGATCCCATGCCTATGGGCAGGATTTTCTGGTTGTCGGGCGGGCATGGCGGACAGACTCAGGAGCAGCCGTGCAACGGTTCACCGCCCGTGAGTGGGGGGTGGGGGGCAGGGGGCGGGAGGAGGGCGAGCGCTGAAGTCTGCGCGTGCGTGGGGGAGGGCGCGTTGAAAGCTCCCTGAACGCAGGGAACTGCCTGAGGGAGCTGAAGGATTGTACGATTAGAAAGAGAGATTTTTAAAATGTTGAAAACGTGACCCAATATAGAACTCAGTAACATCGGCAGAAACATAATAAAAGTTAGGTCTAAAAAAAAATTTTTTTTCAATTGCTGTTGGAAACCTCATCCTGCCCGTGGATGAGGCTTCATAAAAAACCCAAAGGCCGCTTGGCCGATTTGCCGGCCTGCCGACTATAATGTTGGATGGGCAGCGAAAACTTGCTTTCAATTACTTGATTAAGGGCCTTAATAGGCCTCTTAATGGTCGGTGGGTGTGCTGCTGACTCTCGCGCATGCCCACTGACCGAAATATCACACGAGTGCATGATGACGTCAGTACACTCACCCAACGTCATCGCGCGTTATTTTACCCCTGATCAGGATGAGCGTGCGTGCGCCTGTGGGACATAAAAATCCTGCCCTAGAATTTAGTGAAAAGCCCTTTATGGTTGATGAATGTTCCCATTAAATGGTTGGAACCTGAGACATGTGGGACATATTGTACAGACACTGATGGATATGATTAAGTACAGCCAGAAGAAGTTTTCTAACAAGATTAACGAACAACATCTCTAAATTTGGCATTCATTGCCAATAAAGCTTGAAAGTCTTAACTTTGGAGGTCTATTCGAGAATATGTATCTCTGTTTCCTAGAAATATAGTATTGAATCCTTCATAATCTTTGTGATAAATAGAAATTGCATCATGCTTTGCAGACTAATGGTGAGCTTAATCATCTACCATCTCCATTACCACTTTATCCCCAAGCTTCCTTTCTAAGGCCCTTGGACGTGTAACTGCCTCTAGCTTAGTGCATTTTCCGTCTTGATTCCTATTTTCAATCCCTCCAGCTCAGTTTCTGCCTGTCTCAAGGCATCAAAATATGCCGAGCCAACATCATGGACGGCATCCTATGCTACTATGGCCAATCCTCCTCCAACATTTGAAAACATGGTCAGATAATGCCACTTGTTCGATGCTCACATTGAGAAGCTATATCCCACACAAAAAAAAATCCGACATGAACTGACCATTGAGACTTCTCTGAGCAAACTACAGCAGCTCTTTAAGGGCCTTCTCCGCTAAGCGGCAACGGAAAGAACCTATGCAGCTCACATTCTGCCATTGTATTAAATTGAACTGTGGTTGAATTTATATCACAGGACCCTAATTTGCATACCTTAGTGAAATTCCTGCCTGACACAGGCAGATTCCTGAGTCACCCCTGTGAAGACCCTAAACGAGCAGAGTAGGATCACAAGCAGGAACAAGACACTAAAGAAAAACTCACATTTATGTAATGTCCCTTGTGACCTAAGGATGTCTCAAATCACTTTACATTCAATGAAGTACTTCTTTTGGAAGTGTAGTCACGGTTGTAACATAGGAAACGTGACAGCCAATTTGCGCACACCACCACCTGTAAGTCAGGCCCAAGTCACTCACCATCCTGATTTGGAAATATATCGCCGTTCTTTCACTGTCGCTGGGACAAAATCCTGGTACTCCCTTCCTAACAGCACTATGGGTGTACCTACACCACATGGACTGCAGCAGTTCAAGAAGGCAGCTCACCACCACCTTCTCAAGGGGCAATTAACAACCAACAATAAATGCTGGCCCAGCCAGTGAAGCCCACGTCCCATGAATGATTTTTTTAAAAATCCCACAAACAGCACATTAATAAATGACCACATTTCTCTTTTAAAAATTGATGCAAAAGAAGTGATAGCCCAGTTACAGACAGGATATATTTCTGGCATGTTCCATACCTGAAATCACTTGAACATCACTTCCTGTTCAATGGGGCATGTCAGGCACAAGGTCAATAAGCTGCATACCGCTTGCAAATCTTTCCACACAAGTCTGGTGAAAGGAGCCCCCCTATTGGTTCCTTTGCTACTCTGAGGATTTTATTTTATAAACCATAAATTAGATTTTACTTCAGAATGCTTATAAAACATATTTGAAGTAAACTACAAGACAAAAATTAGATATTTTTAAATTATAAACATAGCCAGGATTTCAGGAAACCCCTATTTCTTCAGCGTGGTTAGAATGTAGAACTTCCTACCATATGGGGTCATTGAGATGAATAGCATTGTTGGATTTAAGGGAAAATTAGATAGGTACACAGGGGAGAAAGGATATGTTGATGGAGTCAGATGAAGAGAGATGGAAGGAAACTCATGTGGAGTATAAACAATGTCACAGACCAGTTGCATTGAATGGCCTGTTTCTGTTCTGTAAGATTCTACGTAAATTGTTGGTTTGCAAAACATCACTTGACTGCACATAATCTAACCCATGAACTGAAGTTAAACAGCAAAAATAACATGCCATAACTTTACATAATGTTGTTCATTAGACATTACCTATAATTGAAGAAAAACTATAATTCAACGTATTATAAAATAAATATTACGACATATACAGTACATTACAAATTCAATGCGTAAGACTACCCTAGTGTATATTACGGAGAAGATATTATTTTAGTTTACTTCTCTTCATCCTCCAGGAGGGGTCATAAGCATCTACCAGCCACAGCACAGAGCTGACTGAACCAGAGTGCAGTAGCAACATAAACCTGTGGCAAGTTAATGTTGAGAGACTCTGGGATCAGAAATTGTTGTTGTGTAAACTACTGTATATATTATAAGATAAACTAGTTGTGCATACATATATATATGTAGAATTAGCATTTGGTTTAATTTCATATGATTAAAGTTTTTGATTTATTTTCATTAATGAAATGGTTAAAAGTTTAGGGTTTAATATCTTCCCCCTTCAGGTACCCTGCCCTAGGAGGGCATTGGCAACCATGGACTTCCATTGGATTGGTCCATCATTATGCTTAGCAAAGTACTGCATTGTAAGACCCTGTCCCCGGTCTTTACTCTGAATATCAACAGCACACAACAACTTGGATGAGGCTGTGATACACCTTTATTAAACCAGTAAGCCATTGTACATACATACAATAATACCGGCTTCTTAGCTTCCCTATGAGCCGGAGTCCATCTCGGTGATCAACTCGATGATGAATCCTTTGTGTATGTCTTCTGAGCAACTGACCAAATTTCCCTAACCACTGCAGTAGAGATGGTTTTGTGGACTCTTTCTTTGTACCTTTTCTTTGCTCTGGCCCTGTGCCATATAAGAGAAAGCTTGTTTTTAGTCCATTTAATTGGTTTTCAATTACATCTCCATGCCTTCTCCAGATGTTCCCTGGCTAGGCCCCCTTTGAAGGTCACACTTGAGGTACCATAGCCAGCTTGACTCCACTTTGTTATCTCCAACACCATTATCAATCTCCAGAGCTGAGAGAAGGCAGCACATTTATTGCCCCTTAATGAAGCTCAGTCTATTTACCTTCCCTGGTACGAGCCCTCCTACAGTTTAAGATATTTTACAGAACTTACTGATGCTAAGAAGCCTTTCACTTGACTAAATTAACCATCATGCTTTGTGTCAGAGTCCACAGTGCAGTTCAGTACAGTTCTTTACTATCTTCAGTCTGAGTCCTTCTTATACGTTGATGTTCCATGTTACCATCATGAGACAGACTCCACACACACACAGGGTCACACCACAACCGGTCTACATTAATTACTATAAAAGAAATGAGCAGTTACATAGTTGAAAAGTGATTGTGCATTAAAAAGGGTAAACAATGCATTACTTCACAGCATTTGTCATTGCCTTCTGTAGTATGGCTGACCAGAAATCTCTCCAACTCTTACCGCCTGTCATCAAGAATAATGGAAGGATTTTCAGGCTGATAATCAATCTGTTTGGCCACGTTATGAATGCATCTTCTGTGGCCATCAAGAGCCAGAGTGGTGAAAGGCCACCTCAACCAGAAACCTGAACTCAGTTTCTCTCCACAGATGCTGCCAGAGCTGCTGAGAGTTTCCAGCATGTTTTGTTTTTATTGTTGAGGTTGAACTATTTGCTGAATTGACAGGGACAAGTACAATTCACGTTCTCCTGATTTGCCACATTGTGAACCAGATAGTCAAGGCAATTTTGAGATCAGAAGTAGAACAATGGAAGGTGGTGTGAAAACAAGTTGGCACCTATTGTTTTGTAGGCAATATTTCCTTTCTGAAAGTCTTAACACAGCAACTCATCAGCCCATAATTAATGACAAAACTCATGAGAAGCAAATGTGAAGATTTGAAGCTTAACAAAATAGAGAGAAAGTTGTAAAAAATAAAAACAAAAATAAAAACTGTGGATGCTGGAAATCCAAAACAAAAACAGAATTACCTGGAAAAACTCAGCAGGTCTGGCAGCATCGGCGGAGAAGAAAAGAGTTGACATTTCGAGTCCTCATGACCCTTCAACAGAACTAGGTAAATCCCAGGAAGGGATGAAATATAAGCTGGTTTAAAGTGGTGGGGGGGGGGGGGAGAGAAGTGGAGGGGGGTGGTGTGGTTGGGTGGGGGGAGAGAAGTTGGGGGGGGTGGTGTGGTTGTAGGCAAAAGCAGTGATAGAAGCAGATCATCAAAATATGTCACAGACAGCAGAACAAAAGAACACATAGGTGTCGAAGTTGGTGATATTATCTAAACGAATGTGCTAATTAAGAATGGATGGTAGGGCACTCAAGGTATAGCTCTAGTGGGGGTGGGGGGAGCATAAAAGATTTAAAAATATTTAAAAGTAATGGAAATAGGTGGAAAAAGAAAAATCTATATAATTTATTGGAAAAAAAAACAAAAGGAAAGGGGAAGAAACAGAAAGGGGGTGGGGATGGAGGAGGGAGGTCAAGATCTAAAGTTGTTGAATTCAATATTCAGTCCGGAAGACTGTAAAGTGCCTAGTTGGAAGATGAGGTGTTGTTCCTCCAGTTTGCATTGGGCTTCACTGGAACAATGCAGCAAGCCAAGGACAGACATGTGGGCAAGAGAGCAGGGTGGAGTGTTGAAATGGCAAGCGACAGGGAGGTTTGGGTCATTCTTACGGACAGACCGCAGGTGTTCTGCAAAGCGGTCGCCCAGTTTAAGTTTGGTCTCTCCAATGTAGAGGAGACCGCATTGGGAGCAACGAATGCAGTAGACTAAGTTGGGGGAAATGCAAGTGAAATGTTGCTTCACTTGAAAGGAGTGTTTGGGCCCTTGGACGGTGAGGAGAGAGGAAGTAAAGGGACAGGTGTTACATCTTTTGCATGGGCATGGGGTGGTGCCATAGGTGGGGGTTGGGGAGTAGGGGGTGATGGAGGAGTGGACCAGGATGTCCCGGAGGGAACGATCCCTACGGAATGCCAACAGTGGGGGTGAAGGGAAGATGTGTTTGGTAGTGGCATCATGCTGGAGTTGGCGGAAATGGCAGAGGATGGTCCTTTGAATGCGGAGGTTGGTGGGGTGATAAGTGAGGACAAGGGGGACCCTATCATGTTTCTGTGAGGGAGGAGAAGGCGTGAGGGCGGATGTTGCGGGAGATGGGCCGGACACAGTTGAGGGCCCTGTCAACGACCGTGGGTGGAAAACCTCGGTTAAGGAAGAAGGAGAACATGTAAGAGGAAATATTTTTGAAGGCAGCATCATCGGAACAGATGCGACGGAGGCGAAGGAACTGAGAGAATGGGATGGAGTCTTTACAGGAAGCGGAGCGTGAGGAGCTGTAGTCAAGGTAGCTGTGGGAGTCGGTAGGCTTGTAATGGATATTGGTGGACAGTCTATCACCAGAGATTGAGACAGAGAGGTCAAGGAAGGGAAGGGAAGTGTCAGAGATGGACCATGTGAAAATGATGGAGGGGTGGAGATTGGAAGCAAAGTTAATACATTTTTCCAAATCCTGACGAGAGCATGAAGCAGCACCGAAGTAATCATCGATGTACTGGAGAAAGAGTCGTGGAAGGGGGCCGGAGTAGGACTGGAACAAGGAATGTTCCACATACCCCATAAAGAGACAGGCATAGCTGGGGCCCATGCGGGTACCCATAGCCACACCTTTTATTTGGAGGAAGTGAGAGGAGTTGAAGGAGAAATTGTTCAGTGTGAGAACAAGTTCAGCCAGACGGAGGAGAGTAGTGGTGGATGGGGATTGTTTGGGCCTCTGTTCGAGGAAGAAGCTAAGGGCCCTCAGACTATCCTGGTGGGGGATGGAGGTGTAGAGGGATTGGATGTCCATGGTGAAGAGGAAGCAGTTGGGGCCAGGGAACTGGAAATTGTCGATGTGACGTAAGGTGTCAGAGGAATCACGGATGTAGGTGGGGAGGGACTGGACAAGTGGAGAGAGAAGGGAATCAAGATAACGAGAAATGAGTTCTGTGGAGCAGGAGCAAGCTGAGACGATCGGTCTTCCGGGACAGTTCTGTTTGTGGATTTTGGGTAGGAGGTAGAAGCGGGCTGTCCGAGGTTGGGCGACTATCAGGTTGGAAGCTGTGGGAGGAAGATCCCCAGAGGAGATGAGGTCAGTGACAGTCCTGGAAACAATGGCTTGATGTTCAGTGGTGGGGTCATGGTCCAGGGAGAGGTAGGAGGAAGTGTCTGTGAGTTGACGTTCAGCCTCCGCGAGGTAGAGGTCAGTGCGCCAGACAACAACAGCACCACCCTTGTCAGCGGGTTTGATGACGATGTCAGGTTTGTACGTAAGAATGACCCAAACCTCCCTGTCGCTTGCCATTTCAACACTCCACCCTGCTCTCATGCCCACATGTCTGTCCTTGGCTTGCTGCATTGTTCCAGTGAAGCCCAACGCAAACTGGAGGAACAACACCTCATCTTCCAACTAGGCACTTTACAGCCTTCCGGACTGAATATTGAATTCAACAACTTTAGGTCTTGACCTTCCTCCTCCATCCCCACCCCCTTTCTGTTTCTTCCCCTTTCCTTTTGTTTTTTTTTCCAATAAATTATATAGATTTTTCTTTTCCCACCTATTTCCATTACGTTTAAATATTTTTAAATCTTTTATGCTCCCCCCACCCCCACTAGAGCTATACCTTGAGTGCCCTACCATCCATTCTTAATTAGCACATTCGTTTAGATAATATCACCAACTTCAACACCTATGTGTTCTTTTGTTCTGCTGTCTGTGACATCTTTTGATGATCTGCTTCTATCACTGCTTTTGCCTACAACCACACCACCCCCCTCCACTTCTCTCCCCCAACCCAACCACCGCCCCACCCCACCACCTTAAACCAGCTTATATTTCACCCCTTCCTGGGATTTACCTAGTTCTGTCGAAGTGTCATGAAGACTCGAAACATCAACTCTTTTCTTCTCCGCGGATGCTGCCAGACCTGCTGAGTTTTTCCAGGTAATTCTGTTTTTGTTTTGTAGAGAGAAAGTTGGTTGAGAAAGGAACAATGAAGATAATGTTTCTATGCAGGGGGAGCAAACAAGGTAATGTTTTAAAGTTATCGGTATGCCTACTTCTCTTCTTCTTAGGTAGTCCCTCGGAATTGAGGATGACTTGTTTCTACTCCAGTTCAATGGGTTGTGAAATGGCTGAGAGGTCCAATGTGCGGTCTGCAGTCTCTGCCACGTGTGGGGCAAGTGGTTCTTGGAGAATTGGGTAGATGCATTGTTTAGTGATTTTGTGCGAGTTCCCGACAAAGTCCCTTGATGTGGTTGGTGCCTTCCCACATGAACCCTCTCCATTTTGGGTCAGTCACAAGCCAGGGCCTCCCATGAGTTGGCCGGGATGTTCGATCTCTTTAGGGCTGCTTTGAGGATATCGCTGAAGCTTTTCCACTGTCCTTCTGGGAGTCTGCTGCAGGACTGAGTTCCATGCTTCAGCAGCAGGACAAATAAGATAACTAGAATGGACTCGATGGGCTAAACAATCTCCTTCTGTGCAGTAATGACTCTTTGAATTGCAAGTATGTTGTTCTTTTCCCCATATGCCCTCTTCTCTTGTTCAAAACATGTTACATCTCTATCTTTTTCCAGTTCTGATGAAAGGTCATTGACCCGAAACATTTGACCGGATGTTCAAAGCACCATGGGGTCAGGATCCGGTGTGAGCACGATTTGAAAATTGTGATACTGAAGGTCGTCTTGGCACCCAATGCCTCCAGGAGAGTTTGCAATTTTCAAAGGGCCAGTGAGGGAGGGAACAGGAAACCCATTCACTGCCAATTAACGGCCCCCTAAGCTTCTTGAGGAACCCGCTAAGGGGTTTGTCCAGTGTAGAGTTGAATTATTAAATGTTATTTCCGCAAGCTCAAACAGGCAGGTGTACTTTAGTGAATAACTGTCGTGTTCAACATGGGGCCAATTAAAGTTTATCTCTCTTTGTTTTAAACCTGTTGTTTTCTGGGACCTACTTGTGCTAGCGCGAGTGCTGGGCCTTGATTTTTCCTTTATGTCTTTCCTCCCAGCTCCGTCAATGCTCTTGCCCCTCTGAGGAGTTGCCTGCCATCTTTGGCAATGCAGCAGCAGCCCCCAACATGGCTACTGCCTGCCTTTGCCACTGTTGCCAGGCAGGCAGCTCCCACCTCCTGGAGACACACCTAATTGTTACTAGACTCATCTCCTGGCACATTACCAACTACAGCCACCCTATAGATTGTTGGGCATGCTGCTTGCAGTATAAATACAGAGGAGTACAAGGTGGAGTGATTCTGAACAATTGCCAAAATAATTCCTTTTTGCTGACACATCCTGTTTCAACTCAGCGGTTTTTGGGATGCATTTAGCTTTTATTGCCACATATTTGGTAAGCCCTTCATAAAGGCGTGATCACTTGCTTTTCCAACTGAAGAATATTTAACCTGCAGTGACAACGAGCAACAGCAATAAGTGGGCGCAGAAATGTGTAAGTCTTTTCTTCTGATATTCCATTAGAAGTTAGTGTTTCAAATCAGCTGTAATGGCATTGAAGTCAGAAGATGCAATAGAAGGATATACTAACTGGGGTTAGATAAAGAGCTGTGGGAGGAAGCTTTTTGGAGCATAAATGCCAGGATACTGTAGATGAACCGAATGGCTTGTTTCTCTGCTATGTTTTCCGTATAGTTCTATATATGCAGCATCTGCAAGTTAACTTTAAAGTGTAATTTTAAGACTGCAACACTTTGAATATATATTCAGGAAGTGCTGTTTCTGTGGCCTGTGACTCAGACTGGAGAACGACCTTTGCTCTGCTAAATAAAATATATTCGGCCTAAGCTTCCAAAGACCCTCTCTCCTGTCCGACCCTGACGGCGTTTCTCTGGTTGAAGGCACTGCAGCTCCCTCCCTCCCCTTGCTCAAATGTTCTCAGAAGTGTGGAAAATGCCAGCAAGAAGCAGCGGCAGCTCAGTCTTCCCTAAATCCTGCGGGAATATCAGTTGGGTTCGGGGCTTGGGGAATGAAATGGTCAGAACGGAGGCGGAGGCGTATTGCGTGCATGGGAAGGAAACTCAGGGAATTCGGGATGTTGGCACGAGAGCACCAGAGTTCCATCCTGCAAATGCGATCGCTGACTCAAGTGATCTCCGCCCTCTCTTTTCAGGGAAAATGCACATGGTGCATTAGTATGAATAAAAAAATTCTGCGTTTATATTTCCAGATTTATTTTGCGTTGTAAAGGAGACTGACTGTACTAGTCATTGTCCTAGACTTTTCACAGGACATATACTGGAACAAATGCACCTTTATAATGCGTGATATGATGCTAATGATGTAATACTGTATGTTCTTGCAACAGTTGCTAGATGATTTTATGTAATCATTGCGATAGAGTGCGCGAGTTTAAATCATATACAGCTTCGCAGTTTTGCAATAGTCATGTAGTTGTACAAACTTGTAAAACTGTCACGTGAACTGGATAAGGAATATAATATGAAATTTTGGGAAAGACTGCAACATAAATACATGGAAACCAATATGTACGGCAGCATATGTGGATGTAGATCTAGACTTTTCATTCCCACGGCTAAAGCCCTGTCTGTTGAATTAGGTGGTTTCATGAATAGCTCATTCAGTTTTTGCCACCACCCCCCAAATGTTGCCACTCAAGTCGGCCACCTAGTTTGCTGAATGGTTATATTGGCTCTGCCTCTTTTCTTTCCAGGCAACGCTCTATACTGGCAACCAGTATGTACGATCTTGCCTCCCATTCCACCTGTCCCATTGGCCCACACCCCAGGAGGAAAGCTGGGTGGTGCCGGGTGCAGTAAACTCACAGGGAGCCATGTTGGATTGGCTCCTCTCCTGACACCTTTCCATTGTTGTGGCTTTTTGCCAACAGCGGACCAGAAGCGGACAGGCAGCCCACGCCAAGGAGGGGGGCCCGTGAGTTTGCATAATTAAAGGCCCAATTAGAAAGCATTTTACTGCACAAGTCGGCCACCTCCCCCACCCCCACGCCCCCACTACGTGAGGAGGTCGCCAGCTAAATGGAGCTCTCTTTGCAAAATTTGCAAACTGTGGCAGCAATATCTTTGCACCGTTCACCTCTAACGTACAGCCTGCCCTTAAGTAGGAGCAGGCTGGCTGTACCCTGTGTTCAGCAAACAATGCTGCCACAGCTTCCCCTGCTGTATGCAGAGGCAGCTTGGAGAAGCAGACAATAGCAGTCTGGCCCATCGGGTCAATGCTACATTCATGCAGGTGAGGTGGGGATGCAAAAATTGTGTGGTCCCACCTCGAACTGCATGGCGCAGGTATGTCACAAGTTGCGAACCCTGTGCTTAAAGAGTCACCCAATTTTTCATGCTGTAGCTGTTATGCTCAGTAGTTCACCTGTACTGCCCAAATATTACATTTCAAATACCTATATATAACTATCCAAATAGTGCCACTCCCCAGCTCTTGGCCCCAAGCCCTGCCAATTCATTTCCTTTTCTAACCCAAATCCAAGTTGCTTTTGCAAGTTTCTTTTAACTTGTAAGGAGTGGGAATGCACTTAGCATCTCCTATGGGAACAAATCTTCATTCCTTTGCAGCGAATTACCTTAAACCATTACAGCTCAGCAAGCATCAGTTACCTTAATGTTGGGGAGTGCTTTTGAACATGCTCCAAAAACAGTACATCATGTTTTAGCTGGTACATGATGAAAAGGCGGAGTAGAGCCATTACAGCCACATCCAATTTCTGCTTGCTATTTAAGAGTAACTTGTCTATTTTTGGCCAATATACTAGCATCTTCCATCTATGGCGATATCACAAAGATTGAAACAACTGGTGCTTCCGAAATAACAGCAAAACAGGACAAACTAACTGAAAAAGGTGAGGAATGGGTGTAATTAATAGTTACTATGATAGATGTATGTGTGGCTGCGGAATACAGAAATATCTTGGAAGAGATTGTATTTCATTTACAGTAACTGTATAAAGTTTCTATCATTACATGTATACACATATTCTGCATTTTACAGTCAATACATAATTGGAAAGTTTTTTTTTTAAATTCATTGGATGTGAGTGTCATTGGCTAGGCCAGCATTTATTGCCCATCCCTAACTGCCCTTGCTCAGAGGGCATTTAAGGGTCAACCACATTGCTGTGGGTCTGCGGTCACATGCAGGCCAGACCAGGTAAGGACAGCAGATCTTCCTTCTCTAAGTCGTCAACCAGATGGGTTTTTACAACAATTGACAATGGTTGCAGCGTCATCATTAGACTTCTAATTCCAGATTTTTATTGAGTTCAAATTCCATCATCTGCCGTGGCAGGATTCGTACCCAGGTCCCCAGAGAATTACCCTGGGTCTCCGGGTTATTAGCCTAGTGACAATATGACTATGCTTTTGCCTCCCTCTGGTCTTATCAGGGATTCTTTTCATTCAAGTACAGAGGGATAAAAAGAATAGAAAAGTATCTTCAATAAAGTGACCTCTATCCAGATCCACAGCACTATTGTTTATATTTACCAGACAAGTTGGATTATTACAGGAAGATCAAGTGATAGACCTGGCATCATGAGGTGGGGGGAGGAGTTGGGATTCTTCCCTTTTACCTGCTAACCAAAACCTTAAAGGCTAAAACACAGACTGTGTGGTATTAGCTGTTTAAATTACAGCAGTACCCCCTATGCAAACTCCAGGGTCTGTAATTCCCTGTTTTCCCAAAGCTGGCCCTTGATAAATGGGAGGTGTTCACATGAGGAGAAATTCATACCAAGCAAACAACATACAACCATGTGAATGAGGAGCAGGAACAGGCCATTCAGCCCCTCGAGCCTGCTCTGCCATTCAAGAAGATCATTGCTGATCTGATTGTGGCCTCAACTCCACATTCCTTCCTATCACCTATAGCCTTTGAGTCCCTTGTCAATCAAAAATCTATCTAGCTCAGCCTTAAAAATATTCAATGACCCTGCCTCCACTGTTCTCTGGGAATAGAATTCCATGAACCTCTGAGAGAAAAAAATTCTCCCCATCTCTGTCTGAAATGGTGTTTCTCAGGTCAGGTGTTTCTCACGTGTCGGTGCAGACTCAGTGGGCCAAAAGGCCTCTTCTGCACTGTGATTCTGTTTGAAATGGGAGACCCCTTATTTTTAAACTGTTTTCCATAGTTATAGTCTCTCCCACAAGGGGAAACATCCCCTCAGCATCTATCCTGTCAAGTCCCCTAGTATCTTATATGTTTCAATAAGATCGCTTCTCATTCTTCTAAACTCCAATGGATACAGGCCCAGCCTGTCCAACCCTTCCTCATAGGATAACTCCCTCATCCCAGGAATCAGTCAAGTGAACCTTCTCTGAACTGCTTCTAATGCAATTATGTTCTTCCTTAAATAAGGAGACCAGAACTGTACATGGTACTCCAGATGTGGTCTCACCAACACCCTGTCCTATTGTTGAAAATCTTCCCTACTTTTATTCTCCATCCCCCTTGCAATAAAGGCCATCATTCCATTTATCTTCTTAATCACTTGCTGTAACTGCACACTAACCTTTTAGGATTCATGTACCAGGGACACCCAGATCTCTTATCCCTCAGAGTTCTGCAGTCTTTTTCCATGTAAATATGTTGCTTTTGTTTATTCTTCCTGCCAAAGTGGACAAGTTGACATTTTTCAACATTATCAGTGGGAAGCAGTAATCAGAAAAGAGTTGGGCAAGTGTTAGGCCAGGACAAGACTGAACACAGCCAGATTTTTAGGCTAACACACGGCTGTCCAGGTACAGGCACAAAAGAATATGTGGTGGATTAATGAGAGCTGCCTGAACATCCAACCACAACCAGTCATCATGCCAAAACTGGGAAGGATCTGTGGATAAAAGAATGCAATTGCAAGTCGGTTAGAACATTATTTGGGATGGCGGGGGTTGTTTTAATCGTTAGATGTAAGATCCATAGCACAAGTTTAAAGTCAGGTGAGACTAAGTCACGTAGAAAGTGATTCAGTAGAAGGATTTTTGCTTCTATTTTTACAGGTGTTGACACCTCTCACAAGATGATGGCGACTGACTTGGAGAGAGTGAACAAGTACAAGGCTTTGATAAATAAAGTTGCCACGGCTAACGAGGTTGATCCAGCCATAATTGGTGCTATCATATCCCGTGAATCACGTGGTGGGAACGTCTTGATAAATGGCTGGGATAAGCATGGAAATGGCTTTGGCCTCATGCAGGTAGGAAGCAAGTCACTTTGTGACACAGCAGGGAGAAACTTTTCTCCTTGGCATGCGTTAGGAAGACTGTGACAAACATAGCTAGCAGCTATATTTTAATAACTGAACCCCTAATACTACCAAGGGAGGGAGGGGGGGAGAATTAGGCGTCAGTGCAGTGGATAGACAGGAGACCAAGGCTGCGCCTCTCCATTCCCCAAAGAGAAGAAATGGAAGCTGTCCTTTGACTGTGGGGAATTAACATGGCTGGAGTTCAGAGACACACGGAGGAAAGAGTTTCAGCTGGGTGAAGGGAGAAATAAATAGCTAGCTTACTCTTTTCGAACTGAAATTCTGGAGGGACAAGTATGCCTTAATGACTATATTACCAGAAGTCAGCCAGCAGAATAGGATGGTTCTGGTATTGAGATCATTTGAAAATACTAACATGTATTATCGCATTGATTCTAACATGTTGCATTCCAGCTGATAGTTCCCTAGGAGTAGATACACTGGCATATTGAAGAACACTACTGACAAACTGCTTTTAAACTGAAAGAGATCAAAATGGCAGATCAGGAATGTACTTTGACAAGACATTCTATTTCATCACTTTTGATTCGATTAAAGGGAAGGAAACAGTTGTAAAACACAAGAGATGAAGTTTAATTCCACTTTTTGTAGCGGGTGAGGCATGGGGCAATTGTTTGGCAAAGACCAGAAGCTGTGGGCCATGGCTTTATGTCCTTTGCACAAGTGGGTGAGCGGTTAGCTAGATGGAGTGTGTTCCAGTCCATGGTTCCACCAGCTTCAGAAAATGATCCTCTTGGCAATATTCACTGTGGCAACAGGCACAATGGGTGGAATTTTCCATCCCTCCCGCCGTGGGATCTTCCAGTCCCACCAAAGCCAATGGAGTTTTGAATGGCTCGCTGCATTTTCCAGCCCCACGCCCCCCCCCCTGCTAATCCAGGGCTGTAAAATTCCGCCCACCTATCAGCATGCTGGTTTGGCTGGGCGTTGCTGTTTTCCTTGGTGGCATTTTTTATTTATTCATTCTCGGAATCTGGGCGTTGGCACCAGAATTTGTTGCCCATCCCTGAATGTCTTTGTGGAGGCGGTGGTGAACCACCTTCTCAAACCACTGCAGTCCATCATGCTACAGATACACCCACAGAGCTGTTGGGAATGGAGTTCCAGGAATTTGGCCCAGTAATGATGAAGGAACAAACAATGGTATAGTTCCAAGTCAGAACGCTTGTGTGACTTGGAGAGGGACTTCCAGGTTTTGGTGTTCTTATCACAGAATCACACAGTGCAGAAGAGACCCTTCGGCCCATCAAGTCTGCACCGACACGTGAGAAACACCTAACCTACCTACCTAATCCCATTTACCAGCACTTGGCCCATAGCCTTGAATGTTATGACGTGCCAAGTGCTCATCCAGATACTTTTTAAAGGATGTGAGGCAACCCACCTCCACCATCCTCCCAGGCAGTGCATTCCAGACTGTCACCACCCTCTGGGTAAAAATGTTTTTCCTCACATTCCCCCTAAACCTTCTGCCCCTCACCTTGAACTTATGTCCCCTCATAACTGACCCTTCAACTAAGGGAAACAGCTGCTCCCTATCCACCCTGTCCATGCCCCTCATAATCTTGTACACCTTGATCAGGTCGCCCCTCAGTCTTCTCTGCTCTGACGAAAACAACCCAAGTCTATCCAACCTCTCTTCATACCTTAAATGTTTCATCCCAGGCAACATCCTGGTGAATCTCCTCTGCACCCCTTCCAGTGCAATCACATCCTTCCTATAATGTGGCGACCAGAACTGCACACAATACTCCAGCCGTGGCCTCACCAAGGTTCTATACAACTCCAACATGACCTCCCTACTTTTGTAATCTATGCCTCGATTGATAAAGGTGTATCCCATATGCCTTTTTTACCACCCCACTAACATGTCCCTCCCCCTTCAGAGATCTATGGACACACACGGACACACAAAGTCCGTTTGTTCCTCAGAACTTCCTAGTGTCATGCCGTTCATTGAACACTTCCTTGTCAAATTACTCCTTCCAAAGTGTATCACCTCACACTTTTCAGAGTTAAATTCCATCTGCCACTTATCTACCCATTTGACCATCCCATCTATATCTTCCTGTAGCCCAAGACACTCAACCTCTTTGTTAACGACCTGACCAATCTTTGTGTCATTCGCAATCTTACTCATCCTACACCCCACATAGTCATCTATGTCGTTTATATAAAGGACAAATGATAGGGGACCCAGCACAGATCCCTGTGGTACGCCACTGGACACTGGCTTCTAGTCGCTAAAGCTCCTTCTGTCATCACCCTCTGTCTCCTACAACTAAGCCAATTTTGAATCCACCTTACGAAATTACCCTGTATCCCATGTGCATTTGCCTTCTTTATAAGTCTCCCATGTGGGAACTTGTCAAAGGTTTTGCTGAAATCCATATAAACTACATCAACTGCACTACCCTCATCTACACACCTGGTCACCTCCTCAAAACATTCAATCAAATTTGTTAGGCATGACCTCCCTCTGACAAAGCCATGCTGACTATCCCTGATCAAACCTTGCCTCTCCAAGTGGAGATAGATTCTCTCCTTCAGAATTTTCTCCAGTATTTTCCCTACCACTGATGTGAGACTTATTGGTCATTCCCTGGCTCCTCTCTACAACCCTTCTTAAATAGCAGAACCACATTAGCTGTTCTCCAGTCCTCTGGCATCTCCCCCGTGACCGGAGAGGAATTAAAAATTTGGGTCAGGGCCCCTGTGATCTTGTCCCTTGCTTCCCTCAGCAGTCTGGGACTTGTGCACTTGTTTCCCTTGATTTTCTAGGTAATGGAGGTCGCAATTTTAGAAACTATTGCTACAGGTGACCTGATGAGTTATTGCAATGCATTTTGTCAATGGTACACATTGCTACCACTGTGCACCAATTGTGGAGGGAGTGAATGTTTAAAGTGGTGGATGGGTTAATATAGAATTAAGCTGTAGGAATCCTTGAAACACCCTAAGAGGCATGATCAACAACATAACTGAAGTAAGAAACCATTTCAAGTCACTTTGCGGGAGCAATTACCAAACTGAATTTGGTACCCAGCCATAGAAGGAGCTATTAGGAGATGTGGCCAAAAACTCAGTCAAAGAGGAGGAGCCTTAAAGGAGGAGGGGGAAAACTGGAGAGGTGAAAAGGGAAATCCAGGATCTGAACAAGAAGGATGCACAAGAGACCAGAATTGGCCAGCGGTAAGGGGGAGGTGATGCCATAATGGTAATGTCACTGGACTACTGATCCAGAGGCCCAGGCTAATGCTCTAATGCTCTGGGGACATGGGTTCAAATCCCACCACGGCAGCTGGTAGAATCTAAATTCAATTAATTAATCTGGAATTTAAATCCGCTTTGAGTTGATTGTCGTAAAAACCCTTCTGGTTCATTAATATTCTTGACGGAAGGAATTCTGTTGTCCTTACCTGATCTGGCCTATATGTAACACCAGACCCACAGCAATGTGGTAGACTTTGAAATGCTGTCAGAAATAGCCTAGTAGACCACTCAAGTGCATCAAACTGCCACGACACCTAAAAGGAACGCAACCTGATAGACCACTAGGCATTGACCTAGGCACCAGTACTCCAGCTGTGGCCTCACCAAGGTTCTATACAACTCCAACATGACAATGGCACACCCCATTGACCCTGCAAAGTGCTCCTTGCTAATGTCTGGGAATTGGGAGAGCTGTCCCATAGACTGGGCAAGCTAACAGCCTGACACACTCATCCTCACTTGAATCATACCTTTCAGATAATACCTCAGAAACCACCATCACCATCCCTGGGTATGTACTGCCCCACCGGCAAGTCAAACCCAACAGAGGTGGTGGCATGGTGGTAAACAGTCAGGAGGGAGTACTCAACATTGACTCTGGACCCATGAAGCCTCATGGCATCAGGTCAAACATGAGCTGATTATCACCAGTGCACCCACCCACCCTTCAGCTGATGAATCAGTACTCCTCAATTTTGTACACCACTTGGAGGAAGCACTGGGGGTGGCAAGGGCATAGAATATACTCTGGGTGGGCGTCTTCAATGCTCATAATCAAAAATGGTTCAGTAGCACCATTACAGACTGAGCTGGCTGAGTCCTAAAAGACATAGCTGCTAGATTGGGTCAGCAGCAGGTTGTTAGGGAACCAAAAAGAGGGAAGGACATATTTGCCTTCACCAACCCGCCTGCTGCAGATGCAACTGTCCATGACAGTATCAGTAGGAGTGACCACTGCACAGTCCTTGTAGAGATGAAGTTCCGTCTCCACAATGAGGGTACCCTCCATCATGCTGTGTGGCACTATCACCGTGCTAAATGCTAGATTTGTTCAAAATTCAAAACTATGAAGCACTGTGGACCATTGGCAGCAGCAGAATTGTATAAAAGCATAATCTGTAACCTGCTGGACCCAGCATATCTCCCAATCTATCATTACTATCAAGCCGGGGGAATCAAACCTGGTTCAAACAAGAGTACAGGAGGGCATGTCAGGAGCAGCACCAGGTACACCTAAAAATGAGTTGTAAACCTGGTGAAGCTATAACACAGAACTACTTGCGTGCCAAACAGCATAAGCAGCAAATGATAGACAGAGCTGAGCAATCCCACAACCAATGGATCAGATCTAAGCTCTGCAGTCCTGCCATGTCCAGTTGTGGATGGTGGTGGACAATTAAACAACTCACTGGAGGAGGTGGCTCCACAAATACCCTCATCCTCAATGATGGAGGAGCCCAGCACATCAGTGCAAAAGATAAGGCTGAAGCCTTTGCAGCCATCTTCAATTAGAAGCGCCGAGTGGATGATCCATCTCAGCCTCCTCCTGAGGACCCAGCATCACAGATGTCAGTTTGACTCACTCCACATGATATAAAGAAATGGCTGATGGCATTGGACACTGCAAAAGCTATGGGGCCTGACAATATTCCAGCAATAGTACTGAAGACTTTTTCTCCAGAACTTGTCATAACCCTAGCCAAGTTCTTCCAGTACAGGTACAACATTGGCATCTACCCAGCAATGTGGAAGATTGCCCAGGTATGCCCTGTACACAAAAAGCAGGAGAAGTCCAACCCGGCCAATTACTGCCCCATCAGTCTGCTCTCGGTCATAAGTAAAATGATGGAATGGGTTTCAACAGCAGTATCAAACGACACTTGTTTTGCAATAACCTACTCACTGATACTCAGTTTGGGTTCCACCAGGGACACTCAGCTCCTGACTTTGAAGGTCAATCATCTCAGCTCCAGGTCATCACTGCTTGAGTTCCTCAGGGCAGTGTCCTTGGCCCAAACATCTTCAGCTGCTTCATCAATGACCTTCCTTCCATCATAAGGTCAGGAGTGGGGATGTGCGCTGATGATTGCACAATGTTCAGCACCATTCACAACTCCTCATTACAGCCCTGATCCAAACGTGGACAAAAGAGCTGAACTGCTGAGCTGAGAGTGACTGCCCTTGACATCAATGCTGCATTTGACCAAGTGTGGCATCAAGGAGTCTTAGCCAACTGAAGTCAATGGGAATCAGGGGAAATGCTCTCCTCTGGTTGCAGTCATACCTAGCACAAAAGAAGATGGCTGTGGTGCTTGAAGGTCAATCATCTCAGCTCCAGGTCATCACTGCTTGAGTTCCTCAGGGCAGTGTCCTCGGCCCAAACATCTTCAGCTGCTTCATCAATGACCTTCCCTCCATCATAAGGTCAGGAGTGGGGATGTGTGCTGATGATTGCACAATATTCAGCACCATTCACAACTCCTCAGATACTTAAGCAGCCCATGTCCAAATGCAGCAAGACCTGGGCAACATTTAGGCTTGGGCTGATAGTTGACAAGTAACATTCATGCCACACAAGTGCCAGGCAATGACCATCTCCAAAGAGAGAGAATCTAACCATCTCTCCTAGACATTCAATGGCATTACCATCACTGAATCCCCCACTATCAACATCCAGAAACTGAACTGGACTAGCCATATAAATACTGTGACTACAAGAGCAGATCAGAGGCTAGGAATTCTGCAATGAGTAACTCACCTTCAGCCTCTGAAATGGTCTAGTAAGCCACTACGTTCTCAAGGGGATGGGGTAATAAATGCTGGCCCAGTAAACAAATTAAAAAAAAAATCACACCAACTTTATCTCTCAACCAATATATTTAAAGCAGATTATTTGCGTATTATGGCTTTGCTATTTGTGGGAGCTTGCTGTGCACAAATTGGCTGCCACATTTCCTACATTACAACAGTGACTGCACTTCATAAATGCTATAAAGCACTGCGGGATGTCCTGTGGTCATATAGGACACTGCAATTCTTTTTTTCTTGCTAATTTGCTCTTCTCAGAGGTGGAAATCACTGGGACCACAGAGGGAAATCCTTTCAATATTGGGTTTAGTGTGTTAAGCACTGTTGGCTCCTGCCACAGAAGTCACACACTCCCTGCAGCATCACAGATATGCTAGGATAGCCCATCACATGACCAAAGTTTCATCAACAATAGCACCACTGTGAACACAACGCTAACATTATCTTTATGTTCATGTTTAATTTATTTTCTTTGTTTTGAGAAATGGAACCCAATGCAAGGCAAGAAAACGTTGTGTCTATTTCAGGTTGACAGAAGGTATCATGATGTTGTTGGAGCGTGGGACAGTGAGGAGCATCTATCACAGGGCACGCAGATACTGACGGGCATGATCAAAGGCATTGCAAAAACATTTCGTGAATGGTCCAAAGAACAGCAGCTGAAAGGTTTGGGACTTGTGATTTATTTCTATGTCGTTTAAAAGTCTGAACTTTGGAAGTCCTGCAGGAGATCACATTTTTGTTCTCTGGCAGCCTTGCGTCCAATCCCAGGCAATTTTGTGTTGAATAAATATCCAGTGCTTGCCAGCGACTGGTGAGTATATTGCCTAATGTGTGACCAATTCAGCATCAAGCCTGTGCCCAATTCTTAGGAATCTGGCTGTGAATGAAATGCCTGAGTGGCTACCAATCCAAAGTTGAATATGGCAAGACAAAATATATAGGCAGAAAAAATTGGCTGCGTAGCACTGTTGGAGAAGGAGCTACAGAAGCCGGTGCCCTTCGAATGGGACACACATTAATAGAAAGGGCGCTTTCACATACACACTAGAAAGGGTGCTTGGTATGTATGTGCACACGCGTGTGTCAGAAGCTTCCAGAATGGCCAAATTGTCACATCACCCAAAGGGTCCGGCTGATTTTATGCACAAATTTCAACCTTGGACTGGGCAGGTCCACTCAATGCATTCATTCCTCACTCGCCAAACAACGTGCAGTCAGCTGCGATAGGGAACTTCCAATGACATTATTTTAAAGTCCAGCTATTCAAATTGCAGATAAGGTGATTTAAACTAAATGTCATTATTGCAGTTTGCAAAAGCACTGTGGCATAGTTCCTGGATTTGAGGGAATGTTATTGTACCTGCACAGGGTGGGCAGAGGGCTTGGTGGACCATGGCGGTGGTGCCTCTGGGTTGATATCATGACTGGGAGATTGAGCAGAGGCTGTGGAGAGGGTAAGCTCTCCATAATGCCCTCTGAAAGGTTGCAGCTATACTCTTCCTTGCCGCTCGATCGTGATAGGAGGCAGAGTGGCAGGCCAGTCACTGCACCCAGCGTCTCGGTGTGCATGTCCACCAGTGTTTTATACGCTGCCCACTGAGGTCCTCATCTGAGTCCCCAATCGCAAAACTCATCCGTGACCTCGACATCATCAGAACCAATTTTTCCCCCTGGCCTGGTTGTGGCTGGTGACTCACCATGTGCAGTTCCTGACCCTACGCTAGCCTCCACAGTACGCAATCATGTAAATGAGGAGACAGCGCCAATTTTATGTGCTGCCTGCCTGAAGGCCCTAGCAGACAGAAAATTGTAATTCCCCTGCCCAAAAATGGGCCTTAAAAAAAATTTTAGTCAATAAAATTTTCATGTTCTGACAACACAAGATATTGTCCAAGCACTCCGATTCAGCTTCAGAAAGTGTGTCTAGGTCAACCTGTTCATTTTAATTACAAATGAGTTAAGTTAGAATTACATGGTATATACAGCGCAGAAGCAGGCCATTCAGCCCTAGTGTTTATACTCCATACTGTCTCTTTCCATTCCATCTACCTCACCTCAAGCTTTCAGCATATCTTTCTATTCCCTTTCATCTCAAGTATATTACTTAGGAAAATAAGGGGTGTTTCATAGTCCCATTTCATTTCAACCACTCCAACAGGATTAGATTTTTCTTAGTCACTATCTGATGTCATATACACATTGAGTTCGAGGTAAAGTAAAAGCAAAATACTGCAGATGCTGGAAATCTGAAACAAAAACAAAAATTGCTGGAAAAACTCAGCAGGTCTGACAGCATCTGTGAAGAGGAAGAGAGAGTTAACATTTCGAGCCCGTATGACTCTTCATCAGAACAGCTGTTCTGAAGTAGGGTCGTACGGACTCAAAATGTTAACTCTTGATTTCCTCTCCGCACATGCTGTCAGACCTGCTGAGCTTATCCAGCAATTTTTGTTTCTGGTTGAGTTCCAGGCAGCCCGATAGACAACGTTTGCACCTTGTAACGATCACTTTATAATTACAGCCTTAATCCAGCGTGAGCGCCCTACATGTTGGGGTGGGGGAAGGAGGCTATCAGGAGATGATCAAGGGTTCAAGTGCAACCTCAGTGTGATGATTGCTCGTAGATGACCTTTATTTTAAATGAAATAGCAATTTATGATGAAGAAGTGGGAGCAAGTACGTGCAATTGAAGATTTTTTTTTAAATAGGGCAGCTTATTTATGCAGGATTTACAATT
The DNA here is from genome assembly GCF_017639515.1 of Carcharodon carcharias. Classification (NCBI taxonomy): domain Eukaryota; kingdom Metazoa; phylum Chordata; class Chondrichthyes; order Lamniformes; family Lamnidae; genus Carcharodon; species Carcharodon carcharias. Next base: position 160,701,445 of record NC_054475.1, on the reverse strand, counting down.
TTCATTGAAAAGTGAAGTCGTGTAATTCAACCCCCTAAAACATGGATACAAATTCCAAAATACAATGTAACAAAAGCAGAATCTAACTTATTCTGTTGATCTTAATAATGTATTTTGTGTTGCATGGCATTACACGTTTATTGCAAAATGATTCATCATCTTCCATTGTGATATCCCATAGAATATTTACATATAATACGCTTTGAAACAAACATGCACACATACAGACACAGACACACTGATATGCACGGGGCTTTCTTGTTATTCTTTCATGGAATGTAGGCATTGCTGGCAAGGCCAGCATTTATTGCCCATCCCTAATTGCCCTCGAGATAATGGTGGTAAACTGGCCTCTTGAACCACTGCAGTCCATCTGGTGCAGGTACACCCATAGTGTTGTTAGGAAAGGAGTTCGAGGATTGTGATCCCACGGCTTTGAAGGAACGGCGATAAGGTTCCAGGTTGTAGAGGGGAACTTGCAGGTGGTGGTGGTGTTCCCTTGCATCTGCTGCCCTTGTCCTGCCAATTGGTAGAGGTCACGGGTTTGGAAGGTGCTGTTAGTAGAGCTTTGGTGAGTTACAGCAGTGCATCTTGTATACAGTAGGCACTGCTGCCATTCTGCATTGGTGATGGAGGGAGTGAATGTTTAAGAATGTTGGGGGTGCCAATCAAGTGGGCTGCTTTGTCCTGGATGATGTCAAGCTTCTTGAGTTGTTTGAACCACACTCACCCAGGCAAATAGAGTATTCCATCACACTCCTGACTTGTGCCTTTACAAAGGTAAAGGTGCTATATAAATGCACATTGTTACTGTAGTAATTGCAATTTGTGATCTCTTCATTACAGGTGGGATTTCAGCATACAACGCTGGAACAAAAAATGTCCAAACCTATAGCAGAATGGATATTGGGACCACAGGAGATGATTATGCTAATGATGTAGTTGCAAGAGCCCAATGGCTTAAGGAGCATGGATATTAATTGTCCTTCGATCTTCCTATCATTGACACCAATCCTTCAAACTTTGTAGGCTAGAAAATGTCAGAATCCTGTCGAAGCTTTTTATCTCCCATATAATATTGGCAAATAAAATCAACTGAATCTGCATCACAAAGATACTTAGTCAATAATAAAATGCCTCAAAAAGTTTCTTTAAAAGGAAACAAGCACAAGACAGTAAACACACAGAGTCAGAGCTTCTGAATGGTTACACTAGTAATACCAGCACCAAATTGGGCTGAGCCAACTGAAAAGATCTGGGAATTTTAAACGCAAGAAGCTATGCCAAAACCACTTACCCTCATGTTTTCTGCGATCTGTCAGGTCAGCACAAGATTCAATTTGCCTGGATAAATCCACACACAAAGAACTGGCCACACTTCCAGATCAAAAGGGTGAGATTCTGCTAGTTCAACAAGGGTCTGCAAATTGGGCTAATTTTCATCGGCGCACAGGTACCAGTTGGCACTTCTTAAAGTTTTTCATGTTGAAAAGCATTTAATTTACTAAGAAGCCAACAAGGGGCCACTAGAGGAACCTTAACTACCTTAGCATCGATAAATAGAGCTGGAAATACTTTTTCACACAAATCAAGAGTTACCATCAATTTCACACGACCCAATTGCACTGGTTCATGGAAGGTTTTAGGTTTGCTATTCTGCGAGTGAATATTAACAGTAACGTGAATGATAACCTAACCAGCCCAATTCAAGCGCACCTCGAAAACAATTTCCAAATTACATCTTAAGGGGCAAAACTCCAGGCCTGGAGTCCTTACAATACCGGTCAGGTTTTGTGATTTATGCAAAATTAAGCAGAATTAAAGCAGCCAGAGCCAACTGCAGGTGTCAGTGCCTCACAAATTGATGGTTTACAGAGACCTGGAATTTCTAATTATGCTATTGAATATTAGCGCTAGAAGTTCCACTCTCTGATATGTTAGCGGAATTAAGCTGTTTTAAAGCATAAAATAAAAATGAGTTATCGGTTGCACTAAGATGAGAAAGGGATTTCAGACAACGCCATAAATTGCACTCCAACAAAAGAGAATCTAACCATCGCCCCTTGACATGCAATGGCATTATCATCGCCGAATCCCCCACTATCAATGTCCTGGGGGTTACCATTGACCAGAAACTGAACTGGGCTAGCCATATAAATACTATGGCCACAAGAACAGGTCAGAGGCTAGGATTCCTGTGCTGAGTAACTCACCTCCTGACTCCCTAAAGCCTGTTCATCTACAAGGCACAAGACAGACGTTTGATGTAAAACTCTCCACTTCCCTGGATGAGTGCAGCTCTTGCAACACTCAAAAAGATTGACACCATCCAGGTAGCTCACTTGATTGGCACCCCTTCCACATACATTCATTCCCTCCACCACCAACGCACAGTAGCAGCAGTGTGTACCATCTGCAAGACGCACTGTAGAAACACACCAAGGCTCCTGAGGCATCATTTTCCAAACCCATAACCTCTACCATCTAGAACGACAAGGCTATATTTGCAGATGATACAAAGATAGGTGGAAGGACAGGTAGTATTGAGGAGGTGGGGAGGCTGCAGAACAATTTGGACAGGGTTAGGAGAATGGGCAAAGAAGTGGCAGATGGAATACAATGTCATGCACTTTGGTGGGAAGAATAAAGGCATAGACTATTTTCTAAATGGGGAGAGAACTCAGAAATCTGGAGTGCAAAGGGACTTGGGAGTCCTAGTCCAGGATTCTCTTAAGGTTAACTTGCAGGTTGACGCAGTAGTTAGGAAGGCAAATGCAATGTTGGCATTTATTTCGAGAGGACTAGAATATAAAAGCAGGGATGTGCTGCTAAGGCTTTATAAGGCTCTGGTCAGACCACATTTAGAATATTGTGAGCAATTTTGGGCCCTGTATCTCAGGAAGGATGTGCTGACCCTGGAGAGGGTCCAGAGGAGGTTCACGAGAATGATTCCAGGGATGAAAGGCTTAACATATGAGGAATGTTTGAGGACTCTGGGTCTATACTCAATGGAGTTTAGAAGGATGAGGGGGGATCTGATTGAAACTTACAAAATACTGAAAGGCCTGGATAGGGTGGACATGGGGAAGATGTTTCAATTAGTAGGAGAGACAAGGACCCGAGGGTACAACCTCAGAGTAAAGAGAAGACCATTTAGAGCAGAGATGAGGAGAAACTTCTTTAGCCAGAGAGTGGTGAATCTATGGAATTCATTGCCACAGAAGGCTGTGGAGGCCAGGTCATTGAGTGTATTTAAGACCAAGATAGATAGGTTCTTGATTGGTAAGGGGATCAAAGGTTATGGGGCGAAGGCAGGAGAATGGGGTTGAGAAACTTATCAGCCGTGATTGAATGGCGGTGCAGACTCGATGGGCCAAATGGCCTAATTTCTGCTCCTATGTCCTATGTCTTATGGCAGCAGATAGATGGGAACAGCACTACCTGGATGTTCCCCTCCAAACCACTCACCATCCTGACTTGGAAATATATCGCCTTTCCTTCATTGTCGCTAGGTCAAAATCCTGTAACTACCCTCCCTAACAGCACTGTGGGTGAACCTATACCACAGGGACTGCAGCAGTTCAGAAAGGCAGTTCAACGCCACCTTCTCAAGGGCAATTAGAGATGGGCAATAAATGCTGGCCTTGTCAGTGAAGCCCAAATCCCTTGAATGAATAAAAAAAATGGGAGTGCCCCACAGTGTAATGTCAGGGCCTTGGACATACTATGTTGTACGGTCTCTGGGGGAAGCTCGAGTACGACTGTCTGTCAAAACTGGAATTCAAGTTGGAAGTTGGAGGTCCAAGAGCTAAAATGATCATCAGAGCCATTGCTTTGATAGTTATTATACATAGAAAAATATAGGCTCAGAAGTGAGTGACTATGTAAGGTTTACATTATGTAAATTATTGAATTGTTTGTTTACAAAACACGCTCATGAAACATATCATTTCGGGTCTATTGAGCCTGTGGTAGCTTTTTTAAAGATAGCTATTCAATTAGTTCCAATCTCTGCTCTCTCCTCACAGCCCTGCATTTATTACCTTTTGAACTATATTAGGTTAGATATGTACATATAAAATATACTAGAAAACCTTTAAAACAAAATACAAAAGATCCACAATTGACAAAGCAGAATAAAATCAAAAGAATATCAATGGGCAACATATTCTTGAGAACATTTTGCACAAAACCTACTTTTGCGCCTAATTTAATCGGGCGGCAGCAATGAAATTCTGTACGATCAACTTGAAGTCTTGTGGTGCCGTGGATAGTGTCCCTGCCTCTGTTCCAGAATCCCTGGGTTTTAGTCCCACGGAGGACTCAATGGCTGAGGAAGGTACGTTCATAATGTTGGGAAGCAATTTGCAAATCTTTCCAAAACAAGCCAAGGGTAAGCAATAAGGTTGGGGGTGGGGGGTGGGGGGGCAGCGGGGGGAGAGATCCCTGGTCAGCCATGTGGTGAGAAGGGCATTTGGGCTCCAAACTACAACCTGCACGTAAAAGTGCATGTTGCCACAGCAACCTGAACCCCAAGTGAACTGTAACACACCACCGTCACTATCGATTTATACCAAAGCAAAACTGAACCCAGCAGAGTCAGCCAGTCACCAACAACGTGAAAGCTTTGAAAGGAACGCAACACCAATTGTACGGGCCCAGCAAAATAGCCCAAAGTCATCTTGAACAAATTGAACAAAAGGATCATTTCCTTTAAATCATATAAACATAGAGTTTTACAGCACAGGAACAGGTCAGCTGGCCCAACTGGGTTGTGCACCACACAAGATTCCTCCCACACATCCTCATCGAACCCCCATCAACAAATCCTTCTATTCCTTTCTCCCCTTGTGTTTGTCCAGCTCCCCCTGAAATGCATCCTTGCTCCCCACTTCAACTGCACTATGTGGTTCCACATTCCAACCACTCTCCGGGTAAGGAGATCTCCCCTGAATTTCCGACTGGATTTATTGGTGACTATCATACTTCTGTGATCCCTAGTTTTGGTGTCTCCCTCGAGAAGAGACGTCTTCTCTATGGGTGGGATTTTCCGAGCCCGCTGGTAGTAGGCGTGTTGGGTGGCGCAGGAGGGAAATATGGTGGGACCCACTTCAAGATGGTGCGAAGGCAGGTCGCGATCGTCTGCTCAGCCCACCGACAGTGGGCTATGTTTCCCACCACCGGTCAGCAGGGAACTAATTATAATACATTTGCATATAATTAAAAGGCCATCCCATCAGGCTCTTGGAACCCCACTGCATCGTCCGTCCAGGTCAGCATGAGAGCACGCCAACGTGTTTCACCACAGCATGCAGGCGGCCTTCACTCTGGGGGAACTGAGGTGAGTGAGCAGCAGCGTCCTCCACAGCTCGACTATTGTTTATAGGCCTCAGGGGCACAGGTTGGCGGGGGGGTTTGGGGTGGGGGTGGGGGGGTGGTAGAAACAGATGCCTGGTCCCGCAGGCGACTGCTGAGGGTGGGGTGGGGGTTGTCTGGGGGTAAGTGCTGGCCAGCCTCGGAGGCAACTGCTGAGGAGCGGGTGGGGGGGGGGGGGGGGGGGGGGGTGGGGGGTGCTCAAGTGCTGACCTGGCGCTGCATCCCGCGCCCAGACAGTTGAGGTTGGGGGGCAGAGTAATCGAGGGAAATGGCCACGCATTAGGGACACCTGTAGAAAGTGTCTGTGCCTCTGCAACTGAGACAGATCAGGCCCAGCCACAGTGATATGATTGGCGTTAGGCTCCTAACCTGCCCGTCCATGCAAGCAACACGGAGCCACCAAAGGGTCACCAAGTGCTCCATACCTTATCCCTCCACCACCTCACAGCCCCTTCCAATCTCAGCATCCCGGTTTGGACCAGTGTCCTCCATGTCGCAGGTTGATAGGGCAGCCATACAGCGCACTCATCCCTGACCATCCGAGGGGTGACCAGCACTTTCCGGGAGCTGCATGTCTCCTCCGATGAGGAGGGCGCTGACGGGCATGAGGGTGAGGGGGTCCTCAGTGGTGACGACGATGGGGATGAGGCTCTCGCACTGGCTAGGCGAGGTAGGAGCACTCGGGAAGCCCTCATAGCTGCCATGTTTATGGAGAATGGTGACAACATACAGTGAGGTGTCCCTGTAGATCCTCACATCGCACTTGTGAACTTTTGACTCCAGTCTGGTTTATTGCAGCGCCAGTACCCTCTGTGAGAACATTCCTGTCATGCAGATTCAGTGGAGGCCCTAATAGTCGCTAGATCGCAGAAGGACGATGCAGTGAGGACACTCCATAGATCTTCACATAGCCTCTGAGAATGTCGGACTCCTGTCTGGCCAAGAGAAGCTCACTTGCACTCCATGATCAGGGCCATCTCAGAGACGCAGCCATGAAACTTTAGACTCATCTGATGCTATGTTCACCTTCAGGAGCTGGTCACAGATGCTGGTGCGATGGGGGCCAGCCCCACCTTAAAGGTGCTGAGAGCACACAGAGAGTATGAGAGAACTCTGTGGCGCCAGCCCACTATATTCTGTTTCCAGGGAGTGTGAGGTTGGACCATCACTGTGGTCTGAAGGCTGCACAGAGCACAGGGAAGAGGCCCTGGACTGAGACACCTGCCTTTATCTTGTAAAGAAAGGTTTCACAACTGGGTGACAAGAACACTGCTCATCAGAACAAGGAGCCACAGGCAGGGAGACATTCTTAGGGGTTTATTGACAATAGTGAACAGTATGTACAAGTGATCGACACCCATGCCCAGGTTGTGCAACTGCTTTTACCTAAATTTCCTAACCCTGCCACTATCTCTTGGTGCTCCCTGGACATCCACAGTGGAGGTGGAGACACCCTGCTGACGGTGACGCCCTGTCTGTGATGACTTTGGCGGGTGTCCTCTGGAGGGCTGAGACTTGGAGGACCTCGGCCTGCTTTTGGGGTCCTGCTGTGTGGCAGTGGCACCCTCCTTGGCCTGTGGAGCTGGAGCTGCTGAGGTGACAGGAAGAGGGGAATTGGATGGGCCGGACACTCCCAGAGTCACCTGGGTGGATGGCCCCGGAGCTGATCCTCCTCCCTATGGGTGCCCAAGGTTCCCTGTCTGATTCTGTGAGCGGAAGGGGTGGCTGGAGTGAGATCAAGCTGCCCAGAACCCCTCTTGCATACACTGCTGGAGGCCAACTATGGCATCAGTGATGGAGTTAAACCCACGTAGCAGTGCAGGAGTGATGTCCTGGACCAAGGTCTCCATGGTGGCCACCATCCTACCAATGTTGACCTCGGTACATTGCAATGCTGGCGCTATCACCTCAGTGTCAAGATGGACAGACTCCTCCATCGTGCCTTGCAATCTGAGGAGTACAGCGGACATCCCTTCCTGTTGTTCCTGAGTTTGCCTTTACAGCTCCAGCAACAGTGACATGACTGAGTCCAGAGGCCCGTCATCTGACTCGGACCCAGCAACGTTCTGGCCTCCAGTAGTCCTCCGAGTGCCGGGGACCTGGGAAGTCCCTGCTACCACCTGCTGTGGATCAAAAAGTGCGATGTGCTCATCAGATTGTGGTCCCGAGGCTACTCTAAAACGGGGTCCCATCAAGGCGTGTGTCTCTGCGCTGGTGGAGGGTGTGGGTGAGCACTGTGACAGGACATCAGGGAGGGTGCCTTCAGCTTCCTCTTCAGATGGTTCTTCAGAGCTTGATTGGAGGCCCTGGGTCATGGACTCTGTCGGCTGTTTGGCAGATGTGCCTGTGAAAGCAAGGGAAGATAATTAGTTTAAGGCACTGGCACATCACTCATGGCATGATTGATGGATGTTGCACTGCTGGATCCTCACTTGGTGGAGCAGCACCAACCTCACCGTTGGCACAGGGATCATCCTGGTCATCGCCGGCCACCTGGATGGCTCTGTTTTCTAATTATCTTAGAACATTGATTTCTGACATCCCTCCCCCTGTCTGTGACCTTTCCCTCCTGTCCTGAGCCAGTTTGTTCTGTGTGGATAGAGATGGGGACAGTGGATCAGGACTCCCACTGAGCCAGATGATAAGTATGCCTGGTCTGTGTGGGTGGTGAGTGGTCCCATGGATGGGATGAGGACAATGACGGTGAGTGTGAGAGAGTGAATGATGAGATGTCCCTTGCACTGGCAGTGAGCGAGGGCCCCGTGGGTGTGTGATGGGTTTGTGAGTGTGTGAGTTGGGAGTGATGAAAAGAGTGACTTACCCTAGCGGAACGGAGGAGGTCACTCATCCTTTTGTGGCACTGGGTGGCTGTCCTTCTCTGCAGGGCATTCACACTGACCACTGCTGCCACTGCCTCTCAAGCTGGGTTGGTGACACTGCTGCCCATCCTGCGGCCAGAGCAAGGATACAGCACATCCTGTCGGGTGTCCACCGCATCCAGCAGTCGCTCGAGAGACCCGCCATTGAAGCTGGGGGGAGTGGGGCGGGGGGGAGCTGCAGACTTTTTGCCTTTGCTGGCCATGTCTCCCAGGCAGCGGTGGTGAGCTGGGGGGCGATGAGCGCTTTGCTGGCAGCTGCCTTTTAAAGATGGCGGCCAGCGTGATGCAACAAAGGCGAACGAGAGCCCGCTCGCCATGGAAACAGCGTGTTTCACAGGAGTGAATAATGAGGCAGGCTCAGGAAGATACCGCGCGAAGACCCGCCATTTTCATCAGCGGGTAGGACTCCATTTTACCCGCCTGCTATTGGGATTTAGTGCAATTCTAGGAGAATTCAGCCCTGTGTTCAGCCCACTTCATCTCGTCTTCTCAGCCTATCCCTTTATTCCTTTCAGCTTTGTATATTTACCTAACTTCCCTTTAAAAAGAAATTTATGCTAGGTGTTTGGGAGATCAATAAACACTATGACCGAAGCATAATTGTTCATCTGTGAGTCAAGCTTCAGAAAAGATAGCTCCTCCAAATGGTGTGTCACCCCCAACAGAAAACCCATGTATAGAAACACGCGATGATCACAGATTTTCCACCTGTCGCAAATTTGCTACGTATTTGAGAAATAAAAACGGTCAGGCAATAAAATTACAACATGACAACGGACAAAATTAACCACACATTTCTTATGGCTTTGCACAATCCCATTAACTTGAACATTTTGCTTCCCTGATCTGCTGGTTTTCTCAACACTCCAGGCATGTGAATAGTTGGCACACTCTGTCCTGCCTTTCCACAGTATGCTGATACAATGCAATTATTATGCACTATTACAAGTGGCCTGTTGATATTTAAAGGGCTTGGAATCAGTGGTGCAGTGGGAAGTTATGAGGTGCCAAGGCTCTAAGAAAATGTGTTGGTCATATCATTTCTAAATCTACTATTACATTGTTTTCCTATGTATTAATCATTTGGGTCCCCAAAATATCAGTAAAACTATGCTTTTCAGTCAAAAGTATTAATGCTGGTAGGCTTTTTCCGAACTATGTGGTATTTTGAAGCATTAGTCTTTAGTATTGCTAGAATTTCATTGGGCAAAGGTCTAATTATTTAATTCAAGCCGATTAAAACATGAATTACAGAAAACTTCACTTACAGGATATGGAACTAAACTTGGTAAATAGAGTTAAGATTCGGATCTGTCATAATTTAACTGAATGACAGGACGCGCTCAAGGGGCCGAATGGCCTACTCTCAATCCTAGCTTCCTATCTAGATGTCAATGAATGGGGCTTGGTACATGTGCAAGCATTCATGTATCAAGCTCTTTCTCGAGTCAATTTGAACTAGCCCAGATTTCAAAGATCCATGAGTCTGCTAAATCAATGGCTTGCATAGTGCCTCTCTGATTTTCTACAGCATTCAAGGTTACTTGTAATCTGGCCCAACAACCTGATCAACTTTCAATGCCTCATACCAGGCTAAGGCCATTTATGCATTTACATTTAAGGAGTCACTCACTACCTAAAGCATGTGTTCCAACCACTGTATCACCTTCAATAGTGAAAATGTATACAAAATATATATTTAGCATTTCAGCCATAACCTCCTCCTCAATCCTAGTCACTGTGCTAAATATTTCAAAGGACTGATATGGCTTTTCTGGCCTCTATCAAAGCTAATAAAGCTTTGCCATGGGAATGTCACCTGATCCATTGTTTCTTTCCAGTGCATTTCTGGCATGCAATTGTGGCTTTAGTTAACTTCAACTGTATCTGATAGCAAGACATGCAATCTTGCCATTGTTTTTTACTTTGTGAAACATTTATTTCTGAGGCTAATTTCCCTATGTACCTTCATTAAGATATTTAGATTTCAGCTTAGTATATATTCTATTATTTATGAAAAGGACATAATAAGATTTGCTGACAAAAGATTTCAATAAACTTATTTTTTTTCCTATTAATCATTTCCATCAACCAGCACATCCCAATCTCCATTTCAGAAAACTTTCCCAAACCATCAAATGCCACGTGATGCCTCCCCAGGCGGAGGCCACTGTCAGGATCGACTCACTCCCACACACACTCACACGCTCCCTCACTCCCACACACACTCATTCTCTTCCACACACACTCACCCACTCTCTCACTCCCACACACACTCACACTCTCCCTCACTCCCACACAGACACACCCACTCTCTCACTCCCACACACACTCACCCGCTCCCTCACTCCCACACACACTCACACGCTCCCTCACTCCCACACACACTCACACGCTCCCTCACTCCCACACAGACTCACACGCTCCCTCACTCGCACACACACTCACACGCTCCCTCACTCCCACACACACTCACACGCTCCCTCACTCCCACACACACACACACACACGCTCCCTCACTCCCACACACACACACACACGCTCCCTCACTCCCACACACACTCACCCACTCTCTCACTCCCACACACACTCACCCACTCTCTCACTCCCACACACACTCACACGCTCCCTCACTCCCACACACACTCACCCACTCTCTCACTCCCGCACACACTCACCCACTCTCTCACTCCCGCACACACTCACCCACTCTCTCACTCCCGCACACACTCACCCACTCTCTCATTCCCACACACACTCACCCACTCTCTCACTCCCACACACACTCACCCGCTCTCTCACTCCCACACACACTCACCTGCTCTCTCACTCCCACACACACTCACACGCTCCCTCACTCCCACACACACTCACCCACTCTCTCACTCCCACACACTCACCCACTCTCTCACTCCCACACACACTCACCCACTCTCTCACTCCCACACACATTCACCCACTCTCTCACTCCCACACACACTCACCTACTCTCTCACTCCCACACACACTCACCCGCTCTCTCACTCCCACACACACTCACACGCTCCCTCACTCCCACACACTCACACGCCCCCTCACTCCCACACACACTCACACGCTCCCTCACTCCCACACACACTCACACGCTCCCTCACTCCCACACAGACATACTCTCTCACTCCCACACACACTCACACGCTCCCTCACTCCCACACACACTCACACGCTCCCTCACTCCCACACAGACATACTCTCTCACTCCCACACACACTCACCCACTCTCTCACTCCCACACACACTCACCCACTCTCTCACTCCCACACACACTCACCCGCTCTCTCACTCCCACACACACTCACACGCTCCCTCACTCCCACACACACTCACACGCTCCCTCACTCCCACACACACTCACACGCTCCCTCACTCCCACACACACTCACCCGCTCTCTCACTCCCACACACACTCAACCACTCTCTCACTCCCACACACACTCACCCACTCTCTCACTCCCACACACATTCACCCACTCTCTCACGCCCACACACACTCACCCACTCTCTCACTCCCACACACACTCACCCACTCTCTCACTCCCACACACACTCACCCACTCTCTCACTCCCACACAGACACACTCACTCCCTCCCACATACACTAACTCACCCTCTCACTCCCACACACACTCACTCACTCTCTCACTCCCACACACACTCACCCACTCTCTCACTCCCACACACACTCACCCACTCTCTCACTCCCACACACACTCACCCACTCTCTCACTCCCACACACACTCACCCGCTCTCTCACTCCCACACACACTCACCCGCTCTCTCACTCCCACACACACTCACCCACTCTCTCACTCCCACACACACTCACCCACTCTCTCACTCCCACACACACTCACCCACTCTCTCACTCCCACACACACTCACCCACTCTCTCACTCCCACACACACTCACCCACTCTCTCACTCCCACACACACTCACTCACTCTCACACACACTTACCCACTCTCTCACTCCCACACACACTCACCCACTCTCTCCCACACAGACACACTCACCCACTCTCTCACTCCCACAGACATACTCACTCTCTCATCCCCACACACACTCACCCACTCTCTCACTCCCACACACACTCACCCACTCTCTCACTCCCACACACACTCACCCACTCTCTCACTCCCACACACACTCACCCACTCTCTCACTCCCACACACACTCACCCACTCTCTCACTCCCACACAGACATACTCACTCTCTCATCCCCACACACACTCACCCACTCTCTCACTCCCACACACACTCACCCACTCTCTCACTCCCACACAGACATACTCACTCTCACACACACTCACCCACTCTCTCACTCCCACACAGACATACTCACTCTCTCCCACACACACTCACTCACTCTCTCACTCCCACACAGACACACTCACTCTCTTCCACACACACTCACCCACTCTCTCACTCCCACACACACTCACCCACTCTCTCACTCCCACACACACTCACCCACTCTCTCACTCCCACACAGACATACTCACTCTCTCATCCCCACACACACTCACCCACTCTCTCACTCCCACACACACTCACCCACTCTCTCACTCCCACACAGACATACTCACTCTCTCATCCCCACACACACTCACTCATTCTCTCACTCCCACACATATTAACTCACTCTTTCACTCCCACAAATACTAACTCACTCTCTCACTCCCACACACACTAACTCACTCTCTCACTCCCACAATCACACACTCTCTCAGTCCCACATACACTCACTCACTCTTTCCCTCCCACATGCAGACTCACTCTCTCCCTCCCACACAAACACACTCACTCGCTCATTCCCACACACACTCACACGCTCCCTCATTCCCACACACACTCATTCTCTCACTCCAACACACTCACTCTCTCTCTCCCACATACAATCACACACTCTCTCTCTCCCACATACAATCACACACTCTCTCTCTCCAACATACAATCACACACTCTCTCTCTCCAACATACAATCACACACTCTCTCAGTCCCACATACACTCACTCACTCTCTGCCTCTCACACGCACACTCACTCTCTGCCTCTCACACGCACACTCACTCTCTGCCTCTCACACGCACACTCACTCTCTGCCTCTCACACGCACACTCACTCTCTGCCTCTCACACGCACACTCACTCTCTGCCTCTCACACGCACACTCACTCTCTGCCTCTCACACGCACACTCACTCTCTGCCTCTCACACGCACACTCACTCTCTGCCTCTCACACGCACACTCACTCTCTGCCTCTCACACGCACACTCACTCTCTGCCTCTCACACGCACACTCACTCTCTGCCTCTCACACGCACACTCACTCTCTGCCTCTCACACGCACACTCACTCTCTGCCTCTCACACGCACACTCACTCTCTGCCTCTCACACGCACACTCACTCTCTGCCTCTCACACGCACACTCACTCTCTGCCTCTCACACGCACACTCACTCTCTGCCTCTCACACGCACACTCACTCTCTGCCTCTCACACGCACACTCACTCTCTGCCTCTCACACGCACACTCACTCTCTGCCTCTCACACGCACACTCACTCTCTGCCTCTCACACGCACACTCACTCTCTGCCTCTCACACGCACACTCACTCTCTGCCTCTCACACGCACACTCACTCTCTGCCTCTCACACGCACACTCACTCTCTGCCTCTCACACGCACACTCACTCTCTGCCTCTCACACGCACACTCACTCTCTCCCTCTCACACGCACACTCACTCTCTCCCTCTCACACGCACACTCACTCTCTCCCTCTCACACGCACACTCACTCTCTCCCTCTCACACGCACACTCACTCTCTCCCTCTCACACGCACACTCACTCTCTCCCTCTCACACGCACACTCACTCTCTCCCTCTCACACGCACACTCACTCTCTGCCTCTCACACGCACACTCACTCTCTCCCTCTCACACGCACACTCTCTCTCTCCCTCTCACACGCACACTCTCTCTCTCCCTCTCACACGCACACTCTCTCTCTCCCTCTCACACGCACACTCTCTCTCTCCCTCTCACACGCACACTCTCTCTCCCTCTCACACGCACACTCACTCTCTCCCTCCCACACGCACGCACTCTCTCTTACTCCCACACAAACACACTCACTCTCTCATTCCCACACACACTCACACGCTCCCTCACTCCCACACACACTCATTCTCTCTCCATCACACTCACTTTCTCTCTCCCAGACACACATACTCACTCCTCTCTCACTCCCACACACACACACGCATACACACACACTCTCCCATTGCCACACACACTCGCTCTCTCACTCCCACACAGACACATACTCACACTCTCACTCCCACAGACAAACACTCACTCTCTCATTCCCACACACACTCACACGCTCTCTCACTCCCACACACACTCACTCTCTCACTGCAACACACAAACTCACACACTCACTCACTATCTCACTCCCACACTCACACATACTCACATGCTCACTCCCACACACACATTCTCACTCACTCTCTCATTCCCACACACTCACACGCTCTCTCACTCCCACACACACACTCACTCTCTCATTCCCACACACACTCACTCTCTCATTCCCACACACACTCACTCTCTCATTCCCACACACACTCACTCTCTCATTCCCACACACACTCACTCTCTCATTCCCACACACACTCACTCTCTCATTCCCACACACACTCACTCTCTCATTCCCACACACTCTCACTCTCTCATTCCCACACACTGTCACTCTCTCATTCCCACACACTGTCACTCTCTCATTCCCACACACTGTCACTCTCTCATTCCCACACACTGTCACTCTCTCATTCCCACACACTGTCACTCTCTCATTCCCACACACAGTCACTCTCTCATTCCCACACACAGTCACACACTTGCTCTCACTCCCACACACACACACTCACTCTCTCATTCCCACACATAGTCACATGCTCTCACTCCCACACACACACGCTCACTCTCATTCCCACACACTCTCACTCACACACACTCTCACTCCCACACACACTCTCTCACTCCCACACACACTCTCTCACTCCCACACACACTCTCTCACTCCCACACACACAGTCTCTCACTCCTATACACACACACTCACTCACTCCTATACACACTCACTCACTCTCTCACTCCTACACACAATCACTCACTCTCTCACTCCCCCACACACATACTCACTCTCTCACTCCCACACTCACTCTCACATACACACTCTCACTCCCACACACACAGTCTCACCCACACACACTTACACACTCTCTGTCCCACACACACACTTACCCTCTTACTCCCCAACACACACATACATACTCACTCTCCCCAACACACACATACTCACCCTCTCCCACACACATACTCACTTTCTCACTCCTTCACTCCCACACACACACTCTCTCACTCCCACACACACACCCTCACTCACTCTCCCGCTCCCACACACACTCACTCACTCTCACTCCCACACACACTCACTCACTCTCACTCCCACACACACTCACTCACTCTCACTCCCACACACACTCACTCACTCTCTCACTCCCACACACACTCACTCACTCTCTCACTCCCACACACACTCACTCACTCTCTCACTCCCACACACATACTCACTCACTCTCTCACTCCCACACACACTCACCCACTCTCTCACTCCCACACACACTCACCCACTCTCTCACTCCCACACACACTCACCCACTCTCTCACTCCCACACATACTCACTCACTCTCTCACTCCCACACACATACTCACTCACTCTCTCACTCCCACACACATACTCACTCACTCTCTCACTCCCACACACATACTCACTCACTCCTTCACTCCCACACACACTCACTCACTCTCTCACTCCCACACACACACACTCTCCCACTCCCACACACACTCACTCTCTCACTCCCACACACACTCACTCTCTCACTCCCACACACACTCACTCTCTCACTCCCACACACACACCCTCACTCACTCTCCCACTCCCACACACACTCACTCCCTCTCACTCCCACACACACTCACTCACTCTCACTCCCACACACACTCACTCACTCTCTCACTCCCACACACACTCACTCACTCTCTCACTCCCACACACACTCACTCACTCTCTCACTCCCACACACATACTCACTCACTCTCTCACTCCCACACACATACTCACTCACTCTCTCACTCCCACACACATACTCACTCACTCCTTCACTCCCACACACACTCACTCACTCTCTCACTCCCACACACACACACTCTCCCACTCCCACACACACTCACTCTCTCACTCCCACACACACTCACTCTCTCACTCCCACACACACTCACTCTCTCACTCCCACACACACACCCTCACTCACTCTCCCACTCCCACACACACTCACTCCCTCTCACTCCCACACACACTCACTCACTCTCTCACTCCCACACACACTCACTCTCTCACTCCCACACACACTCACTCTCACTCCCACACACACTCACTCTCTCACTCCCACACACACTCACTCTCTCACTCCCACACACACTCACTCTCTCAATCCCACACACACTCACTCTCTCAATCCCACACACACACTCATTCACTCTCTCACTCCTAGACACACTCACTTTCCCAACCCACACACACACTCACTCTCTCACTCCCAGACACACATACCCACTCTCTCACTCCCCCACACACATACCCTCTCCCTACCACACACACACACACTCTGTCACTCCCACACACATATGCACACTGTCTCTCACACACTCTCTCACTCACACACACATACACACTCACGATCTCACTGACACACACACTCACTTCACTCCCTCATTCACACACACACACTCACTCTCTGTCTCACACACACACACACACTCACTGCCTCACACACACACTCTCACTCCCACATACATGGCAGTCATCCTCTTCCTCGCCCCACCCCTCTACCACCCCCAAGACCTGGGGCTCCAGCCCGCAATGTCTCACTCCTGGGGCTCGGAGGGAGCATGTCCTCCTTGGGGTCCCCAGCCTCCACTCCCCTGCACTCTGCTCCCTGGGCCCTGGGTGGAGGTGCCAGGGTGCTCCGGCAGCACTATACCACGGCTTGTAATTGTTACTATGCTATAGGCACGTGCAGTATTTTACAAAGCGCTCACTTGTCATTCGTTGGTATTGAAGTTCAGTCAGTCAGCTTCTCTGCTGTGATTGGCAGATGCTTACTGACACTGACCCCTGCTGGAGGATCAAGAGAAATAAACTGCAGTGCTGAATGGTCTAATGCACGACGTATTTTTCACCCTTGACCATTTGAAATGTCACTACTAGCACCTCTCCAGAGATTTTATCCAAACTAAACTCAGATATATCACAAAGTTTCTGTGGTTAATAATTCTTAGATATATATGTATATATGTTTACAAGAGATTTTACATCAGAATGTCTCTGGCAAGTTATCTGAAGTTTTATGTTCTTGTTCATAAAAGGTTATTTCAAGGACATGATAATTGAGGTAAAAGAGACAAGGATGGGTGGGTGGGTCGGGGTGGGGGGGGTGCGGAAGGTAAATGTATTTTAACATTCAGCGCATTGCAGAATTTATTTCATTTATCACAGAATCACACAGTGCAGAAGAGGCCCTTCGGCCCATTGAGTCTGCACCGACCCGTGAGAAACACCTGACCTACCTACCTAACCCCATTTACCAGCACTTGGCCCATAGCCATAGAAACTTTTCTCTCTCAGAGGGTTGTGCGACTTTGGAACCCGGCCTCAGAAGGTGGGAACGTGGAATTTGAAACACAGGAAGAACAGGCTTGATCCTTATTGAATGGCGGAGGAGGATCTCAGGGCCAAATGGTCTATTTCGGTCCCTATTTCTTATCTTATTCTGTTCTAATTACATTATAAAATTCAGGACTTCAGTTTACTTCTTTTCATCCTCCAGCAGGGGTCAGAGTCAGTAAGTGTCTGTCAGTCACAGCAGAGGAGTCGACTGAATTTAACACCATGGCTGGAAACTTCCAATCTCGAGTCAAGGTTCGGTGGTGGGAGCAGAAGGGAGAGTGGTTTTCGCTCGGGGGTAAGGGTTGGGAAAGCTGACTGCGTACCATCTTTCACTGTTCAACTCATCACGTCTGCATCGTGAGGAGCTTGCCGATTCTCATGGCGGGGCCAGACAGCAGAGCGCCATTCCCAATGTTACCTCATGGGGTCAAAGGTCGTATGCCATATTTAAAGGGCACACGGATAGCCTGGCACTATCCCTTCTACAGTTATCCGCCCATTGCTCCCCCCCCCCTTCCTCGCTAAAGTAGTTTATACGGATTTAGTAAAGCCTTTGACAAGGTCCCACATGGGAGACTTATAAAGAAGGCAAATGCACATGGGATACAGGGTAAGTTGATAAGGTGGATTCAAAATTGGCTTAGCTGTAGGAGACAGGGGGTGATGACAGAAGGCTGCTTTAGTGACTGGAAGCCAGTGTCCAGTGGCGTACCACAAGGATCTGTGCTGGGTCCCATATTATTCATCATTTATATAAACGGCATAGGTGACTATGTGGGGGTGGGAGGATTCGTAAGTTTGCGGATGACACAAAGATTGGCCGGGTGCTTAACCGTGAGGTTGAGTGTCTTGCGCTACAGGAAGATATAGAAGAGATGGTCAAATGGGCAGATAAGTGGCAGATGGAATTTAACCCTGAAAAGTGTGAGGTGAAACACCTTGGAAGGAGTAATTTGACAAGGAAGTATTCAATGAATGGCATGACACTAGGAAGTTCTGAGGAACAAAGGGACTTTGGCGTGTGTGTCCATAGATCTCTGAAGGTGGAGGGGCATGTTAGTGGGGTGGTGAAAAAAGCATATGGAACACTTGCCTTTATTGATCGAGGCATAGATTACAAAAGTAGGGAGATCATGTTGGAGTTGTATAGAACCTTGGTGAGGGCACAGCTGGAGTACTGTGTGCAATTCTGGTCGCCACATTATAGGAAGGATGTGATTGCACTGGAAGGGGTGCAGAGGAGATTCACCAGGATGTTGCCTAGGATGAAACATTTAAATTATGAAGAGAGGTTGGATAGACTAGGGCTGTTTTCATCGGAGCAGAGAAGACTGAGGGGTGACCTGATCGAGGTGTACAAGATTATGAGGGGCATGGACAGGGTGGATAGGGAGCAGCTGTTCCCCTTAGTTGAAGGGTCAGTCACAAGGGGGCATAAGTTCAAGGTGAGGGGCAGGAGGTTTAGGGGGGGATGTGAGAAGAAACATTTTTACCTAGAGGGTGGTGATGGTCTGGAATGTGCTGCCTGGGAGGGTGGTGGAGGCGGGTTGCCTCACATCCTTTAAAAAGTACCTGGATGAGTACTTGGCACGTCATAACATTCAAGGCTATGGGCCAAGTGCTGGTAAATGGGATTAGGTAGGTAGGTTAGGTGTTTCTCACGTGTCGGTGCACTGTGTGATTCTGTGATTCTGGTAACTCTTCCTCCCTTCCTTAGTCATCCTCCAAGCAACTTGCACTGCCCTCACCTCAAGCTTAGGCTGGCATTTACAGACACTCCCCAAAGAGGACAATGCAGCTGCAACTCACCGTTAATCTTGGAGGAAGTCAGCATTGCTAGGTGCACGCCACTTATGTGCGGTCATGAATGTGAACGTTCTCATTTCTCACTGGCGGGGAACTTAATTTGGAAGGGCAGCTTAATCCCGGTTAGGTGACCTTTTAACCAGCATATATGACAGGCTAAAACAAAAACAGAATTACCTGGAAAAACTCAGCAGGTCTGGCAGCATCGGCGGAGAAGAAAAGAGTTGACGTTTCGAGTCCTCGTGACCCTTCGACAGAACTTGAGTTCGAGTCCAAGAAAGAGTTGAAATATAAGCTGGTTTAAGGTGTGTGTGTGGGGGGCGGAGAGATAGAGAGACAGAGAGGTGGAGGGGGGGGGTGTGGTTGTAGGGACAAACAAGCAGTGATAGAAGCAGATCATCAAAAGATGTCAACGACAATAGTACAATAGAACACATAGGTGTTAAAGTTAAAGTTGGTGATATTATCTAAACGAATGTGCTAATTAAGAATGGATGGTAGGGCACTCAAGGTATAGCTCTAGTGGGTTTTTTTTTTATATATAATGGAAATAGGTGGGAAAAGGAAAATCTTTATAATTTATTGGAAAAAAAAGGAAGGGGAAACAGAAAGGGGGTGGGGATGGGGGAGGGAGCTCACGCCCTAAAGTTGTTGAATTCAATATTCAGTCCAGAAGGCTGTAAAGTACCTAGTCGGAAGATGAGGTGTTGTTCCTCCAGTTTGCATTGGGCTTCACTGGAACAATGCAGCAAGCCAAGGACAGACATGTGGGCAAGAGAGCAGGGTGGAGTGTTAAAATGGCAAGCGACAGGGAGGTTTGGGTCATTCTTGCGGACAGACCGCAGGTGTTCTGCAAAGCGGTCGCCCAGTTTACGTTTGGTCTCTCCAATGTAGAGGAGACCACATTGGGAGCAACGAATGCAGTAGACTAAGTTGGGGGAAATGCAAGTGAAATGCTGCTTCACTTGAAAGGAGTGTTTGGGTCCTTGGACGGTGAGGAGAGAGGAAGTGAAGGGGCAGGTGTTGCATCTTTTGCGTGGGCATGGGGTGGTGCCATAGGAGGGGGTTGAGGAGTAGGGGGTGATGGAGGAGTGGACCAGGGTGTCCCGGAGGGAGCGATCCCTACGGAATGCCAATAAGGGGGGGTGAAGGGAAGATGTGTTTGGTGGTGGCATCATGCTGGAGTTGGCGGAAATGGCGGAGGATGATCCTTTGAATGCGGAGGCTGGTGGGGTGATAAGTGAGGACAAGGGGGACCCTATCATGTTTCTGGGAGGGAGGAGAAGGCGTGAGGGTGGATGCGCGGGAGATGGGCCGGACACGGTTGAGGGCCCTGTCTACGACCGCGGGTGGAAAACCTCGGTTAAGGAAGAAGGAGGACATGTCAGAGGAACTGTTTTTGAATGTAGCATCATCGGAACAGATGCGACGGAGGCGAAGGAACTGAGAGAATGGGATGGAGTCCTTACAGGAAGCGGGGTGTGAGGAGCTGTAGTCGAGATAGCTGTGGGAGTCGGTGGGTTTGTAATGGATATTGGTGGACAGTCTATCACCAGAGATTGAGACAGAGAGGTCAAGGAAGCGAAGGGAAGTGTCAGAGATGGACCATGTGAAAATGATGGAGGGGTGGAGATTGGAAGCAAAATTAATAAATTTTTCCAAGTCCTGATGAGAGCATGAAGCGGCACCGAAGTAATCATCGATGTACCGGAGAAAGAGTTGTGGAAGGGGGCCGGAGTAGGACTGCAACAAGGAATGTTCCACATACCCCATAAAGAGACAGGCATAGCTGGAGCCCATGCGGGTACCCATAGCCACACCTTTTATTTGGAGGAAGTGAGAGGAGTTGAAGGAGAAATTGTTCAGCGTGAGAACAAGTTCAGCCAGATGGAGGAGAGTAGTGGTGGATGGGGATTGTTTGGGCCTCTGTTCGAGGAAGAAGCTAAGGGCCCTCAGATCATCCTGGTGGGGGATGGAGGTGTAGAGGGATTGGACGTCCATGGTGATGAGGAAGCGGTTGGGGCCAGGGAACTGGAAATTGTTGATGTGACGTAAGGTTTCAGAGGAATCACGGATGTAGGTAGGAAGGGACTGGACAAGGGGAGAGAGAAGGGAGTCAAGATAACGAGAAATGAGTTCTGTGGGGCAGGAGCAAGCTGAGACGATCGGTCTACCGGGGCAGTTCTGTTTGTGGATTTTGGGTAGGAGATAGAAGCGGGCCGTCCGAGGTTGGGCGACTATCAGGTTGGAAGCTGTGGGAGGGAGATCCCCAGAGGAGATGAGGTCAGTGACAGTCCTGGAAACAATGGCTTGATGTTCAGTGGTGGGGTCATGGTCCAGGGAGAGGTAGGAGGAAGTGTCTGCGAGTTGATGCTCAGCCTCCGCGAGGTAGAGGTCAGTGCGCCAGACAACAACAGCACCACCCTTGTCAGCGGGTTTGATGACAATGTCAGGGTTGGACCTGAGAGAATGGAGTGCAGTAAGTTCAGAGAGAGACAGGTTAGAATGGGTGAGAGGAGCAGAGAAATTGAGACGACTAATGTCGCGCCGACAGTTCTCAATGAAAAGATCGAGAGAAGGTAAGAATCCAGAGGGAGGGGTCCAGGTGGAGGGAGAATATTGGAGATGGGTAAAAGGATCCGTTGAACTGGGAGAGGACTCCTGCCCAAAGAAGTGAGCCCGGAGACGAAGACGGCGGAAGAAGAGTTCAGTATCATGCCGAGCCCGAAATTCATTGAGGTGAGGGCGTAAGGGTATGAAACTAAGTCCTTTGCTGAGCACTGAACTTTCAGCATCGGAGAGGGGAAGGTCAGGGGGTATAGTGAATACATGGCTGGGGTTGGGATTGGAAGAAAGGGTGGGGATGGAGGGACAGGCAGGGGTGAAGGGTCCTAGATGAGTGTTGGTGTCGATGAGTTGTTGCAGCTTGCGTCCCTTAGCACTTGAGAGAAAGAGAAAAAGTTTCTTGTTGAGGCGTCGGATGAGCTGAAGGATAAAATGAAACTGGGGGCACGCGCAGCTTTGAAAAAGGGTACGGCGGTGCTGCTGGAGGGAGAGGTCGAGTGTGTTCATATGGCGGCGCATGGCACTGAGTGTGGATCTCAGAATGTGACGGGAACAGCAGTCCGAGAAACGTTTTATGTCCCAGAGATACCTGTAATTCTGGGTGGGTTCGAAACATGAGGGGTGGAATTTCAGTTGAAATCCACGTGGGGATATATGACAGGCTAATGCGTGCAGAAGGGTTTCCTGATATTGTTCCTTGGGAATCTCAACTCGCCTTTATCCCACCTTTGAAGTACTGAGAACATAATTCTAAAGTTCATCCCACCGTCAGAGAATTGAATTTTGCCCCCCACCCCCCCGCCAAATTAAATTCCCCTGCCAATGAGAACGGGACAGGGAAATTCCACCCCAACTTAAACATGTGACAGGTTACAGCTGAATCCGAAAATTCCCTTTCTAAAATTCCGTGTGTAACTGTCGAACTGAAACAATTACAATCCCTTTAAATATCCACAGGTCACATTCCAGAATCATGTGCCGAGGGTTAAGTGTTGGCAATGCTCAATTTATATTACCTAACCTGATTATTTGGGAGTTATTTAGATTTAAGTACCTCGTGTTTGATGCAGACTCTTCATATAAAGGCACTATTGACTTGATTTTTATTTTTTCCCATGTTCAACCTGGGGTGATTGCACAATACATTGCAATGTGCGACAACAGGCAACAAGTGGTTAGATAAAAACAAAAAAACTGCGGATGCTGGAGATCCAAAACAAAAACAGAATTACCTGGAAAAACTCAGCATCGGCAGAGAAGAAAAGAGTTGACGTTTTGAGTCCTCATGACCCTTCGACAGAACTCAAGTGAGTTTTTGTTTTTGTTTTTTAACAAGTGGTTAGGATGGGATGGTGGAGACAGATTCAATGGCAGCTTTCGAAAGAGAATTGTTAAGTACTTGAGGTAACGAAGGGAAAGAGGGGGGGTATTTGGACTAACTGGATTGTTCTTTGAAACAGCCAACAAATGACTTGATGGACTGAATGGCTTCCTTCTGTGCTGTACTATTCTATATGGAACCTTTCCTTCTGCTATTCTATCGCTAGTTAGTGTGAAAAAAACTACCTCTAATAGGGCTGGAGTCAAAAGACATCATTTTTGTTTTACTCATTCATGGGATGGGGCGCTGCCAGCTAGGCCAGCATTTATTGCCTATCCCTAATTGCCCTTGAGGACTGAGTGGCTTTCCAGGCCATTTCTGAGGGCATTTAAAAGTTATCCACGTTGCTGTGGGTCTGGAGTCACTTGTAGGCCAGACCAGGTAAGGACAGCAGATTTCCTTCCCTAAAGGGCATTAGTGAACCAGATGGGTTTTTACGACAATTGACAATGGTTTCGTGGTCAGCATTAGACTTTTAATTCCATATTTTTTCTGGAATTCAAGTTTCACCATCTGCCGTGATGGGATTCAAACTCAGGTTCCCAGAGCATGACCCTGGGTCTCTAGGTTACTAGCCCAATGACAATACCACTACACCACCACCTTCCCCCAAAATGCCTGAAAGGCATATTGTAAATGCAATTTTCATCTGTAGACTATAACAAATGCATATATAAAGGGATTTGGTGTTGTTTCTGTCCTCTGATACCAGAGATAAGAAAAAAGCCCTTAGCTTGACTTTAGAAAAAAGTATTCTGGCTTTCCATAGTCACCCAGTAGCTTCCAAGCACCAGTTCCTGGCTGAATTGATGATTCCTCTCCGATTGAGAGCCCAGTCCCTGTCCTGATGATGAGAGAGAGAAGGAATTGTGAACAGGAAGGATATTCCAGCCTAATCTCTGTGAATGAAACAGGAGGGTAATAAAGAACACAGGACCATAAGAAATAGTAGGCCACTGAGCTCTGCAAGTCTGCTCTGTCATTCAAGAAGATCCTTCTACCTCAACTCCACTTGCCTCCATTATTCTCATGCGTCAATTCCCTCGGTGTAGAAAAATCTAAGCATCAACAGCTCTCTATTGGGAGAGAATTTCAAAAATTCACAACCCTTCAAGCACAGAATTTTTTCCTTATCTCATACCTCAATGCTGATTTTTAAGAATGTATTCTTTCATGGGATGTGGACATCACTAGCAGGGCCAGCATTTGTTCCCATTTCTCACTGCCCTTGAACTGAGTGGCTTGATAGGCCATTTCAGAGAGCAGTTAAGAGTCTAAACCACTGGAGTCACACATAGGTCAGACCAGGTAAGGATGACAATCTTTTAGGTTTCCCGAAAAGGCATTAGTGAACCAGATGGTTTTTAAATGATAATTGCAGAGTCACTGTTACTGAGGCTAATTTTCAATTCCAGATTTATTAATTGAAATTAAATTTCACCAGCTGCCATGGTGGGATTTGAACCTGTGTCCCCAGACCATTAGCCTGTGTCGCTGGATTACTAGTCCAGTGACACTATAACTTTGCTGCCATCTCTCTTATTCTGAAACTGTGACCCCCTCATTCTATACTCCGCAGCCAGGGAAAACATCCTTCCAACATCTACCCTGTCAAGTAATTGACAGTGCTGTCAAGTGGCAACTACTCTCCGATGCTCAATTTAGGCTGTGTCACAGCCACAGAGCTCCTGACCTCATTACAGTCTTGACACAAACACGAACGAAAGAGCTGAATTCCAGAAGTGAGGTGAGTGATTACCCTTGACGTCAAGGCAACATTTGGCCAAGTGTTAACAAAATTGAAGTCAATGGGAATCAGGGGGTAAACTCTCCACTGTTTGGGGTCATACCTAGCACAAAGGAAGATGGCTGTAGTTGTTGGAGGCCAATCATCTCAGTTCCAGGACATCACTGCAGGTGTTCCTGAGGGTAGTGTCCTAGGACCAACCATCTTCAACTACTTCATCAATAAACTTCCCTACAACATAAGGTCAGAAGTGAGGGTGTTCACTGATTGCACAATGTTCAGCACCATTTGCAACTCCTCCAATACTGAGGAAGCCCATGTCCATATGCAGCAAGACTTGGACAACATCCAGGCTTGGGCTGATAAGTGGCAAATAACTCGACATGAGTGCCAAGCAATAACCATCTCCAACAAGGGAGAATATAACCATCTCACCTTGACATTCAATGGCATTTACCATTGTTAAATTCTCCATCATCAATCTCCTAAAAATGACCATTGACCAGAAACTTAACTACACCAGCCACATAAATATCGTCGCCACATGAGTAGGTCAGGTGCTAGGAATTCTACAGCGAGTAACTGCACCTCCTGTCTCCGCAGAACCTGTCCACCATCTACAAGGTGCAAGTCTGGATACTTTCCACTTGCCTAGATGAGTGCAGCTCCAACAACACTCAAGACGCTTGACACCGTCCGGGACAAAGCAGCCGCATGATTGGCACCCCTTCCACCACCAGCTCACAGTGGCATGAGCACGTACCAGATACAAGATGCACTGCAGCAACTCGCCAAGGGTTCTTTGACAACACTTTCTAAATCTGCAAACTCTACCACCTAGAAAAACAAGGGCTCCCCAGTGTCCTCGCCAACATTTATCCCTCAACCAATACCATTAGAGTGAGATAATCTGGGCAGTACCACATTACTGTTTATGGGAACTTGCTGTGCACACATTGTGCATTTCCTACACAAAAACACTCCACAATATATCAAAAAGTACTTAGTTGGCTGTGAAGCACTTTGGAACATCCTGAGATTGTGCTAAGCTTTACATAAGTACAGGGTTTTTCCCTCTGTACTAGGAACTTTCAATTGTGGCTTTATACTTGGCCATAATGACCTACTGTTTAGTTGGAAGCACAGGTCTAGTCAGAGAACTTCTTGCTCCAATGGTTTTCTGGTCTCAAGAGTTTTGGCATGTCAAGCATTGTGTCAGGTCAAAACTAATGGCCAATAATGTTTGATAGAACAGTTTCTCCTTGATGAACTTTGGATGGCCTACCCTTTATTCCTTCTTCATATTTTTGTAGCTCAGTAGCTGCTCTAGAAGCCTGACCATTGCAGATACATATCAGCTCCAGCAGCTGACTAAGAAACTAGCACAGTACAAAAGATAGTGCTAGGTTTTGAAAGAGCAGTCATTGAGAAACAGGCAATTAACTGGACTGTTGATTGTGCATCAATTTGAGGGACTCGTTAAAACAGATAAAATTCATTACCTGCCCCACCACCCCCCCCACCAACATTCATTATGGGCCTCTTCTATTGAGTTGGCTGTAAAGCCAGTTTATAATCAGCCAATGGCAAATTGGCAGAGATGTTATTCAATCACTGAACATCTTTAAGCTATCCAAAGATTGCAGTCTATTTTACGGTGTGGTCAATCAGAATGAGGAGGGCTAACATAAAAAGGAACAAGGAGCCTTCTCTTCGCCAGCCCTTGTAGAAACAACCGTTATTCACATTAAACATTTCACTGGGTCACAAAATCATTTCTAAACTGGCACAGGGCACATTTTGATGGATGCTCTTTTAACTATTCCTTTCAGTTAAAAAATGCACAGTTCCAGACTCACAATAAAATATAGCATATGCTTTAAAAGTACACCTTTCCCTTGATTAACTCTCCACTATCAAAAGGGCAAAAGATTAACAGCACAGTCAGTAAGCAGGAGCATTGAACAGCCACTTCTATATATATCACTGGACAAAAGTCAGATAGTCTAGCCTTAATGTAATGATCTATTTCAATAACTGTAATAGTAATCAGAATAATCTTCTTTCCAATTGTTTTGAAAAGTTCCTCTGCTATCCGTAAGAGAGGGACAGACAGAGAATGGAGGGGTGGGTAAGTGGTTGCTCATGGAGTCTTGCATTTATGTGGCACCTGTCATGACCTCAGGCCAAATGAACAGTACTGAAGTATAATCACTGCTTTAATGTAGGAGGACTATTAGGTTTGCTGTATCCCAGATGTACTTGAATCAACAACGTATTTATAAAAGGACGGGTTAATGATTTGTTACAAATTAACAGAGGATATCTTGACATGAAAGGCGTAGTTATAATGATATTGAAGATGCATTGTCAATTGTTTGGTTTCAGAGTACGTGAAAAAGCCAGCAGAGTAAAGCATAGTTTGTGATTGTGTACCCTTATGACAAGTGTTGCGGAATAGGGCATTCCCAACTTTTACAGTCAAATACAGCGTCAGGCAGTTAAGTCAAGTGTGAAACCTTAATGAGGAAAGAGCCCCTTGCTATATAACCTTCACAATGCATATCAACCCTTGTGCGACTACCTTTTTACTAAGATAATGGAATTCATCTGCTTCCTACATAACATCAAGGAATTCTTGGACCAAGGCTACTAATGAGTCCATGGTGATTCCACTGTGTCACTGAGTGCTCATATCCTTTTGGAGTTGAAGTAGGTCACAGATGCCTCACTCTCCCAAACAGGTACTGTGAATTGTTGGGAAAGACCATCAGAGGATGGAAAGGTTAGATCATCAGGAGCAGCAACCAAGGCCTACCAATTGGTTATTCAGGGAGGGGGGGGGGGGCGAAGCCTCCTGTAAATAACTCTCCTTACATTTTATTTTGCTTCAAGCCAGTTCCCACCTCTCACTCCCTCCAGCACAGTCAAGAAGTCTCAAGATTCTCATGAAAATTCTGAGGCTGATATGTGATGATCCATGTGCTTTGGGGGAAAGCCTGTGTTTTCTTCAGGGAATGTCCCTTTAGTTCCAAAGTGAAACTGGGTGTATTCTGAAAAAGGTGTAATTGGATTTCCTCGCAAGCATTTTAGCTCGGAGAGATTCCCATGTGACCTGAGGGTGCTATGGGTACGAAAGCTAAAAGACAAAGTGTACCTAGAAGGCTAATTGGGAGATTGATTTACAGTTGGTCTCAGAACCCGCAGTTGCAGAACACTCAGACAGAAATCCTGCTGTGGGTTCAGTTCTGCAGCAGGGGGGGGCCAGAGAAGGCACACTTAGAAGGAACGATGTGTGTGACTTTGGTTTTGCCATAGCCAAACAGGCCACTAAAATGGATTGGATAAAGGAGTACCTGGGGAATCTGTGCCATCAAGACTGATATGAGCCTAGCTCAGGGGGTTCTGTTTGGGTGTTAACTGTCTCTGGGAGGATACGGCTGCCAATGAGTGCAACCCGAGGGCTGATACAATTAAGTGGGGATGTGAGAGAACCTACATATTGGAAGCAGAGTTGGAAACACTGAGAGGTTGTACATAATACCACATTTATGAAGCAAGTGATGCAAGTGCTTGTAACTACGTGAGTTTTTATTTTATATTCGTTCTTGGGATGTAGGTGTCACTGGCAAGGCTAGCATTTGATCTCCATCCCCAATTTCCCTTAAATGGCCTAGCCAGCCACTCAGGTTAAGAGTCAACCACATTGCTGTGGATCTGGAGTCACAAGGGCCAGCAGATTTCCTTCCCTAAAGGGCATTTGTGAACCAGATGGGTTTTTACAACAATCAATGATAGCTGTCACGATCACTGTTACCTGAGACTAGCTTTCAATTTCAAATGTATTAATTGAATTTAAGTTCCACCAGCTGCCATGGTGGGATTTGAACCCATGTCCCCACAGCATTAGCCTGGGTCTCTGGGTTATTAGTCCAGCGACAATACCACTGCAGCACCATCTGACTCCTCTTTGTTGTAAATACTGTTTAAAGTGAAATTTATCTTTTTGTTCGATCTATTAATTAATGTTGGGTTATGTTGATTTTGCGTTTGATTGCTTTAGTTAAAAAAAAGTTTAAAAAATTGTAATCATGCCCGTCCATTTTCTTTCCTTTGTAATGTGGGATTACTTTATTTTGAAAGGTTATCGGCCCCCACAGGGATTGTAACAGATATGAAAACAGATAACCAAGGATCTCAGTACACCCAGCAGTTTCAGCTGGTAACAATAATCCTGAATGCAAGCTTTGGTTCAAAGTTAGCAACCTTGCCTCTGAGCGAGAAGGCTGTAGGTTAAAACTTCATTTCAAGCACTCACTCCAAGCTTAAAAATGAGTGCCGGCCTGAGGACTGTATGTTCGGATGAGCTGTTAAGTCAAGACCTTGCCTGTGAACATTAAAGGATGCTGTGGCATTATTCCAGTGAGAGCGGGGGAGTTTTCTTGGTATCCTTGGTTAACACTGCATTCAGCAGCCAAGAAGACTAAAGTAGATTCACCAGCCTTTTATCACATTTGATGCTCGTGGAACCTTGCTGCCAAATGGCATGTCACTTTTGCTTAACTAACAACAGTGCTGGCAGTTCAAAAGTATGAAGCACTTTGGGGCATCCAAGGTGCTATACAAATGCAATTTATTTCTGACTCACCTCAAGGGCATAAAATTACTGCTGCAAACATTGGCTAAATAAAAGCAGTATTGAATTCAAAAGGTTTCTTCATTAAAATAAAGAGTGGCAGACAAAAATTGGGTAATCATCATTCCGGCAGTTGCCCCATCAGCATATTTCAGTGTAAAATGATAGTGCAAAATCACGTCAAACAAATGACTGTGAAATCCTTGGTTTTAAATAAGGCTGAAAGTTTTTGTGCCACCCTAGCAAACTCAGTGTTGTTATACAAGTTGTTATCCTCTCCTGGATCAGTTTTGTAAAGATAAAGCTCGCCGGCATGAATGTCACTGAGATTGGCACTGAACGTGGATGCATTATAACCAACCCATTCCGTGTACCTGTAGTCAACAGAACGGATAGAGTATCCCATGACTCGAATGTCCTTCAGCAAAGGGAGGTCAGAGTTCAGCTGGGGTGTGTCCGCTGGCCGGGGATATTGGCTGTAGGCGATTGATTCGTGGTTCGTACCTTTGGCATCAGAGTGTAAATACTTGGCCATGCTCTGCCCCTCAGTACATAGGTCTACATGAAAAGACGACGCTGGACACCTCGGAGGGCGGGGTAACCCGAGAACTTGGCAGAGTGTTGGGAAGAGGCCTACTAATTCCACGATGACATCCCTCGTCAACCCTGTAACAAAACGTAAACACTAGATGAACTGACTTTGTAAAGAAAGAAAGTGCACCAAGGCAACTGGTGCGAAGAGAAATAGAGCACTTTTCCAGGTACTGCCATTGGTCTTCGTACAGGAGCAGAACTGGCTTATTGCATAAGAATTGTTAAAGACAGGAAGGGGTCATTTGGTCTATTGTTATAATTATCCCAGCCCAGCATCCAAATGGGTTTTGGAAACATCATCATCTGCAAACATGGCGTTTGATTTCACACATCTGCTGAACAGACCCAGCTCTATCTCTATGCCACCTCTGCTGCTCTCCTTCTCACCTGATAACCAATCAGGGCTGAGTCCCAAATGCCCTACAGTCAGATTGGGAAAACTGGAGCCATCATCTTCATGCCCTTCACCACTGATTCCATCCCCTGTCTGATGTCAGCTACTATCTCAGTGTGAAGCAGATGGTTCACAATTTTGACTTTCAATTTTATGCCAAATTGAGCCTCTGATCGCATGTCCTCCCTATCAAAAATACTATTTAATTCTACCTCAGTTGGATTGTCCATCTCTGCCTTTGCCTCATCTCATTTGGCTTGGAAACCTTCATCCATGTATTGTTACTTCAAATACATGGTCTTGTATTTACCACATTTTGCAGATTTTAATTCATTAAATCCTTTGCTACCCTGTATCCTACTCTGCACCACATCTTACATCTTCCCTTTTTTAAAATGTATTCGTTCATGGGATATGGGCATCACTGTCAGTATTTATTGCCCATCCCTAATTGCACCTGAGAAGGTGGTGGTGAGCCGCCTTCTTGAACTGCTGCAGTCCATGTGGTGTAGATACACCCACAGTGCTGTTAGGGATGGAGTTCCAGGATTTTGACCCAATGACAGTGAAGGGAGGGCAATATAGTTCCAAGTCAGGATGGGGAGTGACTTGGAGGAGAACTTGCAGGTGGTGGTGTGTCCATGCATCTTCTGCCCTTGTCCTTCTAAGTGGTAGCAGTCACAGGATTGGAAGGTTCTATCGAAGGAGCCTTGGCGAGTTGCTGCAATGCATCTTGTAGATGGTACACACTGCTGCCACTGTGCATCGCTGGTGAAGGGGGTAAATGTTTAATGTGGTGGATGGGGTGCCAATCAAATGTGCTGCTTTGTTCTGAATGGTGTTGTGCTCCTCGAGTGTTGTTAGAGCTGTACTCATCCAGGCAAGTGGAAAGTATTCTATCACATTCCCAACTTGTTCTTTGTAGATTGTCGACAGGCTGTGGGGAGTCAGGAGGTGAGTTAACTGCCGCAGAATTCCCAGTCTCTGACCTGCTCTTGTAGCCATAGTATTTATATAGCTGGCCCAGTTCAGTTTCAGTTCAGTTCAACGGTAACCCCAGGATGTTGATAGTGGGGCATTCAGTGATGATAATGTCAATGATTGTCAAGGGGCAATGGTTAGATTCTCTCTTGTTAGAGATGGTCATTGCCTGGCACTTGTGTGGCACAAATGTTACTTGCCAACTTATCAGCCTAACCTGAATATTGTCCAGCTCTTGCTGCATATGGGCATGGACTGCTTCAGTGTCTGAACATTGTGCAATCATCAGTGAACATCCCTGCTTTTGACCTTATGATGGAAGGAAGGTCACTGATGAAGCAGCTGTAGATGGTTGGGCTTAGGACACTACCCTGAGGAACTCCTGCAATGATGTCCTGGGATTTAGATAATTGGCCTCCAACAATCACTAACATCTTCCTCTGTGCTAGGTATGACTCCAACTAGTGGAGAGTTTTCCCCCTGATTCCCATTGACTCCAGTTTTGCTAGGGCTGCTTGATGCCACACTCGGTCGCATGCCGCCTTGATGTCAAGGCCAATCACTCTCATCTCACCTCTGCAGTTCAGCTCTTTTGGCCACGTTTGAACCAAGACTGCAAAGAGGTCAGACGCTGAGTGGCCCTGGTGGAACCCAAACTAAGTGTCACTGAGTAGATTATGGCTCAGCAAGTGCCACTTGATAACACTGTTGATGACTCCTTCCATTACCTTACTGATGATGGACAGTAGACTGAGGGGGCAGTAATTGGCCGGGTTGGATTTGGCCTGCTTGGGCAATTTTCCACATAGCCGGTAGATGCCAGTGTTGTAGCTGTACCGCAACAGCTTGGCTAGGGGCGTGACAAGTTCTGGAGTGCAAGTCTTCAGAACTATTGCCAGAATATTGTCAGGGCCCATAGCCTTTGCAGTAACCAGTGCCTTCAGCCATTTCTTGATATCAAATGGAGTGAATCAAATTGGCTGAAGACTGGCATCTGTGATGCTGGGGACCTCCAGAGGAGGCCGAGATGGATCATCCACTTGGCACTTCTGGCTGAAGATTTAATGTTTCAGCCTTATCTTTTGCACTGATGTGCTGGGCTCCCTCAACATTCATGACTGGATGTGACAGGACTGCAGAGCTTAGATCTAATCCGTTGGTTGTGGGATCGCTTAGCTCTGTCCATCGCTTGCTGCTTATGCTATTTGACATGCAAATAGTGCTGTCACCAAGTTGCCACCTCATTTTTAGGGTATGCCTGGTGCTGCTCCTGACATGCCCTCCTGCACTATTCATTGAACCAGGGTTGATCCCCTGGCTTGATGGTAATGGTAGATTGGGGATATGTGGGGCCATGAGGTTACAGATTGTGTTCGAGTACAATTCTGCTGCTGCTGATGGCCCTTTGTACCTCAAGTCTTGAGCTGCCAGATCTGTTTGAATTCTATCCCATTTAGCACGGTGATAGTCCCACACAACATGATGGAGGATATCCTCAATGTGAAGGTGGGACTTAGTCTCCACAAGGACCATACGGTGGTCACTCCTACCGATACTGTCATGGACAGATGCATCTGCGACAGGCAGATTGGTGAGGTTAAGATTAAGTAGGTTTTTCCCTCTTGTTTATTCCCTCACCGCCTGCCGTAAACCCAGTTTGGCAGTTATATACTTTAGGACTCAGCCAGCTCGGTCTGTAGTGGTGCTGTTGCCTGTTCCCTCTGTTGGGTCTGCCTGCCGATGTAGACTTTAATTCTAGATTTTTATTGAATTCAAACTGGGTCTCTGGATTATCAGACCAGTCACAATACCACTGCACCACCACTTTCCCTCAAAGTCAGGAGGTGGTCTAACTAGAATCAGGATCAGACTGGAGGCCTCAGTTGGTAGAATGCACTCCTCCAAGTCAGAAAATTTTGGATTCATGCCCCACTCCAGCAACTTGAGGACATCATCCAGGCTGACATCCTAGCATTACGCTGTTAGGAGCACCATCTCTCAGAAGGGATATTCAACCAGGACTTTATTGCCTGTTCCAGAACTAAAATATGCCTCAGTGGAGAATGTTTTCCCAACCAATATTCTTCAAATTCAACACCAAAAACAGATTAACTGGTTACTTACTTTGCTACTTTATTATGGGATCTTAATGCGCACAAGTCATCTGCTGCACAAAGTGACTGCAAAGAAGCATTTTTCACTGTTTGTGGGATCTCATAAGGAACTTATTAACTTCACTTCTTTCTTTTATTGGACTTACAAATTAATACACAGCTGATGGTGAAACAATGAGGTCAGAGGCCAGGAATTCTGCAGCAATTAACTCACCTCTTGATTTACCAAAACCTGTCCACCATCTACAAGGCACAAGTCAGGAGTGTGATGAAATGCTGTCCACTTGCTTGGATGAGTGCAGATCCAACAACACCATCCAGAACAAAGCAGCCTGCCTGATCATCATCCCATCCACTGCCTTATAAGATTCATTCCTTCCACCATCGTCACACAGTGGCAGCAGTGTGTACCATCTACAAGATGCACTGCAGTAACTCACCAAGACCACTTAGACAACACCTTCAAAAACCTGCAATCCTCTACCATCCAGAAGGACAAGGGCAGCAGATGCATGGGAACACCAACACCTTCAAATTCCCCTCCAAGTCACTCACCATCCTGACTTGGAAATATATTGCCATTCCTTCACTGTCGTCGGGTCAAAATCCTAGAATTCCCCCCTTAACAGCGCTGCAGATGAATTGGGGTTATCGAGAAAATTAACTGATTCACACATTAATGTCACTGATTTTCACTAACATCTTAACACAGTAGTCAAAATTATTTATGTCAAATGTTAAAAGGAAAATGAGAATTAGTTGAGGTGTTGTGTGGCTATAAACGTGGAGTTGATCAGTTTCTAGGTTTTGCACAGTATTACATTTTTCTTTCTTCCACTCAATAGGACTTTGACCTTTGTTCATGCATTGCACATACCCTATGCAAAGTACATTTGAATATTGAGCGCTAAAGTCCAGTTGGGATAGCAACATCACTACGAGAATAGGCAAACAGGTTCCACCTTCCAGCTCCACAGAAAATTTTCAGGCGGGCTTAAATTGAATGCTATAACCTACCTGCAGGCAATTTCCCCACTTTATTAGTAAAGGGGTTAATAAAAGGAAACATCCTTTGACCCAGAAGGGGAAAAGCTTCGGTCATTCCTGGTACGTAAAACATCAAAGGGACACGAGTGGCTATATCAAAGTTGCTGTACTTAGCCCATTCTCCATGTTCCCCTAGTGCCCAACCTAAAAGCAAACAAGATTATAGGTGTACATCAATTCAAAGCCAGAACGCCAAAAAAATACTGAGTGTACAATCTCATCCATAGATATTTCAAACATCCTATTCCAGCTACCTATTCACTTGAAGTTCCTTGAACTAATGGTCTACTGAACAGTAATGCTCAAAGAGGGATTGTAATGAAACAACTTCTTTGTGAATTCATTCTCAGGATGTTGGGCATTTATTGTCCACCCCTGGCCACCCTCGAGCGTGTGGTGCAACTTTGATCTTGAGCCACTGGCAGCATTTTAGTACAACTGAGTGGATTACTAAGCTTCTTGCAAGGGCAGTTAGTGGGTGGCTGGAGTCACAACGAGCTCAGACAAGAAAAGGAGAGCAGATTTCCTTCTCTAAAGGGTAAGAGTGAACCAGTTGGAGTTTTAAGACAATCCGGTGGTTTTTATTGGAGCACTTGGTACATTTTACTAACTTAACTTCCTTTACAATTCACAATTTTATTAGTTCACAATTAACCTAGCTGCACAATGATTAAAGTTGCCCAATTATGCTTCTGTGAAGTACCATCTGACATTGTTCTATATTAAGGATGCTAGATTAGTGTTAGTTGTTGATGTAGTCACCATCATCATCACTGGTACACATCAACCTAGCTGACTGACTCTATATTAATGGGATTAAGAGTGCCAACTAGTGCGGTGACGAAGTATGCAATGACCAGTGCGGAATTTGTGTGGAGCACAGAGTTCAACGGAATCAGAAAATACTGCTAACATTTAAAATCCCTATTTATCAACAGGTTCATGAACGAAATGAACAGTTTTTCCTCATAACTGCCCATGACTGTTATGATATCCATTAGCTCTCCACATGACCCAATGTTATAGCTCACCATGGTCAGCAGTAAACACAACAATTGTATTATTGGACAGCTCCTGCTCATCCAGTGTGCTCAGTAGTTTGCCGACTTGAGTATCCATATAGGAGACGGCAGCAAAGTAACTCTGGCGAATCAGCACCTGTGAGATACAAAGGTCACAGATCACATAGCGTTCTTTTTATCTTTATTCTTTCATCGGATGTGGGTGTCGCTGGCAAGGCCGACATTTGTTGTCCATCCCTAACTGCCCTTGAACTGAGTGGCTTGCTGGTCATTTCAAAGGGCAGTTAAGAGTCAACTACATTGCTGTGAGTTTGGAATCGCATGTAGGCCAGACCAAGTAAGAACAGCAGATTTCCTTCCCTAAAGGACATGAGTGAGCCAGATAGGCTTGCGACAATTAATGATAGTTTCATGGCCACCATTACTGAGCCTAGCTTTATACTCCAGATTTATTAACTAAGTTCAAATTCCACCAGGTGCCATGGTGAGATTTGAACTCACCTCCCCAGAGCATTAGCCTGGGTATCTAGATTAACCACATGGTTCACCACATGGACTGCAGCCGTACAAGAAGGCAGCTTGCCAATGCCTTCTCAAGGGCAATCAGGGATGGGCAATAAATGCTGGCCTAGCCAGCGATGCCCACGTCCCATGAATGAATGAATAATAATATAATAGTCCAACAATATTACCACTATGTCACCATCTCCCCCAAATCCACTATCTTTTCTGGAGGAATTGAGGCCAAAATTCCCATCTCCCCACCCTCCACCAGCGTGATGGAACAGCCAAAACAAAAACAGAAACACCTGTAAAAACTCAGTAGGTCTGGCAGCATCGGCGGAGGAGAGCAAAGTTGACATTTCGAGTCCTCATGACCCTTCAACAGAACTAAGTAAAATAGGAAAGGGGTGAAATATAAGCTGGTTTAAGGTGGGAGGGGGCGTCATTGGGACAAGCAAGCAGTGATAGGTGGAAATAACTAAAAGATGTCACAGACAAAAGAACAAAGAGGTGTTGAAGGTGGTGATATTATCTAAAAGAATGTGCTAATTAAGAGAGGAGAGCAGGTCAAGCAAGGTAGCTCTAGTGGGCATGGGGTGAAATAAACGATGGGTGGAATACATTTAAAAATAATGGAAATAGGTGGGAAAAGAAAAATCTACATAAATTATTGGAAAAAACAAAAAGGAGGGGGAAGAAACGGAAAGAGGGTGGGGATAGAGGAGGGAGTTCAAGATCTAAAATTGTTGAACTCAATATTCAGTCCAGAAGGCTGTACAGTGCCTAGTCGGAAGATGAGGTGTTGTTCCTCCAGTTTGCATTGAGCTTCACTGGAACAATGCAGCAAGTCAAGGACAGACATGTGGGCAAGAGAGCAGGGTGGAGTGTTAAAATGGCGAGCGACAGGGAGGTCTGGGTCTTTCCACAAGCATTACCCAGACCTCCCTGTCGCTCGCCATTTTAACACTCCACCCTGCTCTCTTGCCCACATGTCTGTCCTTGGCTTGCTGCATTGTTCCAGTGAAGCTCAATGCAAACTGGAGGAACAACACCTCATCTTCCGACTAGGCACTTTACAGCCTTCCGGATTGAATATTGTGTTCAACTATTTTAGATCTTGAACTCCCTCCTCTATCCCCACCCCCTTTCCGTTTCTTCCCCGTCCTTTTTGTTTTTTCCAATAATTTATATAGATTTTTCTCTTCCCACCTATTTCCATTATTTTTAAATGTATTCCACCCATGTTTATTTCACCCCACCCCCACTAGAGCTAACTTGCTTGTCCCGCTCTCCACTCTTAATTAGCACATTCTTTTAGATAATATCACCACCTTAAACACTTCTTTATTCTTTTGTCTGTGACATCTTTTGGTTATCACTGCTTGCTCGTCCCAATGACCCCCCCCCCACCAACCTTAAACCAGCTTATATTTCACCCCTTTCCTATTTTACTTAGTTCTGTTGAAGGGTCATGAGGACTCGAAACGTCAACTTTGCTCTTCTCCGCCGATGCTGCCAGACCTGCTGAGTTTTTCTAGGTATTTCTGTTTTTGTTTTGGATTTCCAGCATCCGCAGTTTTTTGTTTTTATCTCTGTGATGGAACAGCCCACTGATTTGAAGGGCACAAAGCCATTCCGAAATAGCTGGGTGAGGGGGCAGCAGCCTCCTTCTGTGCTGTCTGATTCTGTGAAATGCTCATTAAAGATTAGTACAGAGGATATACTAAACATTGATGTACAACATCATTTCTGCTGACTGCAGCAATACCTGAAAAACAGTTTAATGTCCAAGTCTAAAGCATTAACAAAAAGGCTCCACTTCTAGAGAGCCAACTAAGAATTGGAAAGAGGGAGAGACAGAAGGCTTCTAAACAGGACATCACCTCACAAAATATTCCAAAATCCCTAACAAGACTTGGAGTACATCATCATTTTACACAGTCAAAACATATACAAGCAACAAATCCATTCTCTTCACCATGTGTGAAAGAAGCTGTGCTTAGCATCTGGCTCTTCTGTTAACTGAATGCTCCCTTTAAGATCAGATTAAACACATACCTGAAAGTCATCAGGAATGGGTCCATATGGAAAACTTATGTTGAGGGCCTTCACGTCATCTCTTTCTCTTAGGTCAGTCCATGGATTATATGCCACTTGGGGTAGTTTTGGTGGGATTTTGGGATCAGGTGCTAGGGGGATTTTATCAGGTGGATATAATTTTAAAAATTCCTGAACAGAATAAAAATCACACAAGTTTAGATTTACACAAAAAATCTTGACAAAAATGCATTCTTCAAGCCTTTTAAAGATGTAAGCCTTCTCTTGCACATCATGCTCCTGGGGCCGACCTCTAGTTCAAATAGGTTTTGAAGACACTTATAGCACAGCTAGATAGATTCTCGATTAACAAAGAGGTGAAAGGTTATTGGGGGTAGATGGAAGGTTACAATCAGATCAGCCAAGATCTTATTGAATGGCGGAGCAGGCTCGAAGGGCCAAGTGGCTTACTCTTGCTCCTAGATCATACATTCGTATGTTTGTACATATTAAACAATGGTGATCTTACTGAAACATATCAGATTCCACAGGCTTGACAGGGTAGATGCTGATCGGGTGTTTCCCCTTCTGGGGGAATCTATAACTAGGGGGAACAGTTTCAGGGTAAAGGCTCTCCCATTTAAAACGGAAGTGAGAAGGAATTTTCTCTCCCATAGGGTTCTTAATCTTTGGGATTCTCTACTCCCAGAGAGCGGTGAAGGTTAGCTCATTTAATATATTCAAGGCTGAGCTAGATTTTTGACCTGCAAGGGAGTCAAGTTTGGGGGAGAGGCAGGATAGTGGAGTTGAGGCCAGGATCAGATCAACCATGATCTTATCGAATGGTGGACCAGGCTCTAGGGGCTGTGTGGCCTTTCTCCTGCTCCTATTTCTTATGTTCTTATGGTTTCCAAGCTTTGTGCCATTCATCATCAGCAGGATCAGATACTAGGTCGTAAAACTCTGTCCTTTCAACCCTATGTGTGTACAAGGCAATAGATTTGAAGAGTGGCCTGCACAATAATAG
Source organism: Carcharodon carcharias (assembly GCF_017639515.1). Classification (NCBI taxonomy): domain Eukaryota; kingdom Metazoa; phylum Chordata; class Chondrichthyes; order Lamniformes; family Lamnidae; genus Carcharodon; species Carcharodon carcharias. The sequence continues at coordinate 160,661,495 of NC_054475.1, read as the reverse complement.
CTCTATAACTAAATGGCCACTACTCTCAGCCCATCAACGAAGCATTTTTGTTCTGAATCAGGTTGATGCCCACAGATTCAATGTTTCTTGCACGAATATAAAATCAGAAATACACACAAACTTTCAGTATTAGCTCCATGTGAAGGCACGCAATTCGTATGGAACATGCCCTGAAACAATTCAGATTTCCAGCTATTTTCACAAAATCTAGGTCGACCCTTCAGTTCAGGGCCAAGGGGGTGCTGCACTGATGAAGGAGCTGCCTTTTGGGGAACTGAGGCCCATCTTTCTCCACAGCAATATTTTGAAAAATAGTAGTGGAATTCTCCTTGGTATCTTGACCAATATTCCTCCCTTGATTAACATTGTTAAAATATTATCTGGTCATTATCATATTACTGTTTGTGGGAGCTCGTGTGCAAATTGGCTGCTACATTTTCTACAGTACAACATAGACTACACTTCAATAGTATCTCATTGGCTGTAAAGAGCTTTACAGACTCATGTCCTGGGGTCGTGAAAGGCAAGTTCCTTTTACCAATAATTAGATCTGCGTTATGTAACGAGCATGAGCTCATTATATTTATACAGCAATCTTTACAGTATTTGTATTGTGCTAATATTACGTGGACAGACAAAACTGTATAATGGACAGCTCCCAAAAATTTTACCGGTCTACGGTGTGGTTACCTTGGGATATTTCAGTGGAATGTGCGGCTTATGATAACCAACAGCCAAAAAGAAAGGGCTTTCCAGGCTTTTTACACTTTTCAGTAACCGAATTGCCTCTTCAGTACTCTGCATATCAGGCAGTGTGCGTTCTGGCATTTCCTCAACATCCACTGGGCAAACTAGGTTTGCATGCTTTTTGCCATCTGGTCCTTTGCAGACCTAGCTGAAGAAAACACTCAGTTAATGCAGTTCTCTTTGTGTCCAACATTCATCTTTTGATTGTCATGGTTCACATCACCTGCAGAACTTTCAATGTTAAATTTTCAGTGCACCAATGTTTATCTTTGCATCAAATATATTATAGCATGGTTAGTTACATCAGCACTGAATTTTTTTTAAAAAAAAAAGAATGGGAAGAGTTCATTTTAAAAAGAGTGGGAAGACTTCATTTAAAAAAAAGCAGGGAGACTTCATCTGAGTGACATCACGAACCACAACACGACGCAAATGCAGGGAAAGCAGCTGATTGGTGAGTAGGATTGCTGTGTATTTATAGTATTTAAAGTAAAAGTAAAGTCTTCAGTTTGCGTTTAGGTCTCTAGTCTTTTTTCCTCTCCTTTTCTTAAAAATAGCTTGTTAAGTATAAGATTGATACTAGTGTAAAAAAATAATTGCAAGAAAGTGTAAAGAGCAGGAGATTCTTCAAGTGTAAAATGCAGGGATGCTAGAGTAATTAATTAAAAAACTAAATAAAATATGATAGCGATGGCAGGATGGGTGATGTGTTGCTGCTGCGGCATGTGCGAGTTGCTGGACACCAAGGTGATCCAGAGTGAACACATCTGTAGCAAGTGTTTGCAGCTTGAACAGCTTCAGATGCAAATGAGCTGGAGTCTGAACAGCAGACATTGTGCCACATCAGGGGAGGGGGAAAGGTACCTGGGAACTTTGCTCCAGGAGACGGTCACACCCCTCAGATTGGGTAATTAGATTTGTGATCAGGGACAGGAGGGTGTGACTTCAGGTGATAGCGGTATGGGGATGCAGGGGGTAGCGTTCGAGGAGCCTCGGCCCCTGCAATTGTCCAACAGTTACAAGGTTCTTGCAAGCTGTGTGGACGAGAGCAGAGACTGCAGGGAGGATGAGCGAACTGACCACAGTACTGTGGTGCAGGGAACCTTTCAAGTGGGGGGAGGAAATAGCAACGTAGTCCATGGTAGGGGACAGTGTAATTATGGGGATCGATACTGTTCTCTACAGCTATGAGCGTGAATCCCAACGGCTGTGTTGTCTGCCTGGGGCCAGGGTTAAGGACATCTCCTCAGGGCTGGGAGTGGGAGGGGAGGGATCCACTTATTATCATCCATGTTAGTACCTATGGCATTGATAGACCTAGAAAGGAGGTTCTGCTGAAAGAATTTGAACAGTTAGGAGTTAAATTTAAAAAAACAGAACCTCCAAGATAATAATCTCGGGATTAGTACCAGAACCATGGGCAAACTGGCATAGGATAAATAAAGCCAAGGAGTTAAATGCATGGCTCAAAGATTGGTGTGGGAGGAATGGGTTTCAGTTCATGGGGCACTGGCACCAGTACTGGGGTAGAAGGGAGCTGTTCCGCTGGGACGGGCTTCACTTGAACCATGCTAGGACCAGTGTCCTGGCGAATTGAATAACTAGGGCTCCAGAGAGGGCTTTAAACTAAATAGATGTGGGGGGGAGAGGGTTCTGGAGAGGGGATAAGTAGGCTTACAAAGCAAAAGAATATGGCAGCCTTGCAGGGCAGCTGTTTAGGTAATGATTCCGCGAGTGTGACAGGAAGTGACAGAGTTTACAAACATAAAAACACAGCAGCCAATAGGGTCAAAGGGGGAAAAATGGTAGAAAAAGCAAAATTAATGGCTCTTTACTTAAAAGCGCATCCTTTTGGAATAGTATAAATGTATTAACGGCACAAATAGAGGCTAATGGGTATGATCTTACAGCCATTACAGAGACATGGTTACAAGAAGATCAAAGCTGGGAACCAAATATTCGGGGGTATGTGACTTTTCGATAGGGACAGGCAGGAAGGAAAGGGTGGTGGGGTAGTTTTGTTAGTACGAGATGGAATAAGTATGATAGAATGAAAAGATCTTGGATCAGAAGATGTAGAATCCATATGAGTGAAGGTAAGAAATAACAAGGGGAAGAAGACACTGGTGGGAGTAGTCTATAGGCCCCCTAACAGTAGCTTCACTGTGGAAAACAGGGAATAAATCAGGAGATAATGAGGACATGCAAAAAAAGCAGTACATTAATTATGGGTGACTTCAATTTTCATGTAGATTGGGAAAATCAAATTGGCAGAGGTAGCCACAAGCAAAAATTCATAACAGTGTTTTTGGGATAGTTTCCTAGAACAGTATGTTGTGGATCCAACCAGGGATCAGGCTATTTTGGATCTGGTAATGTGCAATGAGGCAGGTTTAATAAATGAACTCAGAGTAAAAGATCCCCTAGGAAACAGTGACCATAACATGCCAGAAATTATCATTCAGTTTGAGAGTGAAAAACTTGGGTCGGAAACAACTGTGCTGAACTTAAATCAGGGTAATTACAAAGGGATGAGGGCAGAGTTGGCTGGAGTGGATTGGGAAAGGAGTTTAGCAGAAGAGACGGTTGATGAACAATGGCAAATGTTTAAGAAAATAGTTCATGACTCACCATGATCACCATGATCATACTGAATGGCGGAGCAGGCTCGAAGGGCCGAATGACCTGCTCCTGCTCCTATTTTCTATGTTTCTATGAGATGGCAGGCTGGGCATTGTTTTAACGTCTCAGCTGAAAGGCAGCGCCTCCAACAGTGCAGCACTACCCCAGCATGGCATTCGGAGCGTCAACCTAGATGTATGCTCAAGTTGAAATATTCTTTATTCTGACTGTTTCATCAAGAACAATTGGAAACATTTTATTGCAAAGAGATCTTCATAATGAGGAAGTGTTCTCCAATAGGATGAATACTGTTCACTAAATTATTGCGCTCTTCTCAATAGCAGCATGTAAACTATACGTTTATTAATCAGGAAATCAGTTTTTGAGTTGGTTTTTATTGACAGAAGTGTAGAAAAAATATCTTTTATCTTTAATCCCATTCCAGGGATTTGAGAATATAATCTAGGCTGACATACCTGGTGCCATTTACTGAGGGAGTGCCGCACCAAAGGAGGTGCCATCTTTCAGCTGAGACATTAAACTGTCTGTCTGTCTGTCCTTGCAGGTGGATTTAGATGATTCCATGGCCACCATTTCGAAGAAGGGCTGGGGAAGGTATTGCAAGCAAGGCTACTTAATAAAATAAAAGCACATGGTGTTGGAGTTAGTATATTAGAATGGATAGAGGATTGGCTGACTATAGAAGACAGAGTTGGGTTAATGGGGGCATCTTCAGGATGGCAACCTGCAACTAATGAAATGCCACAGGGATCAGTGCTGGGGCCTCAATTATTTACAATATATATTAATGACTTGGATGAGGGAAGTGAATGTACTATCGCCAAGTTTGCGGATGTCACAAAAATAGGTGGGAAGTCAAGTGGTGAGGATGATGCAAAGAGTTTACAGAGGGATATAGACAGGTTAAGTGAGCGGGCATAAACTTGGCAGATGGAATATAATGCAGGAAAATGTGAGGCTTTGCACTTTGGCAGGAAGAATGGAAGAGCTGAATATTATTTAAATGCAGAAACACTACAGAAAGCTGCAGCACAGAGGGATTTGGGGGTCCTTGTGCATGAATCACAAAAAGCTAGCATACAAGTTCAGCAGGTAATAGAGAAGGCAAATGGAATGTTGGCCTTTATTTCAAAGGAAATGGAGTATAAAAATAGGGAAGTCCTGCTAAAAATATACAAGGCACTAGTTAGACCACACCTAGAATACTGTGAACAATTTTGGTCTCTTTATCTAGGGAAATATATACTGGCATTGGAGACAGTCCAGAGAATGTTCACCAGATTGATCCCGGGTACAGAGAGATTTTCTTATGAGGAGAGGTTGAGTAGGTTGGGCCTGTACTCATTGGAGTTTAGAAGAATGAGAGGTGACATTATTGAAATATATATGATTCTTAGGGGACTTGACAGGGTAGATGCTGAGATACTGTTTCCCCTTGTGGGAGAGTCTAGGACCAGAGGGCATAATCTCAGAGTAAGGGGCTGCCCACTTAAAACAGAGATGAGGAGGAAGTTCTACTCTCAGAAAAAAAAACTTCTGGAAATCTTGTAACTTCCTCCTTATCTGAGGAAAATAGATCAAACATAAACTATACATCTGAGCTCTGATGATGCTCCCTGACTCTGAGCCTACCAGCAGAAACTGTTGGATGCAATTGAGAGAGACAGAATTAATCTAAATGTGGAGACGCAGGGATTAATCAAGGACAGTCAGTGTGGTTTTGTTAAGGGGAGGTCATGTCTGACCAATTTGATTGAATTTTTCAAAGAGGTGACCAGGTGTATAGATGAGGGCAATGCATTTGATGTAGTCTACTTGGACTTCAACAAGGCTTTTGATAAGGTCCCACATGGGAGACTGATAACGAAGGTAAGAACCCATGGGATCCATGGCAATTTGGCAAATTGGATCCAGAATTGGCTGAGTGGCAGGAAGCAGAGGGCGATGGTCGAGGGGTGTTTTTGAGACTGGATGCCTGTGTCCAGTGGGGTTCCACTGGGATCAGTATTGCTATTTGCTGTTTGTGGTATATATAAATGATTTAAACTTGAATATAGGAGGGTTGATCAATAAGTTCACAGATGACACGAAAATTGGTGGGGTGGTAAATAGTGAGGAGGATAGCCTTAGATTACAGGAGGATATAGATGGACTGGTCAGATGGGCTGTTTAGTGGCAAATGGAATTTAATCTGGATAAGTGTAAGGTGATGCACTTGGGCAGGACAAACAAGGCACGGGAATACACGATGAATGGTAGGACTCTGGGAAGTACCAAGGATCAGAGGGACCTTGGTGTGCATATCCACTGCTGGTCCCTTAAGGTACCAGGACAGGTAGATAAGTTGGTTAAGGAGGCATATGGGATACTTACCTATACTAGCAGAGGCACAGAATATAAGAGCAGGAAGGTTATGCTGGAACTGTATAAAATGTTGGTTAGGCCACAGCTAGAATATTGCATGCAGTTCTGGAATCCGCATTACAGGAAGGATGTGATTGCAATAGAGTGCAGAGGAAATTTACCAGAATGTTGCCTGGGCTGGAAAGTTTTAGTTATGAGGAAAAATTGGAGAGACTGGGGTTATTTTCCGTATAGCAGAGGAGATTGAGGGGGGACATGACTGAGGTGTATAAAATAATGAGGGGCATAGATAGGGTAGACAGGAAGGAACTTTTCCCCTTGGTAGAAGGATCAATAACCAGGGGGCATAGATTTAAGTTAAGGGGCAGGAGGTTTAGAGGGGGTATGGGAAAGAATTTTTTCACCCAGACTGTGGTGAGAATCTGGAACTCACTGCCTGAAAGGGTGGTAGAGGCAGAAACCCTCATAACAGTTAAGAGGTATTTGTATGTGCACTTGCGATACCATAGCATACAAGGCTATGGGCCTCGTGCTAGAAAATGGGATTAGAATAGTTAGGTCCTTGTTTGACCAGCGCAGACCCAATGGGCTGAAGGGCCTTTTTCTGTGCTGTACACCTCTACGACTCTATGACAACAAAGATACATCCCAGTGAGGAAGAAGGATTCTAGGAAGGAGATAAACCAACCATGGTTAACCAAGTAAGTTAAGGATAGTATCAAACTGAAAGAAAAAAAACCTACAATGTGGCAAAGCTTAGTGGTAAACCAGGGGATTCGGAAGGTTTTAAAAACCAACAAAAGATGACAAAAAAAAAAGGCAGAATATAAATTTTAAGGGTAAACTCACAAGTGATATAAAAATGGACAGTAAGAGTTTCTTTAAATATATAAAAAGGAAATGAGAGGCCAAAGTGAGCATAGGCCCCTTATAGAATGAGACTGGGGAACCAGGAAATGGCAGGGGAGTTGAATAAATACTTTGTATTAGTCCTCGTGGTGGAAGACACTAATAGCATTCCAAAAATATCAAATAATCAATTGGCTAAAAGGGGGGAGAGGGGCCAGCAGGGAGGAAATGAATATAATAACTATCACTAGAGAAAAGGTATTAGGCAAACTAATGGGGCTAAAGGCCAATAAGTCCCCGGACCTGATGGTTTGCATCCTAGAATACTAAAGGAAGTAGCTACAGAGATAGTGGATGCACTGGTAGTAATCTTCCAAGAATCCTTAGATTCTGGAAAAGTCCCAGAGGATTGGAAAACTGCCAATGTAACACTCTTATTCAAAAAGGAAGGGAGACAAAAAAAGGTAACTTAAGAACATAAAAACATAAGAACTAGGAGCAGGAGTAGGCAATTCAGCCCCTCGAGCCTGCCCCACCATTCAATACGATCATGGCTGATCTCATTTTGGCCTCAACTCCAATTTCCCGCCCTCTCCCCATAACCTTTCAACCCATTACTAATTGAAAATCTGTCTATCTCCTCCTTAAATTTATTCAACATCCCAGCATTCACTGCACTCTGAGGTAGTGAATTCCACAGATCCTCGACCTTTAAGAAAAGTAATTCCTCCTCATCTCTAATTTAAATCTACCACCCCTTAGCCTAAAACTATGGCCTCTCACTCTGGAATGCCCCACAAGGGGAAACATCCACTCCACGTCTACTTTGTCTATCCCCTTTAACATCTTATATAGCTCAATTAGATCTCCTCTCATCCTTCTAAACTCTAGCGAGTATAGGCCTAAATTGCTCGATCTCTCCTCATAAGACAAGCCCTGCATCTCTGGAATCAATCTAGTGAAGCTCCTCTGAACCGGCTCCAATGGAACTACATCCTTCCTCAAGTAAGGGGACCAAAACTGTGCACAGGTGCGGTCCCACCAATGCCTTGTACAGTTGCCACAGTGCTTCGCTGTTTTTATACTCTATTCCTTTAGCAATAAATGCCAAAATTCCATTTTCCTTCCTTATTACCTGCTGTACCTACATACTAGCTTTCAGCGATTCATGCACGAGGACACCCAGATCCCTCTGCACTGAAGCATTCTGAAGTTTCTCTCCATTTAAATAATAAGTCGCCTTTTTATTCTTCCGACCAAAATGGATAGCCTCACACTTATCCACGTTAAACTCCTCCTGCCAAATTTTGGCCCATTCACCTAACCTGTCCATATCCATTTGTAAATTTCTTATTTCTTCCTTGCAACTTACTTTCCCACCTATTTTGGTGTCATCTGCAAATTTAGCAATAGTACCTTCTATCCCTAAATCCAAGTCATTAATATAGATTGTAAATAGTTGGGGCCCAAGGACCGAACCCTGAGGTACCCCACTAGTTACAGCTTGCCATCCAGAGTCATTTATCTTGACTCTCTGCTTTCTGTTGGTTAGCCAATCCTTTATCCAAGCTAACATATTACCCCTAACTCCATGTGATCTTATCTATTGGTAACTATAGACCAGTTAGCTTAACATCCATCATGAGTAAAATGTTCGAGGCTATTATAAAATATACAATAGCAGTGCATTTAGAAATGCATAATATAATCAAGCAGTCAGCGTTGCTTCATAAAGGGGAAATCACGCCTGACAAATTTATTAGAGTTCTTTGAGGAGGTAACGAGCAGAATGGATAAAGGGGAACTAGTAGATGCAATATATTTGGATTTCCAAAAGGTGTTCGATAAGGTACCACACACAAGGCTACATAATAAGGTAAGAGCCCATGGTGTTGGGGGTAGTATATTGGCATGGATAGAGGATTGGCCAACTAATAGAAGACAGAGAGTTAGGATAAGGGGAGCATTTTCAGGATGGCAACCTGTAACTAGTGGTGTGCCACAATTATTTACAATATATATTAATGACTTGGATGGATGAGGGAAGTGAATGTACTGTCACCAAGTTTGTGGATGGCACAAAAATAGGTGGGAAGGCAAGTGGTGAGGATGGCGCAAGGAGACTACAGAAGGATGTGGACGGGTTAAGTGAGTGGGCAAAAACTTGGCAGCTGGAATGTAATGTGGGGAAATTGAGGTTATGCATTTTGGCAGGAAGAAGGGGAGCTAAATGTTATTTAAATGAAGAAAGACTGCAGAAAGCTACAGCGCAGGAGGGTTTGGGAGTCCTCGCTCGTGCATGAATCACAAAAAGCTAGCATACAAGTTCAACAGATAATAGGGAAGGCAAGTGGAATGTTGCCCTTTATTTCAAAGGAAATGGAGTATAAAAATAGGGAAGTCTTGCTAAAAATATACAAGTTAGTAGTTAGACCACACCTAGAATACTGTGAACAGTTTTGGTCCCCTTACCCAAGGAAAGATATACTGGCATTGGAGGCAGTCCAGAGAAGGTTCACTAGGTTGATTCCAGGTATGGAGGGGTTTTTTTATGAGGAGAGGTTGATAAGGTTGGGCCTGTACTCACTGGAGTTTAGAAGAATGAGAGGCGACCTTTTTGAAACATGTAAGATTCTTAGGGGGCTTGACAGGGTTGATGCTGAGAGACTGTTTCCCCTTCTGGGAGAGTCCAGGACCAGAGGGTATAATCTCAGCGTAAGGGGTCACCCATTTAAGGCAGGGATAAGGAGGAATTTCTTCTCTCAGAGGGTGGTGAATCTGTGGAATTCTTTACCACAGAGGGCTGTAGAGGCTGGGCCGTTAAGTATATTCAAGGCTGGGATAGACAGATTTTTAATCAGTAAGGGAATCAAAGGTTATGGGGAAAAGAAAGAAAAGTGGATTGAGGATTATCAGATCAGCCATGATCTCATTAAATGGCGGAGCAGACTCGATGGGCCAAATGGCCTACTTCTGTTCCTACATCTTATGGTCTTACGGAATTCTTCAGAAGAACCTGAAAAGGACAGCTTCTTGTCTTTAGAATACATTAAATGTGGTCACAGCTAAATACATTGCTGTCACTTGCTCAGTGTTACTCACACATAGCCACATATACAAGCAAAGTCATGGGGAAAATGGGACAGCAGGAAACTTAATCTTTCCCATTATACACTGCATGATTCTTAGGGAAATTATTCTGGCTGGCAAAATATCGAGCAATACAATCAAATAAAGATGAAGTTAATGAACCCTCACTCTGAAGCAAAGACATCAACTGCATCAGTGCTGCCAAATCTGCCTCCAACATTTGGGATACGAGCTATGATCTATGAAGATGAGATGATTTATCAGCATTCCACTCCAACAGACCCAAGACCAGATTTCCTCAATATGGGTGATCACCTTGGTATTGAAAGACTAAAGGAACATTATCAAAGTCAGCATAATGTGTGGCGTATGATGCCCATGTCCTGCTAGGTGTCATAGGTCACGGGTTTGGGACATACTGCTGAAGAAGCCTTGGCTTACGTTTGACTCAAATCCACACTGATTGACTCAATGACCTCAGCACCACAGTCTGAATCACCTTCACCCCCTTCACTAACATAACAGTTAAGTGTTACCTTTGCGTTTTTATATTTCTGTGTTGAAGGATGAAACGGAGGAATGGACCAGCTGTAAGGATAATCATCTGTATGATTGGATACAATCCCTGAAAGATGAGGGACATTGCAGTTAAGTTTAACATTGTTGATCATGCTCAGAGATTATATTAAAATAAAACACATCAAAGGCACAAACATTTTGAGATGTTAGTCTTTTGTGCCAGGTCACTGGTATTGTAAGTAAAGAAAGCAAAGGTAATGGCATAGTGGTCTTGTAGCTGGACTAGTAACCATAAGTGCCAGGGTAATGCTCAAGGGACCTGGGTTCAAGTCTAGCCATGGCAGATGGTAGAATTTGAATTTAATAAAAATCTAGAATTAAAAGTCTATGATGACTACAAAACCATTGTCGATTGTTCTAAAAACCCTTCTGGTTCACTCATGCCCTTTAGGGAAGGAAACCTGCCTACATGTGACTCCAGATCCACAGTAATGTGGTTGGTTCTTAAATGCCCTGTGCAGTGGCCTAGCAGTGTATAAAACCTCTACGAAGACTCAAAAAAGGAATAAAACCAGACGGACCAACTGACATTGACCTAAGCACTGGAAATGACAACCGCAAACTCAGCCCTGTTAATAAATTTAACATCTAGGGGCTAGTGCCAAAATTGGGAGAGTTGTCTCACAGACTAGGCAAACAACAGCCTGACATTGTCATTCTCACTGAATCATATCTTACAGATAATGTCCCAGGCACTACCATCATCATTCCTGGGTGTCCTGTTCTACCAGCAGGATAGAGCCAACTGAGGCGGCAGCACAGTGTATACAGTCAGGAGGGAGTTGCTCTGGGAGTCCTCAACATCGACTCCGGACCCCGTGACATCAGGTCAAACATGGGCAAAAAAACCTCCTGCTGAATGCCACGTACTGCCCTCCCCGAATCAGTGTTCCTCCATGTTGAGCATCACTTGGAAGAAGTACTGAGCGGTGATAAGGGCACAGAATGTATGAGGGACTTCAATGTCCATGTGCTCGGTAGCACAACTACTGATTGAGCTGGCCGAGTCCAAAAGGAAATAGCTGCTAGACTGGGTCTATGGCAGGTGTTGAGGGAACCAACAAGAGGGAAAAACATACTTGACCTTGTCCTCACCAACCTTCCTGCCACAGATGCATCTGTCCAGGACAGCATTGGTCGGAGTGACCACTGTACAGCCACTGTGGAGACTGTGAAGTCACGTCTTCACACTGAGGATGCCCTCTACTGTGTTGCGTGACACTACCACCATACTAAATGGGACAGATTTCGAACAGATCTAGCAACTCAAGACGAGGCATCTGTTAGTGTGCGCCATCAGCAGCAGCAGAATTGTACCCGAACACAATCTGCCATCTCATGGCCCAGCATATCCCCCACTCTACCTTACCATCAAGCCAGAGGATCGACTCTGGTTCAATGAAGAGTGCAGGAGGTCATGCCAGGAGCAGCACCAGGCATATCTAAAAATACCTGGTGAAGCTATAACACAGGACTACTTGTGTGCCAACAGCATAAGCAGCAAGTGATAGACAGAGCTAAGCAATCACACAACCAACAGATCAGATCTAAGCTCTACAGTCCTGCCACATCCAGTCATGAATGGTGGTGGACATTTAAACAACTCAATGGAGGAGGAGGCTCCACAAATATCCCCATCCTCAATGATGGGGGAGCCCAGCACAGCAGTGCAAAAGATAAGGCTGAAGCATTGCTACAATCTTCAGCCTGAAGTGCCAAATGGATGATCCATATCAGCCTCCTCCGGAGGTCCCCATCATCACAGATGCCAGTCTTCAGCCAATTCGATTCACTGCACATGATATCAAGAAATGGCTGAAGCTATGGGCCCTGATAATATTCTAGCAACAGTACTGAAAACCTCTGCTCCAGAACTTGCCACACTCCTAGCTAAGCTGTTCCAACACAGCTACAACACTGGCACCTACCCGGCTAAATGGAAAATTGCCCAGATATGTCCTGTAAACATGCAGGACAAATCCAACTTGGCCAATTACCGTCCCATCAGTATACTCTCAATCATCTGTAAAGTAATGGAAAGGGTCATCAACAGTGTTATCAAGCGGCACTTGCTTAGCAATAACCTACTCACTGATGCCCAGTTTGGGTCCTGCCAAGGCCACTCAGCTCCTGACCTCATTACAGCCTTGGTTCAAACATGGACAAAATAGCTGAACTCCCAAGGTGAGGTGAGAGTGTCTGCCCTTGACACTAAGGCCACATTTGACCAAGTGTGGCATCAAGGAGCCCTCACAAAACTGGAGTTAATGGGAATCAGGGGGAAAACTCTCCGCAGGTTGGATTCATATCTAGCACAAAGGAAGATGGTTGTGGTTGTTGGAGGTCAGTCATCTCAGCTTCAGGACATCACTGCAGGAGTTCCTCAGGGTAGTGTCCTCAGCCCAACCACCTTCAGCTGCTTCATCAATGAGCTTCCTTCGATCATAAGGTCAGAAGTGGGGATGTTTGTTGATGATTGCACAATGTTCAGCACCATCCGTGACTCCTCAGATACTAAAGCAGTCCATGTCCAAATGCAGCAAGACCTGGATAATATCCAGGTTTGGGCTGACAAGTGGCAAGTAACATTAGCACCACACAAGTGGCAGGCAATGACCCTCTCCACCAAGAGAGAATCTAACCCTCACTCCTTGACATTCAGTGGCATTACCATCACTGAATCTCCCACTATCAACAGTTTGGGGGTTACCATTGAGCAAAAAGTGAACTGGACTAGCCATATAAATACTGTGGCTACAAGAGCAGGTCAGAGACTAGGAATTCTGCTACGAGTAACTCATTTCCTGACTCCCCAAAGCCTGTCCACCATCTACAAAGCACAAGTCAGGAGTGTGATGGAATACTCCCCACTTGCCTGGATGAGTGGAGCTCCCACAACACTCAAGGAACTTGATACCATTCCAGGACAAAGCAGCCTGCTTGATTGGCACCACATCCACAAACATTCAGTCCTTCCATCACCAACACACACAGGAGCAGCAGTGTGTACCATCTACAAGATGCATTGCAAGACTTCACCAAGGCTCCTTAGTCAGCACCTTCCAAACCCACGATCACTACCATCTAGAAGGACAAGGGCAGCAGCTAGATGGGAACACCACCACCTGGAAATTCCCCTCCAAGCCATTCACTATCCTGATTTGGAAATATATCGCCGTTCCTTCACTGTCGCTGGGTCAAAATCCTGGAACTCCCTCCCTAACAGCACTGTGGTTGTACCTACACCACATGGACTGCAGCGGTTCAGGAAGGCAGCTCACCACCACCTTCTCAAGGGCAAATAGGGATGGGCAATAAATGCTGGCCCAGCTAGTGAAGCCCAGATTCTGTGAATGAATAAAGAAAAAGCAAATTTTGATTTACTCCACGTGATATCAAGAAATGGCCGAAGGCACTGGAGACTGAAAAGGCTATTGTCCCTCAAAATGTCCGACAATAATACTGAAGATCTGTGATCCAGAATTAACCACACCCATAGCCAAGTTGTTCTAGTACAGTTACAACACTGTCATCTACCCAACAATGCAAAAAATTGTCCAGGATTGTGCTTCCACAAAAGGGAAGACAAGTCCAATCTGACCAATTATTGCCCCATCAGTCAACTCTTGATCATCAACAGTGATGGAAGGGTACAGCGTGGATTTACCAGAATGACATTGGATCGAAAAGGGAAAAAAACAAACTTCGATTCCCTTCAGTATGCGAGATTAAGGGGTGATCTAACTGATGTATTTAAATAATCTTAGAGTCATATCCTTCAGGACAATATTTTATTTTAAAATATGGAAAGACAATGCATTACCTGGATTCTTGGAACACTTGGAAACTGAGCTGGATTTTTTTTAATGGGTCATAAGTTCACCTTTGGACTGAGAGCAAGCCTGCCTGTTCTAAGTAATCACTTGACCAGCATGGTACTTGAGCGGGAAGAGCTATTTGCTTGTTTGCACTGCAATCATTTTAATGGATGGGGAAAAATCATCTGGTTTAAAGGCAAAGGCTAGTGATTTACTGGAAATCACATGACAGAGATAAGCTTTAAGTTTTGAATGTGTTTTTTTAAACTCAGCCTGGAATGAACTGAGAAAGTGAAGCTGCCCAGCTCGCACTCTTCATGTCTTGCCTGAAATAGGGTGGTTATCAGTATCCAGCTAAGAATCCTAAGAATCCACATCTCAGTGGGACTTGTCTATCTTTGGAAACATGAGAGACTGAGACGGGCAAAGTCAGCATGGTTTCATCAAGGGGAGGTCATGCCTGACAAATCTGTTAGAATTCTTTGAGGAGGTAATGAGTAGGTTAGACAAAGGAGAGCCAATGGATGTTATCTACTTGGACTTCCAGAAGGCCTTTGACAAGGTGCCGCACAGGAGGCTGCTCAGTAAGATAAGAGCCCATGGTGTTAGAGGCAAGGTACTAGCATGGATAGAAGATTGGCTGTCTGGCAGGAGGCAGAGAGTGGGGATAAAGGGGTCCTTCTCAGGATAGCGACCGGTGACTAATGGAGTTCCACAGGGGTCAGTGTTGGGACCACAACTTTTCACTTTATACATTAATGATCTAAATGAAGGAACTGAGGGCATCCTGGCTAAGTTTGCAGATGATACAAAGACAGGTGGAGGGACAGGTAGTATTGAGGAGGTGGGGAGGCTGCAGAAGGATTTGGACAGGTTAGGAGAATGGGCAAAGAAATGGCAGATGGAATACAACGTGGGGAAGTGTGAGGTCATGCACTTTGGTAGGAAGAATAGAGGCATAGACTATTTTCTAAATGGAGAGAGAACTCAGAAATCTGGAGTGCAAAGGGACTTGGGAGTCCTAGTCCAGGATTCTCTTAAGGTTAACTTGCAGGTTGACGCAGTAGTTAGGAAGGCAAATGCAATGTTGGCATTTATTTCAAGAGGACTAGAATATAAAAGTAGGGATGTGCTGCTGAGGCTTTATAAGGCTCTGGTCAGACCACATTTAGAATATTGTGAGCAATTTTGGGCCCTGTATCTCAGGAAGGATGTGCTGGCCCTGGAGAGGGTCCAGAGGAGGTTCACGAGAATGATCCCAGGAATGAAAGGCTTAACATATGAGGAACATTTGAGGACTCTGGGTCTATACTCGATGGAGTTTAGAAGGATGAGGGGGGATCTGATTGAAACTTACAGAATACTGAAAGGCCTGGATAGAGTGGACATGGGGAAGATGTTTCCATTAGTAGGAGAGACTAGGACTCGAGGGCACAGCCTCAGAGTAAAGGGAAGACCTTTTAGAACAGAGATGAGGAGAAACTTCTTTAGCCAGAGAGTGGTGAATCTATGGAATTCATTGCCACAGAAGGCTGTGGAGACCAGGTCATTGAGTGTATTTAAGACTGAGATAGATAGGTTCTTGACTGGTAATGGGATCAAAGGTTACGGGGAGAAGACGGGAGAATAGGGTTGAGAAACTTATCAGCCATGATTGAATGGCGGAGCAGACTCGATGGGCCGAATGGCCTAATTTCTGCTCCTATGTCTTATGGTCTTATTCTCCTCTATGCCTAAGCTTTATTAATGAGAACTTCCAAACATCTACTGCGACCAACAGCCTGTCTTCACACGAGGGAGCTCTAGACTGACAGCGTCGAAACCCTGCAAACTTTACCCTTTATTTTATAAAGTATTTTTTCCAACTGCTCATCTCTGCAAAGGCTCTATGTGTTCATCCTTTGTTTGTTCGTGTGTGTTCAAGTTTGTGTATGTGTGTATGTGCTGGGGAATTTTAAAAGGGATAGATAATTATACTTCCAGATTACAATTGTCTGTTAACCAGCTCAACTTGTTTTAAAAAAATAAGTTTTGTTTTATAATAAATCAATCATTCTGAGTTTGTTGAAAGAAGCCTGGTTAAAGTCTCTGTTATTCTGTGTCTAACAGTCGCGAAGGTAAATCATTAGCCATTTTGGTGAGTGAATTAAACTTTAAAACTAATGGTGCGGCCTGTAGAGCATTGGAACTAGATGAGCTTCTCACTCCTCCCATCCCGGTCGTAACAATAATCAAACGAGTTAACAGGATCGAAAGATAGAAATCATTTTCCCTGGTGGTGGGAGAGCCCATAGCCAGGGGACATAATCTTAAAATCAGAGTTAGGCCAGTCAGGTGTGATGTCAGGAAGCACTCCTACACGCAAAGGGCAGTTGAAATCCAAAACATTTTTCCCTAAAAACATTGTTCAGGGTGTGATGGGCTGGGGTGGGGTGGTGGGGTAGGGGAGGAGGTCAATTGAAAATTTCAAAGCTGACATTGCTAAAATTGTTTTGGGCGAGGGTACGAAAATAGACATTTCAAGAAAGATTCCCAAAAGAGCCCACAAAGATACAAGAGCAAATTTTAACACCCAAAGCAGGCGGGTTTGACTTGCTTGAGAAGTTAAATTTTAAAAAATTTCAAACCTGATCACAAGCCATCCATTTCTATTTTTAACTGTGGCGGGACAGGACAACCAATCCTCTCTCAGGGGCAGTCCCTCATTTAAATATTTTAATGAAACTGCGTGCCTAAAACTTTGACCCAGGTCTCCTGGTTGTCAGATGGTCGTATCTTGGAAGCTCTACTGTGGGGCCCTTTAGAAGTCCCTACGCACGGACCACGCGGGAATTGTTCAGGATGCTTCAGCTTCCGCTGGAGAACACCCCTGTGGCTGGAAACCTCCAAAACTCTGAGTTAAAGTCAGAGACTTTGGATGGTTCGACCCTCTTAGCAAAATAGTTACCCGGGAAAAGTTGCTAGAATCATGTCTCTCAGGACCGAAGTTTTCTTTTACAAAGTAAAAGGATTTCGCTTGATCTGTATGTGGTTGCTAATCTGGGATTGTTTTTAAAAGGTCATAAATTCACCTTGGAACTGTCAACAAACGGGCCTCTTCCCCCCAAAAAAAAATCACCTGACCTCTCTGGTACTTGAGAAGGAGCTGTTTGTTGGTGTTGAGCTGAAAAGCACTTTAATTAATGATAAGCTGGGAGAAAAAGAGGCAATCAGATGGGAGAGAGGGAAAAAATATAAGTTGGGAACCTAGAGATAAAAACAAAAAACTGCGGATGCTGGAAATCCAAAACAAAAACAGAATTACCTGGAAAAACTCAGCCGGTCTGGCAGCATCAGCGGAGAAGAAAAGAGTTGATGTTTCGAGTCCTCATGACCCTTCAACAGAACTGAGCGAATATAAGGAGAAGGGTGAAATATAAGTTGGTTTAAGGGATCGTTCCCTCCGGGACACCCTGGTCCACTCCTCCATCACCTCTTACTCCTCAACCCCCACCTATGGCACCACCCCATGCCCACGCAAAAGATGCAAACCTGCCCCTTCACTTCCTCTCTCCTCATCATCCAAGGGCCCAAACACTCCTGTCAAGTGAAGCAGCATTTCACTTGCATTTCCCCCAACTTAATCTACTGCATTCATTGCTCCCAATGCGGTCTCCTCTACATTGGAGAGACCAAACGTAAACTGGGCGATCGCTTTGCAGAACACCTGCGGTCTGTCCGCAAGAATAACCCAAACCTCCCTGTCGCTTGCCATTTTAACACTCCACCCTGCTCTCTTGCCCACATGTCTGTCCTTGGCTTGCTGCATTGTTCCAGTGAAGCCCAACGCAAACTGAAGGAACAGCACCTCATCTTCCGACTAGGGACTTTACAGCCTTCCGGACTGAATATTGAATTCAACAACCTTAGATCTTGAACTCCATCCTCCATCCCCACCCCCTTTCTGTTTCTTCCTCCTTCCTTTTGCTTTTTCCAATAATTTATATAGATTTTTCTTTTCCCACCTATTTCCATTATTTTTAAACCTTTTATGCCCCGCTAGTCTTTCCACCCCACCCCCACTAGAGCTGTACCTTGAGTGCCCTACCATCCATTCTTAATTAGCACATTCATTTAGATAATATCACCAACTTCAACACCTCTGTGTTCTTTTGTCTGTGACATCTTTTGATCATCTGCTCCTATCACTGCTTGTTTGTCCCTACAACCACACCACCCCCCTCCACTTCTCTCGCCCTCCCCCAACCCCCGCCCCACCTTAAACCAACTTGTATTTCACCCCTCTCCTTATATTCGCTCAGTTCTGTGGAAGGGTCATGAGGACTCAAAACGTCAACTCTTTTCTTCTCCACCGATGCTGCCAGACCTGCTGAGTTTTTCCAGGTAATTCTGTTTTTGTTTAAGTTCTGAACCTGCTTGTTTGGAAGGCGATTTTGCTGGAGGACACGCTACCTTGACTGGCTCCATCTCCCTACCTCGCCTATAATTGTGAGAACCCTCATCTGAATGTAACCAGTCTACATTTCGACCTGCAAAACTGAGACCAGTGGTGAGAACTTCCAGGCATCTGCTGGGACCAACGGCCTGTTTTCACATGAGAGAACTCCAAGTTGACAGCGTTGAGACCCTGTGGACTTTATCCTTTACTTTATAACGCTCATCCTCCAAAGTCCATCTCTGCAATGAGACTCTATCTGTTTGTCCTTTGTTTGCTTGTGTCTGTGTGTGGGCTGAGGGAATTCTTTAGGAAGAGATAGATAGTTATACTTCCTGATTACAAATGTGTGCTAACCAGGACTTGCAACTTGTTAAAATAAGATTTGTTTTAAAATTAATCATTCTGAGTTTTTGAAAGAGACCTGGTCAAAGTCTCTTTTCTTCCAGGTACTAGAGGTATAAGTAAACAATTGGCTCCTCCGGTGAGAAAATTAAACATTTAAATTAATGGTACAGCCTGCGGAGTTATAGGGCTTGATAACTCACACACTCCTCCTATCCAGGCATGACAAAATTGGAAGGATTAAAGCATTTCTAATTCCTGGATTATACTACTGACCCCACTGACCTGCCACTGGAACCTCCCCCCACAGCCCCTGACTACCTTCCCCAATCACCTGACTACCTCCCCACTCACCAACCGCCCAACTACCCCTCCCCGAGCATCTGATCCTCTCCGACCCCCCCCCCCACTGAACCAACCTCTCCGCTCCTCCAAGATAGCTACACCCCCCAACAACCCACCTAGCCACCCCCAACCCCCCTCCCAGCCCCCCAACTACCCCCTGAACATGCCATCTACAATCCCCAACTCCCCCAGCTACCTTCCCCAACACCTCCACGCGAGCCGACTACCTCCCCGCCCACCGACTAACTCCCCCCACCCCTCCCCCCAATTACCCTCCTGACCTCCATGACTACCTTCCCCATCCCCCAGGGCTACCCTTTCCGACTCCCCCAACTACCTTTCCCGACTTTCCAGACAGCCCTCCCTGACTCTCACGACTACCCTTCCCTACTCCCCTCCCCGACTCTCACGAATACCCCCTCCCCGACTACCCGATTACCCTCCCTGACCCCCATGACTGCCCTCCCCAACTACCCCAACCACCCTGCACGACTCAGCAACTAACCCCCCACCCCAAGATTATCCTCCCTAACCCCCACCCCTCAACTAACCCCTGACTGAACTATCCCCAAACCTAACTACCTCTCGACAACCCCCTCCCCCGATTACCCCACCCAAATTCCCGGCTACCCACTGAGCTGACTACTCCACCCCAATTACCCTCCCAGCAACCCCCCCCCACCTCTCTTGACTACCCCACTGGCCCACCACCCTCTTTGACTACTCCCATCCTCCAAACTTCCAACTACTCCCACCACCCACTATCCCCCACCCACCAACATCTGACTATAACCCCACCCCTCCACAAGCCCCCACACCTCCTGACCCTCCAACTAACACCCTCCACCCACTATCTCACACCCCCCCCGCGACTCACCCTACCCCCTTACCTTACAAACTTCCCTTCCCTCTGTAGCTTGTCAAAGTACCATTTAAACAAAGGGGCATTTAAACAAAGGGACGTTTAAACTTACCAGCATACGGCAGCTAGTACCATAAACAGGTGGCGTAGCTTGGTCTCCCCCAACGTTAGAAAGGAAGGACCTCCGAACAGCTGTGCTCCACATTTCTCAAGAGGTCCAGTCTGGAAGTCCGGATGAGAAATGTGGAGCTCCAGTTAAGTTAATTAAAAGGGAGAGGGGTGGCAAGCCAATGGTGATTGCCAATCCTTGGAATATTCATCCCAATATCTCTCTCTCGGTTTTAACACGCTCATGGGTGGTTTCGCAGTCCTCAAGAGGAGGAGAGAACAGCTGGATGGAAGGTGTAAGTGCCTTTCCAGCACTGCCTGTGGGCCTAGAGGTGGAGGAATGCTTCACCAAGCTACCAGAGAATTGTTTGGCATTGCATGAACGTTAGATTGTTAAAAAGGTACTCACGCTGTTGAGGTCTTACGTAAACTGTGGTGACCTTAATGGGTATTAACGTACAAATCGCCAGGAACCAGATCCCCTACTACATCATACCCCCCATGTTGAACGCCCTCCCCAGCCTGCAATCACTCGCCACCTTTCTTATTGACTCTTCACTCTGTAATCTTCCGGCAGCTCCCTCTGCAATGTCCATCATGCACAGTCCTTCCTCGCCACATTCTCCCCTCCTCCTGTGATCTCTCTGGCCCCAAGTCTCCCAATTGATGTGATCTCCCTGACCCTAATTAGCCCCTATATCTCCTCATGTGGTGGCCTTGGTTGTCTGAAGGTTGTTAATTATGGCCCTCCACACATCGCCAACTCTGGCAGTCCTTTTCAATTGGCTAATGTCATCCATCCACCTTCTTCTCTGTCTTCCTGGTGCCCTGTTCTCTGCAATATAACCTTCTATGATGTTGACGAACATATTACCTCTGGATCCTCTAGCCACATGTTCAAACAATGACACAACTGCCCCGCCATCAACAAACTCTTCCTCCACACTCTCTGCTCCCTGGTTTACCTGTCTGACAGCCAGCTGGCCTCACAATCTGATTGGTTGCAGCCAGGAAATGGATTCCAGAAATGGTAATTAGGTCTTCCCATTAAATTCTGCAGGGTTCTCCACTCCACCCTCCCCCACCAACCCCCACACCCACAATAACTACCCACTCGTGCTCCCTAACCCACAACCCAGTAAAAATGAGAGCCACGTGTATATTTAAGATTCATTTTGCTGTCAGGCAATAAAACAGTTCAGTCTAAATCTTTGGTCCACAGTAGATGTTAATAGCCTATAGAGCTTTATTCTGCTGTTAACACCTACTCTGGATCAAAGCTTTAGACTTTAATACTATCATTACCAATCCCTATGTCTTGTGTTTCGTGACATTTTTGTCATTTAATCTCTCCTGACCTCCAGCCTATACCTGACCTTTTTTGCTGCACCTGTCCCTCCAAACCTTTATCAACAGCACAAAACCCTCTCTCCAGTTCTGAAGGAGAGTCACATTGGGCTCAAAACACTAACTCTGTGGTTCTCTCCACAGATGCTGCCAGACTTGCTGAGGTTTCCCAGCATTTTCTGTTTTTATTTCAGCCTATTTCTGTGCTGTATCACTGTATGGTCTTCCCTGACGTTTTTACATTGCAGAGACCAGGTCATGCTTCAAGGGTCAAGCTAGTGCTGATCATAAAGGCAGTAAAAGTGCAGGTAATTGTAAGCTATCCATTGGAGAGGACGGAATTACAATGAAGAGCATATCTCCTTGGGGGAGAATGGGGTCACTTCATTCTGTTACTATGACTATAGCTTGAGCATTGTAATGTTTTAATTTGCGTTTGGTTCCATCACCTCAATAAAAAAAGTCTCATCACTGCACAAAAGGCCAGATTTATTACTTTAACAGATATCGAACCCAGGGAGGTGGATAGAGCTTGGCCATGGTCTGACTGAATGGTGGAGCGGGGTCGAGGGACTGGATGGTCTATTCCGGTCCCTGTGCTACGCAGAAGCCGAGATCTTACCTGGATGAAAGACCTTTCCCACTGACAAGGTGAAGTAGCCGTGCATCTTCAAATATTGAGGGAGTGTGGTGTAGTTCCCAGCGTGCGCCCTCCAGTAAGAATTGTGATCATAAAGACGAGTGGTATCAGGTCTGCGACTGGTCAGAAATGATGTCCTGCTGGGCCCACATAAAGCTTGCTGCAACACATTCAAAGAGAAGGGTTACTCGCCATCCTAAAATTTTACTTCAAAATTGGATTAGAAACTTCTCCAAATTTAAGCATTTGGCCAGAAAAAAAAATAACAGTGTGTTAGCATGACTCATTTATTAATAGGCAGATTTGGGGATTAATAAATACGTGGCAAGTTGCAAATCTCCAGAATTTGCTGGTTAATTTACACAGGTACTGCTCGGCCACTTGTTTTGCACAAACAGCATCACATCTCAGCCTCCCTGTTATTTTGAAGAACTTGCAGTTTCCAATTAATTGACCATTAAACTCACCATAGAAAGTTAGGGCTGGAATTGAAAAGCACAAGTACCCTTTTCACCAGAGATAAAAGCAAAAAACTGCGGATACTGGAAATCCAAAACAAAAACAGAAACAGAAATACCTGGAAAAACTCAGCAATTCTGGCAGCATCGGCAGAGAAGAGCACCTCTTTCCTATTTTTACTTAGTTCTGTGGAACGGTCATGAGGACTCGAAACGTCAACTGTGCTCTTCTCCGCCGATGCTGCCAGACCTGCTGAGTTTTTCCAGGTATTTCTGTTTCTGTTACCCTTTTCACCATGTGGTAATTGTTAATTCAACATTCATATCGAAATGTCAGAAGCTCAAAACCCTCTAGGTATAAAAGCATAAAATGCTGGAAAAACTCAGCAAGTCTGCAGCATCTGTGGAGAGCGAAACTGAGTTAATGTTTCGAGTCCGTGTGTCTCTTCTGTTATAAAACATATCCCAAACGTCCATTCAACTTTCTGAGCGCAAGGAGAAATCAGGTTTGGCCTTTCACCTGTGCAGATCTCATGTTTACAGAGCCTCTCATGGCCACCGGGCATCCAAAAACGCTTTATAGCCAATGAAGCACTTTTGAAGTGTAGTTACTGCTGTAATGTAGCAATCACAATAGTCAATTTGCACAGAACAAACTCCCACAAACAGTAATGTCATAATGACCAGATAAACTGTTTTTGTCATGTTGGTTGAGAGACAAATATTGGCCAAGACATTTGGGAAAAGACCTGTGCTCTTCTTTGAAATAGCATCATGGGATGTTTTATACCCGCCTGAGAACAAACAGAGCCTTATATTTAAGTCTCATTCAAAAGACAGCACCTCTGCAGCTTTCCCTCAGTGCCGCATTGAAGTGTCAGTCTGGATTGCTAATAACAGAAGAAGCTATAAATGACTAAAAACAAACTAAAAGTCTCTGGGCTGGGACTTGAACCCATAACCTTCTGACACAGAGGCGACAGAATGCCTCTTGAGCCACCGCTGACAAAATGGAACTATCTTCACCATCCACAGTTTAGGGATGGGAAAATCTGCCAGGGTTCCCACTCCTGACTGATATGTGGACAAGTAGTAAATAGAAAAGAGATTCATTACATTTGGATAGACTTGGACCTTTAGCTTAAACCTTTGGGCTTAAACATGAACAAGCGATGTGGATAAGTGTAGGGTAATGTTTATACAAACTGCAAACGTACATATATAACATGAAAGCCTCAGCCATAGAGCACCAGAAAGGAAAGGATATGGATTTATATTTTGAAATAAAATATTGCAACAGTGCCCTGTTAAATGCATAACTGCTACGCCAGGTTTAGATTTTTTAGATAACAGGGAAATTTTGATTAATGTTTTGATTATCTTTGAGCAGCAAGTTATGATAATCTGGAAGGCACTGACTAAAAAGGTGATGGAAGCAGGCTGAATAGTAATTTTCAAAAGAGAATTGGATAAATATTTGAAGGAGGAAGAAATGCCAGGCTGTGGAGAAAGTACTTTTAGTACCCCACAGTACTGTTTAGATTTACTATTTCAAAAAGATGGTATAATTGGCTGAATGACCCCCTTCTATGCTGTATGACTCTATGAATAAGCTAAGTGGAAAAAGAGGTCACCAGTATTAAAATATGAGTTGAGTTGGCCTGACTAGGCTAGCTGAGACAAAGGCCACTTCTTACATATTATGCCATGTAATTCTATTATAGGTTTTACTAATACAATGCCAACACAAGCCAAAGGGCTTCATCTTTACACACAGCAACTAAACTTACTTGGGCAAATGCATTTTTGAAAACAACACTCTTTGAGGCAAGTTGATCAATATTTGGCGATTTCACAATCGGATCACCATAGCATCCCAGACTAGTGCGCAGATCATCAGCAATAATCAAGAGAACATTCATCTTCCCTGATGGCAGAAAAAGTTTAATATTAGTAATTTAATGCTACTTGGACTCAATATGAACATCGAGCAATTCTAATCAAAAACTCTGAGCGGATTAGCAGTAACAATTTTTGAGAACATTTTTGATGAGTGCAATAATGAAATGGGGGTAAAATTGCTTTCCAGTATTAGCATAAAACGGGTTGATGATTCACTTTCTTTGCCACAGGTGCCTACTGGGTAGTTCATAATATGGGCTGCTGCCTTACTATCTTCCACTTAGCATTATTACAGAAGACCAATTTCACCTTCAGTGTGTCAGTGGAACTTGACAACCAACACCACATAGAATTTTTGACACAAAATCTGTAATTTCATCAATGAATTGATATTAAACTAGGACAGTTCTAACAATACCAGAATTGGCTAGTTCTGCCAGTTGTTGAGAGAAGTGAACACATTTAGACCACTTGACTGATAACTGGTAATGTGCCGGAAGAAAGATTAAAAATAAGATTTCTGAGATTTCAAACAATTGGAGCTTCTTTTGTCCCTCATTTGTCGGTTTCAGTGTGTGTGACATTTCCAATTAATCAACAAGTCATGCACGAGTTTAAATCCAAGGTGAGAAAAACTGTCAAATATCACTTTCATATAAAGGTGTGGTCACAAAAGTTGTCATCCCAACCCAACTGTGTGCAGCTGATAACACTTTAGGTTATCAAAAGCTAACAGTGATAGTTTTCATAGAATCATACAGCACACGGGGAGTATTCAGCCTATCTTGCCTGTGCCAGCCCTTTGAGAGAAATATCCAGTTAGTCCCAATCCCTGGCCTTTTCCCCATAGCCCTGCAATTTTTTTTATTTTTCGAGAAAAACCTGTTTCTTACTGATTGTATCCATTTTGCATCAGTTGCTCCACAACCAAAGGAAAAAAATCATAGCGCGGCAGAAGCAGAGATTTAGAATGTGTCAAATTAGGAAATGTAGCGTTGCATCTGTTCATATTTCAGATAGCCAGCATAATGAAAATTAAAGACTGGCTTCAGATTTAAATAATGGTTTTCTCTGTGCCAGAAGAGTAACTGATACATGACTCTTTTAACTCAGTTAAGTTTTTGAGATGATTGACCTCCAACAACCACAACCATCTTCACTTGTGCTAGGTATGATCCAACCAGAGGAGAATTTTCCCCCTGATTCCCATTGACTCCAGTTTTGCGAGGGCTCCTTGATGCCACACTCTGTCAAATGCTGCACTGATGTCAAGGACAGGCACTCTCATCTCGGTAGTTCAGCTCTTTTGTCTATGTTTGGACCAAGGCTGTAATGAGGGCAGGAACTGCGTGGCCCTGGCGGAACCCAAGCTAAGCGCCAACGAGCAGGTTATTGCTAAGCACTTGATAGCACTGTCAACAGCATCTTCCATCACCTTGTTGATGATGGAGAGTAGACCAACAACGTAAATGGCCAGGTTGGATTTGTTCTGCTTTTTGTGGACAGGACATACCTGGGCAATTTTCCACATTGCTGGGTAGATGCAAGTGTTGTAGCTGTACTGAACAGCTTGGCTAGGGGTGCGGCAAGTTCTGGAGCAGAAGTCTTTAGTACTCTTGCCGGAATATTGTCAGGGCCCAATAGCCTTTGCAGTATCCAGTGCCTTCAGCCATTTCTTGATATCACATGGAATAAATCAAATTGGCTGAAGACTGGCATCTGCATTGCTGCGGACCTCCTGAAGAGGTGAATTGGTTAAGACCATAAAACATAAGAGCAGAAGTAGGCCATTCGGCCCATCGAGTTTGCTTCGTCATTCAATGAGATCATGGCTGATCTGATAATCCCCAACTCCACTTTCCTGCCTTTTCCCATAACCCTTGATTCCCTTTCTGATTAAAAATGTCTCTCCCAGCCTTGAATATACTTAACGACCCAGCCTCTACAGCCCTCTGTGGTAAAGAATTCCACTGATTCACTATCCTCTGAGAGAAGAAATTCCTCTTCATCTCTGCCTTAAAGGGGTGACCCCTGACTCTGAGATTACGCTCTCTGGTCCCAGAGTCTCCCACAAGGGGAAACAACCTGTCAAGTTAGTTGCTAAATTGTCCAGCATCATTCACGACTAGATGTGGCAAGACTGCAGAGCTCAGATCTGATCCGTTCATTGTGAGATCACTTAGCCCTGTCTTATTGCCAGCTACTTATGCTGTTAGGCATGCAAGTAGTCCTGTGTTGTAGTTTCACCAGACTTACATCTCATTTTTAGGTATGTTTGGTGCTGCTCCTGACATGCCCTCCTGAATTTTTCATTGAACCAGGGTTGATCACCTGGTTTGACGGTAATGGTAGAGTGGGGATATACATGCCATGAGGTTACAGATTGTGACTGTATACAATTCGGCTGCTGGTGGCCCACAGCACCTCATGGATGCCCAGTTTTGAATTGCTAGATCTGTTCGGAATCTATCCCATTTAGCATAGTGGTAGTGCCACACATCATGATGGCGGGTATCCTCAATGTGAAAACAGGACTTTGTCTCAACAAGGACTGTGCAGTGGCAACTCCTACCAATACTGTCATGGACAAATGCATCTGCGACAGGTAGATTGGTGAGGATGAGTTCAAGTAGGTTTTTCCCTCTTGTTGGTCCCCTCACCACCTTCCACAGAGCCAGCCCAGCAGCTATGTCCTTTAGAATTCAGCCAGCTCAGTCAGTAGTGGAGCTACCGAGCCAATCTTGATGATAGACATTAAAGTCCCCCACCCATATTACATTCTGTACTCTTGCCACTCTCAGTGCTTCCTCCAAGTGGTGTTCAATATGGAGGAGCACTGATTCATCAGCTGAGGGAGGATGGTATGTGGTAATCAACAGGTGGTTTCCTTGCCCAGGTTTCAGATTTGACCTGATGCCATGAGACTTGATGGGGTCCGGAGTCAATGTTGAGGACTCTCAGGGCAACTTCCTTCCAACTGTGGAACTATGCCAGCACCTCTGCTGGGTCTGTCCTGCTGGTGGGGCAGCAGCCACCCAGGGATGGTGATAGTGGTGTCCGGGACATTTATTTTTATTCTTTCATGGGATGTGAGTCTTACTGGCAAGGCCAGCATATGTTACCAATCCCTAATGGCCCCTGAACTGAGAGGCTTGCTAGGTCATCTCAGAGGGCAGTTAAGTGCCAACCACATTTCTGTGAATCTAGAGTCAAACAAAGGCCAGACCAGGTAAGGACGGAAGATTTCCTTTACTAAAGGACATTAGAGAACCAGATGGATTTTTTTACAACAATCGGTGATAGTTGTCATGGTCAACATTACTGAGGCTAGCTTTATATTCTAGACTTATTATGCTCTGGTGGAATTTGAACCCATATCCCCACAGTATTAGCCTGGGCCTCTGGATGACTAGTCCAGAACCATACTTCTTTACGCCACTGCCTCTACCAATTCAGTAACAAGTCATCTGCCAAAGAGTTTTCTTTATTGACAAAAGGGTTTTTTGTGTCAGTTACGAACTTAGGAACAAGGAGCAGGAGTAAGCCATTTGGGCCTTTGAGCCTGCTCTGCATAAATGAATGGAAAATAATAAGCTGAGTTTCTTGAATAGAATTTTAACTTCAAGATCTGCAAGATGAAGAGGCAGAATTTTTTTAAGTCTTTTTTCTTCATCACTCTGAATGGGTATAAAATGAGCAGTAGTCAATAAACAGGTTTCAGTCACAATGTGTTAGAAAGTGGGGTCGGATGGGGTGAACTGAATCTCAGTCCCCATTCCCTATTCATCATTCAGTAACCTCCATTATAATTGTATCAATGTTAATTATAGGATTGTGGTGGAGTTCATTTTCCAGGCAACTTTTCTTGGTGGAAACACTGAACTTTATTTACAAGGTAGCAGCAGCAGCTACATGCATGCATCAAGCTCTTCATGTTGAACTAAAGAGGAACTACCTCCTAGAGACTTCCCGTCCTACAAACTGATTGGTTTACACAGATCATGTGATTTTACAACACAGGATTATTTTTAAAGCCGCAGTCCTGCTTTTATCAATACTACAATTGCTACAAGGATCAACCACAGTTAGAAACAGGAACATGAAGCCATTCAGTCCCTCAAGCCTGTTGCACAATTCAATGAGGTCATGGCTAATCTATGATTAACTCCAGTTACCCAACTTGGCCCGATATCCCTTAATACATTTGAATAACAAAGGTCTATCAATCTCAGATATAAAATTAACAGTTGACATATTATAGTCAAGAGTTCCAAACTTCTTTCAATGTAGAAATGTTTCCTAACTTCATTCCTGAAAAGTCATCTCTAATTTTTGGACTATGTGCCCTAGCCCGAGGCTCCCCAACCTGTGGGAATAGTTTCTCTCTATCTACCCTTATTTGTCCCTTAATATTTGATACAGCCCTCTCTCTCTCTTTCTCTCTCTCTCTCTTCTCCCTCCATCCTATCAACAATACTCACTCTCTTGGGTCATGAACAGTGATGTCCATTTAAGTCAGAAACCAGAGCTACACTCAGTCAGTCCAAACTCTTCCTCTTAAAATGCAGAACCACATTTCTCCATGTAGCTCGTGATAAACATCACAGTAAATAACCAACTTTTGGATCCGACCTCTTGCAAGCTCTAAACACCATTCTTTTTCCATGCGGATTATTGGATTGGCAAAGGCAGGGCTTGGGCTTAAACAGAGAGGAATGGGAATGAGTTCAAAGAATATTAAACCAAATAATTTGTTTATCAAGAGATTGGAACTTGCTACCACAAGGAGTGGTTGAGGTGAAGAGTATAAATGCATTTAAGGGGAAGTTAAAAAAGTGCATGAGGAAGAAAGGAGTAGGTAGATATGTTGATAGGGTGAGATGAAGTGAGTGGAGACTCATATGGAACTCGAAACGTCAACTCTTTTCTTCTCCGCCGATGCTGCCAGACCTGCTGAGTTTTTCCAGGTAATTCTGTTTTTGTTTTGGATTTCCAGCATCCGCAGTTTTTTTGTTTTTATTTTTTTACAAATATAAGTATGATTCTAACTGGATAAATGACCTACTTCTGTGCTGTAAATAATGTGCGATACTTCATAATTAAAACTCCTTGTTCTCTACGACTAACAGCTTGCCAACCTAAGCTGCCGGAATACACAACTCAAACACTGATTTTAATAAGGGAGCATTATTATGGCAAAACCCTGGTTCTCTCTGGCTTTGCAGAACACAAGAAACACAAGAACATAAAAAATAGGAGCAGGAGTAGACTTTGTGGCCTATGGGCGTTGAGCCTGCTCGGCCATTCAGTATGTCATGGCTGATCTCGGGTTCAACTCCACTATCCCGCCTGCTCCCCACATCCCTTGATTGCCTGAGACACCAAAATCTGTCTATCCCAGCCTTAAATGAATTCAATGGTGGGCCACTAAAGTGATGGAAGGGGTCATAAACAGTGCAATCAGGCAGCACTTGCTTAGCAACTACTTGCTCACAGATGCTCAGTTTGGGTTCCGCCAGGGCCACTCAGCTTCTGACTTCATTACAGCCTTGGCTCAAACATGGACAAAAGAGCTGAACTCCCGAGATGAGGTGAGAGTGACTGCCCTTGACACCAAAGTAGCATTTGATCGAGTGTGGCATCAAGAAGCCCTAGCAAAACTGGAGTCAATGGGAATCAGGGGGAAAACTCTCCACTGGCTGGAGTCTTACCTAGCACAAAGGAAGATGGTTGTGGTTGTTACAGGTCAGTCATCTCAGCTCCAGGACATCACTGCAGGAGTTCCTCAGGGTAGAGTCCTTGGCCCAACCATCTTCAGCTGCTTCATCAATGACCTTCCTTCAATTAAAAGGTCAGAAGTGGGGGTGTTCCCTGATGATTGCACAATGGGCAACACCATTCATGACTCGTCAGATACTGAAGTAGTCCAAATGCAGCAAGACCTGAACAATATCCAGGCTTGGGCTGACAAGTGGCAAGTAACATTCACGCCACACAAGTGCCAGGTGATGACCATCTCCAACAAGAGAGAATCTAACCCTCACCCCTTGACATTCAATGGCATTACCATCACTGAATCCCCCACTATCAACACCCTGGGGGTTACCATTAACCAGAAACTGAACTGGACTAGCCGTACAAATACTGTGTCTAGAGAGCAGGTCAGAGACTAGGGATCCTGCGGTGAGTAACTTACCTCCTGACTCCCTAAAGTCTGTTCACCATCTACAAGACATAAGTCAGGAGTGTAATGGAATACTCCCCACTTGCCTGGAGGAGTGCAGCTCCCACAACACTCAAGAAGTTTGACAGCATCCAGTACAAAGCAGCCCACTTGATTGGCACCACATCCACAAACATTCACTACCTCTACCACCAATGAACAGTGTCAGCAGTGTATACCATCTACAAGGTGCACTGCAGGAACTCACCAAGGCTCCTTAGGCAGCACCTTCCAAGCCCATGACCACTTCCATCTAGAAGGATAAGGACAGCAGACACGTGGGAACACCACCACCTGGAAATTCCCCTTGAAGCTAATCACCATCCTGGCTTGGAAATATATCACCATTCCTTCACTGTCACTGGGTCAAAATCCTGGAACTCCCTCCCGAACAGCACTTTGGGTGTACCTACACCACAGGGACTGCAGCAGTTCAAGAAAGCAGCTCACCACCACCTTCTCAAGGATAATTTGCGATGGGCAATAAATGCTGGCCCGGCCAGGGAAACCCACATCCTGTAAAATGAATTTTTTTAAACAAGCACCCACAAACGTCTGGGGTAGAACATTCCGAAGACTCACAACCCTTTGAGTGAAGTAATTTCCCTTCATCTCAGTCCTAAATGATCAGCCCCTTATCCTGAGACTGTGCCTCCATGTTTTAAAGTCCCCGACCAGCGGAAACAATCTTTCAGCATCTACCCTATCAAGCCCCTTCAGAATCGTGTACGTTTCAATGTACGACTCCCAGAATTATAGCCCAAAATACTCTTAAAAGGGGCAGGAGGGTGCGCTTCCCCCATGTTCTTGCCCCTGAGGGAAAGGTGCTGGTTTAAGTCGCACTCCAAGGACTTGTGCACAAAATCCAGGTTGACGCTTCCAACACTGTGAGGGAGTGCTGCACTGCCACCAGTGCCTTCCTTTGAATGAGTCATTAAACCAAGGCTCGGGCTGCCCTAGCCAATGGGTGTGAAAGATGCCAGGACGCTATTTCCGAAAGCCGAGGGGCTCTCCTGGTAAACAACCAACGTCACCAAAAAAGCAACACAGCACAGCCGATCAGTTGCACGTTACCACTGCTGGCTGCCCCTGTTCCCTCCATTACAGCAATGACTGCGCCCCAATATCAATTTATGGAGAGTACTGGGGATGTCCTTATGTCTCCTATGTTCTGTTTCTGATGGGCCCACCCCATTCCCCAGTATTCCGTGCTGACGAACTCCATTTGCGAACGGTGGTTCGATTCCAGGTCAGTCCCCAGGGTCAGATCCTGCCCTAAATAAATAAATAAATAAATAAATAAATAAAAATCACCCGATTAAAAGAATCCCAGCCCCGCTACCTTTGTTCCGCACAAAGTCTCGGGTTGCGTCCGCAACGAGCTGCCCGCAACCAACACAACAGGTCAAAGCCACCGCCAACAGCGCTTCTCCAAATCCCCACTTGCGGCTCATCCCGATCGACCTGAAAACCCTCCTTTGCGCCCCCCACGCCCCCGCCTTGCGGAGATTCCGCCCTGGACAAAGGAAAAGCCTGGCTTGTCAGCAAACTCGCAGCTTGAAGGCGGATCTCGACCCAACCAGCCAACCAGCCAACCAGCGGGCGGCTCCCCGCCCTCCCGTCCGGGTGACGAGTCCTCCCTGTCATTCAACTCCAACCCAAATTGGCTCAGGGTGCCGGAAATTGAGGGAGCCCCGGGGCTTTCTTTCATCCGTCGCTGCGAGCCCCGGAGAAATTGCCACCCTCCCGGGCGGACTGGCCGGCGATTGAAATCACTTGGGTCCAACCTGCCTCTGGGAGCCGCCCATTCGGAGATGTCTTGGTTTGAAGTGACAGTGTCGCTGAAGCCCACATGGCGAGCCTTTGACTGTTGCACGTTGGACATGCCAGGCTGCTTGTCCTCCTGAGCACAGAGCACCACAAGACGGAGGAGCAGGAGGAGGCCATTCGGCCCATCGAGTCTGCTCGGGCCGTTCAATGAGACCATGACTGATCTGATAACCCTCAACTCCACTTTCCCGCCTTTTCCCCATAACCCTTGATTCCCTTACTGATTGTTTGGCCCTACAACCACACCAACCCCCTCCACTTCTTTCTCCCCCCCACCCAAACCCTGCCCACCCCCCCCCCCCCCCCCCCCACACACACACACACACACACACCTTAAACCAGCTTATATTTCACCCTTTTCTTGGACTCAAGTTCTGTCGAAGGGTCATGAGGACTCGAAACGTCAACTCTTTTCTTCTCCGCCAACGCTGCCAGACCTGCTGAGTTTTTCCAGGTAATTCTGTTTTTGTTTTGGATTTCCAGCATCCGCAGTTTTTTTGTTTTTATCTCTGATTAAAAATCTGTCTATCTCAGCCTGGAAGATACTCAATGACCCGGCCTCTACAGCCCTCTGCGTTGAAGAATTTTACAGACTCACCACCCTCTGAGAGAAGAAATTCCTCCTCATTTCTATTTTAAATGGGCACCCGCTTATTCTGAGATTGTGCGCTCTGGTACTAGACTCTCCCACAAGGGGAAACCTCTCAGTATCCACCCTGTCAAGACGCTGAAGAATCTTATATGTTTTAATAAGGTCACCTCTCATTCTTCTAAACTCCAATGAGTGCAGGCCCAACCTACCAAACCTCTCCTCATAAAATCCCTCCATACCCGGGATCAACCTCGTGAACCTTCTCTGGACTGCCTCCAATGCCAGAATATTTTTCCTTAGATAAAGGGACCAAAACTAATTCAGGCGAGATTCAAATTTTGTCTTTGCTGGTTTTCACTGGAGTTGTTTCACTCTGCCCAGGCTGCTTTCTGTAATTCACTGTGCTCCTTTGTAGGTAGATTATCACAGCCTGTAACAAGCAAGTCATCTGGAAACTGAGCATCAGTGAAGAAATTGCTATCTCTGATGCTCACATTTCAAAACTTGCTCTAAGGACAGAAATAGCTTGCATTTATATTGTGCCTTTCATCTCCACCCACAGCATGCCCTGAGCATTGCACTGAAAGGGTCAGTCTAGATTTTTGTGTTCATGTCACAGCAGTGGGATTTGAAGCCACAACCTTTTGACTCAGATGATCTGCCAATACCCTTGATTCTTCCACTGAACTTCAGGAACTAGATATTCTAGCATCTCACAACTTAAGGCAAATGCAGATGGGTGGACAATGAGTGAGAGTTCCCCAGTGGGGAACTTATTAAAACATATAAGATTCTTCAGCGTCTTGACAGGGTGGATACTGAGAGGTTTCCCCTTGTGGGAGAGTCTAGTACCAGAGCGCACAATCTCAGAATAAGCGGGTGCCCATTTAAAATAGAAATGAGGAGGAATTTCTTCTCTCAGAGGGTGGTGAATCTGTGAAATTCTTCAACGCAGAGGGCTGTAGAGGCCGGGTCATTGAGTATCTTCCAGGCTGAGATAGACAGATTTTTAATCAGTGCTGGATCAGTAAGTGAGGATCAGTGAGAATCATTACCGGGATCAATAAGTGAGGATCAGTGACAGCCAGCACTGGGATCAGTGAGTGAGGGTCTCCAGTGAGGATCAGTTGTGACCAGTTAGTGAGGGTCTCCAGTGGGGATCAGTTCTGGGACAGTAAGTGAGGGTCTCCAGTGAGGATCAGTACTGGGATCAGTGAGTGAGGGTCTCCAGTGGGGATCAGTACTGGGACAGTGAGTGAGGGTCTCCAGTGAGGATCAGTACTGGAATCAGTGAGTGAGGATCAGTGAGGGCCAGTATGGGATCAATATCACAGTATCTTTACAGTGCAGAAGGAGGCCATTCAGCCAATCGAATCTGCACTGGCTCTCTGAAAGGGCATTCCACCTAGTCCCACCCCCCTGCCTTATCCCCGTAACCTTGTACATTCATTCTTTTCAGATAGCATTCCAATTCCCTTTTGAATACCTCAATCGAAACTGCCTTCACCACCATTTCAGCAAGTTCATTCCAGACTTTCACCTTCTGGGTGAAAAAAAGATTTCTCACATCACATTTACTCCTTTTACCAATTATTTTGAAACTGTGCCCTCTAGTTCTTGATTTCTTTTGAGTGGAAATAGTTTCTTACTATTTACCCTGTCCAAACCCATCAGGATCTTGAATGCCTTTATCAAGTTTCCTCTCAGCCATCTTTTCTCCAAGGCAAACAGTCCCAACCTCTTCAATCTATCCTCATAGCTACAGTTCTTTATCCCTGAAATCATTCTTGTGAATCTCCTCTGCACTGTCTCAAATGCCTTCACATCCTTCCTCAAGTATGGTGACCAGAACTGGACGTAGTACTCCAGATGAGGCCTAATTAGTGTCTTATACAAGTTCAACATGATGTCCTTACTCTTGTACATAATGCACCTATTAATAAAGCCTGATATTTTATTAGCTGCTTTCTCAACATGCCCTGCCATCTTCAATGACCTATGTACGTATACACTAAGGTCCCTCTGTTCCTGCACCTCCTCTAGAGTTTCTCCCTTTATTGTATATTGTCTCACCATACCTTTCATGCCAAAGTGAATCATCTCACACCTCCCTGCATTGAACTTCATCTGCCACTTTTCTGCCCAATCCACCAACATGTTTATGTCCTTTTGGTGTTCAAGACTATCCCCATCATAGTTGACAATATTTCCAATCTTCGTATCAACTGCAAATTTTGAAATCATGCCCTGCACAGTCTAAGGCACTAATATTCATCAGAAAGAGCAAGGATCCCAGCAATGACCATTGGGGAACTCCACTACAAACCTTCCTCCAATCTGAAGAATAACCATTTATCACTATTCTCTGTTTCCTGTCACTCAGCCAATTTCTTATCCAAGTGCCTAATTTCCCCTTTATTCCATAACCTAGAATTTTGCTCACAAGTCTGTTATGTGGCACTGTATCAAATTCCTTTTGAAAATCCATGGAATTACATCAATCACATCAACAGCGATTCCCTTATCAACCTTCTCTGTTAGCTCCTCAAAAAACTCCAGTGAGTTAGCTTAACATGATTTTTCCCTTAATGAACCCTTGCTGGCTTTCCTTAATCATCCCTCATTTGTCTAAGTGGCTATAGATTTTATCCCGTACTATAGTCTTCATAAGTTTCCCTACCACTGACGTCAAACTGATGGCCTGTAGTTGCCAGCTTTATCCTTGTACCCTTATTTGAACAAGGTTATAACATTCACAATTCTCCAGTCATCTAGCACCTCCCCTGTGTCTAAGGAAGACTGAAAGATTATCACCAGTGCCTCTGCAATCTCCACTCTCACTTCCCTCAGTACACAAGGATGCATCTCATCCGGTCTTGGTACCTTATCTATTTTAAGTAAAGGTAGCCTTTCCAACACTTACTTTCTCTCAATTGTAAGTGCTTCTAGTGCACCAGTTACCTCCTCTCTCACCCAGTCTGGGTAGCATCTTCTTTCTTTGTAAAGACACATGCAAAGTACTTGTTTAACACCTCCGCTATTTCACCATCCTCCACATGCAAGTCCCCTTTTTTGTCCCTAATCAGCCCTACTCTTTCTTTTACCACCCTTTTATTATATACATGCTTATAGAGTATCTTGGAATTCCCTTTTATGTTCACTGCCAGCCTCTTTTCATGCTCTCTCCTTGTTTTTCTTATTAATTTCTTCACTTCCTCTCTGGTCCTTCTATATTCAGCCTGATTCTCCATTGTATTTTCTACCTGACACCTGTTGCACGCACACATCTTCCTTTTCATCTTTACCTCTATCTACCTTGTGATCCAGGGTGCTCTGGATTTATTTGTCATACCTTTCCTCTTCAAGGGGATATACCTTGACATCGCCTGCAATATTTTTTCTTTGAAGGTGGCCCATTGTTCAGCCACCGTCTGTTCTGCCAACATTTGATCCCAACTCACTTGACTCATCCCAACGAAGTTGGCTTTCCCCCAATTAATTATCCTTGCTCTGAATTATTCCTTTCCTTTCCCATGACTAACCTAAACCTTATGATACAATGTTCACTGTCCCCTAGAGGCTCTCTCACTGATATTTGATCCATTTGGGCCAACTCATTCCCCAGAACCAAGTCCAAAAGTGCATGTCCTCTCATTGGACTGGAAGAATACTGCTGCAGAAAATTATCTTGAACATTCCAGGAATTCTTACCCCTCTTGTCCCTTTGTACTATCCCTATCCCAGTCTATATTTGGATAACTGGAGACCCCGTTATGATTACTCTATAATCCTTGCACCGCTCTTTAATTTCTTTGCAAATTTGTTTCTCCACATCCCTTCTACTACTTGCTGGTCTACATACTACATCAATCAATGTTATTGCACCTTTGCATTCCTTACCTCTAGCCAGAGAGATTCCGTCCTTGATCCCTCTGGAATGTCCTCTGTCTCCAGCATCTTTAGTCAATATTGCCACTCCAGCCCCGCTCCCCACCAACAACACCTTTTCTTCTTTCCTGTCTCTCATAAACACCTTGTACCTCAGGCATATTTAATGCCCAATCTTCCCCTTCTTTGAGCCAGATCTCTGCCAATCTAGTTTAAATCCTCCCCAACAGCACTAGCAAACCTCCCCATGAGGACATTAGTTGTAACCCGTCCTTCTTGTACAGGTCCCACCTGCTCAGAACCAATCCCAATGCCTCAGAAATCTAAAGCCCTCCCTCCTACTCCATTTCCCTAGCCACATGTTGAACTGCTCAATTTTCCTATTCTTATGCTTATTAGCATGTGGCACTGGGAGTAATCCTAAGATTACTGCTGTTGAGGTCCTGCTTTTCCCTTCCTAACTTCCTAAAGTCTGCTTTCAGGACCTCACCCCTTTTTCTACCTACATCATTGGTCCCAATGTGGACCACGACCTCTGGCTGTTCACCCTCCCCCAAAAAGTTGCCCTACAGCTGGTCTGTGACCTGCAACATACCATCCTGGAGTCATGTCTACAGCCAAAAAAATACCTACCTGCTCCCCTAACTATGGAATCGCCTACTACTATAGCACTTCCACTCTTCCTCCTCCCCTCCTGTGCAGCTGAGCTACATGTGGTGCCACAGACTTGGGTCTTGCTACAGTCCTCTGAGCAACCATCTCACTCTCCAGTATCCAAAATGGAAAAGTGCTTAGAGAGCAACATACCCTCAAGAGATTCCTGCACTATGAGCCTGTTAATTTTAGATATTCTGGCGGTCACCCATTCCTTCTCTGCCTGTGTACTTCATAGCTGCGGTGTGACCACCTCTTTAAACATACTATCCATGTAATTCTCAGCCTTGGGAATAAACCACAGTGACTCCAGCTGCCGCTCAAGCTCCGCAACTCAGAGCTCAAATTTTGTCAGCTGGTAACACTTACTGCAAATGTAGTCATTGAGGGCACTTGGTGCCAGCACGGCTTCCCACATCCCACAAGATGCACATTCCACATGGCCAAGCTGCAAAGCCATGCCTTAAACTTTGTATAGAGCATTTACTACAGTATTTATTTAGATATATTTTATTTTCCTAATTTATTTAGCTTATTTTCTTAATTAGTTTAGAATAATTCCTATTTTTACTACAATTTACTTTATTTATTAAATGCTAGTACCACCCACAAATACAACTAAAAGTTATATGTTTCTTAATTACACAGGTATGTGTTTTAGGTATTTATTTTAATTATTTTTTTATTTTAAAGTTTTATTTCTTGTTATTTATAGATCTATCTTAACTCCTGTGTCCTAAGCTAGCTTTTAACACATTGTCTGTACACCAAGCACTTACCGGCTAATCAACTTATTGGTTTCCTGTGATGTTACAGTTGTGTTTTTTTTTTCCACTCAGTTTATTCAGGAGCTGAAATGCTCCCGGTTCCTGACTGTCTCTGCACCGGTCCCAGGTGGGAGAGGCTGCGCTCCAGTCCCCGGGCTCTATTTATGCTCTCCTGGTTGCTTCTGCCCCAGTCCCCAGTAGGAGTGAGTGAGGGTCTCCAGTGAGGGTCAGTACTGGGATCCATGAGTGAGCATCAGTGAAGGTTAATACTGGGATCAGTGAGTGGGGATCAATAAGGGTCAGTATTGGGATCAATGAGTGAGGGTCAGTATGGGATCATTGAATGAACGTGAACGTCAGTGAAAGTCAGAGCTGGGAACAGTGAATGAGGGTCTGTGATTAGTAAGTGTGGATCAGTACTGGGGACAATGAGTGAGAAGCAGTACTGGGATCAATGAGTGAGGTGAACAGTGAGGGTAAGTACTGGGATCAGTGAGTGAGTGTCAGTGAGGGTTAGTACTGGGGCAGTGAGTGAGGGTTAACAATAAGTGTAATATAATGGTTTAAACTTTAACTTCTTCAGTTAACTATGACTCCTCGAGCCTTGATGACTTTCTTATGACTCTCTTAAGCGTAAGTCCACTCCGCCTATGTGTGGCAGTGAGAGTCTTAGGTTGCAGTATCTGTGCTAATCTTGGGTATTCTATGCCACAGTGAGTCATGTCTCCATATAGTCCTGTAAGTTTCAATCAATGTTTGGGACCTTCAGTTCCAACTCGTCACTGACCACTCCAGACACATGGCATTTGGTATGAGATGTAGTAAGTTTATTAAGTAGAATCACAAGTAGTATAGCAAAATGGTATTTAGCAAGGCAGTAATCACAACCTGTTCTTACGAACACTGGCTCAGGACTCTCTTGGTGATTGTACCCTGTCTGCTGCTCTGTTCGTGTTGCAGCGGGTGTTCTTGTTGACCATAGTCTATGTTTTCTTTTCTTGGTTGTGTGTTGAAGGTCACAAGACTCTTCTTATATTATACCCTTTTTGTGTCTAGCCTTGTGCCACATTAGGTGACTGATTAGTTTACTGTTGTGTAGGGCGAAATCTCATTTTATCCAATCTGATTAATCTATTATTTTGTTATTGACCTGATTAGTTTACCATTATATAATTGTTGTCCATTACTATATTGTTAACTTACATGTGCCTCTTGCATGAAGTTTTTGGGGTTTTTTTCAAAATTATACTTTATTCAAAAAAATACCTAAAAGAACATCACAAAACATTTCAAACTGGTCATTACAGAAAGTGCAATGATATTCAAATTTTCTGCATAGATCATACTGCACTCTGAGGTGTTTCAATGCAATTGTGATACAGTTCTATTTACTGTATACATTCAATGTGAGTCATACAGCCCAAGGGGTCTATACAATATCCAGTCCCTTGGTGCACTATGGCTGAAAGGCCTTAGACAGCGACCTTTGCCCATTGCGCCACTGCATGGCTGCCCCAAGCTTTAGTGCATCCTTCAGCACATAGTCCCAGACCTTGGAACGTGCCAGTCTGCAACAATCAGTCGAGGACAACTTTTGGTACAGGAAGACTATCATGTTTAGGGCAGACTAAAGAGTGTCTTTCACTGAGTTAATGATCCTCCAGCTGCAGTTGATGTTTGTCTCGGTGTGTGTCCCTGGGAACAGCCCATAGAGCACAGAGTTCTGCGTCACAGAACTGCTTGGGATGAACCTGGACGAAAACTACTGCATCTCTCCAGGCATTCTTTACAAGGACACATTCCAGAAGGAGGTGAACAATGGTCTCTTCCCCAACACAGCACCTCGAGGGCAACGTGCAGAGGGGGTGAGACTCTGGCTGTCTAGGGAGGAGCTGCCAGAGAGGGCCTTTCTCACCACCAGCCAAGCTACGTATTGCCGCTTGTTTGAAAGTTCTGGCCAAATGAATTTGACAGTCTGCTCAGGGAACCATCCGACAGGATCCACCATCCTCTTTACCCACGGGGCCGCAACAACATTATGTGCAGACCACTGCCTGGTGGACTTGTGGTCAAAGTTGTTTTTCTGTATAAAACTTTCCACGAAGAATAGGTATTGGGGAGGTCTTGGCGTAGTGGTATTGTTGCTGGGCTAGTAATCCAGAGACCCAGGGTAATGCTCCGGGCACCAGCATTTAAATCCTGCCACGGCAGATGGTGAAATTTCAATTCAATAAAAATCTGGAATTAAAAGTCTTATGATGACTACAAAACCATTGTCAACTGTTGTAAAAACCCATCTGGTTCACTAATATCCTTTAGGGAAGGAAATCTGCTGTCCTTACCTGGTCAGGTCTACATGTGACTCCAAACCCACAGCAATGTGGTTGACTTTTAAATGTCCTCTGAACAAGGGCAATTAGGGGTGGGCAATAAATGCTGGCCTAGCCAATGATGCCCACATCCCATGAATGTTTTTTTTTAAAAAGCATGGTCAAACTACTAGGAGCATTCCACAGAGATGTGGCCAGACCCATCCTTCACAACTCCAAGGACAGGTGACACCTCTGCACTTACTGGCACTTAGTGTTTGCGTACCAAGGGTCTACACACAACTTGATGCGGCCACACACAAAGATGGCCATCAGGATGAGGGTGATGTTGGGTATGTATTTTCCTGCTTTATCTAGAGGTTTGCATGTTGTTTCCCTGAAAACACGATCCATTTTTGACCTCCAGATAAAGGGGAGGATGGATTGGGTGATTGACACAGCGCAGGAGTGAGGAATGGGTCAGACCTGTGTCATTTACAGCAACGCCAGGCAGTCTGACCTGACGGTAAAGGGGGCAGAGGTTTAGCTAACATAATTAACATCACACAGTTCTTTAATTTTGCGAGAGTCCTATGACAGGCATTCAGCAGATGAATATGTTTATCCAAGCTTTCAATTAGACCAAGGTCAGAATATTCCCTGACCCAAACTTTTGCAACAGCTTGATATTTCTTTCCACCATCCCCCAAACCATTGACTTAGTTATTGGAAATTATGCCTCGCTTCTTGGCATTTTCCAAATTCATACTTCCATACTAACCTACAGTCCTGCAGGGCAACAGCACTACAACATTGGCAAAATGCAATGTTGGTAAAAGCGACTGGCTGAGATCATCAACCATAAGTCTGTGACAGTCAAATATTTAAAAACTCAACTCTTATTTTTCTGCAGGTTAACAGCCATGTAGAGGACCGACAAGGGACATGCATCCTCAAGCCGTACCTCCAGTTAAGAGGAAAGAAATGACAAGCTAACCTCTTGTAAGAGCCCAGCAGTCTACAAAAGGTTTTATCCAGGATGGATAAGATGGTGTCCCTTTCAGCTGCCTCTCAGTTGGTGCGGTTTTCCATCCTTGGTTCAAGATCACTTCAGGTCATCCGTAGATCGAGTCATTGCCCTCAGTTGTGGTCAGTCCTATGCAGTTGCAAAGTGTAAACATTTGGCAAGAGCACCCTTTGTAGGTATGCAAGATGACATTGTAAATTAGCCAAGGACAGTGCATCCTTCTCACAGACTCTTTCTCTATAAACATAATATATCTTTGCTGAGAGTTATGGAATATCTCCTTAAATGTCTGCCACTGTTTCTCTGCTGTTCTACCTTTAAACCTATTTTCTAAATTCACTTCAGCCAACTCTATTCTCATAACCTTAAATAAAGGAAATTACAAGGGTAAGACATGAGCCTTAGATCCACACCTCTCACCCTTATCTCCCTCAAACTGAACACAAAATTCAATCATGTTATGGCCACTGCTACCTAGAGGGTTACTTACTATGAGGTCATTAATTAATCCTGCCTCATTTCACACTGCTGGGTCCAGAATAGCCTGTTCTCTTGTTGGTTCTAGAACATGCTGTTCCAAGAAATTGTTCTAAAAATATTCTATGTGCTCATCTTCTAGGCTCCCAATGCTGATCGATTCATCCAATCTATGTATAGATTAAAATCACCCACAGACATTGCCATACCTTTTTTACAAGCCCCCATTATTGCTTCTTGTATACCCTGTTCTGCAATGTACTTACTGTCAGGACACCTATAAACTACTCCCAGAAGTGATTGCTTACCTTTGCTATTTCTTATCTCTACCCAAACTGATTCTATATCTTGATCTTTAGAACTATGGTTATTTCTCACTCTAGTACTAATGTCATCCTTAATTAACAGAGCTACCCCACCACCTTTGCATAGCTTCTTGTCCTTCGAAAATGTCAAGTACAAAATGAATGATCTTCAAGGTTGGTGTCAGTTTCTATATTCACAATGGTGATAGCCAACATTACTTCCCTACCAGCACCATCCATGCTATTATTCTATATTGTCCAAT
This sequence comes from Carcharodon carcharias, assembly GCF_017639515.1. Taxonomy (NCBI): domain Eukaryota; kingdom Metazoa; phylum Chordata; class Chondrichthyes; order Lamniformes; family Lamnidae; genus Carcharodon; species Carcharodon carcharias. The sequence continues at coordinate 160,618,628 of NC_054475.1, read as the reverse complement.
TCTATGGCCTGGAGTTTCTGATCTGTTCTGCTGCACTGTGTTTTACACTTTACTCAGGCCAAAATCGGCATAACTGGTGCCGAATTTTAAGCACAAATTATATTCAATGCAGTTAGGTTCAATGCTTCCACAATCTTTTTCTCTAGTTTAGTAAACACCTAGAAGGTGACCATTCCCTCAAGACTTGCTGTGCTCCCAGGGGGAATATGTCACCATGGCGAGTTTTTCACTAGTTGCACTTGTTTGCAGTCTTCGGAGAAGCTCCCAATAATAAGTTGGATCTTTTGGGCACAAGGACACTTATTAGAATTATTAATTAATTAAAGATTTGAAAGTGGTTTTGTTTTTCCACTTTTCTAAAAATAAAATTGACTACCTTGTTTCAATAATAGCTGGAAAATGTTTATGTATACTTTAAAAAAAATAATTTTTAGTAACCTGAGATATGGTTACTCAGAGGTGGTGGACTGACTCTGATTTAAAATGCTATTTTTTTCATAAACCCATTTTTAAACCATACCAAGTTACTACTGCTAAATATATCAAAGCATATTTCTGAAGCAATTTTCAATTAAGAAAAAAAAAACCATTTTAGATTATATTTTAAAATGCTGCCAATTGTGCTGCTGTATGGCAGATTTTGCATTCGGTGGTATGCAAATGACTTTGGATGAAAATATGATTTTTTAAAAAAACTTTTAAAATAGCTGCAATTTTGGGGAAAGTTTGTGCCTGTTTTATCAATTGCGCCAAAACAATGTAGGGCTGAAGTGTGCTGGCTGGTACACGACGACGCGTTGTGGGGTGGCTCAGAGGCTGAGATTCTCGGATGTGGTACTGGAGGTCCAGAGGGGGAGGGATGTCCTGCACCCACTGTGGGGGAGGTGTCCATCTTGTCCTCTTTTCCCCCTCTCCTGCAGCAACTGGTGCTGGTCTGCTTGGCCTCATGAGCTCTTCCCATTCCACATTCCAACCAAGGGAAACCACCAGCAAAGATGATGGAACACTTCCTCTTTCCCAGTGAGTCCAATAAGGTGCAGCAACACGGCACTACTCTTTTTAGGTGAAGTCTTCAAGCATTTCCAGAAGAAATGTTTTTTGAGCGTTAATGAGGTCTTGACAAAGGGTCCCAAAAATGGAATGTTTCAGCAGTCCTGTTCACAAACTCCAGCAACCAATGACCATAAAATGGTGAGCATCCCCGAAAGTAGTGTGTATCCCTTTAATTAACACTTGAAATCAATTCCTAGAGTGTATATCCTGTGCTACATGGGAACTCCAAGATGCTTCCTGTGTCCTGGATAACCATTTGTGCAGGAAGTGCCATCAGTTGCACTGCTTGAGCTCCACATTGTTGAACTTGAGCAGCAGCTGGTGTCACTACAGTCCATCCATGATGTTCAGAGATTTGTGGGTAGCACATTTATGGGTGTGGTCACCCCAAAGCTTAACAGTGTCTGGGGAGATAGAGAGGGAATAGGTGGCCATCAGGCAGTCAAGTAGAAACAGGCAGGTAGAGCAGGAGTCCCCTGAGTGCATCCCACTCTACAACCAGTATTCAGTTCTGAGTACTGCTGAAAGTGATGGTTCATCTAGTGCAACCAGAACCAATTCCATGGCACCACAGGAGGCTCAGCTTTGCAGGGGGGCAGCACAAGGAAGGCTGGAAGAGCAACAGTGATTGGTGATTCGATAGTATGGGGAATAAACAGGAGTTTATGTAGCCGCAGACGTGAATCCAGGATGGTTTGTTGCCTCCCTGATGCCAAGGATGTCACTGAGTGGCTACAAGGCACCCTGAGGATGGAAGGTGAACAGCCAGCAGTTGTAGTGCACATTGGTGCCAATGACATAGGTAGAAAGAGGCTGAAAGTGTGATCCTGCAGTCAGAATTTAGGAAGCTAGGTAGGAAATTGGAAAGTTGTAATCTCTGGATTACTCCCAGTACCATGTGCAAGTGAGTATAAAATTAGGAAGATAAGCCAGATAAATTTGGGGCTGGAGTGAGGGTTTAAGATTCTTGGGACATTGGGACAGCTCTGGAGGACCCGTACAGATTATTGGTGACCTCTTTACCATATACATTGTTCAGTGAGAATTGCCCCATTTGCAATTTAACCTTTCATTCCATTCCCTTCGCTGGCTGCAAGCTCAGGCTGGAATTTATTTAATTAGTATTTTCAGGTCAGCAATAACATTCCACTGTTGAATCTGAAAGATTCCAAACCAGCAGCACACTAAGCGGTCTACACTTCAATAAGGAATTGGCCACTTTGTAGGTAAGAAATAGCTGGGAAAATGGGAAAAGGAATTCTCCGTCTCTCTAGCAGTCCCTCAAAACAAGGAGGATGCTTGTCATGGAGTAACACTCGTGGCAATAACCAGCACATGGAGTCTTTTAACATGGGAAGGCTGTTGTGTTGTAGCTACCACATGGTTCTGGCTGACCAGGAGACTCTCCCGCTCTTATGCCCTGCCATAGGTGGACTGGAAGGATTTGCAGGTTGATAATCAATCTGTTTAGCCACATCATGAACACACCTTCCTTGGCCATCAAGACTTGGAGTGGGACTTAAACCCAGAGGTTCTGGGTCAGAGGCAGGGACACTACCCACTTCACCACAAGACCTAGGGGAAAGAATTAGGTACATACAAATGTTATAAATTGATGAGAAGCAGACTTTTCAGCCCCTCAAGCCTGCTCCACCATTCAATATAATCATATCTGATCTTGTATCACAATTCCTGTCTTCTCTTCCTATCCATTGATTCCCTGAGAGATCAAAAATCTATCAATCTCAGTTCTGAATGTACTCAATAATGGAGAATCAACAACCCTCTGGGGTAGAGAATTCAAAAGATTTATGACCCTCTGAGTGACAAAATTCTTCCTTATCTCAGCCCTCAATGATCAGCCCCTTATCCTGAGACTGTGCCCCCATGTTCTAGGTTCCCCAGCGAGAAGAAACAGCCTCTCAGAGTCAATTTTGTCAAGGCCCTTCATGTTGTAGCGACATCAAGTGCAAATGAAACGTGATGAATACTAGAGAAAATTTTGCTGGTTTAGCACATTCAACATGCCTAGCTAACCCATAGTAGGTTATAGGAGCTGGGATAATGCCACAAACCGATGTTTGGTGCAGAGGAAACTAAACAGATAATGTGCAGTCTAGCACAGTCAGTGCTCAGGATGTAATGGGGTAGGATGTTTAGTCGAATGGTTTATGTGTAAAACCAGAACATACACCAGAGTTACATTAGGACGCTGCCATTGAAATCCCAGGTCCGTACACAAAAACAGGAATGAATGGTCTCATTGCCAGTGCTTCTTTTGCAAAATCAGTCACATTACAGTATTGCAGCGCCATCAAAATCCCACAAATGGAATGTTCTACTAATTGTGGCCTGTGTGGAAAAGAAACCATTTCCTTTACAGGGAAGACTGTGACTATTCAAAGGTTACTGGAGTCCAGTATAGGAAAGAACAATAGCAGCTTGTATTTGTGTAGAACTTTTAAAATAGTAAAATATCCCAAGGCATTTCACAAGATGACATCAAATAAGATTTGACACTGAGTCACATAAGGAGATGTTGGGATTGGTGACTGTGAGTTTAATCAAAGAGTTAGTGGGATGGAGAGGCTTAGGGATTTTGCAGCCTACGGCAATGGTGGAGTGATTAAAATTGGGGCTGTGTGAGAGGCGATTAAAATTGTGGCTGTGCAAGAGACCAGAATGGGTGGAGATGTAGAGATTTTGGATCGTTGAGAGGCTGGAAGGGGTTACAGGGATAGGGAGGGTGAGGTCATGGAGGAATTTAAAAGCCAGGATGAGAATTTGAAAATTCAGGCATTGCCAGACTGGGAGTCTATGTAAGTCGGAGATCGGAGATTCAAGGGTGATGGGTGAATGAGGTGTAAGATAGCCAAGGAGTTAGGATATGGACAGCAGATTGTTGGATGAGCTCAAGTTTACAGGGGGGGGTGCAGGTGGGGAGGCTGCAACAGTGCTATAGTGAGAAATAGTTGAAGAGACACTGGAATCTTTATCAATGAAAGGGAGGGACTCAATTGCAGGAGGAGGATAAGTTTTGTCGGAGACATTAATGTATTCTGAATGTGATAAAGATATATTGTTGATACAGTGACTTAAATTACCACCCTCCCCTAGTAGTATATGATTAACATACCAAAATAACAGGCAGGAAAAGACCTGCTGGTCCATCAAGCTTGTCCCAATACTGATGATGCCTTGAACAATGTGATTAGACCCACTTAACCCACCACCACCCCTCCTCCATCCCTCCCAGTCACATAATCCCCTGGGAGAGGCAAAAACCTAGTGCCAGTCAAAGAATAAAACACTAAAAAAAATCCTCCCTGGCCCCCTCAGGCAATCAAAACATGTCAAGGAGATCACATAGACCATTTGGACATTAATGTAATCCACTTACCTTTGGTATGATGTAAAATATATTCATGTTTGTCCACAAATATGTCTTTGTTATCTGAGCAGAATCAGTTACCTGAATGGTCTGGTCTACAAATATTTTATGGCCTATATTTGGATTAACACTTCAAAATCATGTTTGGTATGTATTAATATTTGCTTAGCTCACTGTTATACAACACTTGACTTCTCAACTTTGATATGACAGCTGGGGCTTGACAAACCTGGTGCTGACATGCACCCTGGGTGCAGTCCATCAACTCCCGAGATGGACAGATGCCAGTTGGTTGTATATTAACTTTCAGAAAACCCTTCTTCAAATATAAAGGGACTTGTCTACAAATGCAACAGTGGGAGAAAACTTACATTTTATTTCACTACCAACCAATGCTAAAACAGTTAAATCTTTCACTGAGCCCTGCCAAGGATATTGCCACTAAAATGTTAATGGAACTGAACCGCAGCCACGTAGCTGAAAGTGGTTTGAAAGCTCTTCATTTTCAGAAGAGTACAAGGGTGCTGTTTCACTAACCAGTCCCTCCCCTCCTGTTCCAAAAGCAGATTCAAGAATAAGTTCTGTTCCACTTCTTTAAAAAAACAATGCAGAGAGCAATGATGATATCAGTGAACGCATCCCGAACACATTCGTTTGACATTCCTCTCTCTGCTATTTAATCAGAAGGATTAGCTCCTTTAAAATATGAGTCAACACAGCTATTGCAATGGGGAACAGAATGTCATAAGAAGTTAAGCATTCATCCACAAATAACATCATCAATATCCCTGTGTATAGGCCCGCTGGAGGTAGCAGCACAGTGGTATAGTGACAAGGAGTGGCTCTGAGAGTCCTCAACATTGACTCCAGAAAAATGAAGTTTTGTGGCATCAAGTCAAACATGGATAAGGATCTCCTGCTGATTACCACCTACTGATGAACGAGTGCTCCTCCATGTTGAGCATCACTTGGGAGAAGCATTAGGTAGCAAGGGCACAGGCTTCATCCTAGTTGCTTTAGAAGCTTTTAGGCCCCCTAGCCCTCAACCTTCACAACCCCACCTCCCATGCCCCTCCATAGCCCAATGCCAACTCAAAGCCAACTCAGGCTCATCGCTCCCCACTTCCCCTCATAGCCCCCATGCTAACTCAATGTCAACTCATGCCCCCAGCCGTTCCCCATGTCTCCCCATAGTCCTCGTGCTACCTCCATAGCCACTCAATCAGTATCCACCATGGGAAGACCTCAGGAACTATGTGGAGACGAAAAAGAATAACTAATACAGTTCTCATTCATAAACACATGGGGCAGAGTTTTGCCTTGTTTGGCGGACTCAGCAGGGAGGGGCAGGGGTGGTTGGGGAACTCAGAGCTCCCCGCTGAAATGATTATACCTTTTGAAACTCAGCCAAGTATTCATAATGACAAAATACTAGCCCCTGGGAAAATGACATCTACTGAACATGCACACCCAGATGTAATGGGTTTTTTTTAACCTTTAGCAAATGGCCTGTCAATCAAAGCATTCTAGCAGAGGTTATTTTTTAAGTCTCACTAACAACTTCAGCCTGTTTCTTTTCCATGTGTGAGGAGCAGGCATTTAAAAAAAAAACTTCAGATCATGATTCTTAAACAGACCTTATCCACCTTTTAAGAGCATTTATGTCTACTCCAGGCAATATTTGTTACTAGAGCCATGAACTTCAGTAAATTGTTCACCAATGCCCGTGCCAGTTTGATGCAGAAAATCAGGTGTGCTCAGAAGGGGACATCGTAAACCACATGAATCTCAGAATATTCAAAGTTTTACAAGCAAAAAAAGCCTACAATGGCCTAAACCTGAGGAAGTTCACTACCAGGTTTCATTCTTAGTGTCAGCTACCTCTGAATTAAAAGGGATCTATAGTGATCATTTGGATACTGCTTTAATATTGAGCGTAGCCAAGGTTCCCCCAATTCCCATTCACTTCCAATATCAACTTCACGCCACAGCTTATACTCAGTCATTTGAATTGAATGTTGTGGTATACTTTCACTTCTAATTGTTATATGGTAAAATGTATTCATGTACAACATGCATACCTGTGCATCTCTGAATGTCCAGCTTAGATTGCAATGATTAATTGGGAGGAAAAGGCAAATGCATACTGAGATAGCTTTCCAGATGCACTGTTCAGTCCCAAGAATGAGCAAGAGATGGCCTCAGGGTCATTTGAGTTTTATTTTTATCTCAATAGACCATTAACTTTCTGTATTTTTGAAGTCTAATATTGAAGGCAAGGCTCACCAGCTAGTGAAACATGACTGAACAGATCAGGAGGGTGGGAAATATAATTTTATTCTGATTACTGCCCAGTTATAAAGAAAAATGGCTCACAAACTTCAAAAAGAAAATCTCTTGTCACTAGAGTTCTGTCAAGCTTTATATTTGAACAGACATCAAAATGGGAAATGGGGCTGCCAGTGCAAAGTACTAAGAAAGGATGAGTGAGCAAAGTCACTTCTTGTTAGGAAGCAAAAATGATGACATTGATTTTAGTGAATGTTTGCTACCAATGCCCACATATTCCCAAATCCATTCTACAACACAAAACTGCTGATTTAGTAAAGATATCAAAAATGGTGGAATGACTGTACTATGCACTCTTGGCAAGCAATAGAGTAAACTCGATGTGTTAACTAAAAACAGGAAAATGCTGGAAGCATCTAGCAGGTCAGGCAGCATCTGTGGGGAGTGAAACAGAGTTAATATTTCAGGTCAATCACCTTTTGGTAGAACTGGAAACAGGAAGAGATCTAACAGGTTGTAAGTAAGAAGACCCTGCAAACAAGGGGAGCTAATATTTGTACCAACTTCAGTAAATCCCTTATGCCAGATAACCTGTTTCAGAACTGGTTACCCCCACTTTGCCCAGAGCAATAAAGGCAACTCTGAAGTCGACTAAATTCAGCCCTGTAAGATGAAGGACTGAAAGGTACCAAAACAGCCCTATTCCTTACATGGTTTGAGCCCGCTGTGAAGTTTACATGTGCTTCAGTGTCTGATGTCCAAATGGTGTGTTAGTTTGTAAATTTAATATAATTTTAATACAACATTACCCTTCTTTTAATAAACCATTCATCCTTCAACTGCTGTATTTGTTTGTCTGTTTTTATTACTATGTGATTGTTGCATGCTTGCATGTTTTGAACCTGATTAATTAGTCTGGATATGAATTTCAATATAAGTTACATTGCAATTCAGTCTTTGGGTTGCCAACTTGTTTCTTGAATAAAACACCATTATTCAGTACAGAGTCAGGGAAAAGGGTGAGGAATATGGAAGATTACACAAAAGAGAATATCTGGTAGCATGGACAGCAGGAATGATTAAATTACCAAAAAAAACCTGACAGCTAATCGCTGTTTGAGGACTCTGGGTCTAAACTCGATGGAGTTTAGAAGGATGAGGGGGGATTTGATTGAAACTCACAGAATCCTGAAAGGCCTGGGTAAAGTGGACGTGGGGAAGATGTTTCCATTAGTAGGAGAGACTAGGACCCGAGGGCATAGCCTCAGAGTAAAGGAAAGACCTTTTAGAACAGAGATGAGGAGAAACTTCTTTAGCCAGAGAGTGGTGAATCTATGGAATTAATTGCCACAGAAGGCTGTGGAGGCCAGGTCATTGAGTGTATTCAGGACCGAGATAGATAGGTTCTTGATTGGTAAGGAGATCAAAGGTTATGGGGCGAAGGCAGGAGAATGGGGTTGAGAAACTTATCAGCCATGATTGAATGGCAGAGCAGACTCGATGGGCTGAATAGCCTAATTTCTGTTCCTATGTCTTATGGTCTTTTCCCTTCATCACCTCCAAATTCTTGGTGCTACAATAGGATCATAGAGTGATATGGTGAAGAAGGAGGCCATTTGGTCCATTATGGCTGTGCTAGCTCTTTGTTACAGCTGTCTGCTTAATCCAACTCCAATGTGCTTTCCCCATAACCCTTTAATTCTTTTCTCATTCAAGTAAACACCCAATTTCCTTTTATTATTGAAACTGCTTCCATCAGCCCTTCAAGCAGTGCATTCCAGAGCACAACAACTTTGCTGTGAAAGAAAATTTCCTCATGTTTCCATTGGTTCTTTTACCAATCACTTTAAATGTGTTCTCCAGGTGCTCAGCTTGTTGCAGATGGATGCCTATTTTCATACATTTAAGTTGTATACTATCTTGTTTCCCTCCCATTGGTAATGTCTCTAAACATCGCTCCTTGAGTGGAAAAAGAACGGAGCAACATTAAACCAGATCTATCTGAGAAGAATTATGACATATTCTCCGAACCACCAAAAGCCAATTACTCCGCAATTTTGTACACATCTTCAGAACAACTGCCATCCTCATTTTAAAGCAATGAGGCTGATCTGATGCTGCATATCATTCAGCCACCGCTTCATCACAGATATCCAAAAGTTCAAGCAATGGCTTAGAAATAATATTTTTTTCTCTCCTTGTTTACAACCTCCTTCTTGCCCTCGGCCTTTCTGTAAAAGCCTCCCATCCTACAGCATCTCTGAGACCCCTGCGCTCCTCCAATTCTGGCCCCTTGTGCATCCCCAATTTTAACCACTCTGCCACTGGCAGCCCAGCTTTCTGCTCCCTCCCTGAACCTCTCCACCTCGTTTAAGTTGCTCCTTAAAACCTACCTCTGTGACCAGGCTTTTGCTCACCCGTCCTTTTGCGTCTTGGTGTCAGGTTTTGTCTGATAATGACGCGTGAAGTGCCTTGTGGATTTTTTTTTTAAAAATATGTTTTAAAGTCGGTTTAGACATAAAGATTCCAGTTCCTTTCACTGCGACAACACATGGTTTGCATGTGTAAGCCTTCAGCAATAGAGAGGGAATGGTCTGTGATTTGAAATGGTTACCACAGGGAGGAATAAACTCCGGCTCCCCACACAATCAATCCCCTGTTATTTGCTGGGGCTCCATGGTTTCGTCTCGTCTCGTTCACATCCCCCCCCCCCACCTCCCCCTTTTATGGAAAGTGACGGTGGGTGGGGGCAAATAGGTTTAACTGTTTGCTCGCTGCGGGTAAAAGGCGGAAAGACAGACAGGGAGAGAGCTGCAAGCAGAGGGACTCCGGCAAGCAGACAAGGCATATAACATAGACAAAGAGCAAAACCACCCAGCGCCTTGTCGATAAGAGATCCCAGAAACAGTAAGGCATTCTTGACTTTTTTTTTGTTATTGCATTGCATTTTATTTAAGAGCGATTGACCACCCCCCTCCCACTCCCCCTCAAATTCCTTCGTGTATCTGTGTATGAGTGAACTTCGGAAGTCTGATACGATCGGGCAACGTTCAGCTTTGAAGTCTCTCCGGACGCTGTTGAAATGTTAAGATTTTTTTTTGATTTTGATTTTAAATGGCAGAAGTGAGTTACCGTGGTCCAACTTGCACCCCTGCATATAAATATTGGACACAGGTTCAGCATCGAACGCGCAAAAAGATTGGAACATAACCTCGCTCCCCAGTCAACTTGGGGAAATGCGTAAGGGACGGTCTGATTTATTTCTTGCAGGGAGCAGAGAGCAGAGCAGTAATTTAGCACAGAGCAAGCGGGTCCGCAGGTCGTGAAGTTTCCCTGAAATTGATCATGACCTTCTGCACTGAGGTGATGCTCCTTGCTTGTTGGGACATTGGCAGCAGCCCCCTGTACTGTGCATAGAGTGGGCTTATTGCTCGAGAGACCCTGGAGGTTTGACCAGGAAATTATCAACCACCACCAAACGATGACATTCAGTACCCTAGTGAAATGCCACCGTCTTTTCCCGTTCAGCAACACAAGAATTGTAATGTTGTTATAAAACTATATTTGCCAAACTCGTGAATTTTTTTTTCAGTGTTTGGTGGCTACAGTACTGTTTTTTTCTCAAAGATTACTTATTTTCCGTGTCATTTTTTTTTTCAAAGCAAGAAAATTAATGATCTTAAGTAGCCAGTGTCCTGCCCACCCATTAGCGCAGTGGGTGAATGAACTCAACTTCCTACATTCGGGGGACATCAGGTTGTGTTCCTGCTCTGCGATGAGTTGATCTTGCTAAAGCAGGGCATCAGTGGACATGCCCTGGGCATTTCCAGCCACGATGACTATCCGGTTATTCCTGCATGTGAAGCCGGGAGTTTAGTGTGATGGCTCAGTGGTTGAATACTCTGTGGGCAGAAGCAAGGAGGAAAGTGACATGGATTTGTCAATGACTGCAGACAAAACATTGTGTAGACTGTGATACATATGGACCTGTGAAGTGATGCTGTACATAGGTACGCACAAAAACAACGTGTGGTTGAAATGAATGAAAGCCAAACTCAGCCACATGTGAAAGAAGGAAAGAACCTGCATTTATATAGCACCTTTCACAACCTTAGAATTCCCCCAAAATTCTTTACCGCCAATTGTGTGCTTTTAAAATCTAACCACTCTTGTAATGTAGGAAAGCATGCAGCTAATTTGCACACAGCAGGATCCCACAAAGAGCAACATTATACTTTTTTTGGTGATATTGGTTGAGAGATAAGTATTGCCCTAGGCAGCAGGGAGAGGTCTTCAAAATGGTGTCATGGGATCTTTTACACACACCCGAGAGGGCAGGTGGGACCTCGGTTTAATGTCTTCAGAAGCTAGAAACACAAGGGCATTTGGTGAGTTGAACTGAATGTGATTACACTGCAAAAAGATATTCTCTCGGCAGGATTTGCAGTGAATTTTTGAATCATTAAATGATTAAATTCTCTCGTGACATTGCTCACCAAGTTGGAGGAGGGGTCTTAAGGTCTTGGAGAGGGCGCAGAGGAGATTTACTAGAATGGTACCAACTGTCTGGAGAAGCTGGGATTGTTCTCTTTATAGCAGAGAAGACAAAGGCAAGATTTACTAGCTGTAGTCAAAAATTATAGGGTTTTGATAAGAGTAAATATGGAGAAATATTTTCCATTGGTAGGAGGATCTATAATCAGAGCATAGATTTAAAGTGATTATCAAAGGTACAAGATTGGAGATGAGACATTTAGACAGGGAGTTATGATCCGAATGCAATGCCTGAAGGCTTGGTGGAAGAACATTCAATAGTAACATTCAAAAATAAAATTGAAAATGGAAATATTTGAAGGCCTAAAGGGCCTAAGGGGAGTGAGATTTACTGGATAGCTCATGAAAAAGAAAAATATGCAGGGGCATAGGGAGAAGGCAGGGAAATGGCTCTAGATGCATTGCTCATTCAGAGAGCTGGGGCAGACATGATGGCGTGCCAAGTGGCCTCCTTCTGTGCTGTAACAATTCTGTGATTCTGATTCTTTATCAATGACTTTACAATTTCATCACAGCTAGTTCAACGAGAAAATATTTCACTCCCCCCACCATGGGTGTAAAACTATTTTAACGATGTTATATGCCAAACAAAAATACTCACCGTTTAACAGTTAATATGTCATTTTTCTTTTGAAGTCACATATGATAATTTCTCCTTGGCAATTAATTAGACCATTTCACAAAACCTTTAATGCTATAAATGAATAGAACAGCTTTCGGGAATTAACTCTTTGAACTTTGCTAACAAATGTGACTTTGTTTCTGGTGGTACAAAGTGTTGGAAAATGACATGGCAACTCAAACAGAAAATCATAGCTTCATTTCATGGAATGCAAGTGTGAAACATCTGCAAATAAATTTAAAAAAAGAGAAACAATTTAAAGTTAAAAAAGAGCTCCCAATAACTTGTAGAAACTAGAATCTGGGGAACTCTTGAAGATCAATTTACTATCTCTGTAGCTACCTTTTTTAGGGATGTAGGCCTCTTGATCCAGGGCATTTGACTATTTTTCATCACATTCATTTCCCTAGTACTATTTCTTCAGTCTATCACAGTTCACTCAGGAAGCCCAAGTTGCTTGGCAGCACGCATACAGATGAATGTTGTATTCCAGAGCTATGGATAATAATGGTGACATCTCCACTTTTCATTCTGTCATATGGCTGAACAGGAATCTCTCCCACTCTTACCACCTGACATTGGCATATGCCAGAAGGATTTGCAGGTTGATACTCAACTTTTTTGGCCATGTTATGAATGCACCTTCTTTGGCCATCAGGTCCTGGAGCAGGACTGAAGCCCAAAGCTTCTGGCTCAGAGGCAGGGGCACTATCCACTGCAACTCAAGACCTCCTACTCTTTCTTTACTTATATATACCTTCCCAATTTCTCACAATGCAGAATATTTCCCTGTCTTCTACCATGAGGACAGGTACAAAGTATTCATTTAATATCTCTTCCTGCTCCCTTTCTATTTTTCTTATCCCTTCTAAAAATTTAGCATCTTGGAATATTTACTTTCCAACCTTGGTCATTTTGCAGCCATGTCTCTGAAATGGCTATTAGATCAAACCCATTAATTGCTATCTGTGCTATTAATTCATCTAATTGTAGTGAATGCTTCACACATTCAGATATGGTGCCTTTAACTTTAACTCTTTTTCTATTTTTCCTTGATGTTGTCTTTCTATCTAATGTCATATTTCCTTTGTTAAGCTCTTTGTCCCTCCCTGACCCACACTGCTTCATTTTAGCCAAATTGCTGCTCTGATCTATACCCTTGACATTTCTCTCACTTCTTTTGAATTTACCCTTTCCTGAATCTTGAGCCCTGATGGCCCCCCCAACACCATTAGTTCAAAGCTCTATCTACCACTGTAGCTATTCAACTCAACAGATGTGGGGAGTGAAGGCATGGTACCTAAATTTTCAGATGACACAAAGGTAAGTAGGAAAGAATGTTGTGAAGAGGACATAAGGAGGTTGCAGACAGATTTGGATAAGTTGAGTGAGTGGGCAAAGATCTGGCAGATTGAGTATAATGTAGAAAAATGTGAAGTTGTTCACTTTGGCAGGAAGAATAAAAAAGCAGAGTACTACTTAAACGGAGAATGGCTCCAGAGTTATGAGATGTAGTGGGATCTAGGTGTTCCAGTGCACGAGTCACAGAAAGTTAGTATGCAGGTTCAGCAAGTAATTAAAAAGGCTAATGGAAAGCTATCCTTTATTATGAGAGGAATTGAACATAAAAATAAGGTTGTTATGCTTCAGTTATACAGGGCATTGGTGAAACCATATTTTGATTATTGTGTACAGTTTTGGCTTCCTTATTTAAGGAAGGATGTAAATGCTTTGGAAGTGGTTCAGAGCAGGTTTATTAGATTAATACCTGGAATGAGCAAGTTGTCTTATGAGGAAAGGTTAAACAATCTGGGCTTGTAGACTGGGCTGGAGTTTAGAAGAGTGAGAGGTGACTTGATTGAAGTCTATAAGATCCTAACAGTGTTGGCAAGGTGGATGTGGCAAGGATGATTCTTCTTGTGGGTGATTCCAGAACTAGGGGGCACTATTTTAAACTTAGGAGGTGTACCTTTACAACAGAGATGAGGAGAATTTTTTTTCCCTCAGAGGGTTGTGTGACTTTGGAACTCTCTGCCTCCGAAGCTGGTCGAGGGGGTCATTGAATATTTTTAAGGCAGAGGTAGATAGATTCTTGTTAGGGAAGCGACTCAAAGGTTATTGGGGGTAGATGGGAATGTGAAATTCGAAACACAAAACAGATCAGACATAATCTTATTGAATGGCAGAACAGGCCCGAGGGGCCGAATGGCCTACTTCTGCTCATATTTCATATGTTTGTAAGAGTCATATTAGACTTGAACAATGAACGCATTTTCTCTCCCCACAGATGCTGCCAGACCTGCTGATTTTTTCCGGCACTTGCTGTTTTTATTTCAGATCTCCAGCATCTGCAGTATTTTGCTTTTATTAACCTTTTAACCTGTTTGTCCCTGCACCAATTTGCATGTGGCTCATGTAACAATACAGAGATTATTATCTGTGAAGCCTGTGTCTTAATTTCAACGTTAGCCTCTCAGACTCCGGCAATTTGAAGAACTCCAGCAGCACAACCGCACCCCCAACCCTCTTACCCTGACGCTATTACAACTCTAGCAGCAATTGCCCACCCACCACCCCTCCCCCCACCCCCCCACCCTCCCCCACCCTAAACCTGCTCTTTTAGGTTCACCCCCATGCCAAAGTGTCCTGTAAGTGCTTGGCCAGGTGTTGGTCACTCTGTATCCTGACCGCTAACAAGATCTGCATCGCTAACTAACGTGATGGTTGTAAATGCATCCTGGATCAAAGTATCCAGGTAACTGTCCGCTTCCCTGATCCCCCACAGTGTCAGCACCAACTTCCCAGCTTGGCAGCTTAGCTTGAAGTTCCTCAAGCCATGTACATTCACGGCAGATCTGGGGTTGTGATGCCTTCCACACATTTCCACATGCTGCAGCTGAGGCACACCACCCGTTTTTCTGTGGCCTTGTTGTACTTTATTTGATCAAAATTATATTAAAATCAGGGTCTCCTTTTCAAACTGCTTCAGTTCATGCTCCTTCAGTCTGCTCCACTCCTTGTTTTTATTTATCAATTCCTTTGTTTTAGATTTTACTGAACTCTTATTTATATATTGATTCACATATGTTAGTTTATAATTTAATGAAGATACAAAACTCTTTAATCTGAGTATGCTCTAATTAATTAACTTTAATTTTATCTCCCTAGATCTGATGGATTAATTAAACACAAAAAATAATGATATAATAAATTATAAGCCTGATTGCTTCTAAATTACATTTATCGCTTAGCTGTGGTTCGATCGGCTCCACCATTCCTCTGACGTCACTTTTTCACATTTAGAATGTTTTTTTTCAGATTTTCCCTTGTGTAATAGTGACCTCTACTCACAACTATCTACATCCTGGGAGTTACCATTGACCAGAAACTGAACTGGGCTAGCCATATAATTACTGTGGCTACAAGAACAGGTCAGAGGCTAGGAATCCTGTGGCGAGTAACTCACCTCCTGACTCCCCAAAACCTGTCCACAATCTACAAGGCACAAGTCAGGAGGGTGATGGAATACTCTTTGCTTGCATGAATGAGTGCAGCTCCAACAACACCCATGTGGCTTGACACCATCCAGGACAAAGCAGCCCGCTTGATTGACACCTCTTCCACAAACATTCACTCCCCCACCACTGATGCACAGTGGCAACAGTGTGTACCATCTACAAGATGCATTACAGGAACTCGCTAAGCCTCCTTAGACAGCACTTTCCAAACCCACAACCACTGCCATAAAGAAGGGCAAGGCCAATGGGAACACCATCACCTGGAAATTCCCCTCCAAGCCATTCACCATCCTGACTTGGAAGTATATCACCATTCGTTGTTGCTGGGTCTGAATCCTGGAAATCCCTCCCTAACAGCACTGTGGATGTGCCTACGCTCCATGGACTGCAGCGGTTCAAATAGGCAGCTCACCACCACCTTGTCAAGGGCAATTAGTGATGGGCAGTAAATGCTGGCCTAGCCAGCAGTGCCCAGAATTTTAAAAATGTTTCTCTTGCACTTTCTATGCTTCTGATAAATCCTGCCCAGCCTACAACTCATTGGCTGACACAATATTCATTTTGGAAAATAAGGATTTTTTTTTTGCAAGTGGCTACCTAGATACCGGCTCTGTGGCAATTCTCAAGGACCTGCTAGGTGAACTGCAGCCACATTATGGCCTGGCTACCCTGAGGCCAGAAGGTCAGCCAGGATAGAAGCCCATTCCCATGCCGGGCAAAAGTATAGACCCCCCCTTCCTTGAAGACGCAGGAAGGGGCTGCAAAAAGTTCATCCAAATTGTTTACTGTCCACTATCATTGTGGTTCTGCCGAATTTTAAAACCAAAATTAGTTCAATATTTTATATAACGTCATTAAACACGTTTTAGATAACATAGCAACCAAGTCACACATTAATAAATCATTCTTTAATATATAGCAATTATTCATTACTGCAAGGCATAGTGGAATCCTTTGCAGAAGGTTATAGTCCTGTATAAAAAAGAGGAAGAAGCAACAAAACTAAAATATAAAAGTGACCTAGCATCAGCAAAATAAAACATGAAAGGACAGGTTATCCAAATAAGTCAGAAATTGCACCCTCAAACTCTCTATTCCAACTTCCTATGTCAAAAATGGAGACAAAGAGACTTGCAAGAGCTCAAGTAGCTGGCATTTATTTAAAAAAAGTAATTCTCAGTATATGGATATCATTGGCTATGCTGGCATTTATTGCTTAACCCTAGTTGCCCTTGAGAAGTTGCTTGTGGGCTTTCTTCTTGAATTGTTGCAGTCTGTGTGGTGAAGGAATGGAACTAACAATGCTGTTAGGCTGGGAGTTCCAGGATTTTGACCCAATGACAATGAGGGAACTGCAATATGTACAAGTTAGCACATTGTGTGACTTGAAGAGAAACATGAAGGTATTGATATACCAATGCATTTGCTGCCCATGTCCTTCTATATGGTAGAGCTCATGGCTTTGTGAGATACAATAATGACTTGGATGGTGCCTGTTAATAGGATCCAAGCCAGTTGGTGAAGCCAAAACCAGGACACAGAGATTTTCTTTGCTGACAGAGTTTATTGACTTGTTCAGTCTCACAGCTCTCCTCCCACATGCCTAGTGTCCCAGCTATCCCCTATTTATATGTGCTTAAAAGACAATTAATACCCATCACCTGTTTCTCCTAACCTTAACAATGTAATTGACATTAACAAACCTTAACAATGTGATTGAAATGACATTAACAAACCGTAACAATGCAATTGATAAGACATTAACAATGCCTGGCACTAGTTACATGACTACATGGTAATCAATTTTGCAATTTGGCAGAGTGCAGCCAAGTGGACTGTACTTGTGATTTGCTGAATTTATTGTGTTACAACTAGTTGTACTTTTGGTACAGTTCAGGGACAGCTCAGGGTCTGCAGAAGTCTGAGAGCTAAGCTATTACAAATTTTAGCAGCCTAGAGTATCACTGTGAGCAAAGTTTCTCTCTTCTCCAAAGCTACCCCTTCTACAGGCTTCTGTTTTTTTTTCCTGAACTAGTCACGGAATCCTGTGTCCTGCTTGCTAGCTTCCTTAATTAGTCTGGAAAGTGTTGGCAAATGCCGCTGGGTTAGTTTCCTCTGTAGCCAAGCTTGTAACCGGGAAGTTAACTGCTACTTTCAGATAATGCTATGGAAATGATCCATTCAGTGGTACAGTACAAACATATTCAGTGTTTGTACGTGAACTCTACCAGTCAGAGTTTTTATCCTAGCAGCTGATTTATTCATGTGCTCTATTCACCGAAACATTCTTTGCTGCTGGATCAGAAACATGCACTTATCTGCTGAGGCAGCGCTTACTTTTAATTCTAGTGGATTTCCTGACTGCCTTTTAGCCATTTATGCAGGAAATAGTGGTTTTAAATGGGCATTTGCGTAAAGGGTAGAACACCAGAGAGCACTGGGTTATACTGTGATGAGTGATGCTGATGCCATTGAACGTCAAGGGCAGATGGTTAGACTCTTTCTTGTTGGAGATGGTCATTGACTGGGACTTGTGTGGTGCAAAAGCAAATCGCTACTTATCAGCCTAAGCCTGGATATTGTCCAGATTTTGCTGCATTTGGATATGGGCCACTTCAGTCTCTGAGGAGTCGTGAACGGTGCTGAACATTGTGCAATCATCAACGAACATTCCCACTCCTGACTTATGATGGAAAGAAGGTCATTGATGAAACAGCTGAAGATGACTGGGCGGAGGACACTACCCTGAGGAACTCCTGCAGTGATGTCCTGGAGCTGAGATGATTGACCTCCAATAACCACAACCTGCTCTTGTAGGAACATAGGAACAGGAGTAGACCATTCAACCTCTCGAGCCTATTCCTGCAATTAGATCATGTACCTGAACTGTACTTGAACTCCATCTACCCACCTTGGCTCCATAACCCTTAATAACCTTGCCTAACAAAAATCTATAAATCTTAACTCAACTCCCAGCCTCAGCAGGTTGTTGGGTTAACAATACCACTGCCCTTTATTTGAAGAGGTTCTTTCTGACATTTATCCTAAAATGGCTTTCTCTAATTTTAAGTTTCTGCCCCTTTGCTCTGGACTCCCCTACCAGAGGAAATAGTTTCTCTATTGTCTATCCTCTCAAATCCTTTAATCATAAATGCTTCAATTAGATCACCCCTTAATTTTATACATTCAAGGGAGTACAAGCCTAGTCTATGTAACCTGTTCTATTATATGTTAAACAGTAGAATTGAAAACAGAAAATGCTGGAAAAGCTCAGTAGGTCTGGCAGCATCTGTGGAGAGAGAAACAGAGCTAACATTTCAGGTCAATGACCTTTCATCAACACTGGATGATGTTAAGAGAGGAATTGCTGTTAAACAAGAATAGAGCCATTGGAGGCTGGAAAAGAGCGTACCAGAGAAGTCTGTGATCAGGTGAAGTTCAGGTGTGATTAAATAAGGAAAGTCGCACCATGAATTCTGATTGGTCAAGCTGGCTACAATGACAGCCCTTGCTCTCCATACAATGTTGCTGGTGTTTCCATGGTAATGGCAGCCTTTACTTTTACCAGTGTTACACACAATTTTAGTTGACAGCCAAAAAGAAGTAAACACCGGTGTAAAGTAATTGAGCACTCTGCTTTTCATCTTACCATTCTTCTAACAAATGAATAGAAAGGTTAAAAATCTGCATGAAAACATTCTACCACTGTGGGTTTGATTCCTCGGGTCCAATGATGTATTTTATTCATTTTTAAATAATTAACCACCAATACAATTAACCTCATCTGGATTCCTACATGTGGCTGGTGGCTAATGTAATAAGAATGCAGATTTAAGAGTGGTAATAGTGAATTGATACCATATTATAAGAGGGTTTTTTTGCCATTAAATATTTTGTTTGTGATATTGTTTATCCTGCTCATTTGTGGTTATGAGTGTTGTCCAGGGAACACTGTGCAGATTGGAACAGGATTTGGCTTGCTATGTTGGTGGGAGTAAATGGAGGTAATGGTGTGCAGCTGGGCTAGGTTTACATTTCACGGTTTGTTGATAATAAATTTGTAACATTGTCGTTTAACTCATGTTGTTCCACTCAGCGTGGGGGAGTTTTTGACTTTGTGCAGCAGTGCACAATGGTCGACAGTGGGTCAACAACCCATGTTACAGTTTCGTCTATTCATTTTTATTTCCACTGAAGCCAAAGATAAGAACTTGCATTTAGTTAGTGTTTTTAAGGTAGGAAGTAATCCCAAGATGTTTCACAGTGGTGTTATGAAATAAATGAACATCAAGCCAAAGAACAAAACATTAGGAGGGTTTACCAAAAGAGTATTTACAAAGGCTCTTATAGGATGAGAGGGGAGATATAGATGCAGAAGGATTTAGAGAGGGAATGCACACTATGGAGTCTAGGGAGCTGGAAGTGTAGCCACACTGGTGGGGAAAATGGGAGGGTAGTGGTGGGTTGCACAGGAGGTTGCAATTGGAGGACGTGACCTTCTTGGATGGTTGTAGAGTTTGAGGAGGTAATGGAGATAGGGAGGGGTGAGGCCTTGAATGGATCTAAATATGAGGATGAAAATTTCAATTTTCTGATGCTGATGGACCAAGAGCCAATGTAGATCAGCAAACACAAGTGTGAAGGGTGAATGGGACTTGGTGCGAGTTAGGATTGAGACAACAGAGTTTTGGATGACAGTGCATGGTGAACATCAAACTAAATGCAGTAGCGACAATTGTCTGCTAGAATGAATGGCCATCAATTAAAGTAATAAAGTTTATGCTACAGACTCTATTGAACTGGGTCCAAACATGACATTTTGAATCACATAATCTCATCTATTTAGATAAAAATAAGTCTGTTTGTACTTCTTGTAGTGCAAGGTTTAGTTTCTATAACAATTTTCTATCATGCTTTTTCTGGCACAGACACAGTTGTGACTCACTTTTATGGTATTTTTTTCCTTTATCTCATTAATTGTACTTACGGTAAGAATGTTGTTACTTTTGAAACTTGAAGGCTTGAAAACTCCATACTGGTGGGTGTTGTTTCAAGCCTTTGAAGGTTAGTTAAAACATTTTTATGAAAAATGTTTAAACTAAGATTCACCACCATCAAGCTGATACCTGGTCTGCTCTTGCCTCACCCACCTGTTCTTAACTGCCTCCTGTCCTTTTTCATCAATACCTGACTCCCTGGTCTGCTTCCTGTTGCCCAATGTCCTTTGGACCTCAGGCCTTACTGTGGTGGCTCCTTCCTTATGCCTCCATTTCTGGGCATCACTCTCACCTTCGTCCCAACGCTAAGCAGGAAAGTGAGCCGTTTGTTATTTTAAAGCCCTTGTAATGGTTAGGAGGTCTTCTGGTGCAGTGGGTAGCGTCTCTGCATCTGAGCCAGAAGCTCCAGGTTCAAATCCCACTCCAGTGCTTGATGGGCAAGGAAGGTCTGTTTGTAATGCAGCCAAACAGGATGAGTATCAACTTATAAATCCTTCTCACACACGCCAATGGCAGGCAGTAAGAGTGGGAGAAATCCCTGGTGAGCCATTTGATGGAAAGAAGGCACCAGGCTACAGCATGCATGTAAAAGCATATGTTGCCACAAAAACCCACACTCCTTGGGGGGCCAATTCACCCAGTTAGCTCAACAGCTGCTGTGAATCAGATTGGTGCCAACAGCATGAGGTTCAATCCCTGTTGCAGCTGAGATGGATTTGGAATGCTCCTCCTAGTCCTACCCGTGGTGGAGGTTATGAACATGCGAATTAGGAGCAGGAGTAGGCCACTCAGCCCCTCAAGTCTGCTCCGCCATACAATAAGATCATGGCTGATCTGATTGTAACCCCAACCCCACATTTCTGCCCACCCCCGATAACCTTTCACCCTCTTATTAATCAAGAACCTATCTGGCTTTGCCTGAAAAATATTCAAGGACTGCTTCCACTGCCTTTTGAGGAAGAGTTTTAAAGACTCACAACCTTCTGAGAGAAAGAATTTCTCCTCATCTCTGTCTTAAACGAGCGACCACTTATTTTTAAACAGTAACCCCGAGTTCTAGATTCTCCCACAAGAGGAAACACCCTCTCCACATCTACCCTGTACAGACCCCTTAGGATCTTAAAGGTGTCAGTTAAGTCGCATCTTACTCTTCTAAATCCCAGTGGATGTAAGCCTAATGTGTCCAACCTTTCATCACAAGACAACTTAACCATTCCTGGTATTAGCCTGGTAAACCTTCCCTGAATTGCTACTAATGCATTTATATCCTTCCTTAACTAAGGAGGCCAGTACTGTATACAGTATAAAAACAAAAAAACTGCGGATGCTGGAAATCCAGAACAAAAACAGAATTACCTGGAAAAACTCAGCAGGTCTGGCAGCATCGGCGGAGAAGAAAAGAGTTAACATTTCGAGTCCTCATGACCCTTCGACAGAACTTGAGTTCGAGTCCAAGAAAGAGTTGAAAGATAAGCTGGTTTAAGGTGTGTGGGGGTGGGGGGTGGTGGAGCGGAGAGAGAGAGAGAGAGAGAGAGAGAGAGAGAAAGTTCTCTCTCTCTCTCTCTCTCTCTCTCCCTCTCACCGCACCCCACCCCCCCTCCCCCCTCCCCCCGCCCCCACACACCTTAAACCAGCTTATCTTTCAACTCTTTCTTGGACTCGAACTCAAGTTCTGTCGAAGGGTCATGAGGACTCGAAATGTCAACTCTTTTCTTCTCCGCCGATGCTGCCAGACCTGCTGAGTTTTTCCAGGTAATACTGTATACAGTATTCTAGGTGTGGTCTGAATAATGCCCTATACAACTGAAGCATAACCTCCCTTCTTTTGTCATTAACTCCCCTCACAATAAATGATAACATTCTATTAGCTTTTCTAATTACTTGCTGTACCTGCTCACTCACCTGTTGTGATTCTACACTAGGACACCAAGAGCCGTTTGAATCTCAGAGCTCTGCAATCTCTCACCATTTAGATAATAAGCTTCTTGTTTATTCTTCCTGCCAAAATGAACAATTTCACATTTGCCCACATCATACACCATTTACCAGATATTTACTCACTCACTTAATCTATCTATGTCCCTTTGTATCCTTATGTCCTCTTCACAATTTACTTTCCTACCTATTTTTGTATTGTCAGAAAATTTAACAATCATTCACTCGGTCCCTTCATCCAAGTCATTTATAAACATTGCAAAAAGTTGAGGCCCTGTGGCACACCACTTGTCACATCCTGCCAACCAGAAAAAGACCATTTATGCTAACTCTCTGCTTCCTGTTAGCTAGCCAATCTTCTATCGATGCCAATATGTTACCTCCTAGACCAGGAGCTTTCATTTTCCACAATAACCTTTGATGTCACACTTTATCAAATGCCTTCTGGAAATCTAAGTACAGTACGTTCCCCTTTATCCACAGTGCCTGTTACTCCTTCAAGGAATGCTGATAAATTTGTTAAACATGATTTCCCTTTTACAAAACCATGTTGACTCTGCCTGATTGCCTTGAATTTTTTGAAGTGCCCTGCTATAACATCTTTAATGATAGCTTTTAATATTTCCCCTCTGACAGATGTTAGGCTAACTGGCCAGTAGTTTTCTGCTTTCTGTCTCCCTCCCTTTTTGAATAAAGTACTTACATTTGCTATTTTCTAATCTAATGGAACTTTTCCTGAATCAAGGGAATTTTAGAAATTTAAAACCAATGCTTCACCTATCTCAATAGTCACTTCTTTCAAGACCTTAGGGTGAAGTCCATCCAGACCTGGGGATTTGTTGGCCCACAGCCCTAACAATGTGCTCAATGCCACTTCCCTGGTGATTGTAATTTTCCTGAGTTCTTCCCTCCCTCCCTTCCATTTCCTGATTTACAGCTATTTCCGGGATGTTACTTGTGTCCTCTATAGTGAAGACCGAAGCAAAATACCTGTTTAATTCATCCACCATCTCCCTACTTTCCATTATCAGTTCCCCAGATGCACTTTATATAAGACTAACACTCACTTTGTTAACTCATTTCTTATTTAAGTATCTATAGAAACTCGTATTATCCATCTTTACTTACTAGCTAGCTTTCTCTTGTATTCTAATATTTCCCTCCTTATTAATCTTTTTGTCATTCTTTGCTGTTCTTTATATTCTTTCCAATCTTCTGACCTGCCACCTGTCTTTGCGATGCTGTAGCTTTGGTCTGCTTACAGACAGAAGAAGAGGAAGAGCATATTTTTGCTTGCTGGTGTACAGCACTTCCCAGATCCCTCCGTTGACAGGGCCACTCATTCAATCAGCACCAGGAAATGTGCCCTGCAGCCACCCGAGGGCTTCATTCCCTGACCAGCGGGAGCAAGTCACGAAAGAAAGTCTGGCCTTTGACCTTTGGCAGCTGCCCGGCCTCTCAGACACCGACACCAGAAAGCAAGGAAGAAAAGGAGAAAGGGACTATTTTATGCAGAAGATCATTAGAGCGTGGAATGCCCCACCAGAAACAATGGCGGAAACTCAATCCAGAATAACTTTTAACAGAGACGTGAACAAGTATTTGGAAAAGGAAACAATGTTCAGATGTGACACAGATACAACTGACTAAATAACTTCTTATGTCTGCTGCAAAATTCTGATTCTCTAAAATATTATTTGTGATTCCATCAGTATCAACGGTAGGTAGGGAATCCCACTTGTTTAGATTAGCTGTATAACCTATACAGAGTTGGGGTTTCTTATATTTGTGCTCGAGCAGCCTGATCAACTATTTCTTTAAGTAAATGCTGTGTTGTAATCATTATAAAATGCTCAAAACTAAGCTAACTTTCTTTGTGAACTCATTATGTAGAGTATGCAGCAAACAGAATAGGCAGTTCATATTGGCCTGGATTTTTAATCTATCTCTAGTTCACTCCAGTGGGGGAGATTTCCAGGTCTCTTACCCAGAGTGTTTTCCACCCTCAGCCTGTTGGCCCTAAGTTCATGAGTACTGGCCCTCAAATTGGATTAAACCTCCTCCTGTTGGTGCTATAGGCAGACTGCGCACTCCACCAGCTGGCCACTCTACCAATATTGAGTGTGGGGCTGGATTCTACACCAATAATATGGATAGTTAGGGCACAAAGTTAAGAAGAGATGAGAAAGGCCATTTGGCCCATCTAGCTTATCATTCCATAGAAAGCCCACAATTCCGCGATAAGCACATGGATATTACTGCCTCTTGAATGGTTCCACAAGATTTTGCCACTAACGTTTCAGGAAATCATTTCAGGTTCTGATTGCCCTTTGGGGTAGTGTTTCAACCTTGATGTCCAATGTTAGACCGGGCATTGCGAAATGGCCTTCATTATAGGAACTGCTTCCATTCCCTCACTCAGCTTGTTAAAGGCTCCACATTAAGAATAGAACAACCTTGCATTAAGATAGCACCTTTCATAACCTCAGGATGTTCCAAAGTGCTTTATCGCTAATTAAGTACTTCAGTCACTTTTGTAATGCAGGAAATATGGCAGCCAGTTGGCACACAGCAAGATCTTACAAACACCAATGTCAAAAATGACAAGATCATCTGTTCCTTCGTTGATTGAAGGTAAGTATTGGCCAGGGCACTGAGGATAACTCCCCTCCTCATCTTCAAAACAGTGCGACCTTTTACACCCGCATGAGAGGGCAGTTGGGGTCTCAGTTCAATGTCTCATGGTGGAAGACATCATTCTTGATACTGCAGCGCACCCTGAGTACTGACCTGAGTGTCAGTATAGGTTCTGTGCTCAAGTCTCACAGACTGAAGTCAAACACACAAACTCCTGACCCAGAGATGAGAATGCTGAGTCATAACTGGCACCTATATTTGGGCTTTGGGAGACTGGCGGACTTCCTTGCAATTGGCATACTGACCAGTAATATCAAGTTATGAATAAGCTACAGGAGCACGTTCTCATTTCGGAAAGCCCAGGCCTTGACTTAAACTTGGGGCAGGATTGGTTTGGAGCAGAGCAGGGCGAGCAACAAACTTACATTTCCAGGCTTGGTGCGGGTTCAGCTCCCAGATTTTGTTTCCATATTCCAGAAATGGGAGTGGTTTCTATAATGATGGCCAATTCACGACACCAGATTTACATTGGACTTCAAAGTTGAAACACGACCCCAAAGGGCAATCAGAACCTGAAATGATTTTCTGGAGTGTTAGTGGCCAAACCTTGCGGAACCAATCAAGGAGAGGCAGTAGGACCGTGCGGTTGTGGGCTTTCTAAGGAATGATAAGCTAGATGGGTCAAATGGCCTCTCCCGTCTCTTCTTAACTTTGTGCCACAATAAGTGTCTTGCCCAAACCAAGCCGGGATCACTGCCCGGACGGTGGGTGGGAGTGGAAATTGGAGTTTCCGGATAAGAGCTGAGCTCATTGCCCAGTGTGGCCCAAATGGAACATCTTCTTGTTAAAGTTCAAACATGTGGGGAGTGATTTTTGTCTTAACTGGCTGTGTTTTTTAATCTGTCGGAGGGGTTTGTACATTAATTCTAGAATCGGTCTGATACTCATTCCACTGAAGTTGATGAAACCTATGTGGACAAATATCTACCACCCAAACTTTTCCCGATTACATTTCAGGTTGGGATTTCAGTGCTGTATTGGGGGAGTGCTGCAGTGCTGGACGCCATCTTCCAGATGAGAAGTTCAACCCGGGGCAACATTTTCCCCCTGTTGGGGGGGATGTGCGGGAGCGGGCACGGTCAGGCAGACTCCTGATTGGTGCCCCCAGTCGGGGGCACACCACCATTTTACGTGGGCAAGCCAAATAAGGCCCGCCCAGCGTGATGTCCGCCAGGAAGCGCTATGCGCTCCCTGTGCGGGTTTGGCCGGTGGGGGTGGTGGGGGGGGGGGGGGGGGGGGGGGGGGAGGTGGGGGGGGTGGTTGGAATTCCCTCAGCCGGGAGTGGATTCCCTCAGCTGGGAGTGCGCTCTTCTGTGCGTGCACACGAAAGAGCGCACAGACCTCCCAGAAGCAGCAAAATGCTGCCTCAGGGAGATTGGCTCAGATGTTAAACTTTAAATAAAGCTGAGAAAAAAAAAAGGCTGTCGTGTCACACTGTCACATGAGTTGGGATATGTCCGTAACTTTCGTTTTGAAATATTCTTAGATTTTTAAATCCCTCGTGAAACCTCACGCCGCCCGTGGATGAGGTTTGATGCTTTTTCAAACACCCGCCTAGGCTCCCGGCCTGCTCGCCAACATTAAGGCTGGACGCGCAGGTCTGTTAGTGACCTCAATTATTTTTTTAATGGCCTCAATAGGCCGTCGACAAGTTGGCAGGTGCACAGCCGACTTGGCTGCCCACCCACTGACCACCCAACCGACATCACCCAGCGTAATTTTACGCGTCGGCGAGCGGGCCCCGCCCCCTCTCGCCCGACCAGACGATCCTGCCCCTGCAGTTTAAAATTGGCCTGAATAAGAATGGCTAAGGTCCCTGCTCCATTTTAGCTGCAACCACCTCCCCCACCCCCACCTTCAGCCTCATTTCCGCCAGGCTGTGGGTGTGGGCAGATGAGTCTCAGTTGAGATCCCGCTGTCTCGCTCCCTCCCCTCACTGTCATTTGCCTTGTGAGGGACGGAGGACAGTGGGGAAAGGAGTTCAGTCCTTCACAAGGCTTTGAGGATTCTCTTACTGCAACTAGGCCTCGGCCAATTTTCCTGGTGGTTCCAGAGTTCCGATGCGAAACAGAATTCCACAGCCTCAATTTAGAACAGGAGAACTGTTAACTAAAAGATAACGCTGATCTTTAAACATCCTCTTGATGTAATGTCTCTTCTTTTCATATCAAGAAAGAACAGACTGTTGTTATAGCTAAACACTCCAGTTTAACTGTGGAGACCACATTGACAGGAGAGATAAATACGAGCGAGGCAAATTTATACAGCTAGGAAATCAATGGCCACTCAGATCATAAATGGTAATTTCATAAACTCATTTAGCAGCAAAAAAAAATGAGGATTAATTTCAACCAAATTTAACTTAAATGAAATTAATTTGGCATACATGAAAGAGCCGGTGCATGGGATTAAACCTGAAAGCCCTTTCAAAGAGCTGACGAGTTGTGTGACAGGCCAAGCGGCCTATGGCACTGTAAGATTCTATAATTCTATGATATCCCTTCACAGCATGATTTTATTCACCATTTTCCTTCTCATAGTACAGAGCCAAAGAAAGCCAATTTATTTTTTTTAAAAAGGAAAACACTCCAGCCAAAAGATGAAAAGGAAGCTGGTGTTCAATTTCAATACCCAAACGTGATAACTGGAGTTTTCCCTACCCTACTTTAACAAAAAAAAGGGCCCTGTTTTCTTTCCAGCAAACTCCTTGGTCAGGGAGCCTCAAAGCCCTGAACATCCCACTAGATGACATCAGTGTCACTGCTTAGCTGTTCCACTCAGACCAGTGTTCAAATTTCACGGAGAGGAGCCTTTATGCCCCCAGGATTCCTTTCATCCCCTTGAAGCACTGACTGAGAGCAGGAAATTCACTACTCTGGAAAGCTTGAGTACAACTGCCAAGATCAAAACTTGGATGCAAGTTGTGCAAGGGCCCAAACTATGGTCAGAAATAACATCTACTTAAAACAAGAGGAAAGGAATATTTAATGACAAGGATTCCTGGGAACTTGTTGCTCACAAATTGGCTGTCGCTTTTCCTACATTACAACAGTAACCACACATCAAAATGTACTTCATTGGCTGTAAAGTGCTTCGGGACATCCTGCACTGCGCATTTATACAGTGCCTTCAATGTTGTAAAGCGTTCCAAAGTTTGACACCGAATTGCATAAGGAGATATAGGGCAGATAGCCAAAAAAAAGAAGTGTAGGTTTTAAGGAGCATCTCAAAAGAGGCAAGAGAGGTAGGTGGCAGAGCGGTTTACAGAGTGAATTCCAGAGCTTAGGGCCTGTTATGTTCCTTCTGTCGGGTCACTTTGCTTGTGAACACAGTTGCATGCCTATCTACCGGTGAGTGAGTTGGTAAACAATATACTGCAGACAGGGAGACCAATGTGAGATGAAGCACATGCTGTTTATTAACACAAGTAACAGAGCACTAACATGTGTGTGCTTCTCAAACCAGACCCTATTCTAAACTACTGATTAACATTGTAGCCCGCGCTACGCAGCAATTGTGTAAAGCAATCACATGGTCAACCTGCTCACATTCTCTTAAAGGTGTATTGGACCTCAGATTACCACAGGGCCTTTACAGCTCAAGGCACGGCCACCAATGGTGGAGCAATTAAAGTTGGAGTTGCACGAAGTCAGAATTTGAGAAGCACAGATAGCCCAGAGGGTTTTATTGCTGGAGGAGGTCACAGAGATAGGGAGGGGCCAGGCCATGGAGAGATTCTAAAACAAATATAGAATTTAAAAATGAAGACATTGCTTAACCAGAAGCCAGTGTAGATTAGAGAGCACAGGGTTAATGGGTGAACAGAAAGAATCTGGCATGAGTTTGGACACAGACAGCAGAGTTTTGGATGCCCTCAAGTGTACAGTAAGTGAAAGATTGGAAACCAGCCAGGACAGTATTGGAATATTGACTATTGACAGTCTAGAAAAGACAAATGCCTGGATGATGGTTTCAGCAGCTGATGAGCTGAGGCAGGGTTGGGGTCGGGACGGTGCTACCAAAGTGGAAATAGGCAGTGTTAGTGATGACACCTGTAGAATACCTAGTGATATAATACCCATATATGAATGCCTGTTGCTGAATTTACTTTCCTGTTTTTGGCAAGCATCAAAGAATGAGGCTAACGTGTTGTTCAATAAGGAATAGTTCCAACATGCTCAGAGGCAAACACCCTCTGAGTGAAGGGGCCAGCTGTGGAAAAGGTGCGGATGGGGCCTTAAAATGCAGTGAGCCATTCCAAACTCCATTGACTTCGGTGGGAAAGTAAAATCCTCCTGCCCTAAAATTCCGCCCAGGGTTTCCAACCCTCCAGGATTGTCCTGGAGTCTCCAGGGAATTAAAAGTTAATCTTCTGGACGCTGCTGCCAGCGGCACACGGGAGAAAAATAATAGAACCTTTAAAAGCAGCTGGGTGTATTTTTCTTTATCATTTTCTTTGGACACTTGGGTTTCTTAGTTCTAAAAATATTGGAGATGGGGGGGGGAAAAAAATTGCTTGGCCGGATGATTGGAGCTAACGTGATGAAAGATCCAGGAATTTGTTGGACCGGAGTTGGCAACCCTAGTTACACTCCCTGTGAGAATCAGGCAATAGGGAAATGCTGGGTCTCATTTGCTGAGCCAATGCTGATTCATCCTTCACGTTAATAAGGATCACTTACACAGCACAGTAAAACTGGCAGCCGTAGGTTTGAATGATGTGTCGCTGTGGCACATAAAGCAGTAAATATTGCTCAGGCAATTCTGTCTTAATAAATTAATTATGTAACTGTTTGCATCTGTGGAAGAAGACACTGAAATTATCTTTGATTGTTAATTAAAATACTGTCCATGTAAGTACTACAAAATTTCTTGTTAAATCATGACATTTAGAGAATCCTTCTATTTGATATTGTTGGGGTGAAAGTTTGAGGGGAAAGGTCAGAGCAAAGGTCAAAATTAAGTTTCGTGCTCTTATGAAGAAGGTTCTCCAGAGAATAGTCACTGATTCCATTTCCTTCAGCGCGATTTATTACTTGTTCGTTGTCATCATAGCTTGGTAACCAGTTAACTGGAAATCTTGGGCTAGGATCAAAAATGTCTCCCCAAACCATTGAGAGAAACCTAAGCTCACTTGGGAAATGGATCTGCATTCACCTCTGCCAAACACACCCCTTAAACCCAGTTAAAAATGCCAAATACGAGTCATTTTTTTTAACCCTGCCACTGTGTTTATGATTCAAGCTACAGTGAGCAATGGCTCAATTGTCTAAGAGGCAGGCCAATGATAATAATAGTGCGCTCACAAGCAGAGATCTAAAAGAAAAGGAACGGAAAGAACTTACATTTCTGTAGCATCTTTCATGACCTCCGGACACCACAAAGTGCTTTACAGTCAATGAAGTACATTTTTTGAAGTGTAGTCACTGCTGTAATGTAGGAATCACAGCAGCCAATAACCCCTCGGCAAGCTCCCTCAATGTGATAGATGACCAATTCATCATTTTGTTCGCTGATGTTGATTAAGGGATAAATATTGATCAGGACACCAGGGAGAACTCACCCACTCTTATCCAAAAGTGTTATTAAGACCTTTTAAATCCATCTGAAATGGCAGAAAGAGCCTCATTTTAATGTCTCATCTAGAAGATGGCATCACCAGCAGTGCAGCACTCCCTCAATGCAGCACTGAAATCCCATCTGAAATTAATCTGGGCAAAGTCTGGGTGGTAGATTTTTTGCCTACGTAGATTTAATTGATTTCAGTGGCATGAATATCAGACGGATCCTGTAAAGCATGTACAACCCCCTCCCACAGATTACCACACAATCAGTGAAGACAAAAATCACGCCCCCAGATGTTTGAACTTTAACCACAAGCAGCTCTGGGCCACTTTGAGATATGAGTTCAGCTCTTATCTATAGATTAATAATAGTCATTAAGTTCTCTCAGTTCTGAAACAAAAGAATCTTCTGCTGCTAAACTGGCTAGTTTTGTGACTATTTCCCACCAATCCCTAACGTCCAGCGAATATTGTTAGGTCAACAAATAGGAAGAGCTGGCAGTGTTCACCTGAAGAATAAAGACAGGTTTGGGGTAAATGTTGCTAAATGCCCTTCTCAGCACACAGCTTGACCTGTCAGGAATTTCGGTTCGGAGATCAGTGGGGTCACAGGGTTCTCTGTTTATTACAATTTATGGAGAGAAAACCCAAATTGGAGATAAACAACCCCTGGGATCGAAATTTTATACCAACAATGCAAGTTAGTTGTAATGATGAACAATGCAATATTTTTAAAAAATTAAACCTATCTTTACAAAGTTAATTTCATTCAGTTATGTATTGTTAACATAGCTCCGTCTAGTAGGCATCTTGCATCTCAACTAACAGGAAAACATTCATCTTCCTGCTGATAATTCCTCATGTTTACACATGTTTGATGGACGACTTCCTTTCATTAGCTTAATGAGTAGCTTCTCTGTTCTATAGCTGCAGACCTTGCTGTGAACTGTAGAATATTAAAATAGCTTAAGATTCTCAAAACATGTGGCATTCGAGTTACATAAAAATAAGAGCTTTTAAAGCTAATCTCTAACACTGTCTATGTATACATTTTTTTTAAACCGCTGTCCGATTTTTAAAATTTTTATTTTATTACAAGTTTTCTGGAACTTGGAGGGAATTAATACGGAAAAATAAGATACATGTTTTCAATGCTTTTTATTGTTTTGGTGCTTGCGTTAAGACTAATTACTGTTGGGGAACTGGAAAGTTCATTCTCAATCTAGTTCCTAGAAGGCATAGCCCAACAATACGTAACTGACCCTAATTTGCTGCCAATTTGGCACCAATTGGCAATGCCATTTAGACGTAGATGGTTGCTTGGTTGTTTTAGGAAATTGCAAAAGGAGATACCACACTGGCACAGTAAAGGGTGTGTTTCTGATGTGCAATGTTGGGTCAGAGAAAGAAAAAAAGAAAGACTTACATTTCCATAGTGCCTTTCATAACAGCAGAACATTCCAAAGTGCTTTACAAAGTAATTTTGAATTGTAGTTACTGTTGTAATGTGGGAAATGTGACAGCGAATGTGCACACAGCAAGACCCCAAAAACAGCAATGTGACACTGACCAGATAATCTATTTTTATGATATTGATTAACAGATAAATAATGGTCAGGATGCCAAAGATAACTCCCTGTTCTTCTTCAAAATGGGACAGTGGGATCTTTTACATCCACCTGAGGAGACAGATGGGAGCTCAGTTTAACACAGTGCAGCACCCCCTCAGTACTGTATTGGAGTGCCAGCTTTGATTTGATGTGCTCACATCCTTGAGTAGGTCTTGAATCAACAACCTTCTCAACTCAGAGGTAAGAGTGCCGCCAACTGAGTCACAGCTGACACCGGATTACCCCATGTGAAGAAGCTTTATAATAACAGTGCCGATTTACCAGTGGGACAAACTCATTAGGATCACATACATAGTCACTCGTAACTCATTCAACACTAAATTATAGATAACAAGTTTCATTAAATTATTAAGCTGTCACATCACTTCATCAACACCTTGCATAAGCAAGATGCCACTATTGATAATGCAAAAGTGGCAGAATTAATATAGTTGAAATCAGTGACAAAAAATAATACTCACAAAAGTGTGGTGTAATCATTCACAGAATAGAAATGCTGGACAATCAAATGCCATTTTGGAAAATCCCAAACCTTTTCTTGAGGATTGAATTAAATCCTTCTACAACAACACTTGATATAAACTGAAATATTCTGGCAAACTCCATTGTGTTTAATATGCCTTCAGGGAATGGCAGAATTTGCAACTAGGACGTCAAAAATGAACCACCATTCCATTCCATCCCACGAAAATCACAAGTTGGCATAATGGGACAAGAGAGCTGCTTCCAATGGACATAGAGCAGGAGCTCCCCCATTCAGCTGTACAATGGTTGATCTGTATCTTAAAGTCCATCTACATACCTCACGTCTGTATCAAGTTCCATACCGTTTAGGACTCTTGCCAACAAAAAAAATCCATCAATCTCAGTTTTCAAATTTTCTACTGATTCCCCAGCAAGGTTCAACATTTTAGGGGAGCAAGCTCCAGATTTTTGCTACCCTTTCTGTGAAAGAAGTGCTTCCTGACTTTGCACCTGAACTTAAATTCGAAATCTATGTCCTCTTGTTCTGGATTACCCCCATCAGAGGAAATAATTTCTGTCCATCCACCCCTTGGCGAGTTGCTGCAGTGCATCTTGTAGATCCACACCGCTGACCGTTGGTGATGGAAGGAGTGAATGGTCAACATGCTGGATGGGGTATCAATCAAGTGAACGGCTTTGTCATAATCTAACTCTTCTAGCCCCAGGACCATTGTGGTGAATCTGTGCTGCACCTCTTCCATGGCCAATATATCCTTCCTGAGCGGCCGTGCCTAGTTTCAAATGTTGGTTTGGATGCAGTTTGACCTGATTCAGTACATCAGTTGGGAAATGAAGCTCGAAGTGGATCAGCTTTCAGAGAAACTGGCTTTCCTAAAGTTATTCATTATTCATTACTGTTATGGATGACCCTTCCATCACACATGGGGAAACATGACCCTAATTAGTTTTGGATGAGAGCTGCGTGTCACTATCTTCAAGCCATCTAATGGATTGCAGGCATCCTGCTGGAGGGGTTTATTGATCAACCATTGCAATTGTTTCAAGGCTGCCTTCCCATCTTCCACCCTTCAGCTCTAACTCACATTGTTCACCCATCATCTCCATGTTCTTTGACCTATATTAGATAGTGGTATGTCCAACCTCTAAATATCTCTATGTTAAAGTTCTCACTCTTGTGTTCAAATCCCTCTTTGGCCTTGTCCCACCCTACCAGCAACATTTTCCAGGCCAACAGCCCTCCATGATGCCTACGTTCCTATAAGTCTGACTGCTTGTCCACACCCCCCTCCCTTTACACCTCCATTGGCTTCTGCGAAGCGCAACGGGATATTTAGTGCGTTAAAGGTGCTATAAAAATTCAAATAGTTGTTGTTATAATGTATGAGTCAAAGGCAATTAATTCAGACTGATACTCCAGTGCTTTACAGCATTGCACTGTTGGTATGCCTTCTCCAGGGACCGTTAAACCGAGACATACGAACATATGAATTAGAAGCAAGAGTTGACCACTTGGCCTCTCAAGCCTGCTCCGCCATTCAATAAGATCATGGCTGATCTGATTGTAATCTCAACCCAACGTTCCTGTCTACCCCCGATAACCTTTCACCCCCTTGTTAATCAAGAGTTTATATACCTCTGCTTTAAAAATATTCAAAGACTCTGCTTCCTCTGCCTTTTTGACCCACTTTTTGACTCACGACCCGTTGAGAGAAAAAAAATTCTCCTCATCTTTGTCTTAAATGAGCGACCCCTTATTTTTAAACAGTGACCCCCTAGTTCTAGATTGTCCCACAAGAGGAAACATCCTCTCCACATCCACCCTGTCAAGACCCCTCAGGATCTTAAAGGGTTTAATCAAGTTGCCTCTTACTCTTCTAAATTCCAGTGGATACAAGCCTAACCTGTCCAGCCTTTCCTCATAAGACAACCCACCCATTCCTAGTATTAGTCGAGTAAACCTTCTCTGAACTTCTTCTAATGCATTTACATCTTTCCTTAAATAAGGAGACCAATACTGTACACAATATTCCAGATGTGGTCTTACCAGTACCCTGTACAACTAAAGCATAAGCTCCTTACTTTTATAATCAAATTCCCCTCACAATAAATGATAACATTCTATTAGTTTTCCTAATTACTTGCTGTACCTGTATACTAACCTTTATGATTCATGCACTGGGATACCCAGACCTTTCAGCCTCAGAGCTCTGCACTTTCTCACCATTTAGATAATAAGCTTCATTTTTATTCCCCCTGCCAAACTGGACAATTTCTTATTTGCCCACTTTGTACTCCATTTACCAGATCTTTGCCCAATCACTTAACTTATCTATGTCCCTTTGTAGCCTCCTTAGGTCCTCTTCACAATTTACTTTCCTACCTATCTTTAGTGTCATCAGCAAATTTAGCCACCATTCATTTGGTCCTGTCATCCAAGTCATTTATATAAATTGTAAAAAGTTTATATAAGACACCATCTGCCCTTTGTGGTGCATGTATTAGGGTCCCACAACATTATGCAAAGAAGAACAGGGAAGTTCATTTGGGTGTCCTCAACAACTACAGCAACTTACATTTATATAGCACTGTGTGTGTCGTCACCACTTCCACTTTTAAACATGGCTTCCACTGACATTAGAGTTGGCCACCGAGATCACTCTGCGCATGAGCAGTGGTTCATGCATGCCAGAGCCTTCACTAACATCACTCTGAAGTGCCAATACACACCCTTAATGAACTAAACCATCTCCAGATGCTTCAAAGGAATGTTAATAAACAAAATTTGATACCGAACCACATAAGGAGTCGCTAAGGCAGATAACCAAAAGCTTGGACAGAGACAGGAGGTTTTAAGGAGCAGGGGGCAGAAAGACAGAGGTCAGGCAGCATCTGTGGAGAGAAACAGCTAATGCTTCCGGCCGATGACCCTTCGTCAAAACTGAAGGAAGTTGTTTCTTCATAGTACAGTTTCAGCAATACTCCAGAACTTTCTTCAGACCTGGTGAAAGGCCATCGACCTGAAACGCTAAGCGTGGGCGGAATCTTATGGCCCACTCGCTGGCGGGATTTTCCCGTCCTGCCTAAGTCAGTGGACTTTTGAACGTATCGCTGCATTTTCCAGCCCCCATCCCGCGGTGACAGGGCTGTAAAATTCCACCCTCTGTTTCTCTCCGCAGATGCTGTCTGACCTGCTTAGTATTCCCAGCATTTTCTGATTTCTTTAATTTCTGATTTCCTTCTACAGTATTTTGCTTCAGTATTTAAAGTAACATTGTGTGTGTGTGTGTGTGTGTCTGTGTGTGTGTGCTTTTTTTAAAAAAATGCTGGGATTAAACTAGGTGTGGGTGTGAAATCCAGTGCAAGGGTTTGCTGGCATTCACTTCACACAATTCTACCAATTCAAGCCTGCCAGAAATACAATTATTTCCTCAAGGCAATTTTATGCCAATTAGTAACTGGGGGAATTCATTGACTGTGTAGATAAATGCACTGTCAAATGGCAAACATGTTTGGGCTCTTAGATATGATGGATATTGGGAGGAGTGTTGGAAAGGAGAGTGGGCGTGGGGGAGGGAGGGAGGGGGTCAGTGGTGTATTTAGATGTGTGGAAGGAGTGCAGCTTTTGGACGCCGTTCAGAGCTGATGCTGGGGCCTCTCACTCATTACCCGTGTCACTCTTGAAAGTGAACAGTGCCTTGAGCTGACTGGTCATTACAGGCGCCTTTCTGGACTCGTGTGGTCAATTTAGCCAACTGAAGGGACCGCTGAGCAGTTCTTTTTGTACTTGACATTCATGAGGATGGAGTCGGGGCTGAACTCTCTCTGACAGAGGATGGCGGGGCTTCATTGCTGTCTTCGGGGCAGTTCAGGGTAAGGGAAAGTTTTCTGTTGGTATCATATGCACAAGCCCAGGAGACTGCTCCCTTGATGTGTGTGGAACGCTCGCTGCGTCCGAGTCACACACGATGGAGAAGGGCTGCCCAGAGTGTGTGAAACCTTTCCTCGTGTGGTGTATCCTAGAGAGAGGGAGAGAGAGAGAGAAGCAAACGCTTCCTGTTGAAATCGGGAATAGTTTTTTGGAGGATTGTTTACGTTGGGGGATTTGAAAATGAAGTTTGCGCTGGGACGGGGAACTGGTTAACTCCAGGAGGGGGAAAGGTCAGAGCTCAGTTTAAGTCTGTAGCCGCAGAGCATTGTGAGACTGCAGCAATGCTATCTGTCCCTCAGTGAGCGTGTATTCTTATCACCAATCTCCCTGAAGTCTTAAGTAACTCGTTATCGACACAGATCTTTAAGGAAACTTTTTGTGGCTAGTTATGTGTCAGTGAACACTTTCCCTCTCTAAGTGTTGCATTCCATCCTGTCCAATAAAAGGATGAAACAGAGAGCTGTCTTTAACAAGGACAGCGTGTTTAAAATAACTCTCCCAATAGAAATATAGGCTTGCCTTTGGAGATCCACCTAATTAAGACAACAGACCAGCAGGGTCATGATAAACCAGATAACTACACAACGCTGCCTTGAAACTGGAAAACGGAACATTTGGACAGTTTTAGGTGGTAAAAGATATATTTTTTTAAAAAAAATCTGTTGCCTTGAATCATCGATCCACAGGGGTATTCCAACAAAGATCTCTTTTCTCGGGGAATGGTTATTTTACACTTCTACAAATGGCTCTGAGTATCAAAGCGGTAGAGAGGGGAAGAACAACATTGTGGTTTAAATTAGATCGCGGACTGTGCGCGCAAGTTTGTAGTTCAGTTCGAGGTAAACGGATCAAGGTACCTTGGTTGTGGGAGGGAGAGGGGTGTCGCGGGTGCAGAATGCCACATTGGTACCTGGCTGACAGTATTAACAGAGCACCATCTGAAACTCCTTCCTCAATCCTCACCGAAATTCTTTTTGAAATGTAGCATTGTGTGCTAAACGATAATGAACACTTCTAAATAAAACTGCGTTTATCCAGTGCCTTTCATGATCTAAGGATATCTATCCCATTGTTCTGCAGCCAGTGAAACACTTCGGACGCGCAGTCACTGTTGTAATGCAGGAGACGCTGCTGCCAATTTGGGCACAGCAAGCTCCCACAAACAGCAACGTGATAATGACGTGCCAACTCCACCAAACTCTTAACCATCTAGCGATTTGGGGGAGAATTTCCACGCAGGCTTTGAGATCCTGACCTTGGGGCCAAAGGGGGTCCCAAGCTTCCACTAGCTGGCAGCAAGATCAGTCAGTGATATTCCCTGTACATTCGCCATCCTATCAAGGATGGTGTGTGGATTCTCAATGCTGCGGATCCATTCAGAGGTGTAAAATTAAATACATAAAACATAAGGTGTGGGGGGGGGGCGGGGAACAGTTGGCCCCTTAAATTAGAGAGAAATTCCTCTCGGTGGACAGTCAGGGCCGTGGAGGGGGTGTGGGGTGGGGGGGGGGGGGGGGGGCTGGGGGGGTGGGGGGGGGGGGTTGCTTTCCTGCCCACGGCCCCCTATTTGGGGATGGAGCCTCTGGCTTTGATGGCCCCTCACCCCAGCCTGTCCACCTCCACTGAGCTGGTGACCTCAGGGGGGTTTGGGTGGGTGGGTGGGTGGGGGGAGGTGGGGGCTGTTGCTGCTGCTCAGCCACCAGCAAAATGCCAGTGGGCATCAAAAACGCTCCTAATTGGGGCCTTAACCAAGTTAATCGGCTGTCCGCCTGCCCCAGGAAAGTTCTCCAGTGGCAATGATACATCAGGGAGCTGTCCCAACCCCATTCCCTGCTATTTTCCTACCTCTGCCTGTCACCAAAGCCCCCAATACCCCAATACAGTACAAGGAAAATCTAAGATAAAAGCAAAATACTGCAGACGCTGGAAACCCGAAATAAAATCAGGAAATGCTGGGAAAGCTCAGCAGGTCTGACAGCATCTGTGGAGAGAGAAACAGAGTTAATGTTTCAAGTCTGTCTGACCCTGGTCCTACGGACACGAAACGTTAACTCTGTTTCTCTCTCCGTGAATGCTGTCAGACCTGCTGAGTTTTTCCAGCATTTTCTGTTTTTATTCCAGGGAAATCTAATTCTTCGTGTATTAATCAGGAGGTGTTTTTTTTTTTAAACAGAAACCTGTAGAAAAAAATACTTAATATCATGGATACAGAATGATCAAAAAGGAAAACAAACTTCTTTGTGATCTATCAAATATTAAAGGCAGAGGAACTAATGACCTCATTTACCCTGTAGGAAAGAGTAACATAGTATCACATAAATCTGGACACTACTTAACAATTTTAAATTTTCCATGAAGATACATTAACAAATCCCTTGAGCTCAATGATCCAGCATATATTGGACTCAACCAGAAAAGCAGAAGTCAACAGAGCTGGAAATGTGTCTGTTTGCAATATTACCTTGATAAATGACTTTTTGCCTTCATGGGTTGGCTCTCAGTTCACTAAAATATTAGTGGAGCTAATTTGAGTGCAGGAATGGCGATACATGATTAACCTGCTCCTGTTCAAAGTGATGCAAGCAGCAACAAACCTTCATGCTGCCTGCTAATTATGATTGCGGAGTGCAGCTGAGTGCAGAGCCCGCTGCTTAGTGGCTGCACACCTCAGCAGGTGACCCAAGTCCATGTGAGACTCACACTACCCGAAACCAGCCTGCACCACTTAAAGCCATCGTTTACTCTCATTGCTGAAGCGCCACCACAGGGGAGTGGCGAATGAACCTGTGGAGAATGAACCTGCTGTCCTCTCCCAGGATAGCAGCGTGCCTGCTCCCTCCGCTGCCCACAGCCAGCAGCTTTGCTGTTGCCTCTCAGCCAGCCAGGCCAGACTGTTGCCTCCCATGCCGAGGTGCTGCAGTCCCAAGTTGGGCCTTCCAGGCTCAGAGCTGTTTGAGGGTGTCCTGCAGGGCCATCAGCAGTTTCCCTGGTAATATTCAGCACCTTTTCCATCAGCCACTGTTCCATTCAGGCACTAGGACAGGAAACGGCACTTGGAAAACATGCACTAAGGGAATGGGCATGCCGATTACCTGAGCTTTGCATTGATTGTTGGATGCGCTGTTACATAAAGTTGATACGGAACGGTTATTTTGTGGTAGCCTTTCAGGAATTTGTAAGGAGGAAGCTGTGATGGTGCTTAACAGAGGGATTGGAAGATGTGGGACTGTTGGAAAATGTAGAACTGAGGTTGTATTCATGAGAATTGGAGTTGAATGATGAGCTCACACTTTTTTAATTCATTCATGGGATGTGGGCGTCGCTGGCTAAGCCAGCATTTATTGTCCATCCCTAATTATCCTTGTTTAGAGGGCATTTAAGAGTCAACCACATTGCTTTTTGCCTGGAGTCACACGTAGGCCTGACCAGGTAAGGACAGCAGATTTCCTTCCCTAAAGGACTTAATGAATCAGATGGGTTTTTACGACAATTGGCAATAGTTTCATGTGCGTCGTTAGGCTTTTAATTTCAGAATTTTTTCATTGATTTGAAATTCCACCATCTGCCATCCCCCATACAGTCCCTCTGGAGTGTGGATGTGCTGGTTGCCTCCTCCCTCCTTGTCGTCCAACGGCTGTCACCCTATCCCTGGTGGAAAGGACTGTGCCCTCATTATGATGATGGTACAACACGCCATCACGAATTGCAACACTGGCTGCACTGAGGTCTCCTCCAGAGCAGTCAAGGCAGAAGGACTTTAGCACCAGCACCCCAAGTGTCTGCTCATTGTGGTTTCTCTAGGCACCATGGCTTTCATTGTATGCATGCTGGCCAGGTGTAGTTGGGTTGTGAAGGGGAGGCATCAGCTAAGTTTGGAATGGATAGCCCTTGTCACCCAGCAGCCACCCTCCAGATCAATGTGGTGGCTGAAAGATTGCTGGAACAGCCAACTGATGCAGGATGAACACATAATGACTGCTGCCAATATAGCAGGTATTCACCAGCATGATGTGCTGAGCATGGTCACATACCAACTGCACATTCAGTGAATGGTAACCTTTGCAGTTAAATTACTTCTCAGCAGTGTGTCTGCAGTTGATGGTATCTTGCGCCATGGTGAAGCCTGCTACCCTCCCAAAACCCCATGCATGCTCTGTCTGCTTTTCTCTCTTTAGAGAGAACACAGTGGAGTCCCTATCCTGTCAGAGAGAGTCACCTCTCTGATGCAGCTATGGATGGTGAACTGGGCGATGTTACGTTGCCTGTTCTAGCTTGGGAGGACCCTGACATATTGAAGTTAAGGGCCAATGGCAGGACCAACCTCACATGATATTGAGGCTGCAGGTCTGGCTCCAAGAAGTGGCAGAATGCTGTCAGCACCTCATTGGAGAATTGCAGATGGCACATACGCTGCTGTTGGCTCAGGTGCAGGTAGGAAAAGTGCTTCCAGAAGGCCATAAGTGATAGGGCCTCCTGTTGAGAGCCCTTCTCCCCCTCCCACTCATCTCTCCCTGAGCAGCTTATCTTATTTTCTGTTTCTGCACCAGGGGATGCAGGGCTATTACTTTGGTATCAATGATTGGGAGCGGGTGGGGTGCCCACAGTTCTTGCAGGTAACAGCCAACACCTTCCCCACTCTGTGAAGACTTCACAAACTGCAACCGACTCCTCAAAATGCACAGCACATCCACAAACTCAAACAGAACCAGTAGAAAGTCATGAATAACTAACCTGAAAGTTGCAAATTATATGTTTAAATAGCACTGGTGGGTTATGAGTCCCTTGCATTGCTGAACATGTGGTCAGTGTGCATGTGTAAGAGAGTATTAACTATCATGCCACTAGGTGCAAGCCATGCTAGAACTGGATGGAAGTGGTGACTGCTCCATTTCGGGCAGAATCATCCCAGATTTGCACTGTGTGCGGTAGCAGGCAAGGAAAAGAACGTTTTACCCATCGCTGCAATGGCGGCTTTTCAAGCCATATCATCCTAATCCTGCCTAATTCATCACGCATTCCCAGGAAACACGTGTTTTGATGGCGGGCAGACTCTGATTCGCCCTCCACTCCATCTCCTGACCGTTTCCTCAAGCCAGGCGTCATATATAAAATGCAGCTGCGCGCACACCTCTCAGTTCTTCCAGCCCAGGACTGCTGCACAGAAGACACGGCCCTGAAAGGCAGGCATTCTGCAGCCCCCTGATTCAATGGCACATCCCTGGGTTGTCTTCTGGATAACGTTGGAGCCCATCGCGATATCCTCTACCCCGCCATTCCAGCTTGGGAAGCAGTGGCAGAGGTGGTCAGTGCCAATGCTGCACAGAAGAGGTCAGCCATCCAGTGCAGAAAATGGATAAATGATCTCATCTGTGTCGCCAGGGTAAGGCAACCATCCCATCACCCTAAACTCACACACTCACAAGGCCATCACACATTCACTGGCATCTCACTCACTGCCAGCTCAAGGGACACCACCACCCATTCTCACACACACACCCTCACATGTCCATCTGGCCTCATCTCCTCTGGAGACTGCCTCCTCAGCCCTCACCATCTTGAAGCCACTTGCACAAATCAACCTCTGCCCCAGACACACCCTGGGATACCCCCGTCCCCCAGTACAGCTTTCACCCTGCTGCCTCTTCCCTTGCCTGAGGCCTCTTCTCCCCCTTCTCCAAGCAAGCCCTAGCCCAGCAGCCATTGAAAAGCCACCCCCACCTTACGGCTGGTCTGGTAGGTAGAGACCTGCCCATGAGCCCCCCCTAAAAGTGATGGTGCTGTCTGCGAAACCTGGTGCTGATGACCTTGAGTGCTGTCCATAGCAGGGTAGGCAAACCGTAAGACGTAGGAGGAGAAGTAGGCCATTTGGCCCATCGAGTCTGCTCCGCCATTCACTGAGATCATGGCTGATCTGATAATCTTCAACCCCACTTTCCTGCCTTTTCCCATAGCCCTTGAGTCCCTTACGGATTAAAAATCTGCCTGTCGCAGCCTTGGATATACTTAACGGCTCAGCCTCCACAGCCCTCTGCGGTAAAGAATTCCACAGATTCACCACCCTCTGAGAGAAGAAATTCCTGTTTATCTCTGTGTTCTCTGAGGTTATGCCCTCTGGTCCTAGATGTTAATTGTGTGAGGAGAGCATGAGCAAATCCAGCTGGTAATAAAAACATAGATGGGCTCAGGATGGTCCAAAGATGCGCCGATGAGATTGAAGTTGAAGAGCACAGGTTGCTACGTACTTGGGCTGTCAATTTAAATGCTGACTGCTGAGCTCACCTCAGCTCTAACTTCAATAATTGACTAAATCACGATGCATCAATGTGCAAGGAACAGTAGATCAGCAATACTGCTTGGAATTTCAGCTCCTGTTTAAACCAGCTGATCCACAGACGAGATGTTAGGTTCCTGCAGGTTAGAGGCTGGGAATTCTGTGATGAGTAACTCACTTCCTGACTCCCCAAAGCCTGTTCATCATCTACAAGGTACAAGTCAGGAGTGTGTTGGAAAACTCTCCACTTATCTGGATGAGTGCAGCTCCAACAACATTCAAGGAGTTTGACCCCATCCAGGACAAAAGCTAGAAGGCAAAACAACTAAATGCTTCCAAGTCAAACATTTTGTAATTAATTTAATTAGCAACCACTTGTGTGTGTATATACATATATATATATATATAATATATATAACAGCTTTAACAGAGGAAATGGTCCCAAGGGACTTTACACAAGGGTACCCAGGAGAAACAAATAGATACCAAAAAATTAAATACAGTAGTAGGACAGGTGGCTTATCATTTTATCAGTGAGCTAAGATTTAAGGAATGTCTTAAAAGAGGGGAGAGAGAGAGTGAGAGGGGGCAGGGGGAAGAGATTTAGGGAGGGAACTCCAGAGCTTCTGGTCCAGATGGCAAAAGGCCTGGCTGTCACTGGTGGGGCAAAGGGAGTGGGAGATGCACAAGAGACTTGAGTTCAGCACAATTTGATAAGTTGTAAGTATCACATAGTCTTCTGTGCAATCTCCTCATGATTCTATTGAAACTGCTCCAGGGAGAGGAGTATAAGAATATTGTGGTGGATGTTTGTGATTCAGTTTCCAGCACATTTTGATGCTCTTGCCAAATCTTCAGAGAGGGTTCAACAACAGGATACTAATTGTTGAGTACTGGTGGCAAGAAAAGTTTGTTCATTGAAATCCAATTGGCAGTTGGCTGGTAATTCAAAGCAATTAATTGTGTGACTGTCAATGAGAAGGTCACGTGTCATGGTGCTCAGGTAGTCAGCTGTCTGCTGGAAGTAATTTGTGTCCTGTGACTGATTTAGGTAGCTCCAAATCACAAGAAAACGGAAAGCAAGACCGTGCCTGACACTTCATTGAAGCGCACCTCATTAATTTTCTACATTAGGTCATGGGATGTGGGCATCACTGGCTAGGCCAGCATTTATTGCCCATCTCTAACTGCCCTTGAGAAGGTGGTGGTGAGCTGCCTTCATGACCCGCTGCAGTCGATGTGGTGTAGGTACACCCACAGTGCTGTTAGGGAGGGAGTTCCAGGATTTTGACCCTGCATCAAAATGCTGTCAATAATAGAGTTACAACTATCTGCCACAATATTCTTATACTCCTGTCCCTGGAATGGTTTGACTAGAATCATGAGGAGATCACACAGAAGACAATTTCAAACTTATTAACTTTTAATATTGTGCTGAACTCTGGTCTCTTGTGTATCTCCCACTCCCTTTGTCCACCAATGACAGCCAGGCCTTCAGCCATCTGGGTCATATATATATATACACACAATTAAGGCTGATTTGAATGAAGCTATTTCATAAAGAAAGCGTGGAGTTTCTTGAAATAAATTTTCTGAAATTCTAAATTAATGGGGATACTGATAAAGGCAGCTTGAGGGGACATTACCTAAAACAATTTCCTAACCTAAAAGCTGAATACTTGCCAAAAGTAAAACATTAGTGAACCAGTAGGATTTGTGTGACCAATCAGCAGCTGAGCTGCTCATAGTTCTGGTGTTAGCCCATAACATTCCAATAGTTAGTCCAACAGCAGTGTCCTTCCCCAAGATAACATGCCCAGCGTGGAGGCACTAATCACTCAAAACCAGCTCTGCTGGGCGGGACATGTCAGTCACATACCTGACACCAGACTCATGAAGCATGCCCTACTCAGAGCTCAATTATGGTAGCAGACTCCCAGGAGGACAGCTGAGATGCTTTAGCAATGTCATCAAAGCAGCCCTGAAGAGGTTAGGCATCCCTGTTGACTCATGGGAGTCCCTGGTTTGTGACCGACCAAAATGGAGAAGCAGGCAGG
Organism: Carcharodon carcharias; assembly: GCF_017639515.1. NCBI lineage: Eukaryota > Metazoa > Chordata > Chondrichthyes > Lamniformes > Lamnidae > Carcharodon > Carcharodon carcharias. The sequence continues at coordinate 160,573,635 of NC_054475.1, read as the reverse complement.
GAACATATTGAGAGACTTCATCAGGAACACGCAGAGGCAAAGTCAAGGCATCGGGGAGAGCGCACAGACTTCCAAACACCTCATCTAGCCGACCCTCCAAACACTACTTGTGCAGCAGGTGGCGGAGTCTGCAAATCGCCACATTGGGCTTATCAGACACCTCGGAACCCATCAACCCAGAGTGGAAGCAAGTCAGCCCCTCGATCCCAAAGCCCTGCTTCACCTTTCATCAGTCCCCGAGAAAAGGAGGCATTGAGTTTTCACTTGACTTTTCCTCATACAAATCTGTGCACAAATATCTTTAATTGAGCCAAGCGGTTCACTGAATTACATTTAAAGACTGCGACTTTGACAAAAAAGAATTGACAAATGGGCTAGAAATTTGTTGAGCCAAAACACAAGTGACACAAAGACAATACTGCATCACATAAAACATCACCGATTGTTTTACATGTCTCCCTCACCAATAATTGAGACAATACCTCTTTCACCTGTATCAAGTATATTGGAAATGGACTGGAGCTGGTGTGCCAGTTTTGCAACTAATGTGACAGAACTATTGTGACTAATGTCTACTAATGTAACAAAAATATAATTCAATAGTCATCTGAGATTGGGATTTAACACTGAAGAGCAGTGGGGTCTAATAGCAAAGAGCAATACTGTTTAATACTGAAGATCAGTAGCTACGCTACATCAACAGAGTCTGGTGTGGAAAATAGAAAACAAAAGCAGCCTTTCTCTGAAAGTTCAGGGATGAACAAAAGAATCTGATGTGTCAACTTTCTTTTGACATATAAAAGCTCTGATTTATGAAAAAGAATGAACTAAGTAGTAACGTGGAAACAAAAACAGAATTACCTGGAAAAACTCAGCAGGTCTGGCAGCATCGGCGGAGGAGAAAAGAGTTGACGTTTCGAGTCCTCATGACCCTTCAACAGAACTGAGTGAATATTAGGAGAGGGGTGAAATATAAGCTGGTTTAAGGTGGGGGTTGGGGGAGAGAAGTTGGGGGGAGGGGGGCGGTGTGGTTGTAGGAAGGAGCAAGCAGTGAAAGGAGCAGATAATCAAAAGATGATTATCTGTTCCTATCACTGCTTGCTTGTCCCCCCACCACCCCCACCCCACCTTAAACCAACTAATATTTCACCCCTCTCCTAATATTCACTCAGTTCTGTTGAAGGGTCATGAGGACTCGAAACATCAACTCTTTACTTCTCCGCCGATGCTGCCAGACCTGCTGAGTTTTTTCAGGTAATTCTGATATTGTTTTGGATTTCCAGCATCCGCAGTTTTTTGTTTTTATCTAAGTAGTAACGTGGGTCTGACCATGAGTATAAAAGCAAAATACTGCGGAGACTGGAAATCTGAAACAAAAGCAGAAAATGCTAGAAAAACTCAGCAGGTCTAACAGCATCTGTGGAGAGAAAAACAGAGTTAACGTTTCGAGCCCATATGACTCTTCTTCAGCTCTGAAGAGTCATACGGACTTGAAACGTTAACCCTGTTTCCCTCTCCACAGATGCTGTTAGACCTGCTGAGTTTTTCTAGGGTTTTCTGTTTTTGTTGACCATGGGTATGTACAGTTCAGATTTTTAAAACTTTTTTTTATATTTGTTCATGGGATGTGGACAGGGCTGCCTAGGCCAGCACTTATTGTCCATCCCTAATACCCCATGAGAAGGTGGTGGTGAGCTGCCCCTCTTGAGCTTGAGATGGGACATGTTTAAATAAATTTTTACTCCACGTATTTAATATTTTCAGTAGCGGTTCAATCTCCCTGAGGCAGCTCTGTGCTTGCTGGCCCCCGACTCTCTCTCCTTCCCCCACCCGCACAGGTAGCATGAGCGCTACCGCTCTCATCTTACACAGGGTGGGCCTTAATTGGCCCGCCCACGTAAAATGGAGGCGCAGAGCTGATCGCAAGTGGCGATTGGCTCTGCGCCTGCCCCTGCCCGTTCCAGCCAAGCCCGTCCGCTGCCTGAAAATCAGGCCAGTAGTACAATTACATCCCATGTCAGCAATAATTAGCAATTAGACATTTTCACTATATAGAAATGACACATTAACATTTTACTATGCATTAAAAATGTAATTTTGAGTAGCCTTTTTATCGTAATGTTGACATAGTTACACTCAGTTTTATGCATATTATGGGAGTTATCAAAGCCAAATGGACAAATGACAAGGTAGCAAAGTTTGGTGAAAAAACATCTTAATTGTTACTCAATTGCTTAGCAAGCTGATTTTTATTTTGAAATCATCCAAGTGAACTGTTCAATGTTCAAAATGTATTTTCGGGAGTTTGATCAGAGAAAAGTATTCATAATGCTGAAGAAAATGTGTGTCCTTGGTTCCCAATGGGGAGTGAATTAATGGGGTGGCAAAGGTGTTTAATAGTCAACAAACGCTTCAAAAGTTACAGTTAAGTAGCATTGGGAAAAGTAATGAAGGTTTGAAGATGGCAAAATGTACACGGGTGTCACCAGCAAGCTGGCCAATTGCTTTATTTTCAGATCATCAGTCCCCGGTTAGCTTACTGACTGAATTCTACCGAATTACAGCATTCACAGTACACTGCAGCCTTCTGCACTGGGTGAATAGTCTACAAACATAAGTACAGGAGGGAGTTCAGGCCCTTGAGCCTGCTTTGTTCTTTGGTTAGATCATGGATGGTATGTATCCTACTTCCATTCTGCCACCTTAGTTTTATAATCCCTAGTACCCATTACCTTACAAAAATCTTTCGAATTGATTATTTTTTATTCATTCATGGAATGCGGGTGTTGGTGGCAAGACCAGCATTTGTTGCCCATCTTGCAGTACCCTCGGGAAGGTGGAGAAGTGGTTCCTTCTTGAGTGCAACTGAGTAGCTGGCTAGGCCGTTTCAGAGGGCAGTTAAGGATCGACTGCAGCAGTGACGAACTGGAACTCATTGCCAACGAGGGCGGTGGACGTGGAGAAGATCACTGATTTCAAAAGGAAATAGGATTGGCACTTGAGGGCAATGCGGACAGAGCTGGAGAACGGTTCCGACTGGATTTTGTCTACAGACAGCCGGCTTAGACTCATTGGGATGAATAGCCTCCTCCTGTGCCATAATGACTCTTATATGCTGCATTTTTGCTCTCCCACCAGTGGGTTTAAAGGCTGGCGGAGCTGGTAAAATGCAGCATATGTCCTGCCCACTGCTTACCCACCTGCTCCGACCGTATCAAATTTGACAAGGGGCAGTGGAGGCCTACCTGCCCTAGACCCTATTGAGGCCTTTAAGTAGGCCTCCCACTACTATTTTACCCACAGCAGGGAGAGGCCCATGCCAGTCAGGAACCCAGCAGCTTTACCTGTGCAGGCTGGTGTCAGACAAGAGGTGGAAACATCCTTTAAAGGTCCCTTTTTCCTATTAGAGGCGCCCTCCCCATCAAGGTCATACCAACCCCCCCCCCCCCCACCCCACCCCGGCAGCCAGCAGTATCATGACCAGGAAAATGTGTATATAAATATATATAATAAATATCATTTAATGCGAGGGTAATTGAATACAAAAATAGGGAGGTTATGCTTCAATTGTTTGGGCACCAGTGAGACCACATCTGCAGTGCTATGTACAGTATTGGTCACCTTATTTAAGGAAGGGTGTAAATGCGTTGGAAGCAGTTCAGAGAAGGTTTACCAGACTAACACCTGGAATGGGCGGGTTGTCTTATGAGGAAAGGTTGGACAGACTAGGCTTGTATCCGCTGGAGTTCAGAGGAGTAAAAGGCCACTTGATCGAAACATATAAGATCCTAAGGGGGCTTGACAGGGTGGATATGAAGAGGATGTTTCCTCTTATGGGAAAATCTAGAACTAGGTGGTCACTGTTTAAAAATAAGACTCGCCCATTTAAAACAGAGATGAGACAAAAAAATTTTCTCTCAGTGGTAGTGAGTCTTCAGTACGGTCTCCCTGAAAAGGCAGTGGATGAAGAGTCTTGAAGATTTTTAAGACAGAGGTGGATAGATTCTTAGTAAGCAAGGGGGCTGCAGGGAAGGGTGATATCGGGGGTAGATGGGATGCAGATTTGAGGTTACCATCAGATCAGCCATGATCTTATTGAATGGCGGGGCAGGCTTGAGGGGCCAAATGGCCTACTCCTGCTCCTTGTTCGTGTGTTCGGACTCCCCACTCACCTCAAACCCCCCACCGTCCACGGCTTGTTAGGAGGAGGAGGAAAGGACCACAAGGCCCTGGAAAATTCAGCTTAATGACTCTTGTAGTCCTGAGATCTGGATCACTAGACCACTAACATAACCAGTCTGCTTATTCTCCACAATTTTTCAATTAATCTAATCCTTTTTGAGGGCGAGAGTCCCAGATTTTCCCACACTTTGAAGACAGTCTCGAGAATGGCTGAGCTCTAATTTTAAGGCAATGCCTTTTTGTTCTGCACTCCCTCCGCCCACCAGAGGAAATAATTTCTCTCTATCTACCCAGTCAGATCTTTTAATCATCTCAAACACCTCAATTATATTACCCCTTAATCTTCATGGGGTTACAAGCCTCGTCTGTGCAATCTGGTCTCATAATTTAACTCTTTTAGCTCTGATATCATATTGAATCCACATTGCACCCTCTCCGAGATCAATATGTCCTTCCTGAGGTGTGGTGGCCAGTCTCTATTTTGAGTTCAGACAGGCAAAATATTGGTCAACTGTGACCAACTGAAGCACAAAATGGAAAGAATTAAGACCATTGGGTAGAGGTCTTCAACATTAGGAAAGATGACGATGAGGCTAAATAGCAATGCATTGTTTTTTGGTCACTGAGATACCAAAAAGAAAGAACTTTCATTTATATAGTACTTTCCACAACATCAGGACGTCCTGAAGTACTTCCTTGCCAAAGAAGTAATTTTGAATTGTAATCACTGTTGTAATGAAGGAAACATGGCAGTTAAGTTGGTCACAAAAATGTAAGGTAATGTGAAAAGGAATTTGAGAGGCAACCAGTGATTTCTTTGCACATAGACTTTGTCGCAAGCCATTGTCAGATCAGTGTCCAAAAATTAATTCGAAAGGGAATTAGTTGCTTGAAAGTGGCATAGGGTTTGAAGCAAAAGAGTTGCACTAGATCAAATGAAGTAGAATGCAATGTGCTGACAGAATGTGTTAGCGCGAGAAACAGCCCAAGAAGTCTGTGCTTCCCATTGATTCTGTGAGAGGAGTTTGTGCTTGGAACTCCGGGAAAGGGAAGGAAAATAGTGGGATAAAGGAAGCGCATGGATTGAAAAGTCTTTGTTGGTTTTGTTGATGGTGGATAAATGAAGGAAAAATGACTTGCCTTTATATAGCGCCTTTCACAACCTCAGGATATCCCAAAACACTTTGCCGCCAAGCAATCACTTTTGAAATGAAAGCATAAAAGCAAAATACCACGGATGCCGGAAATCTGAAACAAAATCAAAAATTGCTGGAAAAACTCAGCAGGTCTGACAGCACCTGTGGAGAGAAAGACAGAGTTAACGTTTCAAGCCCGTGTGACTCTTCATCAGAACTTCTGAAACGTGGGTGGGAAATTTTCAGGCCCCTCCCGCCGGCGGGATCTTCTGGTCCCGCTGAAGTCAGCAGACATTTGAATGGTTCACCGCATCCGCGGTGGGAGAACCTGCCGTAGCGGGGCTGGAAAATCCCAGCCGTAGTCACTGTTGGATGTAGGATAGGCGTTGGCATGTGAACACACAATAATTTGGCATCACATTGATCAGGGTACTTGCTTAATAACTCTGCTGTTTGGTGTCCTTATGCCCAAGATTGCAGTAGCTCCACTGATGTAGAATGAATGCTGTCAGCCCTCATTCATGCTCGGGGTGAGTTCCATCTTTCTCTACAGAATTGTGTCTTTTGACAGGCAATTACAGCACACCATGGTCTACTGAAGACTCTGCTCGGCCTCTCTGCTTTTCCACTTGTTCTGAGATAAAATCTTGTCAAAAATCATTAGAAAGTTGAGTTGAAGCAGTAACAAAATGACAAAATCACCGAGTGTTTACAGCCGTGGGCCCTTAACCCTCAATTTTAAAGTGGCTAGAATTGCCATTAATTCATTCTAAGCTGCAATTAAATAGGGTATTTGTTCCGCATTGTGTAACATTTGAAGCAAGAATTGGATTTGAGCTAGTGATTTGACGTATCATTACTTCAATCTGGGAGAGAGCTCACCCAGACAGATGCAGGAAATGCCAGTCAGGACTCAGGGTTAATTACGGAATTTCATGGCATAACCTTCTATGTTGTTGTTTCAGTCTTTTTTTTTTACTTTATGGCTCTTTGGCAGAGACCAAGGTAATTTATCTTGTTTTTACACATTCATCATTAGTGAATGGTCCAGTTCTTGCATCCTTGCACAGTAATTGTTTCCATTACTTTACATGTTTGTGTAGGTAATATCAGTACATGTAGTAACCTGGTATTCCTGTTTATTTTTAATATGCACATTAAGAGAACCTGGTGACATTGCTTCATGACGGATTGTGAAGCTTTTAAAGTGCTTCCGGTTATTTACTGCAGATTTGATGTATCATAGTTGGAAAAGAGAACTTCAGTTTATACAGAAGCTTATCATACCTCAAATACGTATTTTACAACCAATGGACTATTTTTGAAATGTAGCCATAGAATCAACACAGAAGGAGGCCATTTGGGTCATCCTGCCTGTGCTGGCAGTTTGAAAGTGTGATCCAATTAGACCCCCTCTCTTCATAACCCAGCAAGTTTTTTAGGTATTTATCCAGTTCCCTTTTGAAAATTATTATTGAATCTGTCTCCACCTTCCTTTCAGGCAGCCCAATTCCAGATTGAAACAACTCACTGCGTAACAAATTTCTCCTCATGTCACCTCCGGCTTTTATCTGAAAATTCTGTCCCCTGGCTACTGATCCACCTACCAGTGGAAACAATTTCTCCTAATTTATTTTATCAAGATAGCACCTATTGGGAAGTGGTCACCTCACAGCTTAAGGATGTGCAGGCAGAGGGGGTATGGGTGACTGCCAGGCAGACAAGGAGGATCAAGCGGGTGGTGCAGGAACCCCTTAAGTGCACATTTAGTTCTAAATACTGGTGAGGATGATGGTCCCTCTAGAGGATCCAGCCAGAGCCATGTCCACAACACCAAGGGTGGGTCAGCTGTACAGGGTTGGGATGGGAGGAAGAGAAAGGTCAGAAAAGCAATAATGATGGGGGATTCAATAGATAGGGGAATAGACAGACACTGATGTGGCTACAGTCATGATTTCAGGATGGTATGGTGCCTCCGTTGTGCCAGGGTCAACAATGTCACTGAGCAACTGTAGAGCACTCTGGGAGGTCGTGGGGGGTGCAGTGGGGTTGAGTACAGCCAGCGTTCATGGTCTTAATGAATACCAGGGACACAGGAAGAAAGAGGGATGATGTCCTGCAGCCTGATTTTAGGAAGGTGGTAGAGAGATTAATAAGGACCCCAAGGGAGTAATGTCTGGATTATTCTCAGTGACATGCCCTAGTAAGTGCAGAAGTATGTGGATAGTGCAGGCAAATGCACTGCTCAAGAATTGGTGCAACAAGGAGGGCATTAGATCCCTGATGCATTGTGAGCTGTTCTGGGGAAGGTGGGACCTGTACAAACTGGATGGGGTGCATCTCAACAGGGCCGGGACCAGTACCCTCATGGGGATGTTTGTTATTGCTGTTGGGAATGGTTTAAACTTGGCAGGGGCCTGAGCATAGATTCAGAAGGGAGAGAAGTAAAGCTGGAAATGGAATGCAGAAATTGGTCAGCAAATTTAAAGGGCAGAGGGAAGAAAAGCCTGGAAATATTCTAGGAGTCAAAGTAAATAAGGCAGATGAGCTGAAGACACAGATAGTAACTTGGAAATTTGATAACATAGCTATTATGGAAACATGGCCTAAAGAAGGACAGGAATGACAGCTCAAAATTCGTGATTGCAGAGTGTTCAGATGGGGTAAAGAGGGGATAAAAAAGGACGGGGTTCCAATATTGACTAAAGAAACAGTTAGAGATATGAGAAAGGATGATATGCTATAAGGATCGTCAAATGAGACCATGTGGGAGAACAAGAATGAGGCAATCATATTTCTGAGTGTGTACCATTGTTACGATCCTGGTAGAGACTGATAACTTTTTAAAAGAGATGAATCTCCCAAATAACCAATAGACATAAGCAGGTGGACAAGATTTCACTTTGTAAGACCTTGATTGTAACAAACAAACGAAAACCAACATAGATCAAACATTAATGAACAGCCAACCAATACGTCAAACAAAATAAAAAGGTCAGTTTTACATTCAGTAACACAACCAAAATGGGTCTTATGAAATGCTTTTCCACAACACCTCACTTCTGGCAGATATGTAGCATTACAGGAACATTCCCGCAGTCACTCCCAGCTCACCAGTCGAACTTCACTTCTCCCCACCACATCAGTGTCCTTCGACAAATATCCTACACCCCATTCTAGATTTCCGGACCCAGGTATCACCAGCAAGGCACACCTTGATGACTAAAGCAGTCGTCCCGCTTTTGTCCTGTTACCTTCCTTTTGAACAGAAACCAAATTCCCACAAGCACCCTGCTTGGTTGTTGACAGAAAACAGTTCCCCTGGCTCCCCATAGCAGTAGTTCTTTTGTTTTTGCTTTTCAAACAGCAGCTGTATTTTTTCTGTGAGATGCTGGGAAAAGATGTTAAAACAGCCAACTCCATTTCAATGTGCTTCTATTTGTGTTTCTTTTCCCATGGCAACCAGATCACACAGATCTGTCACTGAGCTGAGGTATTTATCTGGAATTCTCTGTTTTACTTTGAGTTAAAACAATTCAAAATATCACCATTTGCTTTCATGACACCATTTGCCCACAAACCGTCAGAAGGGGAGAGAAGACCCAATATGTAGAAATTTCTGATTTTTCACAAAAAATTGGGTAGTATTAGTACGGAACTTCAACTACCCTAGTATTAACTGGGATACAAGCGGAGTGAAAGGAATAGAGGGCACAGAAATCTTAAAATGCATGTAGGAAAGGTTTCTTTTTAGTCAGTATGTAGCAAACTCAACAATGGATGGGGAAGTTCTTAATTTAGTTTTAGGGACTGAAGGTAGAAGGGGTATCAGTGCAAGAGCATTTTGGAGGTAGTGATCTTAATTCAGCTTGACACAGTTAGGGAACAAAACAAAGATATATCAGGTATAAAAGTTCACAATGGGGAAAGGCCAATTTTACTGAGCTGAGATATGGGCCTGAATCTTCTGGTCAGCGTGTGGGGGTGGGCCCCTCTCGCCGACAGCGATGTCGGGCGTGCGTCCTGATGTCACTGCGCGTCGTTCTGGCCTTCAGTTTGGCGGGACCGCAGCCGACTCTGCTGCGCACCCGCCGAACTATCAAAGGCCTATTAAGGCCATTATTAAGCTAATTGAGGTACTTGGCAGGGTTGCCCTTCCAACCTTAAGGTTGGCAAGAGGCAGGTAAAGAGCCCAGGCGGCCTTCGCATATTTCATGGAACCTCATCCACGGGCGGGATGAGGTTTCGTGAAGGTTTTATAAGTTTAATAAAAATTTTTATTAAAATTCATTGACGTGAATTGACAATTAACATTGACACTGTCACATGAGGGGACATGTCTGAATTTTTTTTTAATTCTTTTATTCAACTTTTCATAATCAAAGTAATCTCTCTGAGGCAGCTCCGTGCCTCAGGGAGATTTCTGCACTCTTTTGAACCCATGCATGAAAGAGCACAGGCCCCGACTTTCCCTCCCCCCCTCCACCCACCCCCTCCCCCCGCCCACACAGGTAGTACAGAGTGCTCCCGGGCGGGCCTTAATTGGCTCACCCAGGCAAAAGGGTAACGCGCAGCCGATCGCCGCCCATGATCGGCTAAGCACCCACTCCCAAACCATCTACCCAACAGGTAGAAAATTCTCTCCATGATTTCGGAAGAGTGGATTGCAAACAAGAACTTGAAGGTAAATCAATGTCGGAGCAAATGGGAGGCTTTCAAGAAGGAGATAGAGAGAGTTCAGAACAAACATCTTCCCCCAAAGAAAATGGGTGGACTCCCAAATCGAGAGCATCTTGGGTTTCAAAGATTTCAAAGGACAGGAAGAAAAGGGAAGCTTTTGTCAAATTCCTACAGCTCAGCGTTACAGAGAGCCTAGAGGACAGAAAGTGCAGCGTTGAAACTAAAAAGGAAATTAGGAAATCAAAAAGAGGGTGTGAAACAATATTGGCCAATGAAGACAAGAAAGCACCACTTTTTTATGATTCTATATAAATCCTTTTTTTTTTGATTCGTTTATGGAATGTGGGCATCGCTAGGTAGGTCAGTATTATTGCCCATCCCTTGTTCAGAGGGCATTTAAGAGTCCAACCACATTGCTGTGGTTCTGGAGTCACGTGGTAGGCCAGGCCAGGTAAGGACAGCAGATTTCCTTCCCTAGTGAACCAGTTGGACTTTTATGACAATCGGCAATGGTTTCATGGTCATCATCAGACTTTTAGTTCTAGATTTTTATTGGATTCAAATTTCACCCTCTGCCGTGGTGGAATTCTAACCCCAGGACTTTAACCTTGGTCTCTGGAATACTAGTCCAAGTGACAATATCACTTTATTCAAAGTTTTTACAAGTGCTGCTTATAATTTCTAACACCTCTATCAAATCTCCTTTTAATCACCTCTGTTCAAAGAAAAACAAATCCACCTTCTCTGTCCCTCAATGTCCTTCACTCCATTCACTGGTACGAGCAAATATTGCAGCTAATCATAGCACAACAGAATCTTAAAACAGCAAAGGAATGACCAAATTCTAGCTTTGTTTGTTGTTATTAGAGGGAGCAGTATTGGTCAGGACACTGCTGTGTTCCAGCTGAGGTCATTCATGCCCATTTATATGAAATGCATTGTCAGAGGCATTATTCCACAATTGATTTGCTACCAATCTCTGTCATTTCCTCGAACCCTACAACCCAATGAGATATCTGGCCCATCAAATTCTGGCCTCTTCAGCAACCCCAATTTTAACTACTTCACCGTTGGTGACTGTGTCTTCAGCTGTCTTGACCCTACACTCTGGAATTCTGCCTCTACCTATTTTTCTCTCTACCACCTCCCTTTCTTCCTTAAGAACCTCCTCGAAACCTTTTGCTTTGATCAAGCTTTCACATACGAAAACATGAACATCTGCTCTACGAACATTTGTTCATCTGCTCTGACATTTCCTTATGTGGATCGGTGTCAAATTTGTTTTATAACTCTCCTGTGAAGCGCTTCGAGACGCTTTGTTGCGTTAAAGGTACCATATAAATATAACTTGTGTTCATCGCAGCCAATCGCCTGTTGGACAGTCGAACAGGGGTCCTGCTTTATTCCTTTGGCAAATGTCTTTCATAATTCCTTTGCACTTGAAGGGCTGATGGACAAGATTTGAAGTAACTCAGCGTCAGCACGAGGTAGAGCTTTATTTCCCATATTGAGGGTAGTTTTCTCGGTGTACAGTATACGATAAGGTCACAAGTCCTGGAAGTGGAGATGAAGTGTGAGAGCGGTGTCTCGTGGGCAGCTGAATTACTCCCAATGAGTTACATAAGTATAATATGGAAAAAACCTTTCCTAATTGCCTGTGATGTATTTTGCTCAATATTCATTTTACCATTCCCTCTTTTTAATGCTCCTTTTGGGTAACCACTCTTGCATTCACCCAGGAATTCTTCCTTCTGAAGGTCATCCAAGAGACCCCATGGATGTTTTGAATTCTACAGATACCCTCCTCGAGACACACCCGAAGAAAGCAAAAAGGGTTAATCTCATGCCAACTTTTCCCTCATTCCCATAGCCAGATCTCGACCACATTCCTTTTGACAGCAGCAAGGGCTGCAAAGCTTTAATACTGAACTCTCGACCAACATTGCTACCCCAGGGGGTATTAACAGTGGTGGAAGCAGACATGAGTCCCTCAGCTGATATCCAGTGCTGTATTTTTACAGCTAGACCACCCTCACCTCTTTCACGCTCCGATCACTTTAAATAATCCCAGACGGGAGTATGCAAGGACCGTATTGAATTTATGTTGCAGTGTTACCAGCGAAGCTTCAACAAATTATTTCGGCATGCAACCCTAGAGTGGAGGTTACCAGAACTTGCTCTTCTTTTAGTGTTGGAACTTGCTGAGGTTGTTCCCCTCAAAGAATTTCCTTTTCCCTTGCGCAGCATTTCAGAATTCAGCCAAGGGCAGAGCAGCTGTAGTCTCTTAGTGAGTGGTTTATAAACAAAGAATGGTATTCGCTACATACAGCCACTTTGTAAAAGAAAGTAATGTTGTCTAGTTGTACATTTCATATATAACTATTTACACACGTACACATGTATGTATATAACATATAAACACGCAAGCACCATATATATATATACATCATATATAAAGATGTGTGGTGCTGCATTACAACAGTAACTATTCTTCAAAGGTACTCCATTGGTAGTAAAAACTTTGCAATACCCTGAGGTCGTAAAAGATGCTCTATAAATTCAAATATTTCTTTCTAAAATGCATACACAGGCATTATTGGTGGAAGTTAATGCCCTCCGCTGTGATGAGTTTGGTGGCAGGATAGGCATTTAATCAGATGGGATGGTGGTGGATGGGGAACCTGCTGCCTTCCTGCAATGGCCCCAATTAAATCCCAATTAATACCCACAGGGGCCTCATTCTGTTGCCGCTGGTATGACCCCAGGGGCAGGTGGGGATCTTGGCAGGTGGGGAGTCTGAAAAGCAAACCCTTGCAGGCTGTCAGGATGATCCCTCGTTCAAAGGCACTCAGTGTCTGGTCCAGAGACCCAGCATTGGGAAGTGGTTGGGGGAGGGAGGGTGGCCTTTGAAAGCCAACCCCCTCTGCTTGTCTCCCAAGACCCCTGCCCAGCAACCCACCCTCCAACATCACTCAGATGTGTCTGGGTCCAAGGGCAATCCTAGGTGAGTGTCATACCAGCCGCAGCCAATGTTTCCATGGTGGCGCTGCCAAGCAACGAGGAGTTGGCGGTCTCTAGTTGGCCAGTAACTCTCGGCAGGCTGAACTTCAGCCCCCAGGGTTATTAATTCCAGGTAGTGCCCACCGGTCCCCAGTTATTTGGTGAGCCTTCCCAAAAAGAGGTGGAATAGTTCTCGTCAGCTCTCCAACTGGAGATCAAGAACTCCATTGTTTCTGTTAAATAGCGCCATATGTATCGAGAGAGACAGGCAGATAAATGGACAGAGAGATAGATGGATAGATAGATAAGATAGATAGACAGACAGACAGACAGACTGACTGACTGTCAGGTAGATACATAAATAGACAGGAGGACAGATGGATAAATAGAGAGACAATTGACAGGTAGACATTAGTGAATCAGTTGGGATTTTAATTACAATCCAATATCTTCATGGTCACTTACTGATCCAACAAAACTACAACTTGCATTTATATCACATTTTTCATATAGTATGTTCATCATCCTCAAGGCACAAGTTAGGAGTGTGATGGAATACTCTCCAATTGCCTAGATGAGTGCAGCTCCAGCAACACTCAAGAAGCTTGACACCATCCAGGACAAAGCAGCCCACTTGATTGGCACCCCATCCACCAACTTAAACATTCAGTCCCTCCACCATTGACTTACAGTGGCAGCAGAGTATACTATATACAAGATGCAATGTAGCAACTCACCAAGGCTCCGTCCACAGCACCTTCCAAACCCACAACCTCTGCCAGCTTGAAGGACAAGGGCGGTAGATGCATGGGAACACCAGCACTTGCAAGATCCCCTCCAAGTCACACATCATCCTGACTTGGAACTATATTGCCTTTCCTTCACTGTCACTGAGTGAAAATCTTGGTACTTCCTTGGGAGTGCCTACATGGGGTGGACTTCAGTGGTTCAAGAAGGCAGCTCACTGCCACCTCCTCAAAGGCAAACAGGGATGGTCAATAAGTTCTGGCTCTACCAGCAATGTTCACATCTCATAAGTATAAAAAAGCTAAGACAATGTTGCAAGGCACTTTACAGAAGTGTAATCAGACAAAAATTCTAAGAATCAGATATTAGGATGGTTAAAGCTCGGTTATAGAGGTAGATTTAAGAAGGGTCTTATAGTAGGCGAGTTGGAGATGTAACGTACCAGTGTTTTATTTCTAGATAAAAATAATTGAATTCAAATTATAAAACTGCCATGGTGGGATTTGAACTCATGTTCTCTGGATTACTACCATAGTAACATAACCACTACACCACCATCACACTCAATAAGAAAATATAGCTTGCAGCAAATCTGAATTTAGGTAAATAGATGTCATTATTTAAACAACATTGAGCAGAAATACTCACATCGAATAACTCTGATATTCAGCTTCCTCGTGATGAGACTACAAAAATAACAACAGCAATACCAAGTACGCAAGCTTAGTTGTTTGAGTTCAATTCGTATGATCCATTATTGTCATACAATGGAGCTGTTTTACACCTTCCTGTCACTTAGCATAGAGGTACTGTTATTGATGGTTTAATGATTCTAATTCTTGGCCATTTCCAGGCTACGTTCCTGCCAGATGGGTCAGGACAGATTGTTCCTGCAGAATTTCCTTAATAGAAATGATTGGCAAAAGGACATTTTTTTTCCTTTCTTGAAGGAGTGTTCTCAATGTAGCGAAGCCTTGATTATATTGTTACCGTGTTGTTCCTGTCATATTGTCGTTAGACATCTAACAATGCAACTGCGAACATTAGAGGAATAATAATTAGATTTCATTCTTTATTCTGGTTGGAAATGGCCTTACCTTCAGCAGTCCAAACCTGCTTATCCAAATCTCCAATCCAGAAATGGTTGCACAGCAGTTCTGGCAGCATCTGTGAAGGGAGAAGCAGAGTTAATGATTCAGGTGGAATATGAGTCTTCTTCTGAGGAAGTCATAATTGACTCAAAACATTAACTCTGTTTCTCTCTGCACAGATGCTGCCAGAACTGCTGAGCATTTGCAGCATTCTCTGTTTTTATTTCAGATTTCCAGCATCAACAATATTTTGCATTTATCCGAAGATGACTATTTGATTGGAATACTTAATTGACTAATTGTCCTGGTCTATTTTCAGTTGGGCTTGACCTGCTTAGCTTAGACTGCAGCACATAAAAATAAGAAAATAATTGCATTTATGTAGCACCTTGGGCCATCTCAGGACATCCCAAATTTACAATCAGTGAAATACTTTTGAAGTGTAGCTGCTGTTGCAATGTATTCAACAGAATGAATGGCAACACCACTACCAGTATAAATAAAGATAATAATTTGGTACTTACTTAAAGGAACATAGGAACAATAGGATGGCCATTTAGCCCCTCAAGTCTGCTCTGCCATTTAATGAGATCATGGCCGATGTCCGTACAGCAAACTCCCACAAACAGCAAAGCAATACTGACCAGGTAATCTGTTTTAGTGATGTAGATTGAAGGATAAGCATTAGCCATGAGAATGGGTAGAATTCGGCTGGTCTTTTGTAAAATAATGCTTTGGAATCATTGACATCCATCTGAGAGGGCAGACGGTGTGTCAGTTTTACATTCCTCAAAACCTTCAACAATACCTCATTTAGACACTCAAGTCTATAGAATGGGATTGTGAATCCACAACTGTCTGACACAAAAGCGAGAGTGCTACGCACTGAGCCATGCCTGAAATCTAATTGTACACTGTGTACTCTGATGAGGAGCTGTTTGCTGGTTTTGTCTGAGCCATTTGATGGGTGAGAGGTGAGCTTCTGGTAGTGGGAGGACATAAGACATAAGAGCAGGAGTGGGACATTCGGACCCCTGACCCCTGAGCCTGCTCCGCCATTCAATAAGATCTGATTGTGACCTCAACTTCAACTTTTCCTGTCTACCGTCCCATAATCCTGAACTCCCTTGTCAATCAAATGGAGAGCAGAGATTGGAGGCCCCATTCCATGGCACTCGAGCGCACCTTGAGTTAGGAGGTACCGGCAAGGTTAACGACGTAGTTGGCTGGCTGAGTTTTTCAACGGACTGAAATTAAGAGAATTGCATGAATGCAAAATATGTGTGGGAATCCAGGCAGAAGCAGGGACAGGGGCGGCAGGAGAGTGAGGGAATGCAGCAGGGGAGACAAAGTGGTGTAAATTATAGATAAATCACAAACACAAGCGTGCTTGTAAAAATTGGCATGTACATCTAGGAAGAGGCCATTAATCGCTCTTTTCTCTAGCCCAACTCTTTGTTTTAATGAACAGCTGAGTGGAATGATACATGTCTTTTAAGGGGAGGTTTTTGTGGGTCTGCACTGGATTTCCTAGGTGCAAGGAGCATTGGAAAGTCAGGTGAGCCTGTAAAGAAAGCCACCCAACTTTTCTACTATTGATCTCAATGTCCCCATTGACACCCACTCTCCTCATCTACCAGTAAAATATTTTGTTCTTGCTTCTGTGGTGGGTTTTCAAACATGTGGTAGGATTGCGTGTTGTTTCTGGGACCAAGGGAATCCATAAACTGTTCCCGGGAAGGCCTAAGATCATCAGATTCCTATCAACCACCGTGAGGTGTCTGTTTTCTTCTGTGTCTGTTGATTCATAGGCTGGTACTGCTGTTGTTTACTAATTGAAACATTGATAAGTAATGTCTTTCAGGAGCTAGGACAACTCTGTATCAGTATATACAGGGAATATCCTGGCATGTCTAAATATTCACAGAGGATCCCCAGGAGTGTATCAATATTCATACGGGTTCCTGAGGAGTGTATGAGTATTTACAGGGCATCCTCAGAAGCGTATTAGTAATTATAGGGAATTCCCCAGGGGTGTGTCAGTATTTACAGGGAATCCCTAGGAGTGCTAAAGGTACGCATTTAGGATAGCCAGTAACTTCAACTTTTAATATTAATTGATTAAGACTGAAAAATGCAATAAAAAGAGAGACTTGTATTTATTTAGCACCTTTCATGACCTCAGGGCATCCCAATGTACTTTACAGCTAAGGAACTAATTTTGAGCCAGCGTTTGTAACGTAGGAAATATTACAGCCAATTTGTGCACAGCCAGATCCTACAAACAGAAATGTGTCACCAGATAGTCTGTTTCTGTGATGTTGTGTGAAGGGTACATATTAGCAAGGATAACTCCCCTGCTCTTCTTCAAAATAGTGTCATAGATCATTTTACATCCACCTGAGAGGGCAGACAGGTTTAACCTCTTATCCAAAAGATGGCAGCTCCAACAGCACAGCCTAGATTTTGTGTTCGAGTCTCCAAAGTGGCATTTGAACCCATAACCTCCAAGCTAAAAGGCAAGCGTTTAACTCACTGAACCACAGCAAACACTATGCAGTACTTTGCTTATCTTTTATAAACTACATTTATAAATTAAGATGCTCTGCTGCTTTCCAGAACTTGAGTTAGATCGTTTGGGGAAACTGGATAAGTCCAGTATCTAAAACCAGACAGCATTTGCTGTTAGGTTTCCTGGCTTGGCACCAAAAGCTTACCTAGCTTTTGAAAGTAGGGACTCACCCATACGAATGATCTAAGGTACAAAAGCCAACATAATCCAGGATAAGAAGAATCAGAGAAAATTCCATAAACGTATTACACTGTTTCTTGACTAACTTGGTAAATAAACAGCTCACAGATTAAATTGGGAACTATATAGTTCAGACTTACCCAAGAAATATTTTATTTACAGACTAAATAAGGAAGCAAATGTTTAACATAATCAAGGCACTAAACTCCCACATTGTTTTATTTAGATTAACTATTATTTATTTGCTGCTACTATAGTACTTCAAAACAGTAATGTGCCTGGAGAAGCTGATTAAACATAAATTGATATTCCTGGCAGGGTACTGATATCTCAACACTGTAGCTAATGCAACATGTTCAAGAACAGACCAAGTACTAGTTAGTCATGGTTGTCTGCAGCATGCCTGTCAGGCAGTCTACTGTTTACAGACTGAATCAGTTAGCAAACAGGTTCATAGGCTGAATTAGTTTTTCCACTTTCCATTAACCCCTACATGTCCAAGAACCTGCTGCATAAATCCTAACTCACACTTTAGCTTTGCTTAACCATATTGCTGACCTACATTGTCTCCCAACTGTCTTAAGTTCCTCTGTGGCCCCATCACATCCTATCTCTGCAACCTCCTGTGTCGCCCCATATCCCACCCCCATTTCCTATGAGAAACTGTGACTTGGGCCTTTTATACACCATTTCCTCCACTTGTTCATCCATAATGGCAGAGCCTTAAGCAGCATGGGCCTGACTTCCTGGCATTCATTCCCAACCCACTTCACCTGTCTCGCAACCTTTCCAAATCTTCTCATTACCCATCCAGCCTACCTCCTTAATTTCATGGGCATAGAAATATAGTAGTTATGTTACTGGTTTAGTATTCTAGAGACTTGATTTTTTAAAAATTAATTTATGGGATGTGGGCATCACTGGCTGGGCCAGCATTTATCGCCCATCCCTAATTGTCCTTGAGAAGGTGCTTCTGAGCTGTCTTCTTGAACTGCTGCAGTCCACATGGTGTATGTACACCCACAGTGCTGTTCGGGAAGAAGTTCCAGGATTTTGACCCAGCCACAGTGAAGGAATGGCGATATGTTTCCAAGTCAGGATGGTGAGTGGCTTGGTGGTGAACTTCCAGGTGGTGGTGTTCCCATCTATCTGCTGCCCTTGTCCTTCTAGATGGTATTGATCATAGTTTTGGAAGGTGCTGTCTAAGGAGCCTTGGTGAGTTCCTGCAGTGCATCTCGTAGATGGTACACACTGCTGCCACTGTACGTCAGTGGTGAAGGGAATGAATGTTTGTGGATGGGGTGCCAATCAAGCAGGTTGCTTTGTACTGTATGGTGTTGAGCTTCTTGAGTGTTGTGGGAGCTGCACTCATCCAGGCAAGTGGGGAGTATTCCATCACACTCCTGACTTGTGCCTTGTAGGTGGTGGACAGGCTTTGGGGAGTCAGGAGGTGAGTTACTCACAACAGGATTCCCAGCCTCTGACCTGCTCTTGTAGCCACAGTATTTATATGGCTAGTCCGGTTCAGTTTCTGCTCAATGATAACCCTCGGGATGTTGATTGCAATGGTAATGCCATTGAATGTCAAGAGGTGATGGTTAGATTCCTTCTTATTGTAGATGGTCATTGCCTGGCACTTGTGTGGCATGAATGTTACTTGCCACTTGTCAGCCCAAGACTGGATATTGTCCAGGTCTTGCTGCATTTGGGCATGGACTGCTTCAGTATCTGAGGAGTCGCAAATGGTGCTGAATATTGTGCAATCATTAGCCAACACCCCCACTTCTGACCTTATGATGGAAGGAAGGTTATTGATGAAGCAGCTGAAGATGGCTGGGCCTACAACAGTATCCTGAGGAATTCCTGCAGTAATGTCCTGGAACTGAGATGATTGACTTCCAACAACTACAGCCATCTTCCTTTGTGCCAGGTATGACTCCAACCTTCAAAAAGTTTTGCCCCTGATTCCCATTGACTCCAGTTTTGCTAGGGCTCCTTGATGCCACACTTGGTCTAGTGCTGCGTTGATGTTAAGGGCAGTCACCCTCACCTCACCTCGGGAGTTCAGCTCTTTTATCCATATTTAGACCAATGCTATAATGAGGTCAGAAATTGAGTGGCCCTGGCAGAACCCAAACTGAGCATCAGTGAGCAGGTTAGTGCTAAGCAAGTGCCAATTGATGGTACTGTTGATGACCCATTCCATTACTTTACTGATGCTCAAGAGTGGAGTGATGGGGCGATAAAGTCACATTAGTTTTGTTCTGCTTTTTGTGTATAGGACATACCTGGGCAATTTTCCACATAGCCGGGTAGATGCTAGTGTTGTAGCTGTACAGGAGCAACTTGGCTAGGGTACAGCAAGTTCTGGAGCACAAGTCTTCAGTACTATTGCCAGAATATTGTCAGGGCCCATAGCCTTTGCAGTATCCAGTTCCTTCAGCCATTTCAGGTTATCATGTGGAGTGAATTGAATTGGCTGAAGACTGGCATCTATGATGCTGGAGACCTCTGGAGGAGGCCAAGATGGATCTTCTGGATGAAGATTGTTGCAAATGC
This sequence comes from Carcharodon carcharias, assembly GCF_017639515.1. NCBI lineage: Eukaryota > Metazoa > Chordata > Chondrichthyes > Lamniformes > Lamnidae > Carcharodon > Carcharodon carcharias. The sequence continues at coordinate 160,553,488 of NC_054475.1, read as the reverse complement.
TTCATCCTTATCTTTTGCACTGGAGATGGGGATATTTATGGAGCCTCCTCTTCCAGTGAGTTGTTTAATTGTCCACCATCATTCACGGCTGGATGTAGCAGGATTGCAGAGCTTACATCTGATCCGTTGGTTGTGGAATCACTTACCACTGTCTATCACTTGCTCCTTCCACTGTTTGGCATGCTAGTAGTCCTATGTTGTAGCTTCACCAGGTTGACACCTCATTTTTAGGTATGCCTGATTCTGCACCTTGCATTCTTCATTGTACCAGGGTTGATCCCCTGGCCTTGCTGGTAATGGTAGAGTGGGGTATATGCCAGGCCATGAGATTACAGATTGTGTTTGACTACAATTCTGCTGCTGCTGATGGCCCACAGCGCCTCGTGGATGCCCAGTCTTGAGTTGCTAGATCTGTTCGAAATCTATCCCATTTAGCACGGTGGTGCTGCCACACAGTACGATGGAGGGTATCCTCAATGTGAAGGGGGGACCACGTCTCCACAAGGACTGCTGTGGTCATTCCTACTGATGCTGGCATGGACAGATGCATCTGTGGCAGGCAGATTGGCGAGAATGAGGTCAAGTACGTTTTCCCTCTTGTTGGTTCCCTCACTCCCTGCCCCAGACTGAGTCTAGCAGCTGTGTTCTTTAGGACCTGGCCAGCATGGTCTGTACTGGTGCCACCGAGCAAGTCTTGGTGATGTGTATTGCAGTGTAAATTCTGTACTCTAGCCACCCTCAATGCTCCCCCCATGTGTTCAACATGGAGTACTGATTCGTCAGCTGAGGGAGGGCGGTGCGTGGTGATTAGCAGGAGGTTTCCTTGCCCATGTTTGACTGATGTCATGAGACTTCATGGGGTCTAGAGTCGATGTTGAGGACTCCCAGGACAACTTCCTCCCGACTGTATACTACAGTACCACCACCTCTGCAAGATCTGTCTTTCCGGTGGGATCAGACATACCCAGGCGTGGTGATGGTAATATCTGGGGCATTGTCTTTAAGGTATGATTCCATGAGTATGACTCTGTCAGGCTGCTGCTAGACTAGTCTGTGAGACAGCTCTCCCAGTTTTGGCACAAGCCCCCAGATGTTAGCAAGGAGGACTATGAAGGGTCAACCGGACTGAGTTTGCTGTTGTGGTTTCTTGTGCCTAGGTCGAAGCTGGGTGGGCTGGCCGGTTTCATTCCTTACAGACTTGTTTTTAGTGGTTTGATATAACTGACTGGCTTGCTAGGCCATTTCAGAGGGAATTTAAGAGTCAACCACATTGTTGTGGATCTGGAGTCACATATAGGCCTCACCAGGAAAGGCTGGCAGATTTCCTTCCCTAAAGAACATCAATGAATCACATCCTACCATGACATTTGGGAATTTAAATATAATTAATTAGATAAATCTGGAATCGGTATTAGTGATGGTGGGCTAGATTTTATGCTCCTCCATCGGCGGTTTTGAAGATGGGGGCACGTAAAATCCAATGAGTTGCCTTCTTGCTGCCTCCCTCCTGACCCCTGACCTCTCTCAAATTTTACAGGAGACGACGGTGGCATTGGGCAGCTCACCTGCCCCTGGGTCTATTGAGGCACTTAAGTGGTCAGGTAATGCCAATTAATAGCCCCTTCCCACCCACACCGGGGAGGGGGAGGCCCAGACCATGCGGGAAGTCTGGCAGCTTTAACTGTGTGGGCTAGTGTCGGGCAAGAGGGGGCTCCTTCTGGGTACGACATAGGCACACCCTCCCATAAATCCTCCACACCCACACCTCCTCCCACCCCCAAAGACCCACAACCTCCTGCCCTTTTAAACCTCCACCCTGGCCTCTTTAACCTCGCCCCCAGCCCCCACTCAGCTCCCTCTCCCCCATTGTCCCCCTCACTACAACACCGAACCGGATTTACCCATCAGCCTGGGTGCTCCGCATTGGCGACTGCCTGTAGTCCCAGCAGTGGCCCTCGGTGGCGCTGCTGGAGCTAATCAGCTGCCAGCCAACATGATTGCCAGCCAATCGGAGTCCGAAGAAAGGGGCAGAAGTCTCACCTCAAAAGCGACTAATGCTGTTCCCAACATTAAGTTGCTGCGAGCAACTGTCGGGATGGTGAGTGGGTTCCCTCTCCCCACATACTTTTTAGCTGAGGCGGGGGGAGCAGGGACCACAGCTCTCTGTAAAATCCAGACCCATGTAACTACTGAATTGATAAAAGTCCATCTGCTTCATTAGTGCCCTTCAGGGAAGGGAACTGCCATTCTTACTCACTCTTATCTATCTGTGACTCCAGACCCAGAAAAACGTGGCTTACTCATAACTTCCTCCTAAAATAACCTAGCAACTCACTCAAGTTTTTACAAGCTGCCACACAAAAGTATTACTCGCATAGATTGCAGTGGTTCGAGAAGGCAACTCGCCAACAGCTTCTCAAGGGCAATTATAGATGGGGAATACACGCTGGCCCTTATCAGTGACACCCACATCCTGTGAATGAATAAAAAGAATACGTTTTTGATCACCCCTGCTATTCATTCCCTTCCTGCTCAGTGTCTGTTTTCCCTGCATGCACAGAATGTTTCTTTTCAAAAATGCAAGTTGTTGTGGTAACCAGTGAAGCTTGCAATATTGTGTAAAATTAACATGGTATAGGAATCTGAACTGCAGTTGTTTTTTTGAACTGCTCATCTCCTGTGAGTAGGTTGAAATTATTCAGTCATTTTTTTTTTTCTTCATTTGTCTTTGACAATTTTCTGCCACTTCCCTAAGGGCATCAGCTCCTGGTTGTGATATAGTTCCATAGGCACAAGATGCCCAGATGATCTTGTCCAGTTGATTATTCTTTGCATGTTAGCTTTGACAGGCTTGTTGTCCAAAGGAATAGCACTGCTGATCCTGAATCCTGGCACCAACAGCATTCCACATGGAAACATCTCTAGCTTTATTCACTTGATATTAGTTGAGTGGGAAACTCTCTCAGTTTCTCTGACTTCCATCTCCCTGAGCCAAATGGAGAGCCTCCTCCACCAGCTGGGCTATTTCCAACTGACTGAGAACAAACAAGCGTAGAGCACACTCAGCCTTTGGAAAGCAAATCACTCCATTTTTACCTATAACAGAATGTGGAGGCCTTTAGTTTACTGCGTATTGATACTGTACATAGGACAACTTTGAATTGTTTTTATTCTTTCATGGAATGTGGGCGTCACTGGTAAGGCCAGCATTTGTTGCCCATCCTTAATTGCCCTTGAACCAAGTGATTTGATAGGCCATTTCAAAAGGCAATTAAACTACATCACTGTGGGCCTGGGTCACATGAAGGCCAGACCAGGTAAGCATGGCAGATTTCCTCCCCTGAAGGACATTACTGAACCAGATGGGTTTTTACAACAGTCAATGATAGTTTCATGGTCACCATTACTAAGACTTGTTTTCAATTCCAGATTTATTAATTAAATTTCACCAGCTGCTGTAGTAGGATTTGAACCATGTCCCTAGAGCAATAGCCTGGGCCTCTGGGTTACTAGTCTAGTTGCATTACCACTACCTTGCCCTAATTGTTGTGTATGCAAATCTGAGTTTTTATGTACGTGACTACCTTGTAGTTCATGTCATACCATGTGTGCTTTGTACAAAGACAGGTCAGTTGATTCATTGTCTGTTGATGTTTCCTCCTGAGCTGTTTTCATCAGTGTTGGTTTGGCATAGCAGTCTTTTGGATCAAATGTTAAATTAAAGCCCGATTAGACGGATGAAAGATCCTCCTTTCAAAGGACAGCAGGGGTACTTACCTGGTGGTCTGGTCAATATTTACCTCTCAAACAGTATCACTAACAGAGACATTTTGTCATAGCTTTTAGTCTTGCACTCATCAAGGCAATCGCAAGAATACTAATGTCGGGGGAAGCAACAACTTTATACTGTAGAAGAAGATAGTGCTGATTGGTTGGCAAGTAGACTCTGATTGGTGGAGACATTGCCATGGAGAATGCACCAGTTAATGGTGACTGACAGTTAACTGCCAAACATTGTTTGAAATTTAAATCAGGCAGCTTAACTTTGATTGGTCAAGGCATTGCCATGAAGAATGAACCAGCGAATGGCGATCACTTATTTTGTTTAGCTGAAAAAGGTGCAGTGCATGTACATGTTCTTTCTGTCTGCAAAGAACAGGGCCCTGTGTATTAATATATGTCGCTACCAGTACACACAAATGTGCCACACTGCGAGCCCAACTGACCATCTTAAATTGGTTGTCAGTGTAATTTTTAGCACACTGAGGATTATTTAGCAAATGTTGTCTAATCGCAGAATCACATCTAATGTTGGACACTGTGTTTTGAATTTTGCAAGCATGGGCTCATTGAGTACAGCCTTTCCTCTGCCCATCGTAAACAGGGGAAGGGACATGCTGTTTGATAAGATCCACCAGTCCTTGGGACATATGGCCTACACTAGCATCACACTGGTACTGAAATTCATATACCACATTACTCATTTGTGTGATAGGCAGAAAGTCTTTTTGGCTTGATAGCAGCATCCTGTTAGTGGCGAATGCCACTCGTGTTGATATTGCATAGTAGCAGTGTGAGATATCTAGCTTCACCTGTTGCTCAACCTTTTGAGATACCTTGTAATTGGAGGTAAACTGGGTATTTTTCAGGGGCAAAACTGATGGCCTTAGGCCCTCATATACGATGTGAAGTGACCTGATCAGGGTAGCCATTATCCTGCAGGATACCTTTGATGCTCCCTATTTCAGCATCAAATTTGCATGGTGAGCAAATGGCTCAGGCTACATTTATGAGGTTTCCAATAAAGCCAATCTTATTGTGCTTGGAATTGTAAGAATCCCAATGTGTATATTGACCAGTGAAGGTAGGCTTGTGGTAGACCGTGCAGAGAACCCCCCCTGGCAGATTTCTCAACTAGTACGTCAAGAAAAAGGAGTTCATCTGACTGCTTCATTTCACAGGTGAGTTTGAGCGCAGGATGCAGTCCATTAAGATACCTAAGGAAATTATTATATGCTGCTACGGATTTAAATATAGCGAACTTATCATCCACATATCAGATATATGCGAAGGGTAGGAGGCTGGGCCCCATTCATGTTTCTCATGGAACCCAAATGTTTGTGAGACCTTGGCCTCGAGGGGATCTCTTGGCAACACCGTCTATTTGGGAATACATGGCGTCATTAAAACTGAACTCAACTGCGTGAGTTGCAGAGTTCATAAGCTCAATGATTACTGATTCATGCAATGGTGGTGGATCTAGATCGTCGTGACATAGTGCTGCAGTGCAAATATCTATGCCTTCTTTAAGTGGAACATAGGTGATAGGCTAGCAATGTCAAATGAGCGCATGGACACAGCATTGCTATCGTATGCAAGTCCTGTATGGCCTTTGCAAATGTGAAGGAATCTTTCACCATGTGTCAGGAAAACCTGTTCAAAGCTGGTTGCAACAATTCTCCTAACCATTGTTATGCAGAACTGGTCATTGACAAGATAGGCCGTAAAGGGATATCGCTTTGTGTGTCTTGGGTAGCCCATACATATATGGATGCAGCAAGCCATGAGGACGAACCCTGTAATATAGCTGTACTAGTGCACGCATATTATGGGATTCTGAATGACCTGTCTGATTTTCATATGCAATGTCTTACAGTACTGTGAGGCCTTCAGACCAACCCGAACATTCACGTCAGTAAACCTGACAAAGGGACAGGAGTAGTCATCCTTAATAAGTGTGACTATATCCAACAAAATGCACGTTATTCTTAATTACATGTCCAAATTCATATCCATTGGACATACCACTCAACATGATTGGACAGCTTTGTTCAAAAGTAAGCTAACAAAAACCCTTGCTGGTCTTGTGTAAGAGCTATGAGCTGCCGCATGATATATATAACAGGGTTCGTTGAGTTCAGCTTTATTGATAACACGTATGTCCATGGGATCCCCTCTAGGCCCAGCTCTCACAAACATCTTTGTTGGGTTCCATGAGAAACGTGTCTTCGATGGAATGATACCTAACTTCCTACCCCTCGCATATTTCCGATATGTGGATGATATGGTTGCTTTTTAAAATCCGTAGCAGCATATAATAATTTCCTTGCATGTCTTAAATGTTTTCCATCCTGCACTCAAACTCACCTCTGAAATGGAGCAGTCAAATGAACTCCCATTCCTTGATGTACCAGTTGAGAAATCTGCCAGGGGGTCCTTTACCACAGTCTACCACAAGCCGACCTTCACTGGTCAATATATGCAGCGGGATTCTTACAGTTCCACGCACTATAAAATTGACCTTATTGGCAACCTCGTAAATAGGGCCCAAGCCATTTGATCACCATGCAAGTTTAATGCTGAATTGGCCGCTTCAAAGGCATCCTGTGGGATAATGGCTACCCTGATCAGATCATTTCGCACTATATATCACGCAAACTCATAAGAATGTCACTTTTGGCCCTGAAAAATGCCCAGTCTACCTCGGATTACCCTGGAAGGGCAAAGTATCTCAAAAATTTGAGCAATAGGTGAAGCTAACTCTTTCATGCTGTTATTATGCAGTAGCAACACAAGCAATATTCGCCACTAACAGGATGCTACCGTCAAGCCAAAAAGACGGTCTGCCTGTCACACAAATGAATAATATGAAGAATGAATCAGTATATGAATTTCAGTGCTAGTGTGATGCTAGGTATTTAGGCCGTACGCCCCAAAGACTGGCGGATCGTATGAAACAACATGTCCCAGCTGCTGTTCACAATAGGCAAGGTACAGACCATACACAATCAGCCCGTGCTTGCAAAACTCAAAACACAGTGTCCAACATTAGATGTGATTCCGCGATTGAACAACATTTGCTCAATAATCCTCAGTGTGCTAAGAATTACGCTGACAACCAATTTAAGATTGTCAGTCGGACTTGTGACAATTTGTGTGTACTGGAAGCTACATATATTAATACACGGGGCCCTGCTCTTTGCAGACAGAAAGAACATGTACACACATTGCATCTGTTTCAGCTAAACAAAATAATTGACAGCCATTACTGTTCATTCCCCAGGGCAATGCCTTGACCAATCAAAGTCAAACTGCCTGGGGGTTTAAATTTCAAACAATGTTTGGCAGCTAACTGTCAGTCACCATTAGCTGGTGCATCCTCCATGGCAATGTCTCCACCAATCAGAGTCCATTTCCCAACCAATCAGCACTCTCTTCTCATCCAATATAAAGTTGTTGCTTCTCCTGACATTGGTATTCTTACGATTGTCTTGTTGAGCACAAGAGGAAAAGCTTTGACAAAATGTCTTTTTTCAGCAATACTCAAGTTCTGTACTACCAAACGACTATCACTAAAACACATTATCTGGTTAAAACATTCAATGGCATTACCATCACTGAATCCCCCACTATCAACATCCTGAGGTTACCATTGACTAGAAACTAAACTGGACTAGCCATATAAATACCATGGTTACAAGAGCAGATCAGAGGCTAGGAATAGTGTGATGAGTAACTCACCTCCTGACTCCCCAAAGCCTGTCCACCATCTACAAGGCAGAAGTCAGGAGTGTGATGGAATACTCCCACTTGCCTGGGTGAGTTCCAAAAACACTCAAGAAGCTTGACACCAACCAGGACAAAGCAGCCCACTTGAATAGCATCTTTTCCACAAACATTCACTCACTGCACCACCAACAAACAGTAGCAGCAGTGTATACCATCTGCAAGATGCACTGCAGAACCTCACCAAGGATCCTTAGGCATCACCTTCCAAACCCACTACTGTTACTATCTAGAAAGACAAGGGCAGCAGATAGATGGGAACGCCACCACTTGGAAGTTCCCCTACAAGCCACTCACAATCCTGCTTTGGAACTATATCACCGTTCCTTCACTGTTACTGGGTCAAAATCCTGGAATTCCCTCCCTAACAGCACTGTGGGTGTACCTACACCACATAGACTGCAGTGGTTTAAGAAGGCAGCTCAACACCAACTTCTGAAGGGCAATTAGGGATGGGCAATAAATGCTGACCTAGCCAGTGACGCCCACATCCCGTAAATGAATAGAAATAAAATATTAGCTCATTGTGATTCATGGGATCTTGCTGTTCTGTTTTCTACATGACTACAGTGCCAACATTTCAGTACTTCATTGGCTGTTGAGCATTTTGGGGATGTTCTGAGTTGTGAAAGGTGAAAATCTATATTGGATGTAGACCATGGTGCCTCTGTGTTGAGTTAAATGACATTTAACCTGGGACGTTTAATAGATTTCAGCCCTTTTAAACACATCAAGTATCTCCTTCTCAATGGTTTCAAATGATTACCATATATACTTGTGCAAAAGTCAAGCTCCTTAGGCTAAACTTTTAGACAAGTAGCAGGGGGCCAACTTTTACATGAGTATTACTTTGAAGGAGTTGAATTCCACCCTCTCCCATCATTTCATTATCACAAAGTTGCTGGGTCAAAGACTGTTCTCGCCAACCCTGCCCCCAAAGGGAGCCAAAATGTATTTTTCATTCTTGAATTTTTATTTGTAAATAAATAAGAATCTCCATGGAGATGGACATTAAATTGTGTTCACTGAAGTCATCAAATTTATCAAATTCATCAAGAACAAAAGCCACATATGTACAAATTTGTACCATTTCATTCAGTTTTTTCACAGCACAGGGAAGAATATTACCTAGCAGCAGAGCATGCACTGACTGAGTATTAAAATCCATAAAAATCACTCTCCTCCTCATCTTCAAAACCAAGTAACATATTCCAACCTGCTTCTTGAATGTCATCATCTTATGGATCGTCCAGATTATCATCATAGACAGCAATCATGTCATCATTGGCCATGTCCTTCCACAAATAATCATTTTCTGTGCCATCAAGTGCATTGGATATCCCATATTTCTTGAATGATTTGATGACAGCCTCCATTCTGCTTTCATCCCAGGCCTCTACAGCCCATTCATACCGGTTAACAACATTGGAGCCCATAGGTTGCCTCCCTTGGTGAATGTCTTCTCCCCTTGATCATCCAGTCATTCCACTTTATCCTCATGCTGTTCTTAAATGGCTTATTTAGAGAGACATCAATGGTTGAACGAGGCTGGTTAGACCACTGGGAATCACTGCAATATCACTGTTCTGTGATCTAACTTCAGTAACAACATTATTGACAAGGTGTAATCTAAACATGACCCAGATGAGAAGACTTTTTTCTTTACATGAACATCCTGGTTGGAAACTCCAAATTTTCCTCTGTCATATTTTCAAGACATAGACGACTACTCCTTTTAGGAATTGCTGTTTTGGGAGGACTTTTCTCTTGAACATCACCATTGGCTTCAGTTTTGTCCTGTTACACATACAGAGCAGCACAATGGTGAATCTACTCTTTTCATGGCCAGTTGTCTTCACTACCACTTTTTTCTCTCCAACTTTGTTCACCATTTGACTGGCATGTCAAAATCCAAGGGAGTCTCATCCATGTTCCCAATACAGGCCAACCTATATCCATTCTTTTGTCAATGTTTGATTATAAACCATTGAAATGTGATCAGCCTGTCATCAAATTCTGCTGGGAGATGTTGTGAAATCTTGGTCTTCTGTCACAGTTTAAAATTCTTTCCCTTCACCAAACAGGTACAGCATCCAGGGCTGGCTTTGAAATCTGCAAAGCCTAATTTTCTTGCTTGTTTCAGGGTGAAGATTCAGAGAGATGCTCGAGAAACTTAGATTCTACTCTGATGATTTTAATTAACGTATTTCACAACGTTGTTTTCCCATGTGGTCACATGCTCAGCGTTCCTCTGTTTGCCCATTTATGCATCTGCCTAAGCTGTGTCGAGAGCTTCCTCTAATCTCTAAAGTTCTACTCCGATATCTTGAATTCTCTAGCTACTAGACAATTATTTGTCTGCTTTGCAATGTCAACGACTTTAAGTTTGAACTGGCCTGTATATCTGCCATTCCTTCTTGATACCATGTTATCGTATTAGAGGGCGAGATTGGCGGGAGTGCAGCATAGACCAGTTAGGTGGTAGCCTTGACACCAAGTGACGACACGAGGAGCCTTCAATAGAGTGCTCTTCTATGATTCTCTCATTGAGTAGGTTTGCACCAGGGCAAGTTTGACTTTATCACTGGTAAGTATAAAGAGAGTTGGGATTTCTCGTCCAAAGGTTGGACAAAGGTGAATCTTTGACATGAGATCGACCATTACTTGAGTAGATACGATGTGTGACATTCATTGTGCCACCATAATTGATTAATGAATTTCTGTTATTACTGGCTCTGCAGTCTAGAAAATAAGCCAAAAGCAACTGAGCTATTTTCCTTGTACCTAAAATAACAATAACTTGCATTAATATAATGCTTTTAACAAAAAACTGCATTTCACAAGAGTGACTATCAGACAAAATTTGATGCTGAGTCATATAAGGAGATATTCAGACAGGTAACTAAATTCTTGGCCCAAGAGGTAGATTTTTAAGGAGCGTCTTAAAGGAGAAAGAGTTCAAGAGGTGCTAGGATTTTACAGAACCTCAAGGAGCATGTTCAGTGACTGGGGAACTGAAAAGTCAGAGGGAAAGATGGGGAGGGGGGTGGGGTGCGCAGGAGGTGTCATACCCATCTCCTTCCCGCCACCACTGGCATTTTAATAGCGGACAGGAAGGTAGAGGATGGTCCCACACTAGAGGCCAATTGGACCACTTAAGGGCCTCTTCAGGAGCCCTCCCCCACATGAAGACGCTGCCAGTTATATCTGGTGGCCTTTGTGTGAGTTCCAGGGGAGCCCTCCTGATTGGGCATCCTATGACCCACGGAGACCATCACGCCCAACCAACTGATGCACATAAAATTGGGATAAGGCTCCCAGAATGGGCAGAGGTGGGGTTGCCCCCAACCTTTCGGCTGGTGGGCCAGACCAAAGACGCTCTGTTAAATCCCAGCCGGGGATTGGCTTTGTAATGGAATTCCAGAGCTTTTGTTTTGTGCATCTAAAGGCAATGGTGGAATGATTAAAATTGAGGATGCACATGAGGCCAGAATTGGAGCAGTTCAGAGATCTTGGGAGGGTTGTAGGGGTGGAGAAATTACAGTGATAGGGCAAGGCTATAGGGGTATTAGAAAATAAGGAGGAGAAGTTCAAGAATGAGGCATTACCTGGCCGGGAGCCAGTGTTTCACCCATGATTATTCTACTTCAATTGTCTGTGAAACATCTAACCTTTTCCATTACTTTAACCATTATGACACATAGGCCAGGATTTTCCCCGCAGCGATTTGGGGGCGGGGCCCGCTCGTCAAGGGGAAAATGACACAGAATGTCGTTGGGAGGAACCCGGTCATCCCGATCCCTTTAAATGTTTAGGAAGGCGGGCGTACAGCGAAATCAGCTGTCTGCCCACTGACACCTCAATGGCCAATTGAGGCCACTGACAGGCTAGTTAAAGTAATTAAAGGCCCTGCCCGTCCAAGCTTAAGGCTGGCGGGGGTGCCAGGAGCCCCAGCGGGCTCCAGATTATTCACGAAACCTCATCCACTGGCCGGATGAAGTTTCATGTCCGTTTTGTAAAAAAGTAATAAAGTTCATGTGTTTTTTATTAACATGGCCCATCTCGTGTGACATTGTCTATTTGTTTCTATTTTTACACTTAACTTACCTGTCACGAACCTCTCTGAGGCAGCACTTTGCCTCAGGGAGCAGCGCACGCACTTTGACAGATGGGGAATCCCTCCATCCCCCGCACGCTTCCTGTCGGTGATGCCGCTGGGTGGGCCTTAATTGGCCCACCCACTTAAAATGGCGGCGGGGCCCGTTTCAGTGGCGGGGGTCGGCTGTCCGCCCGCTGCCAAGCCAATGGGGCTCACCCACCATCCGAGGACAAAATTCTGCCCATAATGTATGTTTAATGTCCTTTGTTGCATTCCTCTCTGGTGCCTTTATTTGTAACCCGTAGACATTTCTAACCAGCTTTAACATTTCTGTTTATACTTCCCCATCTCTACCTCTGCAGACTTGGTATAATATGCCCGAAACCCCAGGGTCTCTTCTTTGGTGGGTGGGACTTCCAGCTGCTGCTGATGTGCTAAACTTTGTGGGGGGGGGGGGGGGGTGGGCAGAGTGGGGTCAGAGTAATCTAAATAAATGGGGCTGGCACAGGGAAAATATTGGCGTATTCCCATGCTGCTCCAATGTAACCTTTAATGGGAACGCCGTCAATTCCATGCTCTCCTCTGAGTCATGGACATAGATTGTAGACGTAGATCACCTTTCCCTCATCATTGCTGGGTCAAAATCCTTTAATTATCTCCCTAACAAGCATTGTGAAAGCACTTTCACCACATGGACTGCAGCGTTTCAAGGAAAAAGGCCCATTGCCACCTGTTCAGGGGCAACTCAGGGAGGGTAATTAATATTGACCTCGTTAGCAATGTTCATAATCTCTCGAACTTTTAAAAGAAAATAGACTGAAAATGTATTGTTAATATTGGCAGTTGTTCCAGCATCACAGTTTTGGTAAGTGAAGACAGATTACATTAGCTGGCTCCTGGGAGATAAAAGTTTAGAGTTTGATTTTTACTAAAACTCAGATAGAAGTCATGTTTGGCAATGGAATAATACTAATTCTATTAATACATCCAATTCTGTTTACAAAATGGTACATTATCTCCTGAAGCTGTTGTCCCTTTTAAATCACCTCTTCAGAAAATATTGAGACTGCTTGTCAACAAATGGATTTCAGGATCATCAGTAATGTACCATGGGACTACAGTGGATAGGTGGGATAAATGAACTGAAGGTCTTTTGCCGAAAACTTTTATTACGTTCGTTACTATTTTTAACACATTCCCAAAGTCTGTCCTAATTATCCTAGTTTTGAATGAACCAGGAGTCATTGCTGTTGCATGACAGGAAATGATAGAATAATTATGACTGCAAATTCTCCACATACATACAAGCTTCTCAGATCCAGCTCTCACACGCTATTGCTATTGCTATTGTTTCATTAAGCAGCGGGTGAGTGAGTTGGTGCTGTTCTGTCGGTACCTGTCAAAATTTAGATGGAGATGATATTACAAGCATCTAAGTTTATAATGCACATGGCATAATCTTTTGAACACTTCTGCAAAATGTATTTGCTCCATCTAGCAAACCTTTCTGTCAACCAGCTTGATTGCATATTTAGATTTATCTTGCATCTCCAATCACCTTGTCGTTACTCAGGTTTACACAGAGTGATTGATTCATTTATGATTCAGCTTATTGTTTGCAAATGATGTGCTCTGGTTTTATTGATTATAATTCAGCATTGCTCTACATGACTGGTTTGCAGGTGATCTCATTGTATATTCTTCACTTGCTTGGTTTTTCAGCTAAGAATTCCTTATTGGGTTGGTTCTTCATTCTGTTTCTTCCAGTATGTGACAATGCGCAGGAATAAATGAAGCCAGTTGAGTGGTTTTTGAAGCAATAATTTCAAAACTGGCAATAAAAATCAGCTACTATTTTAGGTGCAGTTTATGATCACTAAGAGGCAATATTAATTCTGATTATCTTTGCACGATACCTGTTAAATTAAAGGAACAGGAATCATTTTGCTAGACTAAAACCTGGTTAAAATGATTCAGTAATCAACCCTCCATAATCACCCCTGAGTTTTTCCAGGTAATTCTGTTTTTGTTTTGGATTTCCAGCATCCGCAGTTTTTGTTTTTAACCCTTCATAAGTGTTTGTTTTAATAATCCTAGTCCCCTGATATGAGCATCCCTTTCCAGAAGTGTAATTGGATTACTTTTCAAATTTCAAAGCCTCTTAAAACATATAATTGTAAGCAGATGATTCTTTGTACTATTTTTTCTTGCCAGAAGAATATCAAAAATGTTTTTAAATAAATCAAGTGACTGATAAATAATGCAGTCGTTCCTCAGCTGTGAAAAACAAGTATAGCTACCGTTGTGCACATGCCGAATGATCCACGTATCATTTCCACAATTCCAGACATATTACGTGCAACAAGATAGGAATGGTGGGATAATAGGTATCGACATTGTCTGAAATGTGCTGACAATAACTCCCAAAAATATGAAAACCCAGGTTGTTTGCTAGCCAGCTAACTGGTCTCTCTCTGCTTTCAAGCTTACAGTTTTTATGTATGATTCAACTGCAGGCTGCGTTCAGTCATTAAGAGCTGCCATCTGTTATACAGATCGCATGTCCCATTATATAACACATGCAACATGTCTCAACCCCCAAGCTGCCTGCTATGCATCTGTAAAACAAATCTAAATGTCTTTTTTTTAAAAAACATAAACCATTTTATTACTGAGAGTCAGTGTGAGTTGCATATTAGAATGATCTGCAATGAATCTTGTGGCCTTAAAATGATAACTGCAAAATAACATACCTAATTTACTTGTCTAAATCTTTTTTTATTTCAGTTGTTTCAAATGGAAGAAGGCACTGATTAATTCTCAACTGTAAATGCAATAGCTAAATTAGTGCACAAATTTCAGACAAAGAATTAGATGTATGTATCTGTATCTCACAATGAGAATGCTATATAGCCCTGTTGCACGATAGGTCTGGAATTATGAAAAAGATGCTTGGATCTGTCTGCTGTGTGAACAACACTGGCTATATTTAGAGGTATAAATTATTTGGATGGCTTATTTGCAATAGTTACATTTTTTATATAAGTTATAAAAGAGCACAACATTCAAATTAAAACGACCGCCATCTCTCATTACTGCCACAATTAGAATCAAATTCTGCCTGTCATATGTTGCAACCAGTCATCAAAGAGCTTAGTTTGTGCATTTAATTGTACTGCTGTGGTGTGCGCAGAATTCTTCAGAAACAACTGAAGGAAGTTCAGTTTGTCAACCAAGGTGATGCTACTGCCCTGGATAAATAATGCTAGTTAATTACTCAGCTGAGGTCACTCTTTATCTAGCGTAACCAAAACAGACAACCTGGTCATTTTCTTATTGTCTGTGGGATCTTGCTATGTGCAAATTTGGCTGCCACATTTTCCCACACGGCAGCATGAATTACACTTAAAAATAAACTCCATTGGCTATAAAATACTTTTGGATGTCCTGAGGTCGTATAAATGCAAGTTCTTTACTATTGTTGATTATCAAATAATAAATACTTCTGCATGCTGATTGAACTGCTGAATGAGTAATTGAGTTTCAATCAACCATGAATCCAGGAGAGCTGTTTTTGTTGATGCATGTCCAAACTGGCTTACGGTAGTTATTTGAGTGTTTTCCTTTTTATATTGGATCATATATAAAAGTTTCAACAGTGGCATTTTGGCAGCACAACCATCAAAACAAAAGGCAATGGTTGTGTGCCCATCACAACATCCTTGAAGAGAGTAGCACCTGCACTGTTGAGCTATAGATCCTCAGAGTTACTGTAGAAAGTAATATTGGTCAAATGCCTAACCTATTCATATGACAAAAGCAAAATACTGGGGATGCTGGAAATCTGAAACAAAAATAAAACTTGCTGGAAAAACTCAGCAGGTCTGAGAGCATCTGTGGAGAGGAAGTCAGAGTTAACGTTTCAAGTCTGCATGACTCTTCATCAGAACCCATTCATATGACATCTTCTCTCTGATATTTTGTTGAAGGGCTTAACTCATACATACATCTTATAAATACTAATGAAAGGTGTTAGAATAGTGGAAGAGCAATTTAATATCGACATGTTCAGGTTGCAGCCTAATATCACTGACAGTGAACATCTTTCAGTAAATTTCATTTGGCCTTGCTATAGCTTTGTAAGATATATATTTTTTCAGAGACTTGTTATTATAATATTTTCTTTTGGTAGTACAGAACTTGAGTATTGTTGAAAAAAGAGACATCGCAGCTTTTCGCATTGCACTCTCCATGGCAACACCTCTACCAATCAGAGTCCACTTGTCCACCAATCAACACTCTCTTCTCAAGCAGTATAAATTGTTGTTTCCCCCTTATATTGGCATTCTCGCGAAGTGTCCTGATGAGTGCAAGACAAAAAGCTTTGACATGTCTCTTTTTTATCTGCTGACATACCCTGGGAGGCTTCATATGAAAGACGACCCAATATTTTTTTATTCGTTTGTGGGATGTGGGCATCGCTAGCCAAGTCAGCATTGATTGCTCATCCCTAATTACCTTTGAGAAGGTGGTGGTGAGTTGCCTTCTTGAACCGCTGTAGTCCACATTGTGTAGGCACGCCCACAGTGCTGTTAAGGAATTCCAGGATTTTGGCCCAAAAACAGTGAAAGAGCACTGAAATGGTTCCAAGTCTGGATAGTGTGTGACTTATTAAATAATATTGTTGTTTTTATCATATTTACCCTCCAAACTCTGAACCTTTGGAACTGAAAAAAAGCAGGCTGAGGGTCCCTTCGAAACAGCGTCAATATTCAACTTTACAAGAGGTGTTGATAAATTGACCGCCTGTCATACGTTTCCCACAAAGAAGACAGGATGTATAATGGACGACTGATCGACTAGCTTCTATTCTACATCCCCACTGAAGGTTTTGCCCTCACTGTGATGCAGCATGAACTTCACAAGCCCAAGCCTCTTATGCATTCTCCACTTTGTTCACTCCACCCTTGGTGGCCATGCCTGTTGTTATCTAGCCTCCAAGCTCTGGAGTCCCCTCCCCACATCTCTGCCTCTATCTCTCTCTTCTCCTTTATGAGTTTTTGGTCACCTGTCCTAATCTCTTCCTTGGCTCGGGTGTGAATTTTTGTTTTCATTACATTCCTGTAAAGTGCTTTTGGGTGTTTTACTAAGTTAAAGGTGCCAAACTATTGCGAGCTGTTCTTGCTGTTGCTGTTGAGTTCCTCCAGACAAGGAATGAGTTCTCCAGACGATTTCCCCTGTAACATTGAAGTTCTGAGCCTAAAAGGAGCTCCACACTGTGGTAACACTTTAACTCTTAGTCAGGCAGTCGTGGGATCAAACTGCTGACCAGATACTTGAACCTATCATCTAGACTGAAACTTAGCACAGTCAGAAGTGCTGTTTTTGAGATTAAAGCAAGGTGCCATCTGCCTGTTCAAGCAACATAAAAGATTCAATTGAAGAAGGGCAGGGGAATCTCCACAATATTTTGACCAAACATTAAATAGACCAGCTGGTCATTTATTTTATTAATAATTGTAAATAATATAAAAGCAAAATACCATGGATGCTGGAACTCTGAAATAAAAATTTATTTCATTGATGTTCCTGGGAGCTGACAGTGCATAAATTGTTGTTTTTACTTACACCAACAGTGACTAATCTTCAAAAGCAACTCATTGGATGTGAAACATTTGGGGAACAACCAAATGATGTGAAAGGTGCTATATAAATGCAAGATTGCTCTTATCCTGATAGGACCAGAAGTGGGTATCACTCAGTGGTGTTATATGAGTTTGCTGTTGACCAATAAAGATGAAGACCAGTGAAGTACCAGATTAAATCCCTGGATCACAGTCAGAAGGAGTAGCCATGGAGAGCAGAGTTCCTGTTCTTCAATTAGACCATAAGACATAGGAGCAGAAATTAGGCCATTCGGCCCATCGAGTCTGCTCCGCCATTAAATCAAGGCTGATAAGTTTCTCAACCTCATTTTCCCGCCTTCTCCCCGTAACCTTTGATCCCCTTACAAATCAAGAACCTATCTATCTCGGTCTTAAATACACTCAATAACCTGGCCTCCACAGCCTTCTGTGGCAATGAATTCCATAGATTCACCACTCTCTGGCTAAAGAAGTTTCTCCTCATCTCTGTTCTAAAAGGTCTTCCCTTTACCCTGAGGCTGTGCCCTCGAGTCCTAGTCTCTCCTACTAATGGAAACATCTTCCCCATGTCCACTCTATCCAGGCCTTTCAGTATTCTGTAAGTTTCAATCAGATCCCCCCTCATCCTTCTAAACTCCATCGAATATAGACCCAGATTCCTCAAACTTCCTCAAACTCTGTCAGTTCCTGCTCCTCATTGCTGTCAGTTCTGAACTCGTATTAATTTCTGCTTTGCAACAGCCACCTCTACAGTGATACCTTTGTCTGCAGGCATCAGTGAGGGCTGCATCCTATTGATGGGGATGCTCCCAATGCCTACATTCTCTCAGAAAGGCTGATCACCTGCACTAAGTAGCAGAGGACTGCCAGTTCTGAAGCTACACTGCAGACTGTCTGTGCTGGTGGTTGGGAATGGGGGGGTTGCTGGATGAGAATGGGAAGTGGAGAATATTGGGAGAAATAAAAAAAAGCAATATCAGTGACACAAATGATATGTTGGTTGCACTCTGCTGATACTGAGAAAGAACAATGGTACTCTATAAATGATAACAGGAAGATAGGGCAAACAGTCCAAGCCGCAAAGAAAACCTCAATCCCAACTTCTGTTAACCTTGGCCATGATTAATTGCAAATAAAGGTTCTCCAAGCACTAAATTCCCTCTCTGAGGGCAGTTGCTAGAGCCTAATTAATCACAGCGTGGAAAATACTCTACAGAATAACAAGGTCAGTGTTAAAGCAATAATATGCTGTACATCAAGGGGCTTCAGAGGTTTAAAGTATCTGGAATTTGAGGGAAACTTCAGAAAACTAAATATTTTTGCATTGCTAACATTCCTCATTCCACAGCCATAAGAAATGGCTGCAATTTCTTTAAACTTCCTTTAATTTTGGTGGGTGAGCTTCCCTGCTGGAAAGTGTTTTTGTCCATTTCCTTCAAGGGTTTCACCCCTGACTGCATGCGCTTGGCACACCCCAACTGATAGGAATTATAAGAAAGAACTTTTATAGCATCTTTCACCATTGAAGGGCATCCCAAAGCATTTACAGCCACCGAAGCACTTTTGAAGCGTAATTGCTATTTTTTAAAAAAAATTATATTCATTCCTGGGATGTGGGCATTGCGACTAGGCCAGCATTTACTGCCCATCCCTCATTGCCTTCGTTCAGAGGGCATTTAAGAGTCAATTGCTGTGAGTCTGGAATCACCTATAGGCCAGACCAGGTAAGGACAGCAGATTTCCTCCCCCTAAGGGGATTAATGAACAAGATGGGTTTTCACAACAATTGGCAATGGTGTGTGGTCATCATCAGACTTTTTAATTCCAAATTTCTATTAAATTCAAATTTCACCATCTGTCTTGGTGGGATTCGTACCCAGGTCCCTAGAATGCTAGTCCAGTGACAATACCACTATGCCACCACTTCCCTGAAATGTAGGAAATGCAGCAGCCAATTTGCACACAGCAAGCTCCCACAAACAGCAATGTAATCATGAGCAGCCAACCTCTTTTAGTGATGTTGACTGAGGGTTAAATATTGACCAGGCAGTCAGGGAAAACTCCCCTGCAGTTTTTTTTTAAACAGTGTAATAGGAACTTTTACATCCACCTTAGAGAACAAACAGGGTCTGTGTTTAATGCCTCAACTGAGCTCTGACATTGCAGCACTCTCTCAGTACTGACAGCACATGATTTTGTGTTCAGGTCCCCAGAGCAGCATTTGAGCCCACAACACCCTGACTTGAAGGCAAGAGCGCTCTCACTGAGTCACAACGGACACTGTAACACCTCATCTCCAAGGAAAAACTTACATACAGCTAACATGTCAGCCCCTGAAGCTTTTCTTACCTTATCTTTACCTTAAAGATCAAGTGACAAATGAGGGGCAGGTTTAGGGCATAAAAATGTGTAGAAACAAGGAAAGATTATCATTGGGCATATCATCAATACTTATTGTACCTGGATCACTGTGTTCAGTTCTGGGCACAGCATCTCAAGAAATATATATTGATCAAAGGAGTTGTACAATGCCAAATCTCTAGAATGGTACCAAGGCTTAAAAGGGTTAACTCATTGCAATAATGTGGCTTGTATTCCATTGAGTTTAAAAGATTGAAGGTCAAACTAATCCAGGTATTAAAAATGATAAAAGAAATTGATAGAATAGATACGTTCTGTAACATCGCCTGACTTCGCCCCATCTCAGCTTATCTGCTACCGAAAACCTCATCCATGACCTTGTTACCTCTAGGCTCAACTATTCCAATGCATTTTTGGCTGTTCTCCCACATTCTACCCTTCATAAACATGAGGTTATCTAAAACTCTGCTGCCCATGTCTTAACTCGCACCCAGTCCCATTCATCTATCTCCCTTGTGCTCATTAATCTACATTGGCTCCCAGTTAAACAACATCTTGATTTTGGAATCTTCAACCTTGTTTTCAAATTCCTTCATGGCCTTGTTCCTCCCTATTTCTGTAATCTCCCCGAGCCCCACAGCCCTCCGAGATTCCTCTGCTCCTCTAAGTCTGGCCTCTTGAGCATCCCGGTTTTAATTCTCCTTCTTTGATGACCCTGCGCTAGGTTGCCTAGGCCCCAAACTCTGGAATTTCCTCCCTACACCTCTCCACCTCTCTACCTCACTTTTTTTCTTTAAGACAATCCTTAAAATCTACCTCTTTGATCAAGCTTTTGGTCATCAGACCTAATATCTCCTTGTGTGCTCAGTGTCATACTTTGTTTTATAGTGCTCCTATGAAGTATCTTGGGATGCTATATAAATGTAAGTTGTTGCTGTTGTTGATATGGAGGCCGGAGTTTTCTGGCCTCTCACGCTGGCGGGGTCTCCTGGTCCCGCCGATGTGAATGGAGATTTCGCTGGCTTGCCCACCCCGCTACAGGGGAACCCACCGTGAGAGGGCTGTAAAATTCTGGCCAGAGACACTAATTCCTCTGGCGGGAGAAATCAAGAACAAGGGGGTGTAATCTTAAAATTAAAGACAGGACAATGAGGAGTGAAATCAGGAAGCACTTTTTCAACCAAAGGTTAATGGAAGTGTGGATCTCTCTCCCTGAAAAAGGGTGTGGATGCTGGGATAATTTTCAATGACTGTCTTTGATATTTTATTAAGGAAGGATATAAAGGGATACAGATCAAAGCTGGGTATTTGGAGTCATGATTAGCCAAGATCTAATTAAATGGTGGAACAGCCTTGAGGTGTTGAATGGTTGGTCTTCTCCTGTTCCTATGTTCCTTATATTTAACAGTATTGCCGAGCTAACATGTTTTAGCAACCTAAAAAATAGAGAAATTCATCAGGATGTGCTGAATATACTTTGCAACGAATTAAGTACCATTGAACTGTTGTCACTATTGGAGGAAATGCAGCAGCCATTTTGCACACAGCAAGCTCTCAGATGCAGCAATGCTCAGATAACGATCAGATTGATTGACATACAGATAGCATTGCAAACAGAACTTCAGGTTAATATTAAATAAAAACAGAAAGTTTTTGGAAATACTCAGCAGGACTGGCAGCATCTGTGGAGAGAGTAACAGTTAACATTTCCAATTAAGGGGAGGTGGTGGTGTGGTGGTAATGTCACTGGGCTAGAGACCCAGCTAATGCGCTGGGGAAAAGGGATCAAATCCCACACATGGCACCTGGTGGAACCTGAATTAAATTAAATTAATAAATATGGAATATAAAGCTAGTCTCAGTAATGATGGCCATATTTAAAAAAGAAACATCTGATTCACTAATGCCCTTCAGAGAAGGAAATCTGCCATCCTTACCTGGTCTGGCCTACATGTGAGTCCTGACTTACAGCAATGTGGTTGAATCTTAACTACCCTCTGAAATGGCCTGGCAAGCCATTCAATTCAAGGGCAATTAAGGATGGGTAACAAATACTGGCCTTGCCAGTGATGCCCACATCCCTTGGAAGAATTAAAAATGTTGAATATGACTCTTCTTCAGAAGTGGTTGGTATTATCTGGGGAGATAATTTCCACAGTAAAGTGACTTCCACTGTAATTATATTTCACTCACCAACCTTGGCCAATCTACATAGCCACAGAGAATTTTAAAACACACATTGGTCTATATGAGCTACCGAGTTGTAATTCTGAACTTGCTAAATGTCAGCCATATCTCACAGTACGAGTCTCACTTCTGACCCAAGAAGTTGCAGGTTTAATCATCACTCTAGAGACTTGAGCACGTAATCTAGGCCAACACTATCCTGTTGTACTGAGGGAGTGCTGCACGGTTAAAAGGTGCTGTCTTTCAGGCGAGACATTATACTGAGGCCCTGTCTGCCTCTGGATGTCTCCAAGGACATACTTTGCAATTTCCTGTCCGATCTCAGGTACAAGAACATGTGCTACATGGTTGGTCACAGAAGCCCGTATCTGACAAAATGAAACCGAACTTCAACAGAAGACAGGAATTAACCAGCCAGGATGACATCTTATTGTGGGGAGCATGAGTGATAGTTCCTGCAAAGGGAAGGGAGCTACTTTTAATTGAACTACACAGTGCCCATCCAGGAATTTCCCGAATGAAGACCATGGCACGCAGCTATCTATGGTGGCCTGGGATGGATGGCAAAATAGAGAGTTAACTAAAGCACCGTGTGCAATGTCAGCAACTGCAAACGTTGTCAGTGACAGCTCCGTTACACCATGGGAGTGGCCAGGTAGACCCTGGGTGCTGTTTCACATTGACTACATTGAACCATTCCTGGGAACAATGTTTCTGCTCATTGTCGCTGCCCATTCAAAATGGGTAGATGCATATGAGGTGAAGTCACTGACGTCGGCTGCTACAATTGAGAAACTATGTCAGAGTTTTACCATTCACGGACTACCAGAAATGATCATTTCCGATAACGGTGCGGCATTTACAAGTGCTGAGTTTCAACGGTTTATCAGCCTCAACGGTATCATTCATGCAAACTGCACCGTACCACTCTTCCTCAAACGGACTGGCCGAAAGGGTGGTTCAAACGTTCAAGGCAGGCATAAAAAAGCTAACTGGCGATTCCTTGTCAACCAAGATAGCACAATTTCTTTTTCATTACAGGACTACCCCTCACACAACAACAGGTGTCACACCTGCGGAGTTATTGTTGAAATGCTGTCTCAGGACGAGATTGAGCTTAATAATGTTGAATTTAGAGGGGAAGATGGAAAGGAGTCAGGGAAGCCAGAAAACCAGACACAACTGACGAGAGGAAACTTACAATGGGAGAGCCAGTATAGGTGAAAAATTTCAGGGAAGGACCAAAGTGGTTACCGGGTGAAATAAGTGCGGTGACTGGACCTCTATAAAACCACGTGGAGGTGGGAGGCTGGATCATCCATAAACATGTGGACCATTTAAGGAATAGAAAGACTAATCATCAAGATTTGGTTCCACCAGCGGCCATGACCAGGTCTGTGTTCCCTGTTGAGGAAATTCAACCCAGGACAGACTTGTCTGATGTTCCTGTAAGAGTTGAGGATACAGAACTGCAAGTGCCCACCGAAGCACCTGATGTTCAGGCAACTCCTGAAAAAGGAGGTTCCTGACAAAGAATCTGAAGGCGTGGAGCTGTGACATTCCTCACATACCAGGAAACCACCTGAAAGACTGAACTTGTAAATTCCTTATCCAGTGTAAATATTATGTTATCTTGGAAAATATGTACTTGTAAATATAATATATATAGCCTAGTTAAAGAGGGATGAATGTAGTAATTATGGTTTTACTTAGTGTGCAATGTACCTTTAAGAATAATACTTGTTAGGTAAGGTCACATGGTCTGTAGTAACCGATAGGAGAGTAGCATGGGCTACCTCGGCAGTCAGTGTAGAGATAGAGTTGGAGTTGAAAGCTGAGTACATTGTAAATAAATTTCCACCCAAGAAGTGTCTACAGATCAACTCTATCACTAATAGTACAACCTGGCCAACCTACAACACCATGCGAGACTTGGACTGTGTACCAGCATCATGTCAAGAGGCTCAACCACTTTCACTCGAGCTGCTTTCAGAGTTTCCGAAGATCAGATGGCAGGACAAAATACCAGACACTGAGGTGCTCACCCGAGCTGGAATGCCAAGCATCCACACCATATGGAGACAGTCACAACTGTGTTGAGCTTGTCATGTAGCCAGAATGCCTGACACTCGCTCATTCTATGGAGAGCTCGAGTCTGGGGTGCACTCTCATGGTGGTCAAAGGAAGCGCTACAAGGACACTCTGAATGCTTCACTGAGGGGTTTGGAGGTTGACTTTGAGCCTTGGGAGCCGCTCGTCCAGGATCGCTGCACCTGGCACAACCAAATAAAAAACAGTGCGGCCTCCTTCAAAAATAAGCGCAAATCAGAGGCAGAGAGAAAACACAAGGAGAGGGAATCCCAGATCAGCAATTGGCCCAAAATGCAGTCATTTGCGGTATCCTGTCCTGTTTGCAGCAGAACCTTACGGGTAGGGATCAGTCTTGGCGGTCACATATAAGAGAGATGGTGTCATACTGGTAATGTCACTGGACTAGTAATCCAGAAGCCAAGGCTAATAATCTGGGGGTTCCTGCTCCTATTTCTTGTGTTCTTGTGAATTTAAATTCGATTAATAAACATCTGTAATTAGAAAGCTAGTCTCAGTAATAGTCACCATGAAACCACTGCTGATTGTTGTAAAAACCCATCTGGTTCACTTTTTGTTCTTAGGGAAGAAAATTTGCCATCCTTACCTGGTCTGGGCCTACATGAGACTCCAGATCCACAGCAATGTGGTTGACTCTTAACTGCCCTCTGAAATAGCCCAAAGGAGCAAACAGGAATGGGCCTTGCCAGCAATTCCCACATCCCATGAAATAATTTTTAAAAGAAGCATTCCCCTGGAGCCCTACCAAACACCCCAGGTGACGAACATGTTCTTCCTTTGAGGCAAAGGTGACCAAGAGAAGAAACAATCCCACGATAAAATTCATTTGAAGATGGGAATGCTCCCGGTGTTCTGGTTAACATTTGTCCCTCCCATTACAAGCGCTTGTTAGAATAGAGTGATTAGCAACTTATTAGGTAATTTAAATTCAAGCCATCTCTAAGCCACTGATGTTTAGAGAACACAATAAGCAGCTATTTCTCTGATCCATTGTGGTGAAGCAGTTTGAGACATAAACCAGTTGTAACAAGCAAACACCTCCCAAGCTTGGCAGTGCTCCTTAAATGTTCTTTAAACAATTACACATTTCTGGGAAAACAGATCTATCAGCTTGGCAAAAACAAAAGGGCTTGAGGGCTTTACTAGCTGAGCTGAAAAAACAAATCGTATCCATATGCTGTGAGATAGTGTTTGGAAATTATGCGATGCAGGCAAAGCACTGAATGGTGAAAAGCATCAGTCATTTTTTTTACTTAGTTCTGTTGAAGAGTCATTCGGACTCGAAACGTTAACTGTGTTCCTCTCCGCAGATGCTGCCAGACCTGCTGAGTTTTTCCAGGTATTTTTACTTTTGTTTTGGATTTCCAGCATCCGCAGTTTTTTTTGCTTTTATATCAGTCTTTAGTGGTTGTTTTATGTCAGATATCAAAGTGAGAGATGTAAAGGTTAGGTAATGAAACACCTTTCATTTGGACCACCCTGAATTCACATCAAGCAATCTCAGGTTGAGTCTCCTGACTGCGTTAGAAGCAATTCAGAGAAGGTTCACTCGACTGATACCTGGGATGGGAGGGGTTATTTTACAAGGAAAGGTTGGACAGGTTGGATTGTCTCCAGTGAAGTTTAGGAGATTGAGTGGCGATCCTACAGAAACATACAAGATCAGGAGGGGAGTCAACACGGTGGATGCTCAAAGGCTGTTTCCCCTTGTGGGAAAGACTAGAACTAGAGGACACAGTATAAAAGTAAGGGATCTCCAACTTAAGGCAGAGATGAGACACAATTTTTTCTCTGAGGGTCACGAATCTTTGAAACTCTCTTTCCTGGAGAGCAGTGGAGGCAGGGTCAATCAGTGTCCTCGGCCCAACCATCTTCAGCTCTTCCATAAATGACCTTCCTTTCATCATAAGGTCAGAAGCGCGATGGTCGCTGATGATTGCACAATGTTCAGCACCATTCGCAACTCCTCAGATACTGAAGCAGTCCATGTCCAAATGCAGCAAGATCTGGACAGTGTCCAGGCTTGGGTGAAAATAGCAAGTAACATTCATTCCACACAAGTGCCAGGCAATGACCATCTCCAACAAAAGAAAATCCAACCATCGCCCCTTGATGTTCAATGGCATTACCATCACTGAATCCTCCACTATGAACATCCTGAGGGTTACAATTGACCAGAAACTGAACTGGATTCGCCATATAAATATTATGGCTACAAGAGCAGGTCAGAGGCTAGGAATCCTGCGATGAGTAACTCACCTCCTGATTCCCCAAAGCCTGTCCACCATCTACAAGGCACAAGTCAGGAGTGTGATGGAATACTCTCCACTTGCTCCCACAACACTCAAGGAGCTTGACAGCATCCAGGACAAAGCAACCCATTTGATTGGCACCACATCCACAAACATTCACTTCCTCCACCACCAACAAACAATAGCAGCAGTGTGTACCACCTACAAGATGCGCTGCAGGAATTCACCAAGGCTCCTGCGACAGCACCTTCCAAACCCATGACCAATACCATCTAGAAGGACAAGGACAGCAGATAGATGGGAACACCAGCACCTGGAAGCTCTCCTCCAAGTCACACACCATCCTGACTTGGAAATATATCACCATTCCTTCACTGTCACTGGGTCAAAATCCTGGAACTCCTTCCCTAACAGCACTGTGGGTGTTCCTACACCACATGGACTGCAGTGGTTCAAGAAAGCAGCTCATCACCACCTTCTCAAGGTCAACTAGGGATGGGCAATAAATGCTGGCCCATCCCTCGAATGAATTTTTTAAAAAAGAATATTTTTAAGGCTTAGATAGATTCCTGACGAACAACGGAGTTAAAGGTTATTGGGGAATTGACGGAATGTGGAGTTGAGGCCACAATCAGATCAGCCATAATTTTATTGAATAGCTGAGCAGGCTCGAGGGGCCAAGTGGCCTAACCCTGCTCCTAATTCGTATGTTTGTATGCTTCTCTACTCTTCCCCAGCAATGAGGAGATTTACCCCATCAGCACCAATATGGTATTTTCGGGCCATCCTGTGGTATCTCCTGAGTGACATTATCAACCAATGCCAAATTAGGGGCTGTGTGGGACATCTGTAGGACCACACTCAGCAGGATTTAAATTAAGATTGTCAAAATTATTGTTCAGGCTAATAGACATATTAGGAAACCCAAGGCTATTCAATATTTAGACTGCAAAACATGGGTCCAGATCCATGGAGCCCAGTATGACAGGATATGCCAATGCCCCCAGCCGATCCCTGTGCAGCCTACCCAGCGTCCCATGCTGGGAAGGGCATTCATGTGGATGTGCCAACTCCATGGCCAGATCTTGATGCAGACAGCCCCACTGGCTGATTTGACACACACTTTACAAACTTGGAGCACACAGATCTATTCAATATTTTGCTTGTCACTCAGCAAAGAACGTTGATAAACCTACAAGACAGATCCATCACTGGTATTGTTTACAGGGTAAGGCACCCGACTTGCAGATTGTTGTAAAACCCTAACTCCTGCTATTGCAAAGTCTCTGGAGCTACCATGGAGTGTTTTTGGAGGTGTTGTATTGAGTTCCTGGATTAGTCAGCGAGTGTTATTGTGTCCTCACAGGGAGAGCAGGAGATTTGGTGACCCATCCACTCAAAGACTGCATGGGGGTATGGGGGCAGCAGTTGAGGTGCCTCTAGGCCTGCAGTGCGCCAAGTGAGATGGAGCAGAGACAGCGGAGAGGGTAAGGTCTACACAATGCCCTTTGCCAGGTTGGAGCCTGACTCCTCCAAGCTCTTTGACAGCGACAGGAGACTGTCTGGATGGCCAGACAATGCACCCAGCAACTTGGTGTGTATGTTCAACAGTGCTGTCCTGTATGCCGCCACATCAAGGTCCTCATCACATTCCCCTGCTGCAGAACTCATCAGTGACTTTTTGCACGTTGAGCTGGTTAACATTTGGGTTCCTCTGAACCCAAATGGTGCCTCCTGACTCACTACATGCTGATCCTGCCTCTATACCAGCCTCTAAGGTATGTGTGGTGCCAGTATTTGAACTGGTGGTTGCGAGCTTCAGATCAAGTTCACCTGTGCTGTATGTTACTCTCCCTCTGCTCCTGTGTCTGCTGTGGCTGGGCAGGTGGATAGGTCTTGGGTGTTTGAAGGCAGGAGCTCAGAAAGGGGAAGCTTGGTGTGAAGGGGTGGGGGGGTGGGTGGTGTAGGGTGGAAACAAGAGGTTCCTAGTCACAGTTGCTCATCATGCTGAATGGCAGGGTACTGAAAAGGGGCCAAGGGAAGGAGCATACATCCTTAACGTTAGTGGTGACAGTGGATGCACTGTTGTAGCTGGCCTCATGATGCAGAAACCCATCTCCTCCCCAGTGCTGAGGAGATGCAGGTATCCTTGTCCATTGCCAGTGCTGCTCTGCTCCTTTCTATTGCGTACCTCCTTGTTGTAGAATAATGGTGTTCGGCAGATTAAGGGTTAACGTGGGACTGAAGAACAGTACCGTCCACAGTATAGTGTAAAGAGTCACATGACTGTGTGTGGAGTAGAGTGTGGAAGGAGCCAACATGGAGACAGCAGCTGCATGGCGGTACCTTAGAT
Organism: Carcharodon carcharias; assembly: GCF_017639515.1. Lineage (NCBI taxonomy): Eukaryota > Metazoa > Chordata > Chondrichthyes > Lamniformes > Lamnidae > Carcharodon > Carcharodon carcharias. The sequence goes on along the minus strand of NC_054475.1, from coordinate 160,524,916 downwards.
ATGTACAAAGCTATTGGTTACCAATAAGTGGTTTATGTTTAACCATACAAGCCTCCAGATTTCTCTGTGAAACACCAAACACCTTTATAACACTTGTCCTGCAAGAGAAAGGGCAGGATGTCAGTGATTGTGCTGCACTGTGTTTGGTGAGGTGCTTTTCACAGCTGAATAGTTGGAGCAGTATGGAGGTCGCAAGAGGTGGGTGTGAGGCTAGCAACATTGGAATGTGAGGGTGAGATGAAGCATTTAGATGTTAGGCCTGAATCCTGAGTGACAGGTAGTGTGTTGGTAGAATGACGGCGGTGTGGGGCATTGAGCAGTGTAAGGGTTTGGTGGTGTGGTGGGTAGGAGATGCCATGTGAAGACGCCTTCACTGACCTTGTCCAGCAACCTCAGGTCATTCGACTCCTTGTGGCACTGCTGCCAATTCTTCAAGGCCAGACTCTAGGAATTGAGTTCCCTGGTCACCTGCTTCCATTATCTCCTGAGAGTGGTCCTACTGGACCTCCTGCCCTTCCCCCATCCCTCCACAGGAATATGCATCTCCCCTCCTGCTCATCTCCACCGCTAAGGCATCCAGTAATATATCTGTGAACCCAAGAACTCTCAGTCCTGGTGTTCAGTTTTTCTTTTTTAGAATGATGGAAATAGCATTCAGCAGTGGGCTATTATGCTTCATTGCAGCTTCCCTTTAAGAGGGACAGACTGCGTTTATGAAGAGCAGGTTGGCTGCACCATGTGCTATCAGTGAACGCTGCTTGGACCCCCTGCTTAGCAATCAGGCAGCCGGCAGCATGTGCCCCTTTCAGACCAACATGGGAGGTGAAAGAGTCGTGGTATTGTTGCTGGGTTAGTAATCCAGAGACCCAGGGTAGTGCTCTGGGGACCTGGATTCAAATCCCAACATGGCAGGTGGTGGAATTTGAATTCAATAAAAATCTGGAATTCAAGTCTAATGATGAAGCCATTGTCGATTGTTGTTGTTCACTTATTTCCTTTAGGGAAGGAAGCCTGCCATCCTTACCTGGTCTGGCCTACATGTAACTCCAGATCCACAGCAATGCAATGTGGTTAACTCTTAAATGCCCTCTGAACTAGAGCAACTAGGGATGGGTAACAAATGCTGGCCTGGCCAGAGACACCCACATCCCATGGCTGACTAAAAAGAAAATATTACAACCAGACAAATGAAGAGATAACATTAAGTTTGTGTCCTCCCTGCCTCAATAACAAGGGCACAGGTGGGCAATAAACAATTTTTAGCAAAAAGCAAAATAATGTGGGTGCTAGAAATTTTAAATTAAAACAGAAAATGCCCCCAGGGGGTCAGGCAGCATCTGTGGTGAAAGAAACAGAGTTAACATTTCTGGTCGATGAACTTTCATTGGAATCATCTGACTCTCTAACTCTGTTTCTCTCTCCAGTCCTCAGGTGCTGCCTGACTTGCTAAGCATTTCTTGCATTTGCTGTTTTTATTACCAATTCTTAGCCCTTCATATCAAATGGGTTTTGTACCTTGGGCTGACAAAGTACTTGTTAGATTCTAACTTGTACAAATTTTGTACGCTTAAAACGCTCAAAGTAAAAATCTGGGAAAATCAGTAGAATTAATTGCTCATATTTTGTTCCAGTTACTTATATTATTACTTAATACCTCTACTTGTTCAATCAATTAAATACTAACTTGGACATGAGACCCAACAATGTTGCTTTCCCATCAGATCTATATAAGACGGAATATGAAGTGTTAACTAAGGGCTCCCTCAAAGTGTTGACCTCAATGTCAGAGGCACAGAAATGGCAGATGTGGCTTAGCTGGCAGCATTCTCATCTCTGAATTGGTTGTGGGAGTCAATCCCCTTTTCCAGCGACTTCACAAAATTTTAAGCTAAAACTCCAATGCAGTACAGAGGAGCTGCTACACTGTTGTGAGGTGCCATCTTTTTGATGAAATGTTAAACTGAGGCCTTGTCTGCCACCCCTAGATGGGCTTAAAAGATCGCATGGCACTCTTTCTGAGAAGAGCTGGGGAGATCTTCTCAGAATCTACACCAATATTTATCCCTCAACCAAGTTCAGTAAACAAAAGCAGATTATTTGCTCAGTATCACATTGTTGCTTGTGGGACCGTGCTGTGCACAAATTGATTGCTGTGTTTCCTATGATACAGCATTGACTGTGCATACAAAGTACTTTACTGGCTGAAAAATCTGGGACAGCCTGAGGAGGTGAAAGGTGCTATATAAATGCAAGTCTTTTTGTGAAAATTTGGATCCCATTCATGACAATGCTTAATTCCTTAGATGTGATTATGAGTCGAGTCATTTGGAGGAGGGAGAACGGGTGGGGGCCAGGGGGATGCTGTGGGAGAAAAAAACCACTGGGGGAAGAACACCATTCTGTATATCACAGACACTCAGCATCGATCTGCCGAGTGGATGGTCCAGTTGTCCCAGCTCAGCGACTGAGTAAGTGGTGGAGAAGAGGAAAGAGAAATACTGTAAGGGGGAGGGAAGCAAATTAGATTTAACACCAGTCACATACCAAAGTATTTGTTGGAAAATCTTTATGATTAGATTGGCTGTTTATATTTAAAATTCAGTAATGTTCAATAATAAAATTATAATTTTTGTACTGGGTAATCATGAGGCACAGAACAGTTGTTAAAAGTCAGTGGGAATATTATAAATGTCCAACCGTCTGTGGAAGAGACAGAGAAGACTCCCTGCTAAAACCCTTTGAGGCTATGTGGTTCTCCTCCACTTTTCAGTCACTTAGCTGTACATGTGATGCAACACAATGCTCGTTTCAAATCTCTCCATGACCCCTCTCTTCCCTATCTCTGAAACCTCCTCCAACCCTACAATCCTCTGAGATCTCTGCACTCCTTCAATTCTGGCCTCAATAATAGTCTGACTTCCTCCCCAACAGAGATCATATTATGGCTACAGGATTGCCAGGCATAAGGCATGCTTCAGAGGCTGAAGAACTCAACGAAGAATGTTCAGGTACATCATTTTTGATTCATCCGCTTAACGTATTTTAGAATCCGACGGAACTTTATGTTGGAACTAGTTACTCAGGTCCCCACCTGTGAAGCAGTGAATACTGAGAGGTCAGTGATAATACTCACATTGTTTCAACCCTAAATGTTTTACCGATATTTACTTCCCTGGGTAAAAAGTTTCTGACTTCCTACAGGGTTCACGAGCTGTTCAAACTGACAAATTGATTTTCCAACATCATTAGAGCAGGAAAGTAGACCCAATATACTCTGAGCGTTCCAGGATGCTGCCCTTTTATACTTTGCATTCCAACCTTCACAGGCCTCAACAAACTTCCACCTTTCAATGACCAACAGAATCAGGGCTTTGGTGTTGGTTGATTTGTGTATCTGCAAACACTTGAGCGTAGCGAAAATCGAAAGGGATTGTCTTTCCAATATACAGCATGCAAAGCCTTCCAGACATCAGAAAACAGCAAAATCAATCACCAAAAAGTGAAGCAGCTTAAATCTAGTTAAATGAAACTAGTGTTCCTCCCCGACATGTTCAAATATTCTCAGCAGATGCGATGAAATAAACGTCTTGAATTTGGGATGAATTGGTTTAAGACCTTGATATTTGACATGAGGAAGTGTCTTTTTTTTTAAGCTTCTGGTGAAGGGTCATCATTGACCTGAAACAAGAACTCTTGTTTCTCGCTCCATGGTTGCTGCCTGACCTGCTGAGTATCACAGAACCACAGAATGGTTACAATACAGAAGGAGGCCATTCGGCTCGTTGTGTCTGTGCTGGCTCTCCGAATGAGCAATTCACTTTGCCCCCCCAGCTTCTCCCCATAACCTTGCACATTCTTCCTTTTCAGATAATAATCCAATTCCCTCTTAAATGCCTTGATTAAATTTACTTCTACCACATTCTCAGGCTGCGCACGCTAGATCTTAACCACTCGTTGCATGTAAAAGTTTCTTCTCAGGTCTCCGTTGCTTCTTTTGCCAATTACCTTAAATCTGTGCCCTCTCTTTCTCGAACAATCCACCAGTGGGAACAGTGTCTCCTTTTCTCCTCTGTCTAGACCCCTCATTATTTTGAATACATCTGTCAAATCTCCAGTACTCCTAGCATTTCTGTTTTTATTTCTTTTTTTTAATGTGGCCACTACAAATGAACCATGGTGTAGTAACTGAAGGCATAGTCTTTCCTGCTGTCTATCAGGGGTCACGTGATGCTCTGGGAAGCTCTGACCAATGAGCCCTAAACGTGGGTAATCCGAGGGGTGGGTCTTCCTCACGAGAGTCCTGATTGAGTGTGTAGCACCTGAAAAGCTCCTTGTAATAAGGTTTATCTGTTTCTTGTTGAAATCTGTCTGCTCTGTCGAGTCATTATATTTAGCGACAAGGGTAAAATAGCTCAGATGCTGTATCTTGCCTTGTTACCATGAATACATCGAATCTTAAGAAAACGAAAAGACTACTCACCATTCACGCCACTCTTCGACAGAATCGATCCTTAGGAAGCGAATATGGAAGACTGGAGCCAGTATGTAGAGCACCTCAGATTTCTTTTCGTAGCGAACGATATTATCATGGGGTAAAAGCAGAAAGTCATCCCTTTGTGTGTATGTGGCAAGTAAGACATACAATCTCATTCACAGCCTGATGTCCCCGAGCGTGCCCAATTCTAAGTCCTTTAATGGATTAGTGGACCTCATGAAAATGTATTTCCAGCCGAAGCCATCCGTAATAACACTGCATTTTAAACTTAATTCCAGAGTCAGGGCCCTGGGAGAGTCCATCGCAACCTGTGTAATGAGCCTGAAGCAGCTAACAGAACACTGCGACTTCAGGTATATACTAAATGATACACTGCGGGACTGATTCGTTTGTGGAGTTCAAGACGATGCCATTCAGCACCATTTGCTTGCCAACATCGACTTTAAGTGCGCCCTAGAAATCTCCCTCATCATGGAAAGTGCTGTGAGAGACTCGCAGGGTTTGCAACACGTACAACATGGAGCTGTTCTTCACGTGGGGTGGGAACTTTCCATCAGGAGTGGTGCAAAAACCAGAGACACAGCATCAAAGTGAGAGACAATGTCCGCTGTTTGAAACACGAAAAGGTCTAGTAGATACAATTCAGCAGCGACTCTACAATTAAGCTGTTACAGATGTGGAGGTGACCACGGACCGGACACCTATAAATTCAAGGAGGCAGAATACCATTACTGCAATAAGAAGGGTCACATAGTAAGGCAATGCCAGGCAAAGTTAAAACAGTCCATAAAGCAGCAAACCAACATGATTGAATTAAAAAATACAGCAGAACCTGAAGCTACCGACACTGACATTTATTGCTTGTATAATGTCACCGCTGTAAAAACCAAACCTATCACTGTCACAATCCAAGTTAATGAGAAAACACTAATAATGGAGGTGGATATGGGCTCCTCAGCCACAGTGGTGGGAGAGCACATTTTCAAATACCTTAATGAAGTTAGACAGCCAATAAACCTGGAGCAGACAACTGCTAAATTAAAGTCATACACTGGAGAATCTATTCAGGTAAAGGGTATCGCCACAGTACCAGTGTCTTATAGGCAACAGACAGCCCAGTTACCTGTGATAATAGTGTAAGGAGATGGACCCAGTCTTTCAGGTTACAGAAGATCAGGCTTGACTGGTCTGAGATATTTCACCTGAAAACAGGAGTAGTTTCTGAACCGCTAAGGAAATATGACATGGTATTTTGGGATGAATTAGGGAAGTTAAAAGGTGTGCAGGCCAAGATATATATGGATCCTTAGGTGACACCACGTTTCCTTAATGCCGGAGCTGTGCCTTATGTGTTGAAGGAGAAGGTGGATGTAGGACTGTGCCAGTTAGAAAAGCTGGGCATCATCCAACCTGTCCAACTCTCGGAATGGGCAGCACCCATAGCTCAAGTGGTTAAGCCTGACCAAACTATATGCATTTGTAGGGACTATAAATTGACTGTAAACAAGGAAACAAAACTAGATAAGTACCCCATTCCGAGTAGAGACGACTTAATTGCAAAGCTGGCTGGAGGCAAGTCCTATACAAAATTGGATATGAGCCACACCTACCAACAATTAGAACTGGATAGCACATCGAGAGACTATGTGACTATTAACAGACACAAGGGTCTTTATCAGTACACTCGCCTACCCTTTAGAGTATCGTCTGCATGTGCAATCTTCCAGAGAACAATGGAGAGTCATTTGCAAGGACATCACCAAGTGGTGGTATACCTAGATGATGTTCAGAATAAAGGGTCAACCGAGACAAAACACTTGGCCAACTTGAAGGAGATGCTAAGAAGGTTCATGGAAGCCGGTGTACAATTAAAGAAGGAAAAATGTAAATTTCAAGTGCCAGAAGTTACCAGGTCACAGGGTGGACGCCATGGGTTTGCAACGAGTAGGAGAGAAAGTTTGGGCAATAAAAGATGTACCCTCACCATCCAATGTAACTGAACTCAAGTCCCTCCTGGGTCTGATCAACCACCTTCTTGCCTAACTTGTCAACTGTGTTGGCACCATTACATTTGTTGCTAAAAAAGAATCACTGTTGGTCGGGGAATTCATCAACAGGGAAAAGCCTTTGTGAAAGTGAAGAAGCTGTTGCATTCATTGTGTTTATTGGTATATTGCAACCCATCGAAAGAGTTGGTACTAACATGTGATGCCTCTCCTTATGGTGTAGAAGCCAGGTTATCACATAGAATGGAAAATGGATCAGAAAGGCCCATTGGCTATGTCTCAAGAACCCTCTCCACAGCTGAGAAGGGTTATTCCCAACTAGAAAAGGAAGGTTAATCAGTGGTATTTGGAGTGAGTAAATTCCTCCAGTAACTATGTGGACATTCCACCATTGTGTCAGAGCATAAACCATTAACGGGTTTATTCAGTGAGGATAAGGCCATTCTGCCAGTAGCATCAGCAAGAATACATCGTTGGGCTTTGATATTATCTGGGTATGAGTATACCTTTCTGTAATTTTCTGGCTTACAGATTGCAAATGCGGACGCATTCAATTGTCTCCTGTTACCAGAGAGCATTGTACATGCTCCAGCGCCACAAGAAGTTGTGTGATTACTAAATTTCTTGGATTCTTCGCCTCTGTGTGTGAAGCAAATTAGAAATTGGGCAAACAGAGCTCCAATGTTGTTGGAAGTCAGAGACTTTATTTTGCAATGATGGTCAAATTTGACTGTATCTGAAGATTTGAGACCATTCCATGCCAGAAACACAGAGTTAAGCTGTCAAGATGGAATTTTATTGTGGGAATCAAGAGTTGTCATCCCTTCACAAGGTAGAAAACCACTCTTGACAGAGCTTCACCATGCGCATCCAGGCATGTTGAAGATGAAAATGCTTGCACGAAGCTATGTCTAGTAGCCAGGCATTGACAGTGACATTGAAAGCATAGTCAAGTACTGTCTCCATTGTCAGCAACAACAGAAGTTGCCTGGTTTAGCTCCCTTGTATCCGTGGAAGCGGCCTGGTCGACCTTGGGTTAGACTACACATCAGTTATGTTGGACCATTCTTAGGTCCAGAGTAATGTGGTTGACTCTTATTTGCACTCTGAAATGGCACTCAGTTCAAGGCATTAGGGATGGGCAACAAATGCGGACCTTTCTAATGATGCCCACATCCCATAAAAGAATGAAGACAAAAAAATATTCATGCCTCAAGATAACTGGTACTGAAGTCTTACAATACATTAACTCATTTCGATTAAATTCCTTTCTCCACTCATTTAAAATAAAGAGATTAATGCACAAATAAGGTAATTTGATATCAATGTGTTAAACGATTCTTGGTTAACATTGCACACAATACTTTCCAGGCTTGAACCCCTAGTGCAGAGCCACATACACAGTTTTAGCTTAGTTAATGGTTCCCTTTGATATCAGAAACCCAGTGACAGAGCAGTAAATAGTTAATTCACACGACTATGTTATTACATTGCTCGTGGTAGACCATGGGGAAAAGATAGGGGATGGCACGAGGCGAATTGCTCCTTTTAAGAGCCAGCACAGTCACGATGGGCTGAATGGCCTTCTGTGTTGTAACTGTAGTGTTCAGTTGTTCTGTGTTTGATTATCTGAGTCTGTTTGCTATTGATGCTCACTTGTTTGGAGACAGTCTCCGGATAAGGGGCCGATTGTTTAGGACTGAAATGAGGAGAAATTTCTTCACACAAAGGCTTGTGAATCTTTGGAATTCTCTAACCCGGAGGGTTGTGGATGCTCCATCATTGAATACATTTAAGGCTGGGATAGACAGGTCTTTGGTCCATCAGGGAATTAAGGGATATGGGAAACGGGCAGGAAAATGGTGTTGAAGCCCAAGATCAGCCATGATCATATTGAATGGAGGAGCAGGTTTGTTGGGCCATGTGGTCTATTCCTGCTCCTATTTCTTATGTTCTGATGTTCTTATGATTGGTTAAGCCTGGGGGTGGACTCAAAGAAAAATAAACAAACTAATGAAGGAGCTGGAAGCTAGAGTTAGAAGCAAGGAGTAGACATTTTAAAGCATTGTATAAAAAACTCTTGTAAATAAAGTTAGCGCACATATGTAAACTAATGTGTCACCTCTGCATAGCTCTCAGCTATAAAATATACAACAGTAACCATTCTTTGAGTTTATGATTCTAAATGAAATTTTCAAAACTGTGATTAATAGATTTCTGTTAGGCAAGACTATCAAGAGATATGGGACTGAGGTGGGTAAGTTAAGATACAGATCAGCCATGATCTAATTGAATGGTAGAACAGGCTCGAGAAGCAGATTGGTCTACACCTGTTCTAATGTTGTTGGCACTATTATGATGGGGAGCTTTAAATCACACTCAACACAAGTGTCTAAAATAGCCACAGTTCCAAGCAGTGAAAGAGTCTTTTGCAATAAATTTTTGAACAGAATATGTTTGAATTGTTTGATTGCGAAGAATAAATACAGCAGTCTCCCATAAGGACCAGACTGAAATAATCTTTTCTTTATGTTCAACGAGGTCAGAATATGATACTCCTGAGGAATGGACTTCTTCAGATTTCCTGCCCCCGCCACCAGTATCAAGCATTCCCACGCCAGCTACACTACAGCCAGATGCTGAGTAAAATTCCCTTCAGTCCACCCAGCCAACTCTGGTTCAACATATTGCTAGATCTTTTGTTACATGACCTCCCCATCTCCAATCAACCAGCCAAATTTTTTTTCCCCCATCTGCATATTTTTAGAACTAACCATTGAAAGTGTTTCAAAGAAAATGAAAAAAGACTTTTTGCCAAATCTTTTCATCTTGCATTCATCAGGACAGTCGCAAGAATATCAATGTCAGGGGAAGCGATTGTCCTGATGAGTGCAAGACAAAAAGCTTCGACACAATGTCTTTTCTCAGCAATGCTCAAGTGCGGTACTATCAAACAACAAAGTGAAAAGGGGCACCCGCTTGTTTTTAATGTCCCTATGATTTTTGTCCTGTGTGCTGCTGACAGCAATGATAAGGAGATTAACCTTTAATTCCTGGAGACTCCAGGACAAACCTGGAGGGTTGCCAACACGAGTCTGTACCAATAATGTGTCTCAGCCCCACCTCAGATGAGCACCAATGGGATTCTTTCTTTCACTATAACCTAGACCAGCTGCCCTCCAGCTTTTTTGAGAAGGAGTAAAAATGCATGCCAAATTTTGGGACACCTTTGTGAGATGCAGGCCCTGTTCACCAGGCGAGAAAAAAGAAAGACTTGCTTTTATATAACACCTTTCATGACCACAGGATATCCCAAAGCGCTTTGTAATCAATTAAATGCTTTTGAAGTGCAATTGTAATGTAGGAAACACAGCAGGCAGTTTGCCTATGGCCAGGTCTCTCAAACAGCAGTGTAAAGATTTCTGCTCAGGTTTTTGTGCTGCTGATCAGCCAATAAATATTGGCAGGGGCATGAGGGATAATTCCCCTGTTTTTCTTCGAAATAGCGCCATGGGATCTTTCCCATCCACCTGAGAGGACAGATAGAGCCTCATTTTATTGTCTCACTTGCAAGACACCATCCTTGACACCTCAGTATCCACTCGGTACAGCACTGGAGTGTCATCCTCAACCGTTTCATACATGCCCTGGAGTGGGACTGCGAGCCCACAACCTTCTCAGTCTGGGAACTGAGCCACACAACCATGGAATTGGATTGGGACCATCCAAAACCCCTTCTCAAGGGGCCTCATACAGCCAGCAGGTGAAAAGGGGCCTTCACCCAATCGGCCGTGGTTCAATTTTGAGCCCACATCCCGGGTGTGAATGGCCAGTGCCTAAGGCATGGCACCAGTCAATGGTTATCCAAAGTGCGTTATCATTGAGTATTAGCTGTACCTTTCTGCTCAGTTTCAAGAGCATGAGCTGAAGTGAAATCTCCAGCTGTAACAGACTTTTGGTAAAATACTTTTACTCCTTCGCTGAATTGACTCAAGTTTGGCTTCCCTTCTCTGGGGGCTGGCTGGGTGGGTCACAGGCCAGAGAAGTCAATGACCAGTATGTGTTAAGAGATTGACAGGGCCCTCAACCGAGTCCGGCCCATCTCCCGCGCATCTGCCCTCACGCCTTCTCCTCCCTCCCAGAAACATGATAGGGTCCCCCTTGTCCTCACTTATCACCCCACCAGCCTCCGCATTCAAAGGATCATCCTCCGCCATTTCCGCCAACTCCAGCATGATGCCACCACCAAACACATCTTCCCTTCACCCCCCCTATCGGCATTCCATAGGGATCGTTCCCTCCGGGACACCCTGGTCCACTCCGCCATCACCCCCTACTCCTCAACCCCCTCCTATGGCACCACCCCATGCCCACGCAAAAGATGTAACACCTGCCCTTTCACTTCCTCTCTCCTCACCGTCCAAGGGCCCAAACACTCCTTTCAAGTGAAGCAGCATTTCACTTGCATTTCCTCCAACTTAGTCTACTGCATTCGTTGCTCCCAGTGTGGTCTCCTCTACATTGGAGAGACCAAACGTAAACTGGGCGACCGCTTTGCAGAACACCTGCGGTCTGTCCGCAAGAATGACCCAAACCTCCCTGTCGCTTGCCATTTTAACGCTCCACCCTGCTCTCTTGCCCACATGTCTGTCCTTGGTTTGCTGCATTGTTCCAGTGAAGCCCAACGCAAACTGGAGGAACAACACCTCATCTTCCGACTAGGCACTTTACAGCCTTCCGGACTGAATATTGAATTCAACAACTTTAGTTCTTGAGCTCCCTCCTCCATCCCCACCCCCTTTCTGTTTCTTCCCCCTTCCTTTTGTTTTTTCCAATAAATTAGATAGATTTTTCTTTTTGCACCTATTTCCATTATTTTTAAATATTTTTTTAAATCTTTTATGTTCCCCCCACCCCCACTAGAGCTATACCTTGAGTTCCCTACCATCCATTCTTAATTAGCACATTCATTTAGGTAATAATACCAACTTCAACACCTATGTGTTCTTTTGTTCTTTTGTCTGTGACATCTTTTGATGATCTGCTTCTATCACTGCTTGTTTGTCCCTACAACCACACCACCCCCCCCAACTTCTCTCCCCCCACCCAACACCCCACGCCCCCCCCCACCAACACACAACACACACAAACACACCTTAAACCAGCTTATATTTCACCCCTTCCTTGGATTCACCTAGTTCTGTTGAAGGGTCATGAGGACTCGAAACGTCAACTCTTTTCTTCTCCGCCGATGCTGCCAGACCTGCTGAGTTTTTCCAGGTAATTCTGTTTTTGTTTTGGATTTCCAGCATCCACAGTTTTTTTGTTTTTATCTCTGTGTTAAGAGATTGTTGTTTTAATTAAGCGGGAGAGACACTTCCAATGGAGTCTCTGTCTCACAAAAGTCATGTGTCAATCCTTTTCTACCCACAAGCTTGGCAATTTTCTAACAAAAACATTGTGTGCTTTCCGAATTAGATTTTTCGGTGAGCTAATTACCCTGAGAGAAAAACAAAAGTCACATTGCACAAAAATAAAGAAGGAACCTCATGTTACAGATAACAATAATGGGTGGGTGTCTAAAACCCCATCAATCAGCACAAGCCTCCTTCTCTTCTGCAAAGTAATTACATGGCATTACTGTGTAACATTTGGAATTCCTTTCAGACCATAGGAACACACCTTGAAGTGGCGTTTGCTTCCCATGTTTATGTGCCAAGTGTCAGGTTAGGTTGCAAAGCAAACAGAGAATGTTTCAAGACTGGAGTTAAATCAATAAGGACAGAAAGTTGGAGAAAGTACTATCTTTACATTTCCTAACAAAAAACATTTTGCAGCTTTATAAGTGATAGCTTTAGACTTTACAAATAGGAGGACAGGTTGCCAAGGCAGTGTCCATCCATCTAGCTGGGTGCTTCTTCTGGTGCTTTTAGCCGCTAGTGTTTATATATATAAAATCCATTAAAATTACAAGTCAATAGAATAGAAGTTGGAGCACTCTGATCTCACAGTGACAACTAAAATGAAAATTTTATCACAGCCTTGCCCTGAAATCTGGCATATTTTTAAGATGCCCGCGGGGAACCATAAACAAAAATAACCAAATTCACCTAACGACCCCTAAATGCAAAAATTACCACCAAGGCTTCACTTTTTGTAACTATAATATGAATCAGAACCAATGCAAATTAAGGATGAATTAACAGGAAACTGATACTTCAAATGAAAAGGTAAATTTCATTTAAATAGCCGATACAACAAAGACATATCTTACACAACCACATGCACCTGCATCGCTCCCCACAGACATGTAGCAACATGTGCAGTTCCAAAGTTCTCTAACTCGGCCTTTGGTACTTAAGATCTGTCACTTTCCCACTCAATCAATTTTGCCTTCAAGTCACGTTTGCCAGCAGCCATATTCTCTCTCAGGTGCCCAGAGAGGGTCACTACCTGAACAGCGCATGCCTGCAGAACCACCTTAGGTCCTCAGGTCCCTGAAGGTGCCAGGGTAGGTGGACAAGGTGATAAAGAAAGCATGTGGAATGCTTTCCTTTATTGGATGAGGTATTCAATACAAAAGCAGGGGTGTAATGATGGCACTGTATAAAACTCTGGTTAGGCCACACTTGAGTTTTGCGTACAGTTCTGATCACCACTTTACAGGAAGGACATAATAGGTCTGGAGAGAGTGCAGAGAAGATTTACAAGAATGTTGCCAGGGCTTGAAAATTGCAGGTTTGTGGAAAGCTTGGATAGGCTGGGGCTGTTTCCTTAGAACAGAGGAGGCTGAGGGGTAGCCTAATTGAAGTGTACAAAATTATGAGGGACCTAGATAAGTAGACAAGAAAGACTTGTTTCCCCTTGTTGAGGAGTCAGTTACCAGGGGGCATAGATTTAAGGTGATTGATAGAAGGATTAGAGGGTACATGAGGAAAAACTTTTTCACACAGAGGGTGGTGGGCATCTGGAATTCACTGGCCTAAGTCGGTGGTTGAGGCTGAAACGCTCAACTCATTTAAAAGATACTTGGGTCTGCATCTGACGCACTGTAACCTGCAAGGCTATGGACCAGGTGCTGGAAAGTGGGAGTAAAATGAGCGGCTAGTTCCTTTTTCATCTTTTTCTGGCTGGCACAGACATGCTGGGCTGAATGGCCTCTTTCTGCGCCATGACGTTTCTATGGTTCTCTGGTTCTATTGTCCGTAGTTGGATTCATGACTGTCTTGTTGATACAGATTCCCTAAAGACTCCTTTATCCAATCTCTTTAATCTACCCCATTAAACTATTTAGTCAGCTCTGGCAAAACTGAAACAGCAGTGATAAAATTGTCCAATTCACAATCCATGCTCTAACCCTGCCTTCGATTTTTCTGTCCTGTTTAACCATCTTACACACACACACACATTTCCTTGGAAATATGTTTTTTTTATTTGTTCATAGGATATGGGCATTGCTGGGTCAGCCAGCATTTATTACCCATCCCTAGTTGCCCCTAGTGCTGTTAAAGGTCAACCACATTGCTGTGGGTCTGGAGTCGCATGTGGGCCAGACGAGGTAAGGACACAGATTTCCTTCCCTAAAGGACATTAGTGAACCAGATGGGTTTTTACAATGATCAACAATAGTTTTCGTGGTCATCATTAGACTTTTAATTGGATAAAGCTTCCATCTGTTGTGGTGGGATTCAAACCCAGCTCCCCAGAGAATTACCCTGGGTCTCTGATCCAGTGACAATACCACTGCGCCTTTGCTGTTCACTCCTCTTCTGCAGCTCTTCTGTCTGGCCACACAGCTTTTGAATGCTAACATCTCCCCTGTTGGTACTGCTTCCTGATCAAGGGTAGCCAGGCCACATGGACTAGTTTTTCTTATTATTCGAGAAAATTACAATTGATCCCTTTAAAATTGACTAAAATTCTTAAAAGCCCTTTTCAAACATTTTTAAAAACAATTACAGATTCCACAGACATTTTCAAGAAATTACAAATTTTCCTGCTTGCGGGACAAAGGTCATTACACTATCAAACCCAAATAAAAACTGATCAAAACTTTCAATCTGACTAGATAGATTTTTGTTAGGCAAGTGTATTAACAGATGTGAAACCAAAGCAGGTAGGTGAAATTGAGACAGGCAATGATCTAATTAAAAGGTAGATCAGGTTCAATGGGCTGAATAGCCTCTCTCAGTTCCTGCGTGTCTATGACTAGTTCGGGTTCAGTATTTCCCCTGATGGGTTTCAGTTCAAAGCCTTTCCTAAGATTGAATTTTGCTTGTGTCCATTTTTGTTGGTACAAAACTGGATTTCTCTGACTATCGAGTATCCAGAGGCAAACATCCAACCCCCAGTAATATTTTGGTGGCATACTTGGTCTGCATTGGCCAAGTGGCTGACTGGTGTGTGGGTCTGGGCTGATCCCTCCCTCGCTTAATTAATAAATCTGGAATTAAAAGCTAGTCTCAGTGATGGTGACCATGAAACAGAGTGTCATAAAAAACCCGTCCGATTCATTAACATCCCTTGGGGAAGGAAATCTCCTGTTCTTACCTCACCTGGCCTACAAAGAAGTGTGGCTGACTCTTAGCCGTCCTCTGAAATGACATAGCAAGCCACTCGGTTGTAACAAACTGCGACAGAAAAGTCGAAATGGAATGAAACCAAAAGCACCACTTGGCATTGACTTAGCCACCAGAAATGACAATGGCAGCACCAGCCCTGTCGGCCCTGCAAAGCCCTCCTTGCTAACATCTGGGGCTTGTGCCAAAATTGTGAGAGCTGTCCCACAGGCAAGTAAAGCAACAGCCTGACACAGTTATACTCAGGAATCATACCTTACAGGCAAAGTCCATCACAATCCCTGAGTATATCCTGTCCAACAGCAGAGATGGTGGCACGGTGGTATTGGTATACATGTTAAACTTGGGCCAGGGGACCTCCATTGATTACCACCTGCCAGCACCCCCATTGCTTATGAATCAGTGCTCCTCCACGTTGAACACCGTTTAGAAGCAGCACTGAGGGTGGCAAGGACTTTAAGCGTGCTGTGGGTAGGGGGATTTCAATGTCCTTCACCAAAAGGGGCTCCGGAGCACCATTTCTGATGGAGCAGCTGAGTCCTGAAGGATATGTGGATCTGTGGCAGGTGGTGAGGAGAACAACAAGAGGGAAAAAACTTACTGGACCTCATCCTCATCAATCTACCTGTTGCAGATGCATCCGTCCATGATAGCGTTGGCAGGAGTGTCCCCCGCATTGTCCTTGTGCAGACAAAGTCCTATCTTCTCACTGAGGATACCCTCCATTGCATTGTGTGGCTCCACCACTGTGCTAACTGGAATGGATGCATGTTGTTGTTGTTGTTGTTGTTGTGTTTGCCACATTATATGGAATGCTTTACATAATAAAGCACTCCCGGGGCTTGCTAGATAAAAGGATTGGCCCGACAGCCTGCCGAATCTACAGAACACTTTGGAAATTCAGCCCAAACCCATTTAGGCCGAGTCTGGGCTTTCCTGTCATGGAAATCTCTTGCTTGGATTGTGAGGGGTGGAGCCTCTCACCTGCCACTCACAAGTGAATGTGAAAGGGGTCAGGGATGGGAACCGGTGGTGGGGGGGGTGGTGGTGGTGCATAGAAGGTGGGTCTGGGAAGCAATGCTTAGGCCCAAAGTGAGAAGCCTGCCTTTCATTCAGTGTGGGGGCAGGATTGATGAGGCAAACATCCAAACATGATGAAACCCATGTACCAGGCCCTGAACAGCAGAAGAAGGGAACAATACGGTAGTGAGACTGAAGTTAAGTCCTGGACCCCCTGCATGTGACTAATTAGGGGTTGAATACAGGAACACCCACTTTTGGGCTCCTCGGGATAATTAAATGCGTCAAGGAGCAAGTGTTAAGCCCTTTATTAGCATTTATAAAAGGTTCTGTGGTCTACTTCAAGCATTCAATATGATGGGTGTTCACTTCTGGTCAGAAGTATTTGCATGTTTCCTGCTGCCATTTTGGATTGAGTCTTAGAAGGCCGATGTTGTGCCTGAAAAATACGTACAACCCTGCCAAACTTAACCCCCAACATGCTTTTTTGAAATATCAATGAAATCTCCTTAGAAAGTGAGCCACTTGGGATTGATTGATGGGGGTTTCTGGGAGGGTACGGGCTAGTCTTTCCAGCTTCATTTAATACCTCAGGCATCGCTGTTACCATGGGCAACTACCCAAGAATGGGTGGTTCAAAAATGTATTGCAGAGTCCAGAAATGCTGCTGACCTTTAAGGTGATACCGACAACACAAAAAGAACTGAAAAAGAGTCACTGCCAAATTGCATGTCAGATAGCTCTTGACTGACATGACACACTTGTAGAATTTCTTTGCTAGTCAAGATCTAGCAGAAATAACATTGTCTGTTACTTCCGGTCACTGTGTCACCTTTGTTCACTGTAATCCCACACGTGTCCAGATACGTCGAAACGTTTTTAAAGTCTGCCGTCAAAGGATCACATGGCGCAGGAAGAGGTCTTTCGGCCCATTGCACCTGTGCCAGTTCTCTGAAAGAGCTAACCAATTAGATCCACTCCCTCAATCTTTCTCCAAATCCCTGTACCTCTCTCCTTTTCAAGGTCCAATTCCTCCTTTGAAAGTTGCTACTGAATCTGCTTCCACTACCCTGTCAGGCATTGCCTGCCAAATCATAACATAGGGCAAAATTTTCCACCTGTCAGGGGAAAAGTTCAGGAGCGGGCACGTGGAGGCGCGCCTCTGATCGGCACCCCCAATTGGGGGCGCATCGCCATTTTACGTGGGCGGGCCAATTAAGGCCCGCCCGGCGTGACATCAGCCAGGAAGCGCTATGCGCTCCCTGTGCGGGTGGGGTGGATTCCCTCAGCCGAGAGTGCACTCTGTCGCACATGCGCACAAAACAGCGCACTCATCTTCCTGAGGCTAAGTGCTGCCTCAGGGAGATCGGCTCCACATTAAAAAATGTTAAAAATAGAAAAAAAAATTCCCTGACATGTCCCCTCATATGACACTGTCACATGAGTTGGAACATGTCCATCACTGTTAGTTACACTTTTATTAAATTTTAAAAACCTACATGAAACTTCATCCCACCCGTGGATGAGGTTTGCTACTTTCTCTGAAGCCCGCCAGAGCTCCCAGCCTGCCCGCCAAGCTTAAGGTTGGACGGGCAGGTCCATTAATTACACTAAGTACTTTGTCAATGGCCTCAATTGGCCATTGACAGGTCAGAGGGTGCACAGCTGATTCAGCTAAGCCCCCACCGACTTGAAAATTGAAATGAGGCACGGTGATGTCGGGAGTTCCGCCCGATGTCATCCCGCGTCATTTTACGCGTCGGCAAGCGTGCCCTGCCCCCTGCTCGCCCACCGGGAAGTCCTGGCCATAACACCTGAAAGATATCAGAAACGATTGCTTCTCTGTGGGTGATGAAATATATGTTGGAAGTCTTTCAAAACTAACTCCACATAATGTTCAGGGAGAAAGCAAAAAATGAAGCAAGTAATAACTTCTGTCCTTTAGTAATTCTTGGACCAGATATTAATAAATTGTAACTTTTTCGACCAATTATTTAAACCTAAATGGTACATTAATTTATTTTTCTGGAAAAAAACTGCTTCCCCTTTAATATCCTAGAATCACAGGATTGTTACAGCACAGAAGGAGGCCATTCAGCCCATCATGTCTGCACCGTCTCTCTGAATGAGCAATGTTCCTTGTGCCATTCCCCTACCTTCTTCTCATAATCCTAAAAATTCTTTCTTTTCAGATAATAACCCAATTCTTTCTTGAATGTCTCGATTGGACCTTCCTCCTCTTGAAAGCTTCAATCAAATCAGTCTTTAACCTTGTAAATTCCAGGGAATGCAAGCCTAGTTTGTGTAATCTCTTCTCATAATTTAACTCCAGGTATCATTTTAGTAAATCTATGCTCTCGAAGGCCAGTATATCCTTCCTAAGTTATGGTGCCCAAAATTGCCCACAGTACTCCAGTTGTTGTCTGACCAGATTATTGTAGAGCTACAGCATAACTTCTAATCCCTTATATTCTAATTATGTAGATATTAAGAACAACATTCCATTAGCCTTTATGATTATTCTCTGAATCTGTGTATGCCAGGTTACTGATCCCTGTAATAAGACCAGAAAATGCTAGAAAAACTCAGGTCTGGCAGAACCAGGAGAGAGAAACAGAGTTATCATTTTGAGTCCGTATGACTCCTCTTTGTATGACTCTTCTCTGTACATGGGCCCTGAGTCTCTCTTGACCTCCACTGTTTCTAGATATTAACCATTTAAACAAAGTACTCTTCTATCCTTTTTGGGTCCAGATCTCACATGTGCCTACTTTGAAATCCATTTGTCCCAGTTTTGCTCATTCTCTTAATCCATCAAAATTTCTTTGTAATTTTATGCATTCACCTGCACTGTTTAAAATGCCACCATCGCTTTTGTGTCATCGATAATCTTGGATATTTGATGTCCTCTCCCATCGTTTAAGTCATAAATAAATATGGTGAATAGTTGAGGTCTCCAAACAGATCCTTGCGTGACACATCCTGCCAAATAGGATACCTGCCCATTTATCCCCACTGTCTACCTCATTCCATTCAGCCAATTTCCTAAGCAGGCCAATGGTTTGCCTTCAATTCCATGAGCTTCAACTTTAGCTAACAGTGTCTATGAGGGACTTTATCAAACACCTTCTGGAAGTTCACATAAATAATATTCATGGGCATTCCCCTGTCCTTCACTTTAGGTATCAAGTATGATCTACCTTTTACAAATCCATGTGTTTGAGAGGTGCTGCCAAAGAAGCCTTGGCAAGTCACTGCAGTGCATCTTGTAGATGGTACACACTGCTGCCACTGTGCATCGGTGGATAAGGGAGTGAATGTTTAAGGTGGTGGATCGGGTGCAGATCAAGCGGGCTGCTTTGTGCTGCATGGTGTTTTGTGCCTTGAGTGCTGTTGGAGCTGCACTCACCCAGGCAACTGGTGAGTCTTCCATCACACTCCTGACTGGTGCCTGATGGAGAGGCTTCCAAGAGTCAGAAAGTGAGCCATTCACTACTTAACCTCTCACCTGCTTTTGTAGCCACAACATTTAAGGGCAGAATTTTCTGCCTGGCAGGCGGGTGGCATGGGAGCAGGCGTGGGCGGGCGTGGACTCGAACCAATCGGCACCCTGATTGAGTCTGTGCCGCCATTTTATTTGGGTGGACCAATTAAGGCCTACCCAGCATGACGCACGCCTGGAGGAAGTGCTGTGCGCTCCCTGTGCGGGTGGGGGTGGTGGGGGGGAGGTGTTGGTGGGGTGTTGCCTGAGTTGGGAGTGCGCCCTTTCGTGCATGCACGCAAAGGGGCGCAGAAATTTCTCCCTGAGGCACCTCTGTGCCTCAGGGAGATAAGTTTTAACGTTAAGTTGTTTAATAAAGTGGTGATAATTTTATGACCTGTCCCCTCATGTGAAACTGTCACATGTGCATTAATTTTAATAAAAAATTTTTGTAAAAATTTTAAATTATTCATGAAACCTCATCCCGCTCATGGACGAGGTTCCATGAAAAATGCAAAGGCAGCCTGGGCTCTTCACTTGCCTGCCAACATTAAGGTTGTACAGGCAGCTCAGGTAATTGCTTAAGTTGCTTTTCAAATGGCCTTAATGGGCATTTGACAGTTCGGCAGGCGTGCAGCCAACTCGGCTGTGCATCTGCCGAACTGAAAATCTAAATGATGAGCAGTGACATCGGGACACATGCCCAACGTCACCCTGCGCCATTTTACGCCTCAGCGAGCGGGCCCCACCCCCTGCTCATCAATCCGAAGATTCTGCCCTACGTGTAATGCCTGATGTATTATTTTTCTACTGAGTTGAAGCTGTGTCCCTTTGAGACACCAAAATGCAATCGATGCATAAAAATGAAATTGAGTTGATTCAAAATCTATTTATTATTCAGCTTGTTGATCAGAACTCTATGGGAAGGTTCAATTATAAAGTACCTTTTTCTCGATATTTCTGTGTCTTGAAAGAAAGTGTGTGGTAGTTATCCAATGATTTGTTATTGAGAGACATTTTCTTTACTATTTATTAATGACCAAGGTTGAAAATCTAAACTCTTAATATCTTATTAAGGCACACAAATTATTACAAATGAGCACTGTTATCTCTGGCACAATTCCAACATTGCTTTATTTACCAACAATCTGGCAGGATTAGTGTAAGATCTAAAATTTTAATCATGACCAACACTATTATTAAAAATGTTCTGGCAAATTCATGTTGTATCTTTGCAATGGAAGGTGCTAACTTGATATCAGTTAAGTTGCAAAATATTTAATTACCTTATTTTCTTTAAATCAAATGTCACAGACTTATAATCAAAAGAGGCCGTTACTGAATAATTAGCAGATGGGACAGTTTCAGTCAAAGATAGCTCCTGCAGAGCATGTGAAGAAGGGTTTACAATAACAGTGCTTCATTCTGTATCATCCAATATTCCTTAGCTCATTTTAAAAAAAAAAGCTTTGAAGGCACTGGCGAATAGTGAAATCTGTCTTCAGTTGCACACTCCTCTGAGCCAGAGATGGTTCAAGTCTCACTCCAGGACTTGAGCACAAAAACACTAGGCTGACACTCCAGTGCAGTACTAAATGCTGCACTGTCAGATGTGCCGCCTTTTAGATGAATGGTTAAATTGAGGAATCCTCAGGATCCTACGGATCTATTTTGAAGAACATCAGGGAAGTTTTTCCTGGTGTCCTGGCCAATATTTATCACCAATCAACATCACAAAAACAGATAATCTGATTGTTATCACATTGCTGTTTGTGGGAGCTCACTGTGTGCAAAATGGCTGCCATGTTTCCTACATTACAACAGGGACTACACTTCAAAAGTATTTCATTAGTTTTAAAGTGCTTTGTGACATATGGTGGTTGTGAAAGGTGCTATATAAATGCAAGTCTTTCTTTTTGTACAATAGTGTTAGAATGGATAATAGGCAAGTCTGCAGTGTGCATTTACACCTCTCTTTGTTTTTATTTCCACTGACTTAATGGCAAGAGCTGTAAAATGGGATGCTGACTCACTAACACCTTATACAAGGTGTTACAATATCATGCAAAGTCAAAATTAAAGTTTAAACATTATAGCCTGAATAGTAAAGTGCGAGCTAGTTAATCTTTCAGAACCTAAAATACCACGTTGGTTAAATAGCGGATTTTAAAATCCCCTTTGATATAAATGCTTGCCAAACTAGGGGCTCCAGTTTCAAAATAAGGGGTCTCCCATTTAAAATGAGAGACTCCTTAATGATAAGGAGGAATTTCTGCTCGCAGTGAGTGGTTAATGTTTGGAATTCTCTTCCCCAGGGAGCAGTGGAGGCCGGCTCGTTGAATGTATTTAAGGCTGACTTAGATAGGTTTTCGATTGACTAAGGGGTCAAGGGTTATGGGGGTCAGGCAGGAAAGTGGAGTTAAGGCCACTATCAGATCGGCTATGATCTTATTGAATGGTGGAGCTGGCTTGATGGGCCAAATGGTCTGCTCCTGCTCCTAGTTCTTATATCTTTGGTCACTTTCGCTATCTTTATTTATGAAAAGTTTGGATGTATTCTTTTTATGTCAGACATCACACTTCAAGCTTTCCCACACAAATCACCAAAAATACAAATGATCATGACTGCAGCATTTACAACAATTGTGAGATTCAATTACATCAGTGCATATGGATCGCTGTTATAGATTTGTATGGGAGGGGGTAGGGTGTAAGCATTTGCTTGAAGGCTGACTCCCCTCAAAGGAGAGAAAAGGAGAGAGAAAAAGAAAGAGAGACGCGAGTCATGACGTATTGATAGAAAAAATAAAGCCAGAAAGCTGAATTCTCATATCCGGTGTAAGATAAAGTTGTTTAATTCTCATATCTGGTGTAAGATAAAGTTGTTTAAAAAAAAAAAGAGAAATAAAGACATTCATTTCAAACAGGGCCTTCTCTGGTCTGAACAAAGGAATATAGAAAGAGGTGGAGACCATTCAGCCCCTCAGGCCTGTTCTGGCATTCAGTGAGATCATGGCCGATCTGTACCTCAACCCCCTGCGCTAGAAATTTACAACTCATCTGCCAATCTGCAACCTTATTTCACCAAACAACAATTCAATTCAATTTGACCTCAGGAACCAATTAGGTCACTTTTCCATAAGTGACAGGCTTGGTTAATAGTTTAAGTATCGCAAATGGGCTGCAAATCCCAGACTCCATCTCCATGGGAGATCAGCTAACAGTGTCATGAATAATGGACTGTTGCAAAGTGAACGAGCAGCGTTCTCTGACCACCTGGCACTCAGAGTTTTACTTGGTTCTTTATAGGGAAGAAGAAATCAAAATTTAAGACCTTCAAAAACTTTTTTGCCAAGAAGAAGAGGAAAGATCCAGCAGCTGCCAGAGGAGAAAGCGGTCTGAAGCCGTGCCAATCGAGCAGTGATGTCAGCATCCCAGAGCCTCCCGCAACATTGCCTGACTCGGAGACAGGGTAAGAGATATCAGGAAGGCAGCCCAATGAGGTGTTAGCTTCCATAAATATTTTATACCTAACCACATTTTGCCACTGGCAAATTCTAAAGAGGTGGGAGTTTGGGGTGGGGGGGGTGGGGAGGGGTGTTGTGTGGGTGGTTGCGGGGGCGGAGGCGAAGGCGGGGCCAGTTAAAGGAAATGGTTCAAATTTTCAAAAAAACTTTACCCATCAAGAGCACCTAAGACAGTGTGTGAAAGTTACCAGATCAACAAAGCCTGCATCAACCAATAACTGCCATGAATTCCAGGATTTCATGTGATTGTAAAGCTTTGATATGTAAACTATCAAATCCAAAAGATGTAAAAACTGCTGAAAATAATTTCTTTATAATTCCATGGCCCGTTCTCCAATAAACTCAATTAGTTATATTGTAGTAAATATTGATGTATCAAATCAGTATCCTGTAGCTTCTTCCATCTCATAGTGATGGATCCATCAAAAAGCCATTGTATTATAATTATGTTTCCAAATTCTATTGATCAAGAGCACACAATGTGCATGAACAGCACTGGGACTCACGTAAGATTTATTCACAGCAATAACAAAATGCTTTGGATGCTGGAAATCTGGAACATAGATAGGCAACTTGTAGGGAGATAGGGTGGTAATGTCACTGGACTAGTAATCCAGACGCCCAGATTAATCCTCTGGGGACATGGGTTCAAACCCCACAGTGGCAGCTGGTGAAATTTAAATTCAATTAATAAATCTGGAATTAAAACTCTTCTCAGTAATGGTGGCCATGGAACTATTATCATTGTTAAAAACAGATCTGGTTCACTAATGCTTCTTCAGGGAAGGAAATCTACCATCCCTATCTGGTCTGGCTTACATGTGCCTCCAGATCTCTGAAATGGCCCAGCTAGCCACTCAGATTAAGGGCAATTAGGGATGGGCAACAAATGCTGGCCTTACTAGTGATGCCCACATCCCATGAATAAATTCTTTAAAAATGCCAGAAACAGGCCAGTGTCAGGCAGCACCTGTGGAGAGAGAAGCAGATCTAGTGTTTTAACTTGATGGCCTTTTGCGAACAAAGGTGAACCAGCTCTGATGAAAGGTCATTGATCTGAAACTATCTCTGTCCGCAGAAACTGTCTGATCTGCTGAGACTTCCAGCATTTTCTGTTTTTTACTTAAATCACATCTAATGTTCAGCACCATTTGCGACTCCTCAGATACTGAAGCAGTCCATGTCCAAATGCAGCAAGACCTGGACAATATCCAGGCTTGGGCTGACAAATGGCAAGTAACATTCGCGCCACACAAGTGTCAGGCAATGACCATCTCCAACAAGAGAGAATCCAACTATCACCCCTTGATGTTCAATGGCATTACCACTGCTGGATCCCCGACTATCTACATTCCGGGCGTTACCATTGACCAAAAACTGAGCTGGACTAACCATACAAATACTGTGGCTACAAGAGCAGGTCAGATGCTAGGAATCATGCAATGAGTAACTCACTTCCTGACTCCCCAAAGTCTGTCCACCATCTACAAGGCACAAGTCAGGAATGTGATGGAATACTCTCCACTTGCCTGGATGAGTGCAGCTCCCATAACACTCAAGAAGCTTGACACTGGCCAGAACAAGGCAGCCCGTTTGAGTGGCACCACATCCACATACGTTCACTCTCTCCACCACTGACACATAATAGCAGCAGTGTGTATCATCAACAAGATGCACTGCAGGGATTCACCAAGGCTCCTTCAGCAGCACCTTCCAAACCCATGAGCACTACCATCTAGAAGGATAAGGGCAACAGATAGATGGGAATACTACCAACTGGAAGTTCTCCTCCAAGTCATTTACCATCCAGACTTGGAAATATATCACCATTCCTTCACTGTCACTGGGTCAAAATCCTGGAACTCCCTTCCTGACAGCACTGTGGGTGTACCTACACCACATGGACTGCAGCGGTTCAAGAAGGCAGCTCACCACCACCTTCTCAAGGCAATTAGGGATGGACAATAAATGCTGGCCTAGCCACTGATGCCCACATCCCATCAATGAATAAATAAATAAATCCCATTTGATTCTGAAAAATACCTTTCAAATTTGTGATTCTATATTTAGTCTGTTTTGCTCTTAAGTATTAGAAAACAATGCAACCAATCAACAACACCAAACTGTATTTATATAGTGTTTTTAACATAATTAAATTCCCCAAGGCATTTCACAAGAATACTGTAAAGCACTTTGACACTGAACCACAAGATATTAGGGTAAATTAGTAAAAACTTGGTCAAAGGGATAGGTTTTAAGGAGTGTCTTAGAGGAAAGAGAAGTAGGGGATAGAGAGGTTTAGGAAGGGCCTTGGCAGCTAAATATATGGCCTCTAATACTGGAGGAGCTTCAAATCAGGAATGCTCCAGGATTACAGGAATGCAGAGACCTCGGAGGGTTGTGGGGCTGGACAAGATTAAAATGATGGGGAGGAGGTAGAGCATGAAGAGATTCGAAAACAAGGAAGAGAATTTAAAAATTGAGGCATTGCTTAACCGGGAACCAGTGTAGGTCAGCGAACACGGGGTGATGGGTGAAAGGGGTTTGGTGTGAGTAAGGACGTGGGCAGCAGAGTTTTGGACCAAGTCAATTTCAGATAATTTTTTTCTCCCCCTTCCCTTCATTTACACTGGGGACCTGAGGTTGTGCTTTGGGTTATTGGTGCCCAGGAATGTTTCTTGAAATGCTTCTCTTGGCAATTTTAGTAGAGGCTGTTACACTTTCAAGGTTTCTTTAATCCTTTTGTTTTGACTAGCTATTTTTGGCTTCTAAGTAAGTCCTAGATTCTTATAGAATCATAGAAAGATACAGAACAGAAGGTGGCTATTCAGCCCAATGTGCCAGTACCAACATTTTCAAAGAGTTATCCGATTAGTCCCACTCTCCTGCTGTCCTCCCAGAGCTTTGCAAAATTTTCCCCTTTATGTATTTATCCAATTCCCTTTTTGAAAGTTGCTATTGAACCTGCTTCCACTAACCTTTCAGACAATGCATTCCAGATCACAGCAACTCACTGTGTAAAAAAATTGTTTCCTCATGTCACCTCTGGTTCTTATGCCAAACTCCTTAAGGTCTGCATTCATTCTGCCCTGGAAACAGTTTCTCCTTATTTACTTGATCAAAGCCTTTCGAGATATTGAAAACCTCAATCAAATCTCTGCATAACCTTCTCTAAGGACATAGGGATATAGTTCCAAGTCAAGATGATATGTGACTTGGAGAGGAACTTGCAGGTGGTGGTGTTCCCATGTGCTGCTGCCCTTGTCCTTCTAGGTGCTAAAGGTCTAGGTGGGTTTGGAAGGTGCTGTTGAAGGAGCTTCAGTGAGATGCTGCAGTGCATCTTATAGATGGTACACACTGTTGCCATGGTGCTTCTGTGGTGGGGAGGGAGTGAATGTTTAAGCTGGTGGATGGGATGCCAATCAAGTGGGCTGCTTTGTGCTGCGCGATGTCAACTTCTGGAGTGTTGTTGGACAGTATTGCATCACACCCTTAACTTGAGCCTTGTAGGTGGTTGGCAAATTTTGAGAGTCAGGAGGTGAGATCATGCCTCATCTGTATCTTAACTCCATCCATCCTTAATATCCTTGTCTCACAAAAATGTAATCAATTTCAGTTTAGCCTGGGATAGGGGTGGCCAAACCTTCCAAACCTTGGAATGGCATACGATAATCTTCAGATATTCGTGAGCTGTAAGACACAGACAACCTTTACAGACACATTTTTATGACTATTGCACACAGTTATTTGCCCTCCCTCTCCAGCTCTCACTTACTCATACCCTCCCTTCCATCCCATTCATTCACTCAATTGTACCCTCCCTCCCCACTCAGTCCCTACTCACTCTTGCCCTCCCTCCCCACTCATCCTCCCCATTCACTCGTGACCCCCCACCCATCCCCATTCAATGACTCATGCTCTCCCTCTCCAATCAGCCACACTCATTCATCCCTTCCTCCTGCTTCACCCTTCCCACCACCAGATGCAAGAGAGCTGGAGTGAAGGTAAGCGGCTGTCAGGGCCCAAACCCCAGGCTCCGATTCTCAGCCTCACCACCCTCCGCCCGCACTCTCGTCCTCCCCAGCTCCCAGCCCCCACACCCCCCACTCCATCCCCAGCCACCTGCTGTCCCTATTCCCAGCACCGTACCGCCCCCACCCCCCACCCCCCCACCCCCCACACCCCTGCTCTCACCCCAGTCCAGCGACAACAACCCCTGCAGCCGAGGCAGCAGCAAGCAGACGACACAGTGTGGGAAGGTGCTCTGCAAGCTGCACCTGAGAGCAACAGCTACTGGGGGGCACGGCCTCTGTATCACTGAATCACGAAATCAGGCTGGACCAGTCAGGTTAGAATTGGGTTGGTGGTGGTTGTGATGGCTTCACATACCCAGCCAGGGGCCCACCCGCTTCTTCAGACCCGTCCAGATTAATATCGCCACCTGAACAACGTCTCTCCTTTATCTGGAAAGACGCATTCTATCTGTAAAAAGAGCCCTATGCTGCTGGAGAGCCACAGTTTGGCCAACTCTCTCTAGAAGCTGCTCTTTCTGAGCTTGTGGAGCAAGCACTCAACCTGTAGGTCAATGTTGCCTGGTCCATTATTTTATAGCAGGTATCACATCATTGAAAGTGAATAGGCCAACATCCCAGTTAAAACAATGGAAAGGAAAATTGCATGAAGACGCTAGTTATACATCTGATCTAGTGAGCAGCAGTTTGCGGAATTAGGATATGAAATAAAAGGAACATATGTTAAAATTTATTGCTGCTTGGAACTAAAACCTTACTTCCTGCTGCGGTGCCAGTATATCACTGATAACATTGAAAATGAACGATGAAGGAATAAAACAATCCCCCTAATGTGCTTTTCCTTCCTCAGAGGTGTTACATAATAACCTGCAGTGCTATATCAGTTAATGTTTATTATTTCAGTTCTCAGAGCAGCATTGGAAACAGAGCTGTGTCACATGACAGCATTTTTATTCCGGAACTATCCATCTCCGAGACTGCGCCGGTCAGAGTGACATCTCAGGAAAATATGCCCGGCAGGGTGAAAGCATTGCAGGTGAGTGAAACGGCAGCTTGTTCATGCGTACGAACGTTAATGGCTAAGAGAAAGGCCAAATGGTTCGTCAAGATTGTACCACACTGAAGAGGCTGGGAGTTTCATCATTGACACTTTCTATTCCCCCTGCCTGTCCCAGCAGGCACAAAAGCACCTGAGAGAGATAAAACAAGCTCAAATGTCCACTGTGGTCCTGTTAGCATCCTTGTGCCCGAGTCAAAAGTTTATGACTCCGAATCTAACTTCAGTGCAAAAATCAAGGCTGATATTCCACCACAGTAATGAGAGAGTGCTGCAGTGTCAGACGTGCTGTCTTTCAAATGAGATGTTAAACTGAGCCCCAGTCTGCCCACTCAAAAAGGATGTAAAAAAATCCCATGGCATTCTTTTGAAGAAGAGCAGGGGAATTATCCCTAATGACCTGGTCAATATTTACCCCTCAATCAACATCACAAAAAGCAGATTATCCGGCCATTATCGTATTGCTGTTTGCGGGAGCTTGCTGTGCACAAATTGGCGGCCACATTTTCAACATGACTACCAAGTACTTCGTTGGTTGTGAGGTGCTTCGGGGTATCCAGGTGCTGTAAAGGGTTGCTACCTAAATGCAAGTCTTGCTTTCTGCCAAGACCAATAAGGATGAAGAAAACACGGGCTGAAATTTACAGGCCATCTGCAGGTGGGAAAACGGGCAGGTGGACCCGAAAACTAGGGTGCTGCATCACCTGCCCGCCACCCACTGTGACTTTACAAGGGGTGGGGGAGGTGTCGTCTGGGTCATCTGCCCCTTGCCCAATTGAAGCCCTTAAGTGGGCATTTAATGCACAGGTAAGGGCCTCATTACACTGCCATTCTGGTTTAACCCTGCAAGAGTGGCTGGGTCCAAAAAATTAAAGTGGAGCGGGCTAACCAAGTGAAGGCGGGCTCACCCATAACATTTCCTCTGGGATGCAGGGAGCACCACCTCAGCTCACAATCCAGTCCCACATCTCCAGCAGTGCAGAACTCCTTCAATTCCAACAGGTTGGAGTGGAGTGAGACTCGAACTCACAATTCTCTAAACTCAGAGACAAGAGTGAGACCAACTGACCCACACTATTGCCACAGTAATTATGATTATTACTGCATTAAAAATAAAGATCAAATGAACGTCAAAACATCTATCTTTAGGGAGCTTATCTCTGACCTTTGGCATGGAGACGTTATTCAATCATTTTTTTCTCCTGTTATTTGATCTGAATTAGAGACGGCACTGCTATCACTTGGCTATTTAAATCCACAGTTTTACTGGCTGACTTTGTTGAAAGCAAATCAGAATGCTGCGAGTGTCTAAAATTGCAACTTCAAACTGCTATCATTCAGAGAGAGTCACTTACTAAAAGCATAATAAGTCAAGAAAAGTCTGTTCACTGTAAAACACAATTTCCAACCAGATGCCACTAAGTACCACTCTTAATATTCCCATAGGGACTGAGATTTGGGACTGGGTGTGTCAGTGGATGTTGTGGTGTGGGGGAGGAGTGGTTGGTCTAATCTTAGTATTGTGAGAGCCTGGTACAGAGGCTCTGTGATTATTATTCATTTGTACAGATCATGACGCAGGAATTCCATCCAAAGTAAATCAGAGGATGTAAATACACCATCTCAACGATGGTTTCACTTGTGGGGCAAGTCCAGGACTATTGGCCATGAATTTAAGATAGTAACCAATAATTCCATTAAAGAATTCGATAGAAACCCTTTCACCCAGGAACTCGCTAGCACTACGAGGTGGATAGCATGGATGTCTTTAAGGGGAAGCACATGAGTGAAAACAGGATAGAAATGTGTGCTAATAGGACGAGATGAAATAAGGCAGAAGGAGGCTCATGTCGTTGGGCTGAATGGCCTATGTCAGTGCTGTACCTTCAGTGTTATTTCATGTAATTCAAAGCCTTTTCAACTTGAGGCTATACCCCTCATGGTGCAGAACCTATGGTCTTGGATGCAGCAATATTTAATAGCAATAAAAACCAAATTTGCATGAATATTGGTATCAGCTGTGACTCATGGAGACAGTAGCCCAGTGCTGTTGTCACTGGACTAGTAATCCAGAGGCCCTACACCACATGGCCTGCAGCGGTTCAAGAAGGCAGCTTACCACCACCATCTCAAGGGCAATTAGGGATGAGCAATAAATGCTGGCCCAACCAGCGATGCCCACATCCCATGAACAAATTTTTTAAAAAAGCCCAGGTTAATGCACTGGGGACATGGGTTCAAGTCCCACCATAGCAGATAGTAATGAATAAATCTGGGATTACAAAGCTATTCTCAGCAATGGTAACCATAAAAGTATCATTGAATTTTGTAAAAAAAAACCCATCTGGTTTAGTAATGCCCTTTAGGAAAGGGGTCTGCTATCCTTATCCAGTCTGGCCTGCATGTGACTCCAGACCCACAGCAATGTGGTTGACTCTGAAATGGCTGAACAAGCCACTCAGCTCAGCAACAGATACAGGCCTTACCAGTGACACCCACATTTCATGAAAGAACAAAGAAGTTGGTAGCACTCTTACCTTTGAGTGAGTTCAATGTTGGGATTCAAGCCTCACTCCAGTGACTTGAGCACATAATTTAAACTGACACTCCAATGCAGTACTGAAGGTATGCTGTGCTGTTGGAGATGCTGTCTCTCAAATGTGACATTAAACCAAGCCCATCTTCTTCCCTCTCAGGTGGTTGTGGAAGATACCATGGTGCTAATCAAATTCCTTAAAAACAAATTATCTAGCCATGATCACATTACTGCTTTTGGGAGCTTGCTGTGCACAAATTGGGTGCCATGTTTCCTACAACAGTGGCTACACTTCAAAAGTACTTCGTCGGCTGTGGAGCACGTTCACATATCCTTAGGTTGTGGAAAGTGTTGTTAAGGGTGTTAATTGACTTTGCAGTTGAAATATGGAGTTACTTAGGTAATGAATTGTGTTTTTAAACAATTGATAACTTAACATTGCCAACCAACAGTAATTTTACTGAATCAATAAGAGAAACTTTAAAACTGCAAAGTTTCAGGTAGTGCGGGTTAAGTTCCCATGGGCCAGAAATTCCCCCTCGTCGGGCGGGCTCGGCTGGAGTGGGTGGGTGATCAGCTCCGCACCGCGATTTCACACGGGCAGGATTATTAAGGCCAGCCCTGCGTGGATCGTGAGCGGCAGTGCTCAGTGCTACCTGCGCGGGTGGGATAGGGTGGGGAGGGAGAGCCGGGCCTAGCACGCAGTTCACACATGCGCGCGAAAGAGTGCTTCAGTCTCCCCGAGGCGCTTTTTTAAAAAAATTAATAAACACAGTAAAAATTTTTAAAAACGTGATCCCTCAGGTGACTCTGTCACATGAGATGGGACATGTTTTAAGTTCCAACATAAAGTTTTTATTTAATCTGCTTTAGGAAACCTAATCCCGCTCGTGGATGAGGTCTCCTAAAAAATGTAAAGGCTGCTTGGCTTTTTCGCCTGCCCACCAACCGAAAGGTTGGACGGGCAGCGTAAATTTGATTTTAATTGGCTTGTTAATGGTCTTAATGGGCCTTTCAATTATCAATGACGTCAGGATGCACGCCCCCCACGCCCAGCGTAATATTCTGGCCATGGTGTTGCTCGTTGTGCCCCAAAGGATACCCAGAAGTGTGATGTCTGGAGGTTAATAGGAAGAATGTGTTAGACAGAAGATTTTTAATGCAGCATAGGTCCGTATTTGAACTCTTAACGGGTGCTTGGGAAGTCAGAGAGAGTTTATTTGTCTCATTTGTTTAAGGGATGCAGGTACCTATCTGAAACAGAAGTATCAAACACACCAATTCCACCACAAACATCATCAGCCTGTTGTCACAAGTACTCTGAAGATTCCCAGGTTATACCCACCGTCCCTTTAGTGTAGCTTTTTGATTCAGGTTTTTCAGCAAAGGACCATTGCCCCCTTCTAACACAGCAAGTCAGGAGAAAGAACCGCATGGAGAATAATCTGTTCGCAGGATATAAAAGGCTTTAATGCTATGAGGAGGACAGTAATGTATGGAGGATCAAATGGCCATTCTGAATTCCCCTTCTTGTTATTTTAGTGGCAGTTTTGAACAAGAATACCTGTAAAAATAATAAAATTAGAGGAAAAGAGAGAGGTGGTCATCATATTTCAGGCATCCAGAGCCAGCACGAAACACTCTTGCATCCGGGATAACACAGCCAGGTGCAGAGCAAACCCTCTTTTACTTTGACAATGTCCCCAAGCTCAAAATAAAATGTATTTATTGGGTTAAATATTATTCCATCATAAGATAACAACTATAGGGCTACTGTTAAGCAACCGACATTCCTATCTATTCACAAGGTCAGTTCTTGCTTGATATTTCTAACCTTGAAGCCTTCATAGGCAACTATTACTGTGCCCTGTGTTTTCACCAGGCTTATATTTAGGGATTGGAACCACTGTAATTCAAATTCCAGGCACTTAAAAAGATTTGGGAAAATTTGAACCTTTAAGATGCTTTGATAGAAAAGCAAAATACCACAGACGCTGGAAAGCTGGAAAACAAACAGCTTCTGTAGGATAAATGCTTGGGAATGAGGATGACCAAGCCAAATTATGGTAAGGTGCAAATTCCAGCACCGATTACCCAGGACCCCATAAATTTCACTGCCGAATGAAAAATATTCCTTTCGCCCCCACAGCTCACCTGACATCTGTGCACTGACGTACACCCGATTGTTATGGTTTGCTGAATCCTATTTAAAAATTGCATTCCCGAATGGTTCCAGCCCATTAACATCTCCTAAAGGAGCTTAGGAACATAGGACTTCAGGCCATTCAGCCCTTCGAGCCTGCACAGCCGTTCAGTAAGATCATGGCTGATCTGGTCATGGTTTCAACTCCACTTTCCTGTCTGCCCCCATAACCCTTGACGTTCTTGTCTATCAAAAATCTGTCTCACTCTGCCTTGAATGAATTCAATGACCCTGCCTCCACTGCTTCCTGGGGAAGAGAGTTCCACATACTGTTAACCGTCTGAGAGAAAAAAAATCCCCTCATCTTTGATTTAAAAGGGAGACCTCTTGCTCTTAAACTGTGTCCCCGATTCTAGACTCCCCCACAATTGGAAACATCCTCCTGGTATCCACCCTATCAAGTCCCCTCAGAATCTTATCTGTTTTAATAAGATCACCTTTCATTCTTCTAACCTCAATGGGTATAGGTCCAATCTGTTCAACCTCTCATCATAAGGTAGGCTCCTCACCCCAAGAATGAGTCAAGTGAACTTTCCCTGAACTGCTTCTAATGCAATTATATCTTTTTTCAAGTGAGGAGACCAAAACTATACACAATATTCCACATGTGGTCTCACCAAAGCTCTGTACAGCTGCAGTAAAACATCACAACTTTTATATTCCATCCCCCTTGCAACAGAAGCCAACATTTTGTTTGCCTTCTTAATTACTTACTGTACCTGCATACTAACTTACTGTGATTCATGTACCAGGACACCCAGACCCCTCTGTACTATCGAGTTCTGCAATTTCTCCCCATTTAATAACATGCTGCTTTTCTATTCTTCCTGCCAATGTGGACAAGTTCACATTTACTGCATCTGGTAAATTTTTGACTTAATCAGTGTATATCCCTTTGCAGACTCTCACCCACTTACTTTCTTGCCTATCCTGGTGTCATCAGCAAATTTAGTTGCCATATATTCGGTCCCCTCCATCCAAGTCATTGATGCAGATTGTAAATATTTGAGGCCCAGCACTAATCCCTGTGGCACTCCACTAGTTATGGCTTGCCAAACTGCAAAAGACCCATTTCTCCCTACCTTCTGTTTCCTGTGAGTTAACCAATCCTTTATCCATGCTAATATGTTACCCTGTAGACTATGACCTGAATATTCCCAACGTCACCACACATCATTCCGAT
Organism: Carcharodon carcharias; assembly: GCF_017639515.1. Taxonomy (NCBI): domain Eukaryota; kingdom Metazoa; phylum Chordata; class Chondrichthyes; order Lamniformes; family Lamnidae; genus Carcharodon; species Carcharodon carcharias. The sequence goes on along the minus strand of NC_054475.1, from coordinate 160,490,798 downwards.
CTTCAGTTTGGCGGGTGCGCACCGGAGTTGGCTGCATGCCCATTGAGCTGTCAAAGGCCTGTTAAAGCCATTAATTATCTCATTAAAGACATTGTCAGAGCTGCCCGTCCAACCTTAAGGGCAGAATGAGGCTTCATGAAGGGTTTATAAATTAAATAAGATTTTTTATTAAAATACATAAACATGTCCCAGCCCATGTGACACTGTCTCATGAGGGGACATGTCTGAGTATTTTTTTTTTCTTTTTTGCAATGTTTTATTATTAAATTAAACTCCCTGAGGCAGCTCCGTGCTGACTCTGTCTCCTCCCCCCGCCCTCACGTGTAATACTCAGCGCTTCCGGGTGCACGTCACGCTGGGCGGGCCTTAATTGGCCCACCCATGCAAAATGGCGGCGCGCCCACGTCTGCTCTCAAACCGCCTGCCCGGCGGGGAGAAAATTCTCCCCTGTGTAATCTTGTCTTGAATAGTAAATCTTGATGTGGCACCTTATCAAATGCCTTCTGGGAATCCAAGTGCACCACATCTACAGGTCCCCCCTTATCCACCCTGCTTGTAACTTCTTCAAAAAACTCTCATAAAGTAGTAAAACATGATTTTCCTTTTGCAAAGCCGTGTTGAGTCTGCCTGGTCAGATTATGATTTTCTAAGCATCCTGCTATAACCTCCTTAATAATGGATTCTAGCAGTTTCCCTGTGACTGGCCTGTCGTTTCCTGCTTTCTGACACCCTTCTTTCTTGAATAAAAGTGTTACATTAGCTGTTTTGCAATTCACAGCGACCCTTCCAGAATCCAAAGAATTTTGAAAGATTATAGCCAATGCATCTATTATCTCTGCAGCCTTTAGGTCTAATAGTTTTCCCAGCACCTTTCCCCTAACAATGGTGATTGTTTTAAGTTCCTCCCTCCCTCTCACCTCTTGATTTTCAAGTATCTTTGGGAAGTTTTGGAAACTGAGAAACATAGAAAATTAGAAGCAAGAGTAGGTCATTTGGCCCTTCGAGCCTGTTCCACCATTCAACATGATCATGGCTGATCCTCGATCTCAGCATCATACTTCTGCTCTCTCCTCATACCCTATGATGCCTTTAGAGTCTAGAAATTGGTCTAAATATATTCAGTGACTTGGCCTCCACAGTCTTCTGTGGTAGAGAATTCCACAGGTTCACCACCCTCTGAGTGAAGAAGCTCCTCCTCATCTCAGTCCTAAATGACCTACCCTGTATCCTGAGATTATGACCCCTTGTTCTAGGCCCACCCCCCCGCCCCCCAGCTAGAGGAAACATCATCCCTGCGTTCAGTCTGTCCAGCCCTGTCAAAATTTTATACGTTTCAATGAGATCCCTTCTCATTTTTCTAAACTCCAGTGAATACAGGCCTAGTGGCCCCAACCTCTCCTCATACGACAATCTTGCCATCCCAGGAATTTGCTGCACTCCCTCTATGGTATGTCTATCCTTTCTTAGGTAAGGAGACCAAAACTGCACACAATACTCCAGGTGTGGTTTCTCCACTGATGCTGCCTGATCTGTGAATGAGCTGATAGGGTACATAGAGAGAAACTATTTCCCCTCATGGGGGGGAAATTCCTGAGTAAAGAGTCATAATCTTAAAATTAGAGCTGGTAGTTCAGGGGTGGTGTCAGGACCAGGGATGTAATGCCAAATTTTGAGGTGCCGGAGTTCTAAGAAAATTGGTTGGCCATATAATTTCTAAATCTACTATTACATTGTTTTCCTATGCAATTACTATTTGAGTCCCCAAAACATCACTAAAACTGTGCTCCTTAAGTGAAAAATATTAGTGCCAGTAGGCGTTTTATTTCGAACCATGTGGTATTTTGAATCATTAGTCTTTGGCATAGCTAGAATTTCATTATGCAACAGTTTAATTATTTCATTCAAGCTATTAAAAACATGAATTACAGAAAATTTTACTTATTTCTGATTGGGGGATGGTATAAAGAGGGACCACTGTTTTTCTCGATTAATATTAATCACCTGGACCTGGGTGTGCAACGCACAATTTCAAAATTTGAATATGATGCAAAACTTGATCGTATTGTGAACCGTGAGGAGGATCGTGATAGAGACTTCAAGAAGATATAGCCAGGCTGGTGGAATGGACAGCCACATGGCAGATTAAATTTAATGTAGGGAAGTGTAAAGTGATACGTTTTGATCAGAAGAATGAGGAGAGGTGACATAAAATAAAGGGTACAATTCTAAAGGAAATGCAGGAGCAGAGGGACCTGGGTGTATATGTGCATAAATCATGGCAGGGCAGGTTGAGAAAGCAGTTAATAATTTATACTGAATCCTCGATTATATAAAGAGGAGCACAGAGTAAGTTATGAACAGTAAGTTAAAAAGCAGTAAGTTCAGCCTCAGCAGGAAGGATGTGAAGGTTTTCGAAAGGGTGCAGAAAAGATTTACAAGAGTGATTCCGAGGATGAGAGACTTCAGTTAATGCGGATAGATTGGCAGAGCCTGGGGCTGTTCTCCTTTGAGAAGAGAATGCTGAGAGGAGATTTGTTAGACGTGTTCAAAATCATTGAGGGGGTCTGAATACCGTAAACAGGGAGGAACTGTTCCCATCGGCAGAAGGCTGAGAATCGTAAGGTGAATAACAAAAGAACCAGAGGCGACATGAGGAAACGTTTCTTCCTGCAACAAGTGGCTTGGATCTGGGATGCACTGCCTGAGCATACGTTGGAGACAGATTCAATTGCGGTTTTCAAAAGGGAATTGGATAACTATCTGAAGAGAAAAGATTTTACAGGACTGCGGGGAAGTGGCGGAGGAGGGGGACTAGCTGAGTTGCTGTTGTTGAGAACTGACACGAGGACAATGTGCTGGCCTCCTTCTGTCCTGTAATCATTCTATGATTCCATATAAGGAACTTGATAAACACATGAGGAAGAAAGAAGTTGAAGGTTACCCTGATAGTGTGAACAAAAATGGTGGAACGAGGCTTGTGTTGAACATAAACATCAACATAGACAGGGTAGGCCAAATGGTTTGCTTCAGTGCTGTAAATTCCATGTAAAGCTGCCAGCAGGGATTAAAAGCACTATACTGCAGTTTGCATCCTCATTCCATCACAGCCAAGGAATTAATGTTCAGTAGGCAAACACAGCAGGGTGTCTGCAGATATTGATGCTGCTTTAGATCCCAAGAACCCTGAGCTTCAAAGACCCTGAAATGCCTTTTTATGAGAAAGCTGTGTGCAGGGAGTTGTAAGGTCTGTATTTTTTAGATTCAGGTGGCTGTACAGGAGGGTTACTGCTGTTGCTGCTGCTGCACAGTGACTCAGACATTCAGCAGCAGTAGCATAATGCCTGGGACCCAGAGGCCAGTCTTCCCTCCAACACCTCTTAACCGTCCAAGGCTTTTATTTTTTAATTCATTCACAGGATGTGGGCTTTGCTGGCCTGGGCCAGCATTTATTTCCCATCCCTAGTTTCCTTTGAGAAAGTGGTGGTGAGCTGCTTTCTTGAACTATTGCAGTCATTGTGGTGTACATACATGCACAGTGCAGTTAGGGAGGGAGTACCAGGATTTTGACCCAGTGACAGTGAAGGAACGGTGATATTTTTCCAAGTCAGGGTGGTGAGTGACTTGGAGAGGAACTTCCAGGTGATGGTTTTCCCATCTCCCTGCTGCTGTTGCCCTTCTAGATTGTAGTGGTCGTGGGTTTGGAAAGTGCTGTCGTAGGAGTCTTGGTGAATTCCTGCAGTGCATCTTGTAAATGGTACACACTGCTGCTACTGTGCATTGGTGGTGGAGGGAATGAATGTTTGTGGATGTGGTGTCAATCAAGCGGGCTGCTTTTACCTGGATGGTGTCAAGCTTCTTGAGTGTTGTCGGAGCTGCACTCATCCAGGCAAGTGGGGTGTATTCCATCACACTCCTGACTTGTGCCTTGTAGATGGTGGACAGGCTTTGGGGAGTCAGGAGGTGAGTTACTTGTCGCAGGATTCCTAGCCTCTGTCCTGCTCTTGTAGCCGTCAGTATTTATATGGCTAGTCCAGTTCAATTTCTGGTCAATGGTAGCCCCCAAGATGTTGATAGTTAGGGACTCAGTGATGGTAATGTCATTGAATGTCAAAGGGAGATGCTTATATTCTCTCTTATTGGCAATGGTCATTGCCTGACACTCGTGTGGCGTGAATGTTGCTTGCCACTTGTCAGCCCAAGCCTGGATATTGTCCAGGTCTAGCTGCATTTGGACATGGACTGATTCAGTATCTGAAGAGCCATGAATGATGCTGAACATTGTGCAATCATCAACGAACATCCCCACAAGTCTTCAGTGCAATTACCAGAATATTGTCAGGGTTGATAGCTTTTGCACTATCAAGCCCCTTCAACCATTTCTTGGTATCACGTAGAGTGAATCGAATTGGCTGAAGACTGGCATCTGTGATGCTGGGGACCAGATTCACAGCCACATGGTGAGCTCTGGACATTCCAATGAACTTTTACCATCTGGCCTGAACTCAAACTTCAGGAAGTCATGGCCAAACTTGCTATTGTGCCACACATAATAACGCAGGTAGAATTCACTCAACATGGTCTCCACACCAGTCACCTCTATGTCAAAAGTCACGCAGCCCCATGTGGTTGCGAGAGGATTTCCCTCCAGTTCCAGTTATTGCCATTGATGAGCCAAATGCCCACTGCATGTGTTACTCCTGGAAACAAGTAGCTTCAATATTGGAGGCAGTGAGGATTAAAATCCAATCAGACAATTAATGGAGTAGATTCCACTGAGATCAGTGGAAAGAAAAATCAAGTGGGACGTATAAAGGATGGCCAATCAGCAAAGGAGCGTTAACTATCCAGCGGCGAATGTTAAAACCTTTAAATAGGAGGTGTCAGAGTGGGGCTCTGGTGCACACTGGCAGCACTACACCCCTGGTCAGGACATAAAGGGTAGCGGAAATCTAGAACTTTCTCCCCCAAAAAGCTGTGAAGACTGGGGACCAAAAGAACATTTCAGAAAATGAGATTGACAGATTTTTATTGGCTAAGGGTATTAAGTGTTACAAAACCAAGGGGATTGAGACACATCAGTCATAATCTAATTAAATTGCGGAAGGACTGCAGGCCTACACCTGTTCCTCAGATGAAAGACATCTTGCATCAAGTATGAAGGTCGGTAAATTTGGAGCCCATCTTCAAAGAGGGGTGCGTGCAAAATTTATGGAGTTTATCAGACATTGCGCCAGAACACTCATTACTTGTAGGCAGTCCCCTCTCTTACAGACAGCATGATATAAAGCATCACAAACTTGTTGCACAAAGTGATACAAAAGTCTTCCACCCACTCTTCTAGGGAATGCACCCAATGTTGTATTTTATGCCTCGGAGATATGGAGAGATGATACACTCCAGATTATATGTGTGCAGGGACTTATTTACAAGTGCTTTTAAAATGTCTCTGAAGTCACAAAATGTCTCATTCTTACAGTTCCTGAAGTTTAGCTTCTCTTTCTCGGTTACCACACCTTGGCTTAACTAATCACACACAGTGAGCAGTCAACAGTAAACAGTCACATGTGATCAAACACCAAACAATTGAACACTACACCCAGTATGGGCCTGGGCCTAGTGCCTTATTTTTTTTTACGTTCCCAGTCCCTACATAATTCGAGTAAAATTGGCAATGCAAGGGAATATTTTCTATGTGTATTAGTTGCACTAATGTTGCAAATAATTTTTTTCCAGATGAGTTTACCCCAATGGCCAGCATCAAGAAAAAGTCTTCCCCTATATTTTTATGTGCTTATACCCAGCCATTTATAGCATAATGGCTCCACAGGTGTTCTGCTGAATCACTGCAAAAGCACCACAGGAACAGATTAAAATGGTTTCCTAATGCTTACTCACTACCCTCAATGTGAGTTATTTAGTCTTTTGTGTTGTTCAGCCTTTATGTACTGATCTCCTTAGAGAGGGGTTCTTGCTGCATTGAAAATTATAGCCAAAGGATGAAGTTCCTGTGTTAATCCTGAATTGGTAATTCTTATGTCAATTCCAAATATCTCTGTGCGGGCTACATGAACATTCCTGTTATTCAGCCGTTGTCTAACACTATGGATAGTGACGATTGTGGGATCTGATTTAGGATATTTCCAGCAATACAGCAACACGAGGAAGAACAATACCAATTTGCATCTATACAGCAACTTTAACATGGAAAAACATCCCAAGGTGCTTCTTGAGAGTGTTATCAAAAAAAAGATTGACACTGAGCCACATGAGGGGATATCCAAACAGTAGAGCCAAAGATAGGTCAAAGAAGTGGGTTTCAAGCAGTGTCTTAAAGGAGGAGAGAGAGGTAAAGAGGCAGAGATGTTTGAAGGGGAGAGTCCGAGAGCTTAGGGCCCAGGCAGCTGAAGGCACAGGTAACAATGGTAGGACAATTAAAATCAGGGATACCCAAGAGGCCAGAATTCAAGGAGTGCAGATATCAGAGAGGGTTGTAGGGCTGGAGGAGATTACAGAGATAGAGAGGGCAATGCCATAGAAGAATATGAAAACAAGGATATAAATTTTAAAATCAAGGCTTTGCCATGTGAGCCAGTGTCGGTCAGTGAGCACAGATCTGGTGGATTTTTTTTTTCATTTATCCTTTCATGGGTTGTGGGTGTCGCTGGCTAGGTCAGCATTTATTACCCACCCTTAATTACCCTTGAGAAGTTGGTAGTGAGTCGCCTTCTTGAACTGCTGCAGTCTGTGTGGTGTGGGTACACTCACAATGCTCACTGTGCTCCCCTTGGGAGGGAGTTCCAGGATTTTGACCCAGCAACAGTGAAGGAACGGCAATATATTTCCAAGTCAGGATAGTGAGTGACTTGGAGGGGAACTTCCAGGCAGTGGTGGTCTCATCTATCTGCTGCCCTTGTCCTTCTCAATGATAGAGGTTGCAGGTTTGAAAGGTGCTGTCAAAGTCACCATTCTGAGTTTCTGCAATGCATCTTTTAGATGGTACATACTGCTGCCACTTCATATAGGTGGTGGAGACTGGATGTTTCAGGTGGTGGACGTAGTGCCAATCAAACAAGATGCTTTGTCCTGGTTGGTGCTGTGCTTCTTGAATGTTGTTGGAGCTGCACTCATCCAGGCAAGTGGAGAGTATTCCATCACACTCCTGACTTGTAGATGGTGGATAGGCTTTTGGGAGTCGGGAGGTGAGTTCCTCGCTGCAGGATTCCTAGCCCCTGACCTGCTCTTGTAGCCACAGTATTTATTTGGTTGGTCCAGTTCAGTTTATAGTCAATGGTACCCCCCAGGAAGTTGATAGTGGGGGATTCAGCAATGATAATGTCATTGAATGTCAAGAGGAGATGGTTATATTCTTTCCTGTTGGAGATAATCATTGCCTGACATTTGTGTGGCACAAATGTTTCTTGCCACTTATCAGCCCAAGCTTGATCCAGGTCTTGCTGCATTTGGACATGGACTGCTTCATTATCTGAGGAGTTGCGAATGGTGCTGAACATTGTGCAGTCATCAGCTAACATCCCCACTTCTGACCTTATGATGGAGGGAAGGTCAGTGATGAAGCAGCTGAGGATGGTTGCACTAGGACATTAACCTGAGGAATTCCTATAGTGATGCCCTGGGACTGAGATTATTGACCTCTAACAACTACAATCATATTTCATTTTGCCAGGTATGACTTTGATCAGTGAAGAGTTTTCCCCCCGATTCCCATTGACTCCAGCTTTGCTAGGGCTCCTTGATGCCACATTCAGTCAAATGCTCTTTGATGTCAGGGGCGGTAACTCTCACCTCACCTCTGGAATTCAGCTCTTTTGTCCATGTTTGTACCAAGGCTGTAATGAGGTCAGGTACTGATTGGCCCTGGAGGAACCCAAACTGGGCGTCACTGAGCAGATTATTCCTGAGTAAGTGATGCTTAATAGCACTGCCCACGACATCTTTCATCACTTTGTGATGATTGAGAATGGACTGGTGGAGTAGTAATTGGCCAGGTTGGGTTTGTTCTGCTTTTTATGTACAGGACATACCTGGGCAATTTTCCATATAGCCAGGTAGATGCCAGTGTTGTAGTTGTACTGGAACAGCTTCACTAGGGGCTAATCTAGATCCAGTGTCAGTTAGGAATCTGGCAGCAGGGTTTTTGATAGGCATTCTGAAATTGCCAACTCTAGAGCTAACAAAGACATAGCTGAGGGTTTCAGCAGCAGATCAGCTGTTGATGTTACGCAGGTGCGACTAGGTGATCTTGGGGGTTAAGGAGAGAATGAGGCTAGAAGGCCATCTCATTATCAAGTAGGTTGCTTACAATCTGGTTCAGCCCCAGAATGAAGAATTCAGTGAGTAGGGAATGGTGTTTGTGATGGAGACCAAAGACAATGGATTTGCTCTTCTCAACATTCAACTGGAGTAAATTGCTGCTCATCCAATACTGGATGTTGGACAAATGGCACGACAAATCAAAAGCAGTGGAGGGGTCAATAGAGGCCGAGTGGTCTGTCTCTCTGCTGTAAATTCTATGTGATTTTACGAATATATTTCTGAAAAGTACTGATAAAATTGGTACAGCTCCCATTCATAGGTCATTTGATACACTGTTCAACAACAATGCTCCATCATATCTCTGTGCTGCTGAAATGCCACAGTACTTAATGCAATGTTTCTTTAAGGCCTTATGGTCTAATTAGTGCTGACTCAAGGTATCTTGAAGTAAATTATTTGTTGATTTCTGCATGAACGAAGCAGCGTAAAATGGATAACTTCCTAACTTTTGGCATCTAAAGTGTGATAGGCTCAGAACTTCCATATAGATGGGTTTCCATTTGACTCATCTCACTGAATAATTCATTATTTTCCCTCAGTTACAACTTCAGCAGAACATCCGACTGGCTTCTCCAGGTGTGCTGATTTCTACCAAAAAGACCGATGATGCAGGAACTCTCTCAGAGGATGATGGGTTGCCCAGAAGTCCCCCAGAAATATCGTCTCTTCACGCAGTGCTGAGGTGCTCCACTCCAAAGGTACAATAGGCCCCGATGTTAGCCGGGAGCTGGAGTGGGTGTGGGGAGGCTGAACTTGGCCAAAGAATCTGACAAGGCCAACGGTAACAGCAGGGCCTCATTAGATATTGTTCAACGGCCTCCCGCCAGGCAATGAGCCTGGACAGAAATGCTCCATTCTCTTCTGTCAATCTTGTGATGTAGCGTATAAGTGGTTGACAGAGGAAATAATGAGGCATTCGTTCATCTTCAGTGCTCGAGTGGAATTGGAATGGTATGTGGCGGATTTTATAACAGGCCTGCAATCCGTTCCACCACCAATTTAGGGATTCAGCAACAGAGAGAAAAGCCTACCCCAATGTGCTTCATCTGTTAATAGTGCGCGTTATCCTTTTAAAAGGTCTGGCAGAGCAGGTTTGAGACCGTATGGTCTACTGCTGCTCCTAATTCTTATGTTCTTGTGTTAATATGATGTTAAATTAATCTACTATTTGATGCCTATTGTCTTCTACTTCCACAGGCATTTGCCAAACAAAAGTAGTCAGCCTTTGACCTTCACTAACCCTCTCCCTAATTCTACCCTCCAGCCTGCTGCCCTTGTTGAGCGACACAGTTCTTTGAGTTTAGGTGGAATGGAAAGTGAAGATGAAGAACAGGTAAAAGTTTAGCTTTTCTCTTTGCAGCTGGTGGTTATAGGATCAGAGTGGTTACAGCATAGAAGGCCATTCAGTCCATTGTGTCTGTGCTGGTTCTCTGCAAGAACAACTCAACTAGTCCCACTCCCCTGCCCTTTCCCATAGCCCTGAAATTGTTTTTTTTCCCCAAATAATTTTCCTTTTTGAAAGTCTTGAATGAATCTGCCTCTGCCACACTCCCAGATAGTGCATTCCAGATCCTAACTACTCGCTGTGTAAAAAGAATTTTTCCTTGTGCTGCCTCAGATTCTTTTGCCAATTACCTCATATCAGTGCCCTCTGGTTCTTAACCTTCCTGCCAATTTAATGGCAGCATATATATGACTCCGTACTAAGAATGTGTTAATAAAATTACATGATTATGACCATAAGAGCCACGATAACCTAGAAACTACTCTCGGTGACTTAAACAAAATAAATTATGGTAAAGAAGGAGACCATTTGGCCCATTGTGTCTGTGTCAGCTCTTTGCCAGAGCAGTCCATAAGTAACTTCTCTGTCCTGTGTTTCCTCATTACCCTCTATCTTCCTCCAGGACCTCTACTTTCCACCTCTGTAAGATTGCCCAACTCTGACCCTGCCTCAGCTCATCTCCTCCTGAAACCCTCATTTATTCTGTTGTTACATCTAGACGTGACCATTCCCCAAACCAAGCACAATCAGGCAGCATAGTAGGGCAGAATTTGTTTATTTTTCTTCCTTGCATAAAAAAATCTCTTGATGTGTTTAAGAGTTGGAAAGTTTTATTAATACAGATCAAAATGGGTTTATCACCACAAGACTAAGCATTTCTAATAAGAGTCTCTTGTGCTCCATCTGTGACTTAACCTGATTTAAAATTAATGAACATTAAAAACAATTACGTTAAAACATTCACTGGTGTACACTTGTCAGTTTCTTAGTAATTTGAATATTTATCAACATGTAAAAACTTTTAAGTTGTGCTGACTAATGCCTCTGGGCCTAAAAGATACCAACTTAAGTTGAAAGGCTTCCTCTACGGTGGCAAACGAGCACAAGTGTGGAGAATCGCCATGGTGATTATTTCTATCAGGCTGCGGGTAGAGTCAGCATCCAATGGGATTTTTTTTCAACAATGTGCTAAAGATTGCAAAAACTTGATTTACGCTTGACCTGAGTTGTGCTTGCTCCTTTACACTGGTTTGGCCAATCTCAAAACCCAACTGAAGTTGGTACAAACTCTAAGCCAATATATCATATTACTGTATTTACCTAGGAAGATCATTTTTGGAAGATGCACTGATGAAACTTGCTAGTTATGACTAATGACATGCACCTATTGCAAAATGACACAAGCCAAGCCATGCGCTATTCGTATGTGAGTGAATGAAGACAAGACCGAGAAGAAACAGAAAGGAGATCATAATGAAGAGCTTATGCTTCAAGCAACACATGTTAACTTTAAATACTCATTTGCAACTTATCTTTTTGACGAAGAAACTGAAAATGCTGGAAAAAAAAACTCAGTAAGTTAGGCAATACCTGTGGAGAAAGAGAAACAGAGTTAACGTTTCAGGTCTGTGGCCTTTTCACCAGAACTGGAGAAAGTTAGAGACATAATACGTTTTGAGCAAGGGGTGGGTGGGACAATTTTTTTAAAACTGCTGTCAATATTATATTTGCCCTCACAATTTTCTGCTGGTGGCAATTTTCTCCTGGGTGCAGTTCTGCAGGCAGCTGCGGCCCTCCACGATATCTTTACCCAAGTGGCTGTTTGACATTTGCGAAGCTGGCTGGTAACCACTGACAAACTATTTGGCCGTGGGAGGAAAACATGGTAACTGAGCTTGATCCTATTCCTACTCGACATATGCACTTTTGTCCTTCCACCAGGGGCCACGGGGTAACAAGAAACTTTGGTTAATCTTTCCTCTTTAGAGAGCGAGTAACATTTTATATGAAATTTGAAAATGAGGACAAACAGAATTTTAATTCCAAGCAACCTGATAAGGCTATATATGGTGAGTGGAAACTGTTGGATTGTAGGCATGTTGATGCTATGTTCACAACTTTAAAATACATTTTGTGATTTTAGCAAACATTACAATCAAATTATTTTAGAAAAGTACTAAAGAACAATTCAGTGCAGTGGCAGAGTTGAAATTATCAATTATGAAAGATGTGATGGGAAGATTGGGCCGCAAGATGACTGCATCTATTGGATATCTAGATCTTACTTCTCACGATCTGGTCATCCAACATAGAGCTGCCCTCAGTATGAAACAGTACCAAGCTACAGCCAACTTTTAAACAATTCCATCAAAGTCAAGCATGTTCCCAAGAGGTTTCAGCACAATAGTATAGAAAAAGGCTCTTGGAATATCACAAGTAAATGTCAATCAGGGAGAACTCATAATGCTGCAACTTACTGCCATGTACTATCGGGACTTTTTTTTGCAAAAGGATTTATGTCCCTACGTCTATTGAATCCAACATCGATAAATCCGTTCCAGTTCCTGACACGAGGGATGTTGTTCAATTTCTGAATGATTCTGGAAGCGCAGTGGAGGGATAAAGGGACATCTCCTCTTGGGCAGTCCATCCCTCTTCACACTTTTGGTCCTTTGCAGAACTCCTGGGTCGGGGATTGCCTCTCACCACCTGACTGTATGGACTTCCAGTCCTCCTTTTCAAGCTCCACACTTTCCCCAGTCACCACAAGTTGAGCAGGCACTTGCTCCTCCTCCTCTCAGGTTTGCGATGGTTTGTTGTGATCCTGGCTTCCAAGGATGTTGACATGGTAGAATCATGTGGAAAATCACAGATATGCGCTTGACTTAATAAATGTTGGATTCTAGATAAATAGTAGAATAACAGCATAACAATAGACAGCTTTCATTTTATGAAACAGTAAAAATTCAACTGATTATGGATCATTAGTCTTCGTTGGTAGGACAGTTGCTCAGCTGTGGTTCAGTGGATTGCATGTTTGTGTCTAACCCAGAAGGTTTGGGGTTCAAGTCCCAATCCAGATACTTGAGGTTGGATTTTAGCCCTCTTCCCCTCTTGCTGGGCATGTTTTGGGTGCAGGAGCGGGGGCACATAAAATGTGTAGAGTGCCCAGTCCAGCTCCCTCCCGCCCATCCCTGATCTGTTCCCTGCAATATGGGGGTGGGTAAGGTGCCCATTAAGCCACCCATCATTAGACTTATTGAGGCCCTTAACTGCCTAATGAGTGGCAATTAAATTCTGGGCAGTGGCCAGGAAAGGAGGGGGAGTTGCTCAACCCTGTGCACATCAGGGGCACCCCTCAAGATGTCACCTTTCCTATGTTCCTCCCTGCCTACCCTCCAAAACCTGACCCCACCCCACCCCCCAACCCCCCTTACCTAGGCTCTCCTCTCACCCTAAAGGCCCAGAACATATCTGTCTTTGATGGCCATCATCTTCTTCCTGGGGGCTCCTTAAATTCCCAGCAGTGCCCACTATTGAGCCCTGAAGTTGCTGGGACTGCAAGAGCTTCCAGCCAATCAGTTTTGCTGGAAGTTCTCAAGGATGGGCCTTCCTGTCCACTAAGGAGTGCAAGTCTGACTCTTAGCCTGTTTAGCCCACACCTAATGTGTTATAGCTGCAAGGCAGGCTTTTTAAGGATCGACCTCCTTCCAGAGGGGGTAAGCAATCCTTCCCACCACCCTTCCCACCATCCCCCACCCCGTGAAATCCAGCCCTTGAGTATAAAGATCAAGGTTGACACTCAAGTGCAGTACTGAGGGAGTGCTGCACTGTCTTGCTGTTTTTTTTAGATGAGATGTTAAACCAAAGCCTTCTTCATGCTCTCAGGTGGACATAAAAGATCCCAAACTATTTTGAAGAAGAGTGGGGGAGATATCCCCAGTGTCCTGACCAACATTTATCCCTCAATCAACATCACAAAAGAAAAACAGATTATCAGGTCACTAACACAGCTGTTTGTGGGATCTTGCTCTGTGCAAATTGGATGTTGTGTTTCCAATATTACAGCAGTGAATACACTTCAAAAGTACATCATTGTCTGTAAAATGCAATGGTTTTGAAAGGTGCTATATAAATACAAGTTTTTCTTTTGTTTGAAGCACTTGCATGCGTATCACCATAGGGCATATACACAATGTTTGATAACAATAATTAAGAGCATATTATCTCTAATTGAAAAAAAAACAAGGATTGATAAACACAGTGTAATATTCGCTGGAATATAGGAAAGGTGTCAGAGCTGTGAGCCACAAGGATGAATTCAGTATTGGACTTTGCTACACTCACATTGTGTATTGTGTTTTGACACATTGTTTTCTTTTATTGTAGTCTTTTGTTTGTTGTAAAAGCTTTTTCATTGAGCATTCCAATGCAAATTGCTGATTTGATTTCAATAATGTCAAGTAGACAAAATGGCTGCCCATTGACCCACTTGACTTCAAATTCAAATAGTCGTGCATTTTGGGAACATCCTCAGAGACTTGAGTGCACAGGTTATAAATGAAATTTTCTCCCGTGCCAAAACACTCAATTATGCACTAAAAAAGAATGGCCCTATGATGATTAGTAATTTGTATATAACATTTGCCACTTCTGGAAGTGAGATCATATTTGTAGAAAGTTAATTTTCATTGCAGCCTCAGGATCCCATAAGTTATTCAATGAAAACTCTAGAGAGAATGGGATGTTATATTTGGTCCTGCCTCATAATAGTTTCTGGCTTTTTAGACAACTTGCTTCTCATTTTGATTTCGTCTGAGGGTTTCTTGGCAATAACTATCAATTATGGTAGTGTGGATCTCAGCTGGACTTAATATATAACATCCCAGCTATTGCCTCTGGAGAGGAATATTCTATTTACATTTCAATAAAATGTTTGATTCAAATTTCAGAAGCTAGCTGGGTTTGACCTTCAGAGATGGCACTGTCTTTAGAAATTTATTCTCTGAAATCTGGGTTGAAGATTATTAATGGACCTGGTTTCCATGTGGAAAGTGGAGCCAAATATGGCCAAATACTCACTCCCTGGGCCACAAGAATGCCTGAAAAACGTTTGATGCTATATTGGCTTTGGATGATTATCAGGCATCAAGGACAGCCACCTAAAATATACGTTAGACACCTTACTTGTATAATGAAGAGCCCAATCCTGTTTTAGGAAACACTCAGGGAAATTGGCCAATCCTGAGCCCACCCACTCCACTCAGGTTATGCTGGCATGGATGCAGCCAGGCTCCACCAAAAGGGTAAGGTGAGTTGTTCCTCTCTCTGTACCATGTGCAGTTTTGGACTCCTCACATATGGAGGGATTTACTTGCACTGGAGGCAGTTCAGGGGAGATTAACCAGGCTGATTCCTAGGACAAAAGGGTTTTCTTATGGGGAAAGGTTGAACAGGTTGAGCCTAGCTGGAATTTGAAGAATGAGACATGGTCTTAATGAAACATCCCAGAGGATGCTCAGAGGATGTTTCCCCTCATAGGGGGGATCTAGAGCTAGGAGGCACAGTTTAAAAATAATGGGTCTCCCATTTACAATGGAGATGAGGAAGAATTTCTTCTCTCAGTGGGTGATTAATCTTTGGAATTCACTACCCCAGAGAGCAGTGGAGACTGGGTCATTGAACATAGTCAAGGCTTAGTTGGACAAACTATTGATCTACGAGGGAGTCAAAGTTTTTTTTTGAGGATGTGGGAGTTGCTGACAACATTTCTTGCCTACCTCTAATTGTCCGTGAGAAGTTGATGGTGAGCTGCTTTCTTGAGCCGCTGTAGTCTATCTGGTGATGGATATGCACAGTCCTGTTAGGAAAGACATTTCATGATTTTGATCCAGCGACATTGAAGGAGCAACAATTTATGGCTGGATTGTTGCGGGGTCAGCACAACTCTGTGGATCTTTGAAAATGGCTGCCGGGACCAGATACTGGGTTTTCCAACTCCATTCCCAGGATTTCTGATTTGTAACAATGCCTTTTAAGGGTGTGGTCTGGTTCAGGTTGCGAGCATGCACCCTGCACACCTGAATTGGCCAGCTCCATTGTGGGGATGGGCATGTCTTCATCCTCTGCAATTTTCATGCAGTCAGGCCAGTTTTTCAAAGAGTTGTGGTTCATGGCACCTCAGAGATGTCATGAACTATAGTCTGCATGAGGGAACCTTTTGAAAAGTAAGTCCAAAACTCCTCCTCATGACCCCTATACCAGTGTATGGACCTCCAGCCATTCCCCAAGGCCCCCATACCTTCCATGCCAAGCTATGCTCCTCCACCCATTCCCCATGGCTCTGCACAATCTCCATATCAAGCTTTGGCACTTGGATGCCCATTCATCCACTATACACCATACAGAACCAAATAACTCCACAGTAAAAATAGGACATATAAAAAAAAGCTTTTTAAAAACAGTCCTGACTTTCCACTTTCTTTTAAAAAATCTCCTTTTTACTACAGGACAATAAAAGTGTCAATCATCCAAAACTTTAAAAGTATCAATAGCTGAAACTATAAGCACTTGAAACCTCTTTATCGTGTATAAATATACATTGTGCAGTTCAGAGAGCCAGAGCTGTCAATCAAGCAGTGTTTTCTCTGGGGCTCAGGTATTTTGGTACTCTAATCAATTTCTGGGCTCCCAGCCTAGCCTCATTATGATGGCTCAACTGCAGCCTGCACCAATACCTTGGGAAAGAAAATCCTGTCTTCGCGGGCATTTTCTCCCAAGTACTGCGGACTGAGCTGGGCATTTTCCTGACTCCTGCTACCTGCCTTGAGGATGAAAAACCCAGCCTATAGTTCCAAGTTAGGATGGTGTGTGGCTCAGAGGGGAACTTGCAGGTGGTGGTGTTCCCATGCCTCTGCTTCCCTTGTCCTTCTAGATAGTAAAGGTCACAGGTGTGGGAAGTGATGTTGAAGGAAACTTGACAAGTTGCTGCAGCACACCTTGTATACAGTACACCTTGCTGCCACTGTGCATCAGTCATGGAAGGGGTGGATGTTTAATTTGGTGGATGGGGTGCCGATCAAACACCCTGCTTTGGCCTGGATGTGACGAGCTTCTTGAGTGTTGTGGGAGCTGCACTCATCCAGGCAATTGGGCAGTATTCCATCACACTCCTGACTTGTGCCTTGTGGATGGTGGACAGGTTTGGGGGAGTCAGGAGGTGATTTACTCAGGTTATGGGGGAGGGTCTGACAAGAAAGTGGAGTTGAGAGCACCCTCAGATCATCCATGATCTTATTGAATGGCAGAGTAGGCTCTATGGATCAAATGGCCTATTCCTGCACCTATTTCTTATGATCTTATGATCCTAGTTCCAGAGCACTCTCGACAGCTGTGATCAGACCCTCACTGTGATCTCACCGTCTTGCAGAAATCACCTGTTACCAGTGGGGTAAGCTGCCAAAAACATAATTCTCCTCAGCTGCTTGTGGAAGAGCAAATATTTGGATATTTAGTGCCTTCCAAAACCATGACCACTACTATCCAGAAGGACAAGGGCAGCAGACACATGGGAACACCACCACCTGGAAGTTCCACTCCAAGCCACTCACCATCCTGAATTGGAAATATATCGTCGTTCCTTCACTGTCGCTGGGTCAAAATCCTAGAACTACCTCCCTAACAGCACTGTAGGTGTACCTACACCACATAGACTGCAGCGGTTCAAGAAGACACCTCACCACCACCTTCTCATGGGCAATTAGGGATGGGCAATAAATGCTGGCCTAGCCAGCGACGCCCACGTCCCATGAACACAAAAGAAAATGAAAGACCCAAATCTGGGCTTCCCCTCTCCAATTTGCAGCAGCATCGAGTTTGGGGACCCAGGCAAATTTCTAATAACTTTTTGTCTGACTTTATAGTAAATGTTAATCAAAGGCAAAATACTGCGTTTGCTGGAAATCTGAAATAAAACAGGAAATGCTGGAAATTCTCTGCAGGTCTGGTAGCACCTGTGGAGAGAGATATCAAGTTAACGTTTCAAGTCAATGACTTCATCAGGACAACACTAGGAATGGCTTGTCCTTTTCCCTCTTGACAAGATTTGAGGAGCCTACATAATATGATTGAGGAACACTGTGGCTCAGTTGGTAACCCTCTTGCCTTTGAAGCAGGAAGCTGTGGGTTGAAGTCTGACTCAGGACTTGAGCACAGGATCTGTGCTGTTGGAGGTGTCATCGGATGAATGTGAAGTTGAACTGAGAACCTCTCCATTGGGCATAAAAGGTCACACAGCACTGGACTTCTTACTTTGGCCAATATTTATCCCTCAACCAACATTACTTAAAAAAAAATAGATTATCTGGTCTTTTAATCTCATTAATGTTTGTGGGATCTTGCTTTGTGCAAATTGGCAGCCCAGGTTACCTACTTGCCAAAAGTCACTATAATTTAAAAGTACTTCATTAGACATAAAGTGCTTTGGGCTCTGAGGTCATGAAAGGCACTATATAAATGGAAATTCTTAATTTATTTCAATCCGTTTTCCACTACTGAGGGGTCATATTAAATGACCATCACTCAATTCGCAATAACTAAGCAAATTCACTCTGGCTGTAAGGACAGAGGGAAGTGTTTCACTGGCAGTGTAGGGGTGGAAACACATTACTGAGATAGCTTAAGGAGCTTTTGTGATACATGACCCATGGCTATTGCAGCAAAGTGGGAAAAATCTCTTTCTGTGCATGTGGTGCAATAAAATGTTCCACATAAAAATGATTTATTGTAATGGTAATTCAAACTGTCATCTATATTTTTTTCTTTCAGATATCCTCAAAGCCTTCTTCCAGACCTCTGAGTCCCCTCTCACCACTGGTTTTCATGACAACCAGCTCTGACTCACTTCCTGTTGATTTCAGCTCCCCAGCTAACTCATTCGCCTGCCTGGATAACTCGGCGGCAAGACACAAGATTGCCGTTAATCCTCGCAGACACAAGTTCGTTGCCAAAAAGATGAAGCCAACGATTGTAAGAATGCAGTGTCCACTGACAACAAAAAAGACAATAACCAGAAACATATGAAGCATGGACGTTGTCAATATTGTCAACGCCATGTGAATTGGAATGCAAAATGTGAATCTGAATCATTTCAAACCAACCTTATCAAATGCATTTGAAAAGAAAAATACGCAGTAGCTTTTGTTCCATATGTTTAACCCAATTTTGCTGTTATTTTAATAATAGAACAACTACATTGATAAAAAAAAATAAGGAGAAATGCATTTGTTTTATAATTAATGCAATCAGCAGTTTGTTCTCATGTTAGTAGAATTCAACATTTCCTTTACCTAAATTTGAGAAAATAACCCTTTAAAACAAGAAGAAGAAATTATTTTTGGCATTTTTTCCACAATCTATCGTCTCCCATTACTTCATTTTCATGACTTGCTTCTTCAGTAAGCCTCTGGTTATTTTCTTAGCTGAATTTGTTTGAAATGATTGTCTGCTCTTCTTAGTTTCATAACCCATAGAACGAAAGCAAAAGCAGAGCTCAGTCAACAGGGGAAGCTACAATCACATCCACGCAGGCGGGGACTTGAACGATCCCTGGCTTCGGCAGTGGCTGCGAAAATGGTCAGGCCACACAGGAAAATTGCAGAAACAGCGGCGGGGTGGAGAGGGGGTGGGGGGGATGGTGGGGGGGAGGTGGTGAGGTAGAGCTGAGTGCCAGCGGCGGACAACCTCACACCTCGGGCAGAACCCAGCCCGTGTCAGGCTGGTCTCGGCCTGCTGGGCCGGCCGGGGTGCCGACCCTCTCCCACGATTGGGGCCGGACCGCGATTTCACGCTGGTGGGCCAATTAAGGCCTGCCCAGCGTCAAAGGCAAGCAGCAGCGCTCAGCACTGTGCGTTGGGAGGGGGGAGGGGGAGGGCGAGCATGAAATTCACGCAAACGCGGGAGTGAGCGCTTGAAAATCTCCCTGAGGTACAGAGCTGCCTCAGGGAGATGAAGCATTTTTTTTAAATGAAGATTTGAAAAATGTAATAAAATGTGACTCTGTCACATGAGCTGGGACATGCTATTAATTAAATTTTAAAACTTTTATTTTATTTTTGTTTGCTTTTGGGAACCTCATCCCGCCCGTGAATGAATGAGGTTTCCAAAAAATGCGAAGGCCGTTCGGCCTTTTCGCCCGCCCGCCATTGGTAAGGTTAGACGGGCAGCGAAAAATTTAAATGAATTGATTCATTAATGGCCTTAACAGGCCTTTTAATTGTCGACGAGCATACTGTCATCTCTGGTGCGGGGCCGCCAACTGAAATATTGCACACTGCGCATTGACATCGGCATGCTCAGCCAACATCAACGCGCGTCATTTCATACTCCAGCCAGTCGGGTGCGCGCCCGCCCATCGAGCTAAAAATTTTGCCCTTTGTTTTTGGATGTTGTCACCAGACAGCAGCTTGGGGCTGAGAAATAAGAGTGGGCTGAGGCTAAATTCTTGACGGACAGCAGAGGTAACAGGGTAGGAGCAGGAAGAGAAGCCATTGCATCTGATTCTCTAGTTAATGACCAGATAAGTAAGAGTGGAACCAGGCAATAGCAATCTCACTTAGGTGGACATTGAAGGAGAGACATGGTGGGGTGAACCATGTCAAGGACTGCAGACAGGTTGAGAAGGATATAGAGGGACAGAACACCAGCGTCATATTTACAGACTGTGTATTTTGTGACTTTAAGCCCATTTTAGGGCAGTTCCGGGGGAGGAAACATGATTGGAGGGTTCAAATACAGAATTGCAGGAAAGGCAGGCATAGTTTTGACCTTGTATATTGTACCATATCAAGCGGGTAGCACTTTAACTCTGAGTCAAGATGGTTATGGGTTCTAGTCCTGCTTCAGAATTTGAGCACATTATCTAGGCTAACACCTCAGTGAAGTAATGACTTGTTTCTAACCCTCTAGTTGTCAGCATAGTTTCCTCAGCCAGTTCACATCATAGTATGTCTGCAATTGAAATAGGTAGCCAGGTCTGGGTCTATGATACTCATGTAAAAAAGAAAGTATCAGCAGATTACACATTAAATTGTCCACATGAGACTTGACCAACTAAGAAGTTTGTTGGACATGTACCTTCATATAAATATAAGCAATAGGAGCAGGAGTTGGTCATAAGGCCCCTTAAACCTGCTCCATTGTTCAGCAAGATGAAAGCTGATCTTCTTCCTCAATTTCACTTTCCTACCCTATTCCCATATCCCTTGATTCCCTTAATGTTCAATAATCTATTGAATGCAGTCTAAATTAAACCCAACAACTGAGCATCCACAGCTCTTTGGGGGTAGAGAACTCTAAAGAATCACAACCCTTGGAGTGAAGAAATTTCTCCCCATGCCAGCCCTAAATAGCTGACTCCTTCTCCTGAGACTCCGATTCAATGTTTTCAGCCAGGGAAAGCAACCTTTCCGCCTGTCAAACCCTTGCAGAATTTCATATGTTTCAATGAGATCACCTCTTATTCTTTTAACTCCAGAGAATATTCGCCCATCTTCCTTGTTGATGTGACAATCAATCATAGAATGGTTAAAGCACAGAAGGAGGCCATTCAGCTCGTCAGGCCCATCATCTCTCTCCATCAGCAAATCAGCTCGGCCCACTCCCCAGCTCTTTCCCAGTAACCGTGTAAATTATTCATCTTCATTGCAGGTGGATATCCAATTCCCTTTTTAAGCCATCACTGGATATGCTTCCATTACGATCTCAGGCTGTGCATTCCAGCTCCTAACCACATGCTGCGTAAAAACGTTTTGTTTCTCATGTCGCCGTTGGTTCTTTTGCCATTCACATTAAATCTGTTACCTCTCGTTCTCAACCCTTCCACCAATAGGAACTAGCCTGGGGAGGTGATGGCGTAGCGGTATTGTTGCTGGACCAGGGACCCAGGGCAATGCTCTGGGGACCAAGGTTTGAATCCCTACATGGCAGATGGTGGAGTTTGAATTCAATAAAAATCTGGAATTAAGAAAGTGTAATAATGACCATTTAACAATTGTCATAGAAACCTATCTGGTTCACTAATGTCCTTTAGGAAAGGAAATCTGCTGTCCTTACCTGGTCTAGCTTACATGTGACTCCAGACCCACACCAATTTGGTTGACTCTTATATACCCTCTGAATGAGGACAACTGGGAAGGACAATAAGTGCTGGCCTAGCCAGTGATGTCTACATCCCATGAGTGAATATAAAAGAAAATAGTTCCTCCCTATCTACTCTGTCCAATCCCTCATGATTTTGAAAATCTCTATCAAATATCCTCTCAACCTTGTCTTCTCGAAGGAGAACAGCCCAAGCTTCTATCCTTCTAAATGGAGTCCCTCATCCCTGGAACCATTCTCATGAATCTTTTTCTACATCCTCGCTACAGCCTTCACATCCTTCCTAAGGTCCCCAGATTTGGACAGAATACATCCGTTGAGGCCAAACCTGTGTTAAAATAAAAGTTCACCATAACATACTTGCTTTTGTCTCTAAAGCCCAGGATCCCGTATACCTTATTAATGTCTTTTCAGCCTCCCTTTCCACGTTCCACAATTTGTGCACTTATGCCCCCAGGTCCTTTGCTCCTGCACCCCCTTTAGAATTGCAGTGGGTGGGTAAAGAAAGAGGCACCATGTCAAAAGCTGTCCCCCAACCAAGCCCAAAATTCCTTGTCCACAACTGTGAACATCTTGACATTTTAGGCTACTACTTACCAGCTATGGTAATGATATTCTATAGGAAAATCTGCTAAAGAAAAGAACGGGTAATTGCACAGGATGAGGGATGAGTCATGGTTTCTGTGTGGTCAACTAAAACTCCAAAAGCTCATTATCATTATTTTTAAATGAAATTGTGCTCTTGACATCATCAAAGTGCTGCGCAGTACTATGTGTAAGCCTGGATCAACCCAGTTTAAATAAACATTGTGCTTTATGTTAAAGAGTAGATGTCAGTAGAAATTATAAGCTGCTACAAACATTGTTAAAACTGACAGGACTTGTACCCAGCTGTTAGCTGTTTTCTGTGGGTTGAGTTTATATAACATTAAAGGGGTAGTTTTATAGAATAGATTGTTAATATTTTTAGGATGTTACAAGATTAAAGAGTATCTCCACCTCCAAATTTCTAACTTATGCAACTGATATTCACTGTCAAGCAAATTATATAGTATTGTCTGGGTGGAATTACCTCTTCACAGTAATGTTCTTAAAGCAATATTCTTTCTATACCAGATTGTGTGAGAGAACATAGTTCACATGAATTAATATTTAAAATGCAGATACATTAGCTTGCATAATATTATTTTTTTTTCCCTAGAGGGAACATTCTGGAAGTCCAAAGATTCCCAAATTAATTTTGCTTGAAAGTAAGGATGAAAGAGTTCGAGTCACATCCTCTGCCAGTGATTTACAGGATGAAACTGGTATGACTTAATTTATTGCTATCAGCTTTAGTTACGATATGAAATGAAAGAAATTACTGACTGGAACGATGGCATTAAGATGCCAGTCTTTAGTCCAGGTAATAATTAAGAAGTAGCTTACAGCAGTTGGTAGCATTCTTCAGAGTCAGAGGTTTATGGGCTCATGCACTACTTCAGAACTAGAGCATGTCATGTATGCTGATGCATACATGAGTGCGGTGTTAGTTTTTCAAATGAGAGGTGAAATCAAGGCCTTGTAAATCCCATGTTACTATTCAAAGAAGAGAAGTGGTGATGTGCTGGACAACATTCTCTCCGATGCTGAACGTTCAGTGCTCAGCAAAGGACTTAGTTTCATACCCTTACGCCCTCACCTCAATGAATTTCGGGCTCGGCAAGATGCTGAACTCTTCTTCCGCCGTCTTCGTCTCCGGGCTCACTTCTTTGGGGGGGAGTCCTCTCCCCATTCAACGGATCCTTTTACCCACCCCCAATACTCTCCCTCCACCTGGACCCCTCCCTCTGGATTCTTACCTTCTTTTGATCTTTTCATTGAGAACTATCGGCGCGACATTAGTCGTCTCAATTTCTCTGCTCCTCTCACCCATTCTAATCTCTCTCTCTTTGAACTTACTGCACTCCATTCTCTCAGGTCCAACCCTGACATTGTCATCAAACCCACTGACAAGGGTGGTGCTGTTGTTGTCTGGCGCACTGACCTCTACCTCGCGGAGGCTGAGCATCAACTCGCAGACACTTCCTCCTACCTCTCCCTGGACCATGACCCCACCACTGAACATCAAGCCATTGTTTCCAGGACTGTCACTGACCTCATCTCCTCTGGGGATCTTCCTCCCACAGCTTCCAACCTGATAGTCGCCCAACCTCGGACGGCCCGCTTCTATCTCCTACCCAAAATCCACAAACAGAACTGCCCTGGTAGACCGATCGTGTCAGCTTGCTCCTGCCCCACAGAACTCATTTCTCGTTATCTTTATTCCCTTCTCTCTCCCCTTGTCCAGTCCCTCCCCACCTACATCCGTGATTCCTCTGACACCTTACGTCACATCAACGATTTCCAGTTCCCTGGCCCCAACCGCTTCCTCTTCACCATGGACGTCCAATCCCTCTACACCTCCATCCCCCACCAGGATGGTCTGAGGGCCCTTAGCTTCTTCCTCGAACAGAGGCCCAAACAATCCCCATCCACCACTACTCTCCTCCGTCTGGCTGAACTTGTTCTCACACTGAACAATTTCTCCTTCAACTCCTCTCACTTCCTCCAAATAAAAGATGTGGCTATGGGTACCCGCATGGGCCCCAGCTATGCCTGTCTCTTTATGGGGTATGTGGAACATTCCTTGTTCCAGTCCTACTCCGGCCCCCTTCCACAATTCTTTCTCCGGTACATCGATGATTACTTCGGTGCTGCTTCATGCTCTCGTTGGGACTTGGAAAAATGTATTAATTTTGCTTCCAATCTCCACCCCTCCATCATTTTCACGTGGTCCATCTCTGACACTTCCCTTCCCTTCCCTTCCTTGACCTCTCTGTCTCAATCTCTGGTGATAGACTGTCCACCAATATCCATTACAAACCCACCGACTCCCACAGCTACCTCGACTACAGCTCCTCACACCCCGCTTCCTGTAAGGACTCCATCCCATTCTCTCAGCTCCTTCGCCTCCTTTGCATCTGTTCCGATGACGCTACCTTCAAAAACAGTTCCTCTGACACGTCCTCCTTCTCCCTTAACCAAGGTTTTCCACCCACAGTCGTTGACAGGGCCCTCAACCATGTCCGGCCCATCTCCCGCGCATCCACCCTCATGCCTTCTCCTCCCTCCCAGAAACATGATAGGGTCCCCCTTGTCCTCACTTATCATCCCACCAGCCTCCGCATTCAAAGGATCATCCTCCGCCATTTCCGCCAACTCCAGCATGATGCCACCACCAAACACATCTTCCTTTCACCCCCCTGTCGGCATTCCATAGGGATCGTTCCCTCCGGGACACCCTGGTCCACTCCTCCATCACCACCTACTCCTCAACCCCCTCCTATTGCACCACCCCATGCCCACACAAAAGATGCAACACCTGCCCCTTCACTTCCTCTCTCCTCACCATCCAAGGGCCCAAACAATCCTTTCAAGTGAAGCAGCATTTCACTTGCATTTCCCCCAACTTAGTCTACTGCATTCGTTGCTCCCAATGTGGTCTCCTCTACATTGGAGAGACCAAACGTAAACTGGGCGACCGCTTTGCAGAACACCTGCGGTCTGTCCGCAAGAATGACCCAAACCTCCCTGTCTCTTGCCATTTTAACACTCCACCCTTCTCTCTTGCCCACATGTCTATCCTTGGCTTGCTGCATTGTTCCAGTGAAGCCCAACGCAAACTGGAGGAACAACACCTCATCTTCCGACTAGGCACTTTACAGTCTTCCGGACTGAATATTGAATTCAACAACTTTAGGTCTTGAACTCCCTCCTCCATCCCCACCCCCTTTCTGTTTCCCCCTTCCTTTTGTTTTTTTTCCAATAAATTATATAGATTTTTCTTTTCCCACCTATTTCCATTATTTTTAAATATTTTTAAATCTTTTATGCTCCCCCCACCCCCACTAGAGCTATACCTTGAATGCCCTACCATCCATTCTTAATTAGCACATTCGTTTAGATAATATCACCAACTTTAACACCTCTGTGTTCTTTTGTTCTGTTGTTTGTGACATCTTTTGATGATCTGCTTCTATTACTGCTTGTTTGTCCCTACAACCACACCAACCCCTCCACTTCTCTCTCTCTCTCTCTATCCCCCCCCCACCCCCCCCCCCCAACCCCTGACACACCTTAAACCAGCTTATATTTCAACTCTTTCTTGGACTCACTCAAGTTCTGTCGAAGGGTCATGAGGACTCGAAACGTCAACTTTTTTCTTCTCCGCCGATGCTGCCAGACCTGCTGAGTTTTTCCAGGTAATTCTGTTTTTGTTTTGGATTTCCAGCATCTGCAGTTTTTTTGTTTTTATTCCTTCCTACTGGTCATCCCATTATTGTTTTTAGATTCTTGCTATCACAGTTGTATAGGGCATTGGTGAGACCACATCTGGAGCAGTATGTACAGTTTTAGTCTTCTTTTTTAAAGAAAGGATCTAAATGCATTAGAAGCAGTTCAAGAGAAGGTTCATTTGACTGATACCTGGGATGTGGGATGAGGAAAGGTTGGACAGATTGGGCCTTAAATATTTTCAAGGCAGAGGATAATTTCTTGATGAAAAATAGAGTCAAAGGTTATTGGGGGAGTTGTGAATGTGAAGTAGAGGCCATAATCAGATCAGCCATGATCATATTGAATTGAGGAGCAGGCTCAAGGGGCCGAATGTGTGTGCAAAGTACCTGCATAACAATAGTGGCCACTCTTTCAATTAATTAATTGTATGCAAAGTATTTTGAGAAGCTTCTAAAAAAAATGATAGTGTGCTATATAAATGTAAGAATTGTTCACTCCATTAATTGTATAATTTAATTGACATTTATATGAGGTGTAAAGATAAGGAAATGTTAATATAAAGGCCCCAAAGTGCTGATCAAATCAAATGTTTATATTTGGTCAATTTCACTACAGACCAATGACAGTGAAGAATAGTACTTCATTTGAACAGGCAATGTTCCTTTGCTAATATTCATGTATTTCTGACAGCAAGACCAGCTCCTGGGTATGAACCTATAAAATATCGTTGAACGCATCAGCCCCTCCAGAAGATGACTATGGAAAACAAACTTACTCATATCATTCAAAATAGACATGGTCTCTTAAAATCATACAGCACTGAAGAAGGCCATTTGGCCCAATGTGTATGTACTAGCTCTTTGAAAAAGCTATTCAGTGAGCCCACTCCTCTGCTCTTTCCCATAGCCCTGCAAATGTTTTTTTTTCCTCCCCCAAGTATGTCCATCTCCTTTTTTTATAGTTACAATTTATTCTGCTCCCATTGCCCTTTCAAGCAAAGCATCCTAGATCATTAAAAAAATGCTGCATCAAAAAAATCTGTCATCAACTCTCCTCAGGTCCTTTCCCAATCTTCTGAAATCTGTGCCTTCTGGTTACCAACTTTCCTGCCAGTTTCCCCCTTTTTGCCCCATCAAAATGCATCGTAATTTTGAACATCTCTATCAAAACTACCCTTAACCTTTTCTTTTCTAGGGAGAACAATCTGAATTTCTTTAATCTCTGCACTTAACAAGTTTAGGATAAACATACTCCTGGTTTTACATCGGTTGTTTATTTCCACAAGTGATTTATAAGATATGAAGGTAATATATGTTTGGATGTACAATGAGGGAATCTCATTGTACAGTGAGAGCTGTCCTAGTGCTTTAATATAGGTTATATAAATGAACTACAAAACTGGTCTTTAAAGTGAAAACAGCATACATCCAACAAAAGCAACTCCTGAACAAATGGCTTCCTAAACCTGAGATAGTGGTATATTCAATGTTTAAAGTTAAGATGTTGCATGTCATTTTTACCATTGTAAAATGATGTTAAATAGATTATTTCCTCTTTTCTTCACCATGTAACAGATCTGTTGGCACAAGGTGATGACATAAAACCTGAAACAAATGGAGAGGAATTTGCAGAAAACGTTCCTAAGAGTTCCAAAATGCTTGAGGTTTCTCATCATCACAGTGCGGAGCCTGAAGACACCTCTGATGGAAACACTAATGGTCAAAATGGAGATGTGTTGCCTAATCTTCCAATTCAAGTGACATTTGATTCAGTAAAGGTCATTACCTCTGAAGATGTACCTGATTCTGAGAAGCTTCCCAACATTCAAGGATTGTCAACAGGAATGTCGTTGATGCATGAAGAGGCTTTCAAATCAACTTTTGTAAAGTCCTGTAAGGATGATAAAGAAGACATTGTCTCTTCTTCCCCCATGCCACCAATGGCCATTAATGAATCAGCAGAATGTTCAGAGACCAAAGATCAGGCCAAAGATCAGGCTAAATCTAGTGAAAATGTCACATTTGAGAACACTGAGGAGGATTTGCTTCCCCTCAGTGTCGACAAACCTCCAGCAGATGAAAGCATCTCAGTTGCAATACATGCAGAGAAAAATGCAAAGGGAAATTCTCCAAACATAATACAACCAAATATAATGCAACATAGCCCAACTTCTAAAGAGACAAAGGGAGAGAGTTCTGTCACCCCTCCTGATGAGACTTTGCATTCATTCAAAGAGAAGGAAGGACAAGAAGAAAATATCCTGACAGATGAATCAATAACTGCAGAGGCAGATGTCAAGGGCTTATTAAATCACAGGGCAGAATATGAACCGACTTCAAGCAAAGAGCTGACAGATAATATTGGTTTTACATCAGAAATTCCACATGAAGATTTAGTAATTCAATCTGACTTTCCTACTGCACAATTACCTGGCAGTCTGGGACAGACGGAACTTTCAATATCTGATGAGCCGTTACAGAAAGATAACAGGCTTGTTAATCAAGGCTCAGTCAAATTCTCAATCGCATCTGCCTGGCAGAGGTCCTTATTGGAGGCCAACAGAAAGAATGAAGGTTTGGATGCAGACTGGAGTCCTTTGACAGCAATTAAACCTGAGCATTATGAAACTACAGCTGAAGGGAATGGCAATGAAGTGTTATCAAATCATGACATGGGAAGTACCATGAAATATCAACGGTTTCTTAATCAGCCATTGAAAGTGAAATCAGATAGCACTGAACCAGCTCCTGCTAATAAGTCGTGTCCCCAGAATGTTATAAAACCGCAAACAAGGACTGGATTAGATACCAATGAAAGCCCATTTGGTGTCAAACTCAGGAGAACCTCTCCTCCTTACAAATACTCAACTGAAACTAACTTTGAACATAAAGTAGCTGACAGCCAGCAGCCTATGGGAATAATACCACGTACAGGAACGCAGACTCCAGTGCCTGAGGGCAGTGATGCTGGAGCCAGTGGACAGGCAGAGGCTGCCTCGATGAGCAGAGCTGAGAAGGACAACAGTAAACATGCAGCCAGATTATCCCCAGAGAGTCACAAGTTAAGGTATCGACCGGCGGGAAAAGCTGACACCGTGGACGCTTCAGCAGAGTTTATAACGCAAGACAAGTCCAACACTGCTCGAGGGAAGAATGAAAGGAAGGACAGTCAAACCCAAATAGACTTCAGCAAAACAACAGGTATTGAACTTGAGTTTGTTTTGAACCATTGTGTGTTTTGCTTATTTTTTGGGGGGGGGGCGCGGTTGAAGGCGATTACACTGCTGGTGAGCTCAATCATACCTACCATCTTTTTCACTATGTTACTACTGATAAGTAAACAACACTGTGGTTGCATTTTGTGATTCCTTGATACTTAGTGAATAATATTGATTATTACATGGCTACCATTTATGCTCCACACGAGCCATCTCCTACACTTGCTGCATTTAACTATCAGCATATCCTTCAATTCCTCACTCCCTTATGTACTTATCAACATTCTCTTAAGTGCATCTGTGCTTTTCTTCTGAACCACATCTTGTGGTAGTGCACATTCTAATCACTCTCTAGGTAAAGAAATTCCTCTTGATCTCACTTCAGATTTATTGGTGACTGCTTTATATTTAAAACCCCGAGTTTCGGCTCCCTCACAACTGGAAACATCTTCTTGACATTGACCTGACCAAACACCTTCATAATTTTAAAAATTTCTATTAGGTCACCCTCAACCTTTATTTTTTATTTGAGAACATTTAAAGTTAGAACTTAGTTCAGCACAAAATTAGCAAATGCACACACAAAATAACTGGAGTTAGCCAGCTTTCATTTCTGTGTAACCCGTTAAAACAGTGCAATTGAGAAAACCCTTCCAGCGAGTCCCTGAGTAAAACCAATCTTTGCATTGTCTGAATCAATCATCTGTAGATGTAAGATGCTCAGATTGCCCTTGTCTCTGTGGAAAAGATCTATGATTGCACAAATTTGTTACGCAGAGAGGAACTCACAGCCTGCCAAATTTGTGACAACAGACAGTGCAAGCACTGGAGTCGGTTCCTCAGAGCCAGTCTGGGTCTCCATGGCTAGACAGAAACAGAAGGGCTTTCAAGGCCAGTACTCAGGGACAGAGGACAGACCCCAGCCCTTGGAGAACAAGTTCTTGATTCAAATGGATACAAAAAAGGTAACATTCCTTTCAATAAATTGCTGGTATATTTGTATTGGCAGTTCATTTGCGATTAATAGTTTACATTTGTAGCGCGTTTGTTTTTTTTTTCTGACAATTAATTGGAAATTCATCAAAACTCCATCCATCTTGAAAGACCAATTACCATTAATTCAGCATTCAGCCGCCCCTTAAATTATTCCGAGATTTATTTTCTGCTGCTCCACCTGGGAGTCACATTCCATGAGTTGATCAGTCCTAACGTGAAGAAGAAATCCCTGACATTGGTCCTAAATTTGCCATTTCCTAGATGAATTCCTTGTCCTGTTGTCATGGTTTAGTTTGAAGCAATGTTTCCCAATCACTCTTTATTATAACAAAAACAAAAATACCTGGAAAAACTCAGCAGGTCTGACAGCATCTGCAGAGAGGAACACAGTTAACGTTTCGAGTCCGAATGACTCTTCAACAGAACTAAGGAAAAATAGAAAAGAGGTGAAATATAAGCTAGTTTAACGGGGCGGAGGGGGGGGGGTGGGGGGGGGTGGGGGGGGGGGGTGGTGGTGGGGGTGGGGGGGGTGTTGGTGGGGGGGTTGGGGGGGGGTGGGGGGGGGGTGGCAGCTAGAGCTGGAGAGAGGGCCAAAAGATGTCATAGACAAAAAGACAAAGAGGTGTTGACGGTGGTGATATTAGCTAAGAAATGTGCTATTGGTGACATTAAGGGTACAAAGCAGAACGAGCAAGGTACAGATAGCCCCAGTGGGGGTGGGGTGGGGTGAAGGGATCGAAAAAGGCTAAAAGGTAGAGATAAGACCATAAGACATAGGAGCAGAAATTAGGCCATTCAGCCCTTCAAGTCTGCTCCGCTATTCAATCATGGCTGATAACTTTCTCAACCCCATTCTCCCGCCTTCTCCCCGTAACCTTTGATCCCCTTACCAATCAAGAACCTATCTATCTCGGTCTTAAATACACTCAATGACCTGGATTGTTTTGGATTTCCAGCATCCGCAGTTTTTTGCCTTTACCACTCTTTATTATAGTTTGCCTCTGGAACGTTTTCTGTTTCAATGACCAGAAGTGGACACAGTGCTCAGGGTGACATCTGGCTACATGCGAAATGTCGTCCTTCAAACGTTCCTAATTTGAACTGCCTCTGTCACCTATTTGCACATTCTGTTAGCCCATTCCCTCCTGCAGCTCTTCAGATCCCGTCCACAAAGCAACATTATGTGAGGCCTGGGAGTAAATCAACTGCATGTGGTGGAAAAGATCAATAATAATTTTTAAATGTTTAGGTGCAACAATAATGTCCATTGGTGCTCCCCTTTAGGCTTAGTAAAATGTGCTAGTTATCAAACATTTAGCACAGCTATATGAGGAGATATTAGAGCAAGTGATCAAAAGCTTGTTTAAAGAGGTAGATTTCAAAGAGCATCTTAAACGAAGAGAGAGAGCTAGCATCATAGAGGTCTACAGCACAGAAAAAGGCTTTTTGGCCCATTGAATCTGCGCCGGTCAAACAAGTACCTAACTATTCTAATCCCATTTTTCAGCACTAGGCCCATAACCTTGTATGCCATGGCATCGCAAGTGCACATCCAAATACTTCTTAAACTTCTTAGAGAGAGAGAGAGAAATTAAGTGAGGCAATCTTGGAAGAGTTTGCAGCAGGTCAACATCACTGTGAAGCAGACCGGGAGGATTGTGAAGCAGGCCAGCATCACTGTGAAGCAGACCGGGAGGAGCATGAAGCAGGCCAGCATCACTGTGAAGCAGACCGGGAGGAGTGTGAAGCAGGCCAGCATCACTGTGAAGCAGACCGGGAGGAGCGTGAAGCAGGCCAGCATCATTGTTAAGAGATTGGGAATAATGTGAAGGTAAGCATCACTGTGAAGAGACCAAGAGAAGTGTGAAGCAGGTCAGTATCACTGTGAAGAGATGGGGAGGAGTGTGAAGCAATTCAGCATCATTGTTAAGAGACTGGGAATAATATGAAGGTGAGCATCACTGTGAAAAGACCAGGAGGGGTGTGAAACAGGTCAGGGTCACTCTGAAGAGACTGGGAGGAGTGTGAAATGGGTTAGCGTCACTCTGAAGAGACCGGGGGGAGTGTGAAGCAGGTCAGTGTCACTGTGAAGAGACTGGGAGGAGTGTGAAGTGGGTCAGTGTCACTCTGAAAAGACCGGGAGGAGTGTGAAGAGACCGGGAGGAGAGTGAAGTGGGTCAGTATCACTGTGAAGAGACCGGGAGGAGTGTGAAGAGACTGGGAGGACTGTGAAGAGACCGGGAGGAGTGTGAAGCAGGTCAGTATCACTGTGAAGAGACCGGGAGGAGTGTGAAGAGACCGGGAGGATGTGAAGAGACCGGGAGGACTGTGAAGCGGGTCAGTGTCACTCTGGAGAGACCAGGAGGAGTGTGAAGCGGGTCAGTATCACTGTGAAGAGACCGGGAGGAATGGAAGCGGGTCAGTGTCACTGTGAAGAGTGATACACACAACACAGTGGAGAGTATCCTCAATATGAAGGTGGGTCTTCATCTCCACAATGACTGTCCATTGGTCACTGCTACCAATATTGTCACAGACAGATGCATCTGTGGCAGGCAGGTTGATGAGGATGAGGTCAAGTATGTTTTCCCCTCTTGTTGGTTCTTTCACCACCAGTCTAGCAGCTACATTATATAGGACTCATCAGGCCCAGTCAATAGTGGTGCTGCCGAGTCCCTCTTGGTGATGGACATTGGTGAGTACATTCTGAGCCCTTACCATCCTAAGTGCTTCCTCCAAGTGGTGTTCAACATGGTGGAGCACTGATTCATTAGCTGGGGGAGGGCGGTACGTGGTAAGCAGCAGGAGGTTTTCTTGCCCATGTTTGACCTGATGCCATTAGACTTCATGAGGCATCAGGTCAATGTTGAGGACTCCCAGGGTAACTTCATCTCGACTGTATAACCCTGTGCCGCCACCTCTGCTGGGCCTGTCCTGCTGGTGGGACAGGACATACCCAGGGATGGTGATGGTGGAGTCTGGGACATGAACTGTAAGGTATGATTCTGTGAGGATGACTATGTCAGGCTGTTGCTTGACTAATCTATGAGACAGCTCTCCCAATTTTGGCACTAGCCCCCAGATGTTAGCAAGGAGGACTTTGCAGGATCGATAGGGCTGAGTTTGCCATTGTCATTTCCAGTGCCTTAAGTGATAGGGTTAAGTGATCGCACAACCAATGATCAGATCTAAGCTCTTCAGTCCTGCCACATCCAGTCGTGAATGGCGGTGGACAATTAAACAACTCACTGGAGGAGGAGGATCCACAAATATCATCATCTTCAATGGTGGAGGAGCCCAGCACATCAGTGCAAAAGATAAGGCTGAAGCATTTGCTACATTCTTCAGCCAGAAATGCCAGGTGGTCCATCCAGTTTAATTCTTTCTTTGTAGCTTTGTAGTGGTTTGTTAGAACTGAGTAGCTTGCTGGGCCTTTTCAGAGGGCAGTTAAGAGTAACCACATTGCTGTGGGTCTGGAATCACATGTAGGCCCGACCAGGTAAGGATGATGGATTTTCTTCCCTAAAGGACATTAGTGAACCAGCTGGGTTTTTACCACAATCGACAATAGTTCCATGTTTAGACTTTTAATACCAGATTTTTATTGAATTCAAATTCCACCTTCTGCCATGGTGGGATTTCAACCCGGGCCCACAGAGTATTTTCCTGGTTCTCTGGATTATTAGCCCAGTGACTACGCCATCGCCTCCCCAATAGTAGTCTTGTAAAGGGCAGAGAGGAGCATGCGTTCCTAGAGAGTGTTCACAAAATTTTTCTGAAGCAGTATGTTTCCAGTCAATGAGAGGGGAAGCACTGCTGGACATGGTTCTTGGGAATGAGGTGGACCAAGTGGATCAAATATCAGTAGAAGAACATTTAGGAGACAGTGATCAGTATATCATGAGGTTTAGGTTGACTACGGAAAAGGACAAAGAACAACCCAGAGTAAGAGTAATTAACTGGGGAAAGCTGACTTCAATGGGTTAAGAATGGATCTGGGCTGAATAGGACTATAAGACATAAGAACAGAAGTAGGCCATTCGGCCCATCGAGTCTGCTCCTCCATTCAATGGGATCATGGTTCATCTGATAATCCTCAACTCCACTTTCCTGCCTTCTCTCAAAACCCTTGAAAGTTGATTAAAAATCTATCTCAGTCTTGAATATGCTTAACAACCCAACCTCTACAGCCCTCTGCAGTAAAGAATTCCACGGATTCACTACCCTCTGAGAGAAGAAATTCCTCCTCACATCTGTCTTAAATGGGCGACACTTTACTCTGAGATAATGCCCTCTGGTCCTAGACTCTCCCATAAGGGGAAACAATCTCTCAGCATCTACCCAGTCAAGCCCCGTAAGAATAGGACCATAAGTTTCAATAAGTTTCATTCTTCTTAACTCCAATGAGTATAGACTCAGCCTACTCAACCTCTCCTCATAAGAAAATCCCTCCATACCTGGATCAACCTCGTGAACCTTCTATGGACTGCCTCCAATGCCAGTATATCTTTCCTTAGATAACTGGACCAAAACTGTTCACAGTTACCCAGGTGTGGTCTTACTAGTGCCTAGTATAGTTTTAGAAAGACTTCCCTATTTTTATTCTCCATTCCCTTTGAAATAAAGGCCAACATTCCATTTGCCTTACCTGTTACCTGCTGAACTTGTATGTTAGCCTTTTGGGATTCATGAATGAGGACACCCAAATCCCTCTGTGCTGCAGCTTCCTGCAGTCTTTCTCCATTTATCTAATATTGAGCTCCTCTATTCTTCCTGCCAAAGTGCATAACCTCATGTTTTCCCACATTATATTCTGTCTGCCAGTGGTTTCTCATCTGCCTTTCTCCTCGTTCTTTAATGGACTCTCGTCTGCCTCTCTCCACATTCTTTAGTGGCCTCTCACCTCCCTCTATGCGCTTTCTGATGGTCTCTCATCCCTCTCTCCGTGCTCTTTAATGGCCGCTCGCCTCTCTCTCTCTCTGCATTCTTTAAGTCTCGCGTCTCACTCTGTCCATGCTTTTGGTCTCTCACCTCTCTCTCTCCACGGCCTTTAATGTCCTCTTGTCTGTCTTTGTCCACACTCTTTAATGGCCTCTGGCCTCTCTCTCCGTGCTCTCTAATAGTCTCTCGTCCCTCGCTTTGTGCTCTTTAATGGCGTCTCTTCTGTCTCTCTCCGCACTCTTTAATGGACTCACATCTCTTTCTCTTGCAGTCTTTAATGGCCCCTTGCCTCTCACTCTCTGCACTCTTTAATGGTCTCTCACCTCTCCATGCTCTTTAAGGGCCTTTCATCTCTTTCTCTCTCTCTCTCTCTCTCTCTCTCTCTCCGCACTCTCTAATGGCCTCTCGCCTCTCTGCACTCTTTAATAAATTGGAACGAAAGATTGGCAGGAAAAATGGTAGCTGATCAATGGGCTGCCTTCAAAGAAGAGATGGTTCAGACACACTCAGAGTATATACCCTCAAAAGGGAAAGGTAGGGTAAACAAGTCCAGAGCTTCCTGGACGACAAAAGAGATTAAGATGAAGAAGAAAAAGTATGCTTATGACAGATGTCAGGTGGATAATACCATAGAGGAGGAGACTGAATATAGAAGGTTCAGAAGAAAATTGAAAAAGCAAATAAGAGGAGCAAAGTGCGATTATGAAAAGAAACTGGCAGCTAACATAAAAGGGAATCCCAAAGTTTTCTGTAGGCGTATAAATAGTAAAAAGGTGTTAAAAGGAGGAGTAGGGCCAATTAGGGACCAAAAAGGGGATGCAGAGGGAATAGCTGAGATATGAAATGATGCTTTGCATCTTACTTTTACCAAGTAAGAAGATGCTACCCAGACCACGGTGAAAAGATGAGTTAATTAATACACTAGAAGGATTTAAAGTTGATAAGATGTATTAGATAGGCTGTCTGTACTTAAAGTTGAGAAGGCACCAGAACTGGATGTGATGCATCCAAGAATGATGAGGGAAGTGAGTGTGGAAATTGCAGATGTACTGCCATAATTTTTCAGTCTTCCTTAGACTCAGGGATGGTGCCAGAGGTCTGGAGAATTGCAAATATTACACCTTTGTTCAAAAAGGGTGTAAAGTTAAGCCCGGCAACTACAGGCCATCCAGTTTAACTTTGGTGTTGGGGAAATTTCTAGAAACAATAAATTGGGACAAAATTAATAATCCCATGGATAAATGCGGGTTAATTAAGGAAAGCCAGCACAGACTTGTTAAGAGAAATTTGTGTTCAACTAACCTGCTGGAGTTTTTTGAAGAGGTTGCAATTTTTTTTTTTTCCATTGCATTGTCTAATGACAGATTCGAGTAAGAACATGGCATGAAATGCAGATTTGAAGTCATTGGCACAAAAGAAGCCCGAGGTGATTTGAGGAAGCATTATTTTAAAGAGCAAATTGTTGTGATCTAAAATGCACTGCCCAGAAGGCTGGTGTGAGCAGATTCAGTCATAACTTTGAAAAGGGCATTGGGTATAATCTTGAAAAGGAAATATTTTCAGGACAAAGGGGAAAGAGCAGGTGAGTAGGACTAATTGGATAGCTCTTTCCAAGAGCCAGCATGGGCACCATTGATTGAATGGCCCCTTGCTATGCTGTAACATTCCATGGTTCTAGGACATGCAGATATTAGTGCAAGGTTCACAGCATATCTTTACAAAGATAGAGTGGAACCAGCAATGTATTAAAAAACAATGTGTAAGATGCATGTCCTTGGAAAGCCTGTAAAGTCTGGACAATGGCACAGGGACTGGTGTTTGGGAAATGTAGGAAGCAAGTGCATGGAAACTGAGCTGGAAGTGGAACCAGTGAGTGAAGTTGGTGGGATAGAGCACAGAGCTGAGTTGCAGGATACATTCTGAGAGATTCTGAGTAGTATAGTTAAAAAGGCTATCATGTAACTGCAAATGACTTTCAGGGAAGTAAATTGATCGTCCTTTTCCGGTCTGGTCTACACGTGACTCCAGACCCATAGTAATGTTAGCTCACATCCAAACCCAAGTGAGCAAGTTTATTTAAAAAGGCAGTGTAATTGGATGCAAAGGATTTGTATATTTACAAAACATAAAGAGGTTTAGTGTAGAAATATGTGTGCCTTTCTGTGCACATGCATGTGTATGTACACATATGTGTGTGTGTGTATGTGTGTGTGTTTTTGTGTAGGATGTTTATAAAGTCTGTGTGCAGTTTTAAACTTCAGTAACTTTGGGATGTAAATATAAAAGCATAATTCATAGAGTTCCTTTGTTGTTAATGTTGCTGTTACCTAATACTGTGCCAAAGATGCTGAAACTGATTTAAATAGCAATTTGAAGAAAAAATGAACTGTTGGAAAATCAGATTGAACAATGTATCACAAAAGTATCACAAAAAGTCCAGTTATGTTAAAGTCCAGAAATTTGAACTGTATTGTGTTAAATCTTCATGAATTATGCTTTCATATTGCATTTTGCGTCTATCATGTTCAGATCCAAATTTTTTAAAATATATTCATTCATGGGATGTGGGCATCTCTGGCTAGGCCAGCATTTATTGTCCATCCCTAGTTAACCTCAAAAAGCTGGTGGTGAACTGTCTTCTTGAACTGCTACAGTCCATGTGGCGTAGGTATACCCTCACGGAGGGAGTTCCAGGATTTTGACCCAGCAACAGTGAAGGAATGCCAATATATTTTCAAGTCAGGATGATGAGTGGCTTGGAGGGGAAATTCCAAGTGGTGGTGTCCCCATGTATCAGCTGCCCTTGTCCTTCCAGATGGTAGTGGTCGTGGGTTTGGAAGGCGCGTCGAAGGAGGCTTGGTGAGTTCCTGCAGTGCATTCTGTGGATGGTACACACTGCTGCCTCTGTGTGTCGGAGGCAGAGAGAATGGATGGGGTGCCAATCAAATGGGCTGCATTGTCCTGGATAGTCTCAAGCTTCTTGAGTATTGTTGGAGCTGCACTGTTCCAGGCAAGTGGGGAGTATTCCATCACACTCCTGACTTGTGCCTTGTAGATGGTGGGCAGTCTTTGGGGAGTCAGGAGATCAGCTCAGCTCTCTGGAGCTCAGCTCTTTGTCCACGTTTGGACCAAGGCTGTAATGAGGTTAGGACCTGAGTGCCCTTGGTGGAACCCAAGATGAGCGTCAGTGAGCAGGTTATTGCTAAGCAAGTGCCACTTGATGGCACTGTTGATGCCCCCTTCAAGCGCTTTACTGATAGGATCGAGAGTAGACTGATGGTGCGATAATTGGCCAGGTTGGACTTGCCCTGCTTCTTGTATACAGGACATAGCTGGGCAATTTTCCACATTGCCAGGTAGATGCCAGTATCATAGCTGTATTGGAACAGCTTGGCTAGGGGCATGGCAAGTTCTGGAGCACAAGTCTTCAGTACCATTGCTGAATATTGTCAGGGTGCATAGCCTTTGCCATATCCAGTCCCTTCAGCCATTTCATGATATCATGTGGTATGAAGCAAATTAGATTGAAGACTGGCATCTGTGATGCTGGGGACCTCTGGAGGAGGCCAAGATGAACATCCACTCAGCACTCCTGGCTGAAGATTGTTGCAAATGCTTCAGCCTTATCATTTGCACTGATGTGACGGGCTCCTCCATCATTGAGGGCAGGGATACTCATGGAGCCTCCTCCTCCAGTGAGTTGCTTAATTGTCCACCACCATTCACAACTGGATGTGGCAGGACTGCAGAGCTTGGATCTGATCGGTTGGTTCTGGAATCGCCTAGCTTTGTCTATCACTTGCTGCTTGTTTAGCCTGCAAATAGTCCTGTGTTATAGCTTCACCAGGTTGACACTTCATTTTTAGATATGCTTGGTGCTGCTCCTAGGCATGCCCTCCTGCATCTTCATTGAACCAGGGTGATCCCCTGGCTTGGTGGTAATGTTAGAGTGGGTGATATGCCAGCCCATGAGGTTACAGATTGGGGTCGAGTTCAGTTCTGCCACCGATGGCCCACAGCATCATGGATGCCCAGTCTTGAGTTGCTAGATCTGTTTGAAATCTATCCCATTTAACATGGTGGTAGTGTCACATAACATGATGGAGGGTATTCTCACTGTGAAGATGGAACTTGGTTTCCACAAGGGCTGTATGGTGGGCACTCCTACCAATATTGACAGATTCATATATGGCAGGCAAGTTGGTGAGGATTAAGTCAAGTATGTTGTTGGTTCCATCACCACCTGCTGCAGACCCAGTCTAGCATCTATGTCTTTTAAGACTCGGCCAGCTCAGTCTGTACTGGTGCTACTGAGCCACTCTTGGTGATGGACTTTGAAGTCTCCCACCCAGAGTACATTCTGTGCCCTTGCCACCCTCAGTGCTTCCTGTAAATGACGTTCAACATTGAAGGGTACTGATTCATCAGTACGTGGCAATCAGCAGGAGTCACATGCAGGCCAGACTAGATAAGGGCATTAGTGAATCAGATGGGTTTTTACACCAATAAACAATGGTTTCATGGTCACCATTAGACATTTAATTCCACCATCTGCCCTGGTGGGATTTGAGCCCAGTCCCCAGAGCATTACCCTAGGTCTCTGGATTACCAGTCCAGTGACAATACGACTACATCATCGCCTCCCCATGAAGATTGTTCAACTTTAAAGTTGCTCAAGGGTAATATAAATGCCCTGTGTACACACATTAGTTACGCTGAATTAAAAATGTATTTGTTTTTAACCTGTCACATTAAGGGAATATTATATTTACTTTAAGATAGTTATCTACAACAAATTCGGGCATAGCTTCAACATTTCATTTACAATAGTAACTTCTATTGATTCAGTTTATCCCATGCAGTTGATATTTTGTAATTGCAGGTGAATTAAACAGCCTGAGATTTTGGTGACATTTTTAAGGCGGAGTTAGTATTAATTTCTGATACAATCTGTGTGTCAACATATTGTTCATAATCACTGAAAACACCAAGAACATAGTTGGGTTCTGCAATGGATCAATCTGCT
Organism: Carcharodon carcharias; assembly: GCF_017639515.1. NCBI lineage: Eukaryota > Metazoa > Chordata > Chondrichthyes > Lamniformes > Lamnidae > Carcharodon > Carcharodon carcharias. The sequence continues at coordinate 160,450,526 of NC_054475.1, read as the reverse complement.
TATCACAGGATCTGAGATTTCCATCCTAATCTGAAATATTAAACCAAGATAAAATTAACCTTATTGCAATGGGGGTGGTGTGTAAGGAGCAATACAAGTGGGTTAATGTGAGGCCCAGGTGAAAGTTTTGGGCCCCACTTCTTGACTCAATAATTAATTAATTGTCACCGAATTATGTTACCTGTGTTTAATTGTGCTTACACATGGATAAACTGAACTGAGATCCATAATATGTTACACAGATTTGTACATTAACAAAATGTAATGAAATTTAAGGTATTATTATGTGAGCAAGTGTATGAATGTGTGTGTGTGTGAGTGTACAAGAAAGTTTGAATGATAACTCATAAAGAATTACATAGAATTTTACGAAATTGAAACAGGCAACTCACCAACTGGTCTATGTTGGTGTTCCATTCAAACCTCCTCCCACCACTCATCATTTAACCCCATCAACATATCCTCCATTTCTTCCTCCCTCTTGTTTATCTCTAGCCTCGCCTGAAATGCATATATGTTATTCACCTCAGCTAGCCTCTCTCGTAACAAGTTTCATATTTTAACCACTCTCTGGGTGAAGGGGTTTCCCCTGAATGCCCTATTCTATTCACGTGTGACGATATTATAATTGATGACCCCGAGAACAGGGTTTTATGGCACCGCCCCAGGGTGTGTTTTTGGCTGTGGCGGTGGCGAAGGGGTGGGTATGCGGTGGGGGCATAAAATATGACAGTGGGCAAGCCCACCACCCCCTGCCCATCACCGAACCGGTCCCCATTATAAGGTAGGCGGGTAGGCACTGAAATTGGCAGCCCACCCGCCATTTTTAAATAAATAATTAACGGGCAGTTGAGTGTGTAACCAAGCCAATTGACTCAAATCTTACGCTGCCCACGGCATGGTACGGGTTGGGAGAGATAAGGCCGTTTTTAAAACAACTTTCTGGAAAAGGCGGGAAGAAAGGGGGTTGAGCATGTCATTCAGGGGGAACACCCCCTCCCCCCCAAAAAATTTGTTACCCCCTCTTTGTTTTTCTCTGCCTGGCTCCAAAACCCAATCCATGTCCCACCCTCCCTAGGCTGCCTGATCCTTCCCTCTCTCCAAACCTTGGGACTTACCTGGGTCCAGGCCATATGGCGGTCTTCATCCTACCATCAGTCCTGTCAGCCCCTTACTACTACTCGGTTCTGGTGCTGCTGGGACTGCTTTGACCGGCAGCCCTCAAGGGCAGGACTTCATGAGGGGCAGAAGTCCCACTCGGTTCTTGTTTAGCCCGCCTCCAGTGTGTTACTGCTGCTGGTTGGGTTTTTACGTACAAACTTACGTACGATCAAGGAGCGGGAGTAGGCCATTCAGCCCTTTGAGCCTGATCCGCCATTTAATAAGATCATGGCTGACCACTTGGATCAATTTAACTCAATGGGTTTTAAACCAACCCTTGTAACGGGGGCTGGGAAGACATCTTCACCTTCGCCGCTGCCAATCCTCCCACCCTTTCCCTCCATGAAATTCAGCCCCTAGTGTATGACTGCACCGTAAGTGGAAACATTAGGGACTGGCTTCTTTGGAATGTTGAATTCACGTCCTGCATTGGCAGTCATTAAGCCAAATAATGTTACTAAATTAATGTGTTGCAGAACTATTAATTTTTATTTCTTTCCTCTTTTAGGAAGCAACAAAACCTTTACGGGAAAAAAATGGAAATAAGAATCCCTTTCCCAGTTTTCAGAGCAAAGAAATGAAAATCAACGCAAAGGATGAAGATCAATCTAAGACAAAAACTCCACCTGGGCTTGGTAAAAGATTTGCACAGAAGCTATCAAAATGAAGTGATACTATTGTGAATAAGGAGATGTTGGGTATAACGGCTTGTTCTCCCATACTTGAGGACAGATTTCTTCACCTTCCCCTTCCCCCAGAAATTATGGTATCATATGAATGCTTAATGGAGGAGAAATTCCGACTTGCACCCAAACCGGATGCCAGTCTGTTCCCACCAGAGGACCGAGCACAGTTCGGATTCTGGCTTAGTTTAAGCTAAGAATTGATAGAACAGATATAAATGAAATGGCTTTAATGTAACGGTCATTGTGGAGACATGATTGCAAGGTGACCGAGATTGGGAATTAAATATTCCAGGACGCTTGATGTTTAGGAAAGGTAGGCAAAATGGGAAAAGAGGAGGGCCAGCCGTGGTAATAAAGGGTGGAAAAAAGACAGTAAAAAGAAGGGATCTTAGCTGAGAAAATGAAGATGTAGAATCAGTGTGGGTGGAGCTAAGAACTAACAAGGGGCAGAAAATACTGGTGGGAGTAGTTAATAGGCCCCCTAACAGTAAGTATAGTGTGGACAGAGCACAAATCAGAAAATTAGAGGTAACAAGGGTAGTACACTTATCATGGGGACTTTAGTCTTCATATAGACTGCACAGACCAAATTTGCAGTAATAGTGTGGCGAATGTGGCCTTGGTTTCACAGCTCATCTGAAAGATGGCATTTCTGATAATGCAGCACTCCCTTGGAGTGTCAACTTAGATTCGTGTGTTCAAGTCATGGAGTGAGACCTGAAGCCACAATCTTCTTACTCAGAGGCAAGAGTCCTACCCAGTGAGCCACATTCGTCACACTTACCCAACTGCTGCCAATCAGGGCCATTACTGTACTTTATTTACTTGGTCAGAGCGGAAAATTATTTGTGCTCATCAAAGTATCTGTATTAGGGAGTGAAACATTCACCACTTATGGTGCCTAAAGTAAGCATCACATCTGGTAGCAATCAACAAATCTTATGTTGGTTCCTTATCCATCATTTGGATGAGTTATTAAACTGGGGTTTGGTCTGCACTCTCAGGGGGACGACCATTTCAAAGGTGAGCAAGGTTCCCTGGTGACGAGGGTCAATATTTTTTCCTTAGCCAACATGACTAAAACAGATTACCTAATCAGTATCAGATTGCTGCTTATGGGAGCTTGCTGTGTGCAATTTGGCCACTACATTTCCTCCATTACGACATTGACTACACTTCAAGACCTTTCCGGAGGTCATGAAAGGCATTACGTAAATACAAGTCTTTTCTTTCTTTCCTTCTGGGGATGGCTTTGAGGATGATCTGCTATTTTACTCCGCATCTGACAGATCATCTTCAATTCTTCTGCAATGTAAGCTCCAACAATTCAAATATTTCAAAAATAATTTAAAAAAGTCTAGTTAAAAAAAAACTTCACTGAAGGGAACTTTGGATTTGAGAATATTTTTGCCTGTTTAACATTACCAGTCACCAACCTTGAAACCAACAGATTTACACTCTTTTTAATATAAACTGTTTTCTGAATAAACACAATATTTAACCAAATAATTTCTGTGCGGGCTGATGGAAGCTTGAATTTACACTGGTGCAATGTCTTTTCGATATTGTGAAGTTGAATCTTCTTTGTCACTTTTATTAGGTTCACATTTACAGCCAAAGCAACAAGCATGCGGAATGGGGATGAGAGAGAAACGACCAATGCCCAATGTCAAGATTGCTCCGTTGGCTACTGTAGAGCCTCCATGGCTGGCCATTGCCAAGAAGAAGGCCAAAGCATGGAGTGACATGCCTCAGACTGTCCAGTAGCACTTCAGCTCCAAAATAAGGTGTCAAGACAAGATTGCTCTTCGAAATATTTCTGAGACCCCCAACTGTGACTGGCTTCAGCAGTGATACTGAGACTGCAGTGGTACAAACCATTGCCGAGAAATAACTTGGAGATATTTGGTGAAAAAATGAACTCTGACATGTAGGAACTTGCCTTGAACAGTGGTGCTAGTGTGTCACTGTCATATTGGCTGCATGTTATACTGCATGCCCAACATTCAGTTCGGGCGATTTCAATAGGACCAAATATTTGGAGGTGTGGACAACAAACAGCCGAAGTAATCCCGCTGGTTTTGCATCAACTCCCAAATCCAATTTCACCAACAAAGTGCATCTGTGAGATGTTCCTCTGTTCACTGTTCAAATGCATGCATTAAACTGCTTTAAATACTTTTCTGCTAACTTGGTAGAAGAATGACATACTCAGCCAAGGTCACCAAGAGTAATGTCCATGCTAATAACCCTAACTGTCAATTTTTATTTCTAAATAGTTCCTTATTTCCAAATTATTTTACATGTACCTGTCCCAGTGACTTCATTATGTAATCTCTTTTGTTGATTGGATTAGCTGGGTATTATCATTGATAAATGTGCAATGGCAGACTCAGTGGACTTCTGGAATGAACTGCAAGCCCAGTATGAATGCCTGAAAGTCCAAGCACAACAACAGCTCTGTTAGTAGCTGGAATTACTTAGAATGAGGTTTGATCTATTAACTGATCAGGAAGCTCAATGGCTTGGCCTTGCTCTTTCACTGGCAAGGCGAGTATTTACTGGCCATGAAATGGTGGTGCTAAGCTGCCTTATTGAGTGACTGGAGTCCAGTAGGTACACCAACACTGCTTTTCTTTTTCCTCTGTAGCAGTTTGTTACAGCTGAGTGGCTCGCTGTTCTTTTTCAGTGGGTGGTTAAGAGTCAACCACATTGTGGTGGGTCTGGAGTCACATGTAGGCCAGACCAGAAGAAGATGGCAGATTTCCTCCCCTGAAGAATATTAGTGAACAAGACGGGTTTTTACAGTTTCATGATCATTATTAATGAGACCAGCATTTTATTTCAGATTTATGAATTACATTAAAATTGCCCCAGCTGCCGTGGTGCGATTTGAACTCATTTTAACTGCTGTCCCCTGCTACTGTCCCCAGGCCACGATTGGTGCAACTGTAACAGTCAAAAATTGGAATATTGAGAAAGTGTTGGAGTGGGGGCATGCGCAGAGGGGTGGTGGAATGAGTGCCATACTCTTTGAATATCTAAGTTGGGTTAACAGGAATTGTGGAAGGTTATGGCACACAAGACAACTCATTGTATAAGTGCCATCTGTTTGCTAAAGCAAGCAAAATCTAATCCAACTGCCTCATACTCTTCTAGTAGCCTTATATCTTTCTCTGCTTCAAATACTTATCCAATTTTTCTTTTATGGATGCAACGATCACTGTTTCAACCATTCCTTGTGGTAACCCATGCCCCAACAACCCTCTATATAAGAGCATTACTCCTAACTCAGCCAACTTCTCCCCTCTTTTTGTAGCAGTTTAAAATCGATGACCACTGTGTTGCTGATACCCCAGCCATCAGAAAGAGTCTTTCCTTATTCACTGCCTCAAAACTCTTTGTCATATTTAGAGAGCCCAGTAGTTCAATGGTTTGAGAGCACCCTGGATTTAAACTCCACGCGTTGTGTCAAACCAAAGTCGCACTGGCAACTTGATTGGTTGGCAAGTCCAATTGCCAACCAATTAGCATCTTCTTCTCATGCAATATAAATTGTTGCTCCGTTTGACGATTTGCTATTCTTGCAAGGTTGTCCTGATGAGTGCAAGATGAAAAGCTTCAACAGCATGTCTCTTTCCTCAGCAATACTCAAGTTCCATCTGACCAACAACAAGCCTAAAACAATGTTGCTCACAATCTCTGAACTTGTTTACCATGCACATTTTCAGTGATTAACCAACCAGTGTTTGTAAGTGAGGGAGCAGGAGGGGTGAATAGAGTGTATTGTTGCCTCATGGAGTATGTATACTTTTCAGCTGACAGCCCAAACCCTGGTATTTATTTATTCTGTATACTTTATTGTATTGTGTTGGAACTCTATTTTCAATCATATTCAATAAAACCTTTTTCACATATAAGCTTGAGGATTTCCAATTGTTTTCCTAGGAAGTTATGATTTTCTCAGTTGTAATCCATATGGTGATGGATGATCCATAAGAAAACCAGGAATTCCATTAAGACAGAGATGAGGAGGAATTTCTTCTCTCAGAGGGTAGTGAATCTGTGGAATTCTTTACTGCAGAGGGCTGTAGAGTCTGGGTCATTAAGTATATTTGAGGCTGGGATAGACAGATTTTTAATCAGTAGGGGAATCAAGGGATATGGGGAAAGGCAGGAAAGTGGAGTTAAGGATTATCAGCTTAGCCATGGTCTCATTGAATGGCAGAGCAGACTCGATAGGCCAAGTGGACTACTTCTGCTCCTACATCTTATGGTCTTATGGTTTGTTTCGGGAGTCTTGTGTCAGGCTTGTGGACGTTGTGCCCCACGCAGCAGAGCTGATCGAGCATGGTCAATGCTTTGATGCTGGGAATATTGACCTTAGCGAGAAGACTGATGTTGGTTTGCCTATATTGCTAATAAATTTGCAGGATCTTGCAGAGGCAGCGCTGATGGTACTCCAGAGTTTCGAGATGCCTGCTGTACATTGTCCACGTCTCTGAGCCAAATATGGGAGCGGGTATCACCACTGTTCTGTAGACCGTGAGCTTGGTGCCGGGTTTGAGGTCGTAGTCTTCAAACACGCTCTTCCTCAAGCGGCCGAAGGCTGCGCTGGCACACGGAAGGTGGTGTTGAACCTCCGCGTCAATTTGTGCCCTTGTTGACAGTAGGCTTCCAAGGTATGGAAAGTGGTCCACATTGTCCAAGGCCTCATCGTGGATTTTAATAACTGAGATGGGGCGGGGGGGGGCAGTGTGGTGTGGGAGGGGGCAAGTTGGTTGAGAACCTTTGTCCTATGGATGTTTAGTGTAAGGCCCATGCTCTCATGTGCCTTAGTGAAGGTGTTGAGAATGACTTGGAGCTCGATCTCCAAGTGTGAGCATTGTCCAGATACCATAGTTCAATGACAGAGGTGGGGGGTGGAGGCAACCTTGGCCCTGGCCTGCAGGCAGCGGAGGTTGAACAGGTTCCTGCTTGTTCTGTAGTTTATCTCCACTCCAGCGGGGAGCTTGCTGAGGGTGAGTTGGAACATGGCGGCAAGAAAGATCGAGAAGAGCGTTGGTGCAATAACCTTTCTTGACTCCAGTCTGAACATCGATTGGGTCTGTGGTGGATCCGTTGGTCAGGAACGTGGCTTGCATGTCATCATGGAGCAGGCGGAGTATGGTGACAAACTTTTGGGGAGCAAAAGGCGCCAACACCTTTACCGATGCGTACGAGAGCATGGGCCTTACACTAAACATCTGTAAGACAAAGGCCCTCTACCAAGCTGCCCCCTCCACACTGCACTGCCCCCCAGGTTATCAACAGGACATTTTGACCTGCTACCCTTACTTGAGCTAGCGGATCCCACAAAGGCGATATCATAATATACCCTGGAGGCCCTCGGCCAGGGATGGGAGGCGGGTTTTTTTGGGTTTCTATGTTGGCTTTACACAAACATCACAATAGGACTGGTAAATTATATGCAGGCTTGGTTTATTTGAAGATACAGTACAGGGTGGCTCAGCAAACAGATCTACTTTATGGATTCAGCAACCATTGCTCAGAAGGACAGTGGAGCTGCAATTCCTACACACATACTACAGCCCACACTACTGGCTCCTGGTCATCAGCTGCTCTACATCCTGCCTACTTGTTCATTTGCATATTCCCTTAAAATGATATCACAACAGGAGCTGGGGAGAGAAATAATTGGACTCATGCTTCAGATAAGCATCCAGTGGCCTGTATTGGAAGCAGCGCTTGATTAAAGACAGACCTTTTTTCAATTCAAACACCTCAACATGACTGATATTCACACCTGGCTTTTCTGATCACAGCTCCTTTAATCGGACCTACTCATTGCACTTCCTCCTGACCCCACAGAAATCTTCCCACCCACTGTCTGTCCCTCAATGTCTGACCTACTTCCATGATTGCCTGTCCCCGCTTCCTTTAACATCCAACCTTAGTTCATCTGCTTAGTTTCCTGCCCTTCTCCAACAACAGTACCTTCCCCTATCCCAGCATCTGACAGATGAGCTACCCATGAGCTTGGCTCAAAACACAGCATCAAAATGCCTCAGCTGTCCTCCCAGAAATGGGCAGTGCGATGGTCCCTTAGTTTGGTTCTATTCCATGTCCACTTTCGATGAACATTGATTCTGTGGTCAAGTGGATCTATACCAGAGAGGAAACAATAAGGTAAACGTGATCCAAAATGCTGTCTTGAGTTAAACCATTGGACACAGCTTCAAACTAGTTAAGGGGAGTTTTAAGACTGCTGTTGGAAGATTCTTCGCACACAAAGTGTCATCAACATTGGGAATGGTCTTCTGGGCAGAGTAGTGAAAGTTTGATCCTGGAACCCTTCACGAAACAGCTAGGTGTTGGTGCTGGGGGGAGAACAGAGATGTGCCGACAGATCTATTAACATGAGCTAAGAGACCTTCGTCATCTTTTGGTAACTGTGTGTGACCTAGTGAGATGGGTGTGAGAGGAAGATGATGAAGTTCAACAATCCTAGGTTGAACTGAAGGATTTCAATCTTCATCGATTAATCATAAGGAGTCACCATTGTTGATATTAGCAATGGCCCATAGGTTCTGCTCGGTTGTGTTGATTTTTAGGGTAATTTGACCAAAATCAGGACAACAAGCAAAAAAGCTCATGGAATTTTAAGTGTAAATTACATCCAGCGCAAATCAAGGTTCTACAATCTCCTGCACTTGCTTAAGAAGAAAAAAAATCACATGAGATTCACACTCCGCCCACAAAACAGGCCCCAGATTGAAATAATCACCTTTTGGAGTTTCCACTGTGCCCGGGTGGGGGTGGAGTGTTGTTGAGAGATTCTCAAAAATGAGGCTGGTTCTTTGGGACACAGTGACAGCGTACCCCGCTACTGGAATAAAATATGTTGAAGCCTCATCCACAATACTTGTCTAACACTGCCCCTGTGTGGATACAGAAATATAAAGTAACCGATATAAAGCCAACACCAAAACTCAGGGACAGAACAGCTCCCCTTTGTGAGTCAAAGAAATTATATTTTTAACCACGGAATAATACGATTTCTAAAAAAACTGAAAATGAATGCTCCATACGCTCTCCAGTGATGTTTCTGGATGTGCAGAAGGTGTCTATAACTGAGGAATTAGTATAATTGGACTGGGATCAGTTGAAAACTTGCACTACGCTAATGATGCAGTAACGATCATTGTGCTCCATTGTTGAAATATAATAATTCTCGGAAATAATGGAATAAGTCAGTGATGTCATTAAGTGGCAGTTGTGGCTCAGTGGGTAGCACTCTTATCTCTCTGAGCCAGAAGGTTGCTGGCTCAAGTCCCATTTCAGAGCTTTAAGCATCAACATCTAGATTGACACTCCAAGAGCTGTCTTTTAAATATACGCATTAAACCTCAGCCCTATCTACTGTCTCAGGCACACTGCCATGATCTGAGACCAAACCCCTAAGGTTTTGGAAAGTTCCAGTTAGGGATTAATAATGTTCTGTTTAAAATGACAAAGTTTGACATTGAAGACAATTGCTAAGAGAATAATGCCACAAGATTCCATGTATTTTGAACAAACAAAAATAAACTTTACTGTAGAAGGTCAGAAAGATAAAGCAACTTACAATATCTATCTTATACTCTAACATTCTGGGTTAATATGAGGTACATGTGAATTAACAAGCAAACTGTGGTCGAACACATGACACCATACAATAAATAACAAATGCAACCAAGACAGATCCCATGGATTTCTCAGCAACCCATCCAGTAAACACTATGGATCAATCAATCTTGCTGAAACTCTGTCTCCCTCATGAGGGACTCCAAACTTTTCACTTTCGAAGATCAAGCCTCTGAATTCCCTCAAAGCCACACCAACAAGGGTTGCCTCAATGATTGCACATCTCCTAGGGTTTCAATCTCGTATTCCAAGACTCCAATCCCCTGGATTTCTGAGTCTGCACTCCAGCCATCATTTATTCATGCAATTCGGCTCTTTAATAGCTGGCTAGCTTCCTTGGGCTAGAATTGCCCCTGGATTTCACCAATCTCCAATCTACCCAGCTACACCAGGTTATAAATGGGGAGATGGTGGCATAGTGGTAATCTCACTAGACCAGTAATCCAGAGGCCCAGGTTAATGTTGTGAGGACCTGGGTTCACCATGGCAGCTGGTGAAATTTAAATTCAATTCATAAAATCTGGAACTGAAAGCTAGTCTCAGTAATGGTGATCTTGAAACTATTATCAATTGGCGTAAAAACCATCTGGTTCACTCATGCCCGATAGGGAAGGAAATCTACTATGCTTACCTGATCTGGCTTACTTGAGACTCCAGACCATCAGCAATGTGGTTGACTATTAACTGCCTTCTGAAATGTCATAGCAATTAGGGAGAGGCAACAAAAGCTGGCTTTGCCAGTGGCACCCACTGCCCATGAAAAAATAATTTTTTAAAGATGGTTCCCAGGGCTTCCTTTGAGCCCAAGCCCTTTCCAGCACAGAGCCAGTAACCTTCTGCCACCGTCTCAGCTCCCCAGGACTTCTTCTGAGCCCTAACTGCACATAGCTATCGATAGACTCCTGGGACTTCTCCTGAGACACAACTACACAGAGCCAGCTAACAGCAACACTTTGGCTGCCTGGAGCCTGTTAAAAGCGGCACCTTTTCAGGATGGCCTTCTCCCTTGCTGCAGAACACTCACAGTCCAGCAAACACACAGATGAATTGAAACCCTAAAACTTTCTTAAACGCCATCCATCTCCATGGTGATACAGACTTCCTAGGGCTCACTGAATGCTTTTAAATCAATTGTAGCTTTAACTCCAAAAACAAAACAACTCTCTGGGCTGCATTTCTTTGCAACCAGTGAAGACAACTTGTCTCCAATTCTCCAGCTAAGTAAGCCCACCTGTTGTTTTATGATCTTGCCTTTCTAGCTATTAACTCCTTAAGTCAACATGGCCCAAATTTTAAGTGTAATTGACTCCAAACTGTTAGTTACATTTATCCCATTCTCTACAGTTAAACTTTAATCTTCCCAGAATTAAACATTACCTCTAAAATATTAACATGGGACATGAACCAGGTATTTATAATGGCACAATTTCAGAGAAGCGTAGGGGAGTTCTCTCTAGGGTCCTGGCCAACAATTATATCTCATCAAACATCACTGGAATAAATGATCTTAAAGCATTGCCATTTGTGGGATCTTGCTGTGTGCAAATTGACTGCCGCATTTTCTACATTAAAACAGTGAATACACTTCAAAAGTTCTTCATCAGTTGTGAAATGCTTAGGGACATTTTGAAAAGCACTATATAAATGCAAGTACTTTCTTAGACAGTCACATCATAACTTACACTTTATTCTTAAATCTAAGCTTTCACTTCAGTATGATATCATGCTAACATAGTTTACAGCATGGAATTTCTTGCAGAACTAAAATTCTTTCTGTACCTCTCAACACAAAGACTAACATGTCCCAAATGTTTATCTTTACAATGTTACAGTATAATACTATGAGAGTTTAACATTGGTTAAGCATACAACAGTGCAGTGAAGCAGCAGAAGCACCCTCTAGTGGTTTGCACATGAGTTGCTTATTTATCAATTACAGAAGTTATGTCAAATAGCAGGGTTATCTGAGACTTCAGGGGATGATCATCCCTGCTCTTTTGTGAGTTGCCCAAGGCCCAGCTAAGGTAAGATAAGGATCCCACACTCAGCGTTAGGGGCCATGGTCAAAGACAGAACCAGTGAATTTTTGGTGATGATGGCGGAAGAGGTAGCACCCCACAGATATTGGCTTATTACAGGCAGACGATCCTTTGGGAAGAGGACCTGTGTTTCCTATAAGTACACATGAGCACGGCAACAGGAAACCATCTCATGCCTGGCATCTACCCAGCAATGCGGAAAATTGCCCTACAGGTGTGACCTGTACACAAAAAGCAGGACAAATCCAACATGGCCAAATACCGCCCCATCAGTCTACTCTCGATCATTAGTAAAGTGAAAGAAGGGGCCATCAACAGTGCTATCAAGTGGCACTTGCTTAGCAATAACCTGCTCATAGATGCTCAGTTTGGGTTCCGCATGGGCCATTCAGCTTCTGACGTCATTACAGCTTGGATCAAACATGGACCAGAGGTGAGGTGAGAGTGACTGCTCTTGACATCAAGGCAGCATTTGACCGAGTATGGCATCAAGGAGCTCCAGTAAAACTAGAGTCAATGGGAATCAGGGAAAAGTTTCCGCTGTTTGGGGTCATACCTAGCACAAAGGAAGATGGTTGTGGTTGTCGGAGGTCAATCATCTCAGCTCCAGGACATCACTGCAGGAGTTTCTCAAGGTAGCGTTCTAGGCCCAGCCATCTTCAGCTGCTTCATCAATGACCTTCCTTCCATCATAAGATCAGAAGTGGGGATGTTCGTAGGTGATTGCACAATGTTCAGCACCATTCACGATTCCTCAGATACTGAAGCAGTCCATGTCCACATGAAGCAAGACCTCGACAATATCCAGGTTGACAAGTGGCAAATAACATTCGCGCCACACAAGTGTCAGGCAATGAGCATCTCCAACAAGAGAGAATCCAACAATTGCTCCTTGATGTCCAATGGCATTACCATCACTGAATCTCCCACTATCAACATCCTGGGGATACCATTGACCAGAAACTGAACTGGACTAGCCATTTAAATCCTGTGGCTACAAGAGCACGTCAGAGGCTAGGAATCGTGTGACAAGTTACTCACCTCCTGACTCATCAAAGCCTCTCCACCATCTACACGTCAGGAGTGTGATGGAACACTCCCACCCTTTCCTGGATGAGTGCAGCTCAAACAACACTCAAGAAGCTTCTCACCGTCCAGAATAAAGCAGCCCGCTTGATTGGCACCTCAACCACAAACATTCACTCCCTCCATGCACAGTGGCAGCAGTGTGTACCATCTACAAGATGCACTGCAGGAATTCACCAAGTCTCCTTAGACAGCACCTTCCAAACTCATGACCGCTACCATCTAGAAGGATAAAGGCAACAGATACATGGGAACACCATCAACTGAAAGTTCCCCTCCAAGCCACACACCATCCTGACTTGGAAATATATCACCGTTCCTTCACCGTGACTGGTTCAAAATCCTGGGACTTCCTCCCTAATAGCACTGTACGTATACCACATGGACTGCAGCGGTTCAAGAAGGCAGCTCATCGCCACCTTCTCAAGCGCAATTAGGGATGGGCAATAAATGCTGGCCCAGCCAGTGATGCCCACATCCCGTGAATAAATTTTAAAAATGTACTTTTTTCCCTAAACATATTGGTCATTGATGATTGAAATTGAAAACTGGAGGCTCTGACCAGAGACTAAAAAGGAAAGCATAAAAGTGCGAGACATGGAGAAATGAGCAGACCACAACTATAGGATTCATCTAGCTACATGTGGATATAGACATATCGTCATATTCACCATTGTTAATCTTTTGGAACAAATTCCTCCAAATATTCTTTCCTCAAGCAATTTTGTTTTAATCAAATCACCTCTCACAGGTTATCCTCTTCTCTCACAAATTCTTACAGTACAGATGGAGGCCATCCGTTCCATTACAGCGTGGCAAGTCTATGAAAAAGCAATCCAATTAATCCATCGTCCTCCCACCTATTCCCCATAGCCCTGAAATGTTTTCCTTTTCAAGTGCATATATCCAAGATTTTTAAAGTCGCTTTTATTCTAATTTTGAAATTATTTTTCCAAACCTCAAACCCTACAAGGCTGGGTTAGCTACTTCAGGTTTTGACCTCAATATATTCTGTGTTTCTGTTGTAAGGAAGAGGCTTTGATGTCAGACTTTTGGGCTCTATTGCTTTGCAGGCATCCCAGACAAAAAGGTAAAGTTTAAAACTCAAACCAACCAGAAAAAACGCTAAATTCAAACAAATTTATCTGAAGCAATTTCTGCTAAAACAGCAGCTTCTTTCAGGATTATGAACAAACAGAAATCTGGAGATTTATTTTGCTGAAAACAAATGGCTGTATACATTCGGGAAATACCAAACGCAAGATTTAAGATCAGGTAAAGTGAGATTGATCACAGGCGCAACGAAGGTTACGCTGGAGACTTCAGCACAAAATCTAGGCTGACACTCCAATGCAGTGCTGAGAGAATGCTGCGCTGTCAAAGAGAGTGTTAAACCGTGGCCCCATCTGAATAAAGAACTTACAACATTGTCTCGAGGAGCTGTATAACACTTTGGGACGTCCAACAAGTCGGCAAATGGGGCCTCAGTTAAATGTCTCATCCGAAAACGCCGTACTGAGGGAGAGCTGCACTCTTGAGCGTGCCATCCCTCCAGATGCGATGCTAAACCTATTGGCTATCTCTCCTTGTCCCATCCAATAGAGAGTATGTCCAATAGTGCAGCACTCCATCAATACAGCACTGGAGTGGCAGCCTGGATTGGACCAGGCACTGGACCTGGATCTCACCATCTACCGAATCAGAAGTTCCCATTCAGTGCTGCCCACTGAGCCATGCAAATTCAATTCTGTTTTTGTTTTGTTTTTTCTTCATTTCTCCTTTTTACCTGCTATGTCTATTGTAAAACCATGAGCTTTGGTTGGATTCATTTGTTAAATTGTCCTTTTTAAGTCAGAAACTCCACAGACCAAAACTGAGTTTTCCACCTTGGTGGTATAGCCATCAATTCCATTGCTGTTTTAGTAAAAATTATGCTTATGAAGCTTTTTTTATTCATTCATGGGATGTGGTCTTCACTGGCTGGGCCAGCATTCATTGCCCAACCTTAGGTGCCCTTTAGATCGTGGTGGTGAGCTGCCTTCTTGAACCACTGCAGTCCATGTGGTGTAGGTACATGCACAGTGCTGTTAGGAAGGGAGTTCCAGGATTTTGACCCAGAGACAGTGAAGGAACAGTGATATATTTCCAAGTCAGGATGGTGAGTGACTTGGAGGGGAACTTCCTGGTGGTGTTGTTCTCATCCATCTGCTGCCCTTGTCCTTCTAGATGTTAGTGATCGTGGGTTTGGAAGGTGCTGTCAAAGGAGCCTTGGTGAATTCCTGCAGTGCATCTTGTAGATGTTATACACTGCTGCTACTGTGCATCGGTGGTGGAGGGAGTGAATGTTTGTGGATGTGGTGCCAATCAAGCAGGCTGCTGGTGTCAAGCTTACACACAGAGGTTTGATCATAGGAAAAAGGAAATAGGAGCAGGAGAAGGCTATTATCCCCTCGAGCCTGCTCCACCATTGAACTAGATCATGGCTGACCTCCTCCCTCAATGTTATTATCCCGCATAATCCCCATATCCCTTAATACCTTTAATATCTATCAATTTCTGTCTTGGATATACTCAATGACTGAGCCTCCACAGCTCTCTAGGGTACAGAATTCCAAAGATTCACCACCCTCTGTAATCTATATTAATGACTTTAGATTCATCTAAGTTTGCGGATGATACAAAGGTAGGTGGAAAGGTAAGCTGCGGGGAGGATACAGAGTGGCTGCCAAGAGATATAAACAAGTTAAGTGAGTGGGCAGCAAAATGTCAGATAGATTATAATGTGGGGGGTCGTTAAGTTATTCACTTTGGTCGACCGAATAGAAGAGCTGAATGTTTTTTAAAAGGTGAGAAACTTGTAAGTGTTGATGTTCAAAGAGACTTGGGTGTGCTCGTGCAAGGAATACAAAAAGTTATCATACAAGTACAACAAGCAATTAGGAAGGCAAAAGGTATGTTGATCTTTATTGCAAGGGGACTGGAGTACAGGAATAAAGGAGTCTTGCTAGAGTTGTACAGGGTTTTGGTGAGATCACATCTGGAATACTGTGCGCCGTTTTAGCCCCCACATTTAAGAAAATATAAGCTTGCATTGGAGGCAGTACAGCGAAGGTTCACTAAATTGGTACCTGAAATAAGGGGGTTGTCCTATAATGAGGGGCTGAGAAAATTGGGTCTATATTCTCTGACGTTTAGAAGGATGAGAGGAGATGTCATTGAAACTTACAAGATTCTGAAGGGGTTTGATAGTGTGGAAGCTGCGAGATGGTTTTCGCTGACTGGGGAATCTGAAGGACGGGGGCACAGTCGCAAGATAAGGGGCCGGTCATTTAGGACTGAGCTGAGGAGAAATTGCTTCACTCAAAGGGTTGTGAATCTTGGGAATTCTCAGCCCCAGAAGGTTGTGGATGCTCCATCATTGAATACATTTAAGGCTGGGATAGACAGACTTTTGGCTTCTGAGTGAATTGTGGGGTATGGAGAATGGCCTGGGAAGTGGAATTGAAGCCCAAGATCAGCCATGATCGTATTGAATGGCAGAGCAGGCTCAACAGGCCATAGGGTCTACTCCTGCTCCTATTTCTTGTGTTCTTGTGTTCTCTGAATGAAGAAATTCCTCCTCATCTCAGTCCCAAATGGCTTACTTTTATTCCAAGACTGCGTCACCTGGTTCTAGATCTCACCACCCACCCCCACCTCAGCTAGGGGATCCAACCTTCCTGCAACTACCCTGCCAAGCCCCATAAGAATTCTGTCTACTTCAATGAGATCACTTCTCATTCTTCTAAACTCTAGAGAATTGCTGAAAAAGAGATGAAGGTTTTTTTCTTGCACTCATCAGGACACTTGGCAAGAATATCAATATAAGGGGAAAACAGCAATTTATACTGCATGAGGAGAGAGCTGATTGGTTGGCAAGTGGACTCTGATTGGTAGAGGTAACTCTAGAGAATATAGGCTCATTCTCCTCAATCTCTCCTCATAGGACAATCCCGCCATCCCAGGAATCATTCCGGTAACTTTTCATTGCACTCCCTCTACAGCAATTATATCCTTCCTTAGGTAAGGGGACCAGCCAAAGCCATCCGCAAAACTCCAGGTGAGGTCTCACCTAGGCTTTATATAATTTCAAAAAGACTCTTTGCTCCTATGCTCCAGATCCCTTGCAATAAAGGCAAACACACAATTTGCCTTCATAATTGCTTGCTACACCTTCATGTTAGCTTTCAGTGACTTATGAACAAGGACACCCAGGTCCCTTTGGATATCAACACTTCCCAATCTCTCACCTTTTTGAAAACGATGGAAGATTGGACGACTTACACCCTGTGGGATATTCCTGATTTGATGCCATAAAGCTATCATCATTGAAAGTTCGAGGTCAGAGTGGGAACAAGGTGGAGAATTAAAATGACAGAAGCTAGTGGCCAGGCGTGCACACTGAATGGAGGTGTTCCACAAAGCCATCACCCAGTTTACATTTCATCTCCCCAGTGTAGAGGAGACCACATTATGCACAGCGAACACAGTAGACTAAATTGAAAAAAAGTGTAAGTAAATTGCCGTTTCACTTGGAAGGAGTGTTTGGGGTCTTAAGCGATGAGGAGGGAGGAGGTGAAAGGATAGTTTGCTTCCACTCTGACCTTTTTGGCCTTGGCCTGCTAAAGTGTTCCAGTGAAGCTCAACACAAACTCGAGGAATAGGACCTCATTAGCGACTCGGCACTCTACAGTCTTCTGTGCTCAACGTTGAGTTCAACAACTTTAGATCATGACGTCTGCCTTCATCTTGTTCAACGTGGTTTTTTTCTTTTTGTGTATTTTTGGTTTTGCTAGGTTGGCCTTGTCTCATATCCTCCTTTATCCCTTCATGTTACATTCAGATGTTGCTATATAGCCAGTCGCAGCTCATTTGGACACAACTTTTGTTTATTTACTATATCCATTAACATTCTCTTTGGCTGTTGCATCATGAAACATTTGGTTATTTAATCTCTCCTGCCCTCCATCCCATCACAGACCTTCTCCTTTGTTCTTCCTGCCCCCTCACCCACTTCCACTGGCTTAAAAACTCTTACATTTCTATCTTCATTCACTCCTGATTAAAGGTCATCTCAACCTGAAATTGTTTCTCTTCACAGATATTGCTTGACCTGCTAAATATTTCCAGCACTTTTTGTCTTTATTTCAGCCCTCACTTACTTTAAGCAATTTAATTCTTGTTTTACGTTAGGGCCAGATTGTTATAAAAACATGAGAACTTAAGAAATAGGAGCAGGATCAGACCATTTCTTCAAATGGTCTTCAAACCTGCTCTGTCATCCTATACAATCAGGACTGGTGTTCAATCTCAATTCCACTTTCCCACCTTGATCCCCTTATCCCTTGATTCCCTTGGTATCCAAATATATCTAACCATCTCAGTCTTGAACAAACTTCAATGACTGAGCACCCACAATTCCCTGGGGTAGAGAATTGAAAAGATTCACAACTTTTTGAGTGAAGAGGTTTCTCCTCATTTCAGTCCTAAATGGCCGACCATTTCTGAAACTGTGGTCCCTAGTCCTAGATTCTGCAGCCACATGCACACAGGCACTAAAGAATAGATCAGTCAGAATGTGTCATCCATGTCCTGTTTTCAGTGAAAATGAGGGTATCACATGATATCAAAAAAGGAAAGGAAGATGTGCATTTTATAAACACTTGCATGACCTCAGGGATGTCCCAAAGCAATGTACAGCCAATGAATACTTTTGGAGTATAGTCACTGTTGAAATCAAGTGTTCATTACATGTATTTGATATCTGAGAATATTTTAAATTAAGAAGAATAAGCCTGTAAATTGGCAATAAATAGTTTTGTTTAATCCACTCTGTGCTTTGAGCTATCAAGTATGTGTCTCCACTCCATTGGCATTGGTTAGATGGCAAAAATATAAATTACTATCACACCTCAGTGTTCCTCCACAGTTTAGTCCAAAGTTATTGTAATGTTTCATATTGTTTTCCAGAATGAATTTGAGAAGAGTTGTCTTCACCAACCGGAAGAGGTTGAGGTCCGATTGTAAACTGAACTTTTACTCTTCATCCCTGACAGACAGAGCAGAATGAGCACTAATGGATCAAAAACTGTTCCGGCTTCACATTTAAAATAAAAAAAACTGTTCCGGCTGAGATTGAAACAGCTAAACAAAATACAACTGCAAGAGAGACAGCTTCAGGAAGATGCAAGCAGTGAACAACGAAGGGCTGAATCAGATACTAAGAGTAGAATCTTCCATTCTGGGGTGGAAATTCAGTGGCAGGAGTGGAGGTTAGTGACACTCCTGTTGGGCGCAGGAAGGCTGGCCACATGTAATCTCTTGCTGGTCAGCTCATTAGATATGCGAGGAGCATAGCGAATCATGTGGCTGGGGCAGGCAGGTAGTCGATGCCACCTTCCCCCCCCCCCCCCCCCCCCGCCCCCGCTATTACCTCATGTGGTTGAAGGTCCATGCGCCATATTCAATAAGGGCATCCGGACAGGCAGACACTCACTGCAAGCCTCTCCGAGCGGATGCTGAGATTTCAGCCAGGCCTTTGGACCTTTCCCCAGCCAGAGACGTTTCAGAACGGACAATGAGCGGCTCCCGTAGTCCAGCAGCACCTCACTGCAGGTTCTCCTCCAGGCCATCCGGGGAAAGCTTGCTTCCCAGGGGTGGCAGCGGGAGGGCCTCCCATCAGACCAAGGTGGCCTGGATGGAGGTGGCAGCGCAGGTAAGCACCAGTGGGGCCCACAACAGAACCTGGCTCTAGCCCCAGTGTAGGAAGGGGATGAACGACTTCCTGTGCTCCGCAAGGATAAGTGGGACTGACTACTCAGTGCAAAGTGACACTTATAATGGCATCAGGCAACGTAAGTGTGAGTGCAGAGGGATGTCAGAGAGGAGGGTCACATGCAGGACACAGCAGGTGGAATATGTGGACTGAATGTGTGACAGCCACCTTCTGCTGTCAATGTTGTCTCAGTTGCAGGACAGTGCAGTTGTTAATCACTTACTGGGGAGGACCCAGGGGCTGCTATAGACATACAGGCTCATCAACTGCTCACGCACCCACTGGAACGACACTCGATCATTCGTAGCTGCCTACAGGAGAGAAACGCACTCCCAGACTGCAAGAGGAGATGTAGACATCAAGATCCTCATGCCCTTTGAGGAGGAGGCTGCCAGACGTACCGGGGACAACCGGGAATAAGCCCTTGCAGATGGAGAGACAGGACTTTCACCAGCAACCCTCCAGTCAGCTGTTGACAGATGGATACACAGGACAAATGAGTGAAACATTGTCCCAAAAAGGGAATGTGTATAACCATTAACTAATCCTTGCTGTTCTCCACTCCAGGGCCTCGCTGAAGACAAAGAACAAGAGGCGGCAGCTTATCCCCATTTCCAGCTCCATCGCCACCTCTGAGGATGATGACTCAGAATCTTCAGAGGATGCACCATCACTGTGTTCGCTTGCACCTTCCACCAGTGCAGAGACATTCTACTGGAGCAGATGCGGGGTCACAATCTGGTAAACACATCACTGACACGGGTCCACCGCTGACAGAGAATGTGACAGCCAACGTCTCAGAAGACTGTTGGAGACCAGGCCCCTGCTGATGACAAGCCTCCAGACCCAGCCATAAGAGACCTCTTGGCGATGCAGATACAGGCAAGGGTACATCAGGCAGAGATGCCAGAAGCTAGCTATAGACTGGACGAAAGGCTGGAGGAGTCCATCCACGTTATGAGAACTTTCATGTCCCCGGTATGTAAACACTTGGCTACCTCCATGAAAAGGTCGGTGGCCACTTTGAAGACCCAGTCCAGCAGAACGGACAGTGGCTGCCGGATGTGTGCTCGGACCTGTACTCCATCGCTCTAGCCATGGGTGCAGTGCAGCAGTGGCTAGACAAGAGGGGGATGAGGACCTCCCTCCAGGTGCCTCTTCTCCTCAAGAAGTCAGGGAGATGTCATCATGCCTCTAAGCCTTTAATCCTCGGACCACCAGAGGACACCCGCAAAAGTCGTCTTAGTCAACAGCGCGTAGCAATCAGCAGGCTGCCTCCACCTCAGCCATGGATGTTGGGGCTGCACCTAGACGTAGTGGTAGGGAAAGCAAAATTAAGAAGATTTAAAAGGAACTAGGTGTCCAATCATGGCATATATGAATCACACTTGCAAGTATTTGTTCTATTGCTCTACATTTGTTGCACTCCCGTTATGCTGCTGGTTGCTGCAATGGTCGTGGGCATTTCAGGGGGTTGCATTTTGATCCCTATCAATATCAGGCGACGTGGGGCTATCGATATGAGTATGTTAAAGCCTTGGCCATCATGCGTGAATGTGCAGCCTAGGCACACATCGGACTACCCAGCAGGTAATGGGCATCTGATTTTGAACCCTCGGAGAAGACTGTCTGAGCATCATCTGCATCCAATTCATTGCATGTCTTGCTGAGTTTCCGACTGTGATTTGTGAGGATGATGCAAAGAAGCCTCAAGGGTAGTTAGACAGGCTATGTGAGCGGGCAATAACATGGCAGATGAAATGTCTTGTGGAAAAATTTAAAGTTAAGCACTGTGATAGGAACTACAGAAATTCAGAGTCTTCCTTAAATGGTGAGAGATTGGGAAGTGTTGATGTCCAGGAACCTGGATGTCCTAACATACCTAACATACAAGTTAGCAAGCCAACTGGAAGGTTGTCCATGATTTCGAGAGGAATTGAGCGTGGGAGTAAAAGAGTCTTGCTTCTGTTGCTTAGAACCTCAATGAGGCTGCACCTGGGGTACTGTAGGTACTGTTGGTCTCCTTACCCAAGGATATACTTCCTATAGAGGGAATGCAACCAATGTTCTACAGACTGAGCTTGATGGAATTGTCCTCTGAGGAGAGATTGAGGAGATTGGGCCCGTGTTATCTGGAGTTTAGAATAATGAGAGACCATCTCAGTGAGGCATACAGCATTCTTACAGGGTGCAACATAGTAGACAAAGGAAAGATGTTTCCCCTGGCTACGGGTTCTAGAATCAGGGGACATAGTCTCTGAATAAGAGGTAGGCCTCTTAGCACTGAGATGAGGAGGAATTTCTTCACTCAGAGGGTGGTGAATCTTTGGAATTGTCTACCCCAGAGGGCAGTGGAGGCTCATTCAGTCATTGAGCATGTTTGCGTGGGACATTGATAGATTTCTACTTATTAACGATGTCAAGGGATATGTAAATAGTGAGGAGAAATGGCATTGAGGCAGAAGATCAGCTATGACCTAAGTGAATGGTGGAGCATGCTCAAGGGGCTGAATGACCTACTCATGGCCCAATTTCCTATGTTCCTATGTCCCTATGTGTGCCTGGCAGAGTTCTTTACAAAGCATTTCCCAAGCTGTGGCATGTGTCAAGGAGACACGAGTGGATCCCTGCCGAATTATGAGTGCATGTGTCTTCCAGTGTAAACATGGGCTTGCTGGAGCAAAGTGTCTGCTTCCTTTTCCTCCTTCCAGGTGCCAGAGGTCCCGGGAGTATGCTGTGTTACACAGGTACTGTTTGGCACATGTGGGCTGTGTTTACTGTCAGATTGGCACATGCAAAGGGTCATAATATCAGCAGAGTTAACATGAAATATTACAATTTAATGCAGCTACCAGAAAATAAGATCAACAAAAGTAAAATAAAATGTCCATCCCAAAGAGGGAGCTCCAGCCCCCCCAGCCAGCAGAGGATTAAAACTGCAGTGTTGAAAAGATGGATGAGTGTCTCACTCGGTCTGCAATCTGGTGGTGATAAGGTGTCACCAGTCCCACTAACATGCCGCACCATCACCCTGGCTTCTTTCACTGCATCCGTAACATCCAAGCTGTCATTATCAGCATCATCTTCCCCGTTCTCCTCATCAGAGAAGACATCTGAGTCGTCCTTCTGCAAACACATTGCCTCTTTGCTGAGTGAGGGTGTGTAGGGCGCAGTAGATCACAATGATTCTGGATGTTCATTCTGACGAATACTGAGGCTCATTTGAAGCAGGCCAATCGTCTCTCTATTTTTAAAAATTCATTCATGGGACGTGGACATTGCTGGCTTGGCCAGCATATATTTCCCATCCCTAATTGCCCTTCTCAAGGATGGGCAACAAATGCTGGCCTAGCCAGTGACATCCACATTCCATGAAAGAATAAAAAGAAATCCATGGATGGCATTGTACCTCTCCTCAGGGGCACTTTGCAGGTTCACCTGGTGTCATCAACCAGATCCTCTGCAGGTAACTTTGCCTCCAATGAGCCAGTGTTGTCAGGTGGCTGAGTTGTGCTATTAATGAGAGAGTTGATCTGCAGACACTTCTTGGGTGGAAACATTAAGTTTATTTACAATATGCTCAGCAGCAACTACACGTGTGCTTTCAACTCCAACTCTATCTCTACTCGGGCTGCTGAGGTAGCCCACTCTACTCTCCTATGACGAGTGATACCGTTGAGGCTGATAAACCTTTGAAACTCAGCACTCATAAATGCCTTGCCATTAACAGAGATGACTAGTCCATGAATAGCAAAACCCTGATGTAGTTTCTCAATTGTAGCACTTGACGTTGGTGACTTCACCTCATATACATCCAACTATTTAGAATGGGCATCGGGATGAGCAAAAACATTGTTCCCAGGAAAGGTCCAACGTAGTCAATGTGTAACCGCACCCAGGGTTTACCTGGCCACACCCATGGGTGTAACGGAACTGTTACTGGCAACTTTTACAGTTGCTGACATTGCACACAGTGCTTTACTGAACTCTCTATTTCACCATCTCCCAGGCCACCATAGATAGCTGTGTGCTATAGTCTTCATTCGGGAAAGTCCTGGATGGCACTGTGTAGTTCAAATAAAAGTGGCTCCCTCCCCTTTGCAGGAACTATCACTCGTGCACCCCACAATAAGGTGCCATCCTGGCTGGTTATTTCATGTCTCCTGTTGACGTATGGTTTTATTTTGTCAGATACGGGCTCCTGTGGCCAACCATGTAGCACTTGTTCTCGTACCCAAGATAGGACTGAGTCCTAACTTGCCCAATCTCTGATCTGTCGAGCACGTCCCAGGGAGGAACCTAAGAAATTTAACAATAAAACAAGTTCCTGCGGAACTGGGACGTGCTCATCATTTTTTCTGAAAAGGCAAATGACTAAAGGCTCCGGCATTTGTGATTTGATTGCCAGGCCTATGCACAAAAGTGTATTCATATGCTGCCAGAATTAAAGCCCATTGTTGTATTCTTGCTGAGGCTATGGGTGGTATAGCCTTGTCCTCACTTGATGATCCTAGCAATGGTTTGTGGTCTGAAATTATTGTAGAATGGAGGCTGTGTACGTATTGGTGAAGGACTAAAGATGAAGGACAGGCCTTCTTTGTCTATCTGATTTGCTGAGCATTGTTGATATGTAACCCATTGGCCATTCCATGTGTCATCCATCTGATGAGAGAGCTCTGCTCCCACCTCATAGGAAGGTGCATCAAGTGAGCACCAAGTTTTTCACCTGATCATAATGCACTAATGGATTGGTCGAGTTTAACAATTGCTTCACCTTTATTAAAGCTTCTTTCTGGGGTGCCTCCCAAAACCAACGTTGGTTCTTTGAGTAAAGGGGGACTAGCACTGTAGACAAATTGGATAAGAACCGCCTATAATAATTGATCATTGCACTTTGTTAAGATTTATGGATCCTGGTTGCACGCTTGTTGTGGGATGGCCGAGATGGTACAAAACACCAGGTTGATCAGCAGACACTTCTCAGGCGGAACACATTCTGTTTATTTATAAAGGTGCTCAGCAGCAACACTTGTGTGCTTTCAACTCAAACCCTGCCTCTATACTTCTGACTACTAACAACAGGCTACTGACTACAGAGGCATCCCGCGCTACTCCTCTATTGGTTACATAAGATCATGTGATCTTCCTTTATCACATCCTTCTTAAAGGCATACTACACATTACAAAAAACCACAATTATCAAAGTTTCTCTTCATACTTTTCCAGAGGTACAATCTTTGACCCGAGGGAATCTTATAATGAAGGTCTTTCAATAGGTTTTCTTTTTCCCCTCGAAGGTTGCTTACCTGGTTTCGGGTTTCTTCTGCTGTTCTTTCTTAAGACAGCCTGCATTTCTCAGGTTGTCGAGTCCTTGCACACTCCTTTTCAAAACAGGAATGCTTCCAGCTTCCTTTTGGAATCTCAGTGGCCAATCAAGGTTGATTTCCCTTAGCCAATTTTGCCCTAGAGGACTTGGTCCTCTGTCTCTGAATACCAACACTGGTAGCTTTGGTTTCCATAAGGATAGTTACTCTGCTTATGCCTTTTATTTGAATGGCTTCACCCGTATATGTTTTTAGCTTGGTGGCTGTTACTTCTAAACTTAATTGATGTTCACCATTATTCAAATATCTGAAGGTATGTTCCCCAATTACTGTAGTGGAAGCTCCCATGTCCACTTCCATTCTAATAGGTTTACTATTTACTTTCACTGTGACAAATATTGGTTCTGTCTTTCCAACTTTCAGATTAAACAAGTAAAATGTCTGAATTTGTTGTTTCAGGCTCCTCTACGCTGTAGATTTCATTGGGCTTCTTCTTTTGTTTACAAACCTGTTTGAATCTTTCCTTGCCCTGCCTCATCATATGTCCATTTCTGTGACAATAGTAGCATTCTATTTTTTTTTTAACTGCCAATCACTAAAAGATAGCTTGTTTCCACCCCTATTAAAATTATCATTCAATGTTGCTGCTAAGTTATCTTTCTTTATTCTTTGGCTAGCTGGGGCTGTTTCCTGTTTCTCGGTGGAGTCTCGCATTTTCTCGTCTCCTTCAGCTGGGGTTTCCCGCCCGATGTGGAGGATGGAGCCATTTTGCGCACCCTGTATTGCTTTTGAATCTCTTACTGTGCTTTCCATGGCCAGCATGAGCTCTAGCACCTTCTTGAAATCCAGATTCACTTCGGACAATAATCTTTTCTGAGTAGCAACCTCTTTCTCACCACACACTAAACGATCTCTGAGCATGTTGTTCAGAGTCGTACCGATCTCAATGTTCCG
The DNA here is from genome assembly GCF_017639515.1 of Carcharodon carcharias. Lineage (NCBI taxonomy): Eukaryota > Metazoa > Chordata > Chondrichthyes > Lamniformes > Lamnidae > Carcharodon > Carcharodon carcharias. The sequence continues at coordinate 160,424,776 of NC_054475.1, read as the reverse complement.
TTAGCTTCTTCAAATTTGCCACATAGCACTGTAATAGTCTCACCCGGGGCTCTGTTACACAAATTAAACCTAAATTTCTGCATCTTTTTTAAGCCCGCAGCTCCAACAATTTGCTAAGTACCACTTCCCTGGTGATTGTAATTTTCCTGAGTTCCTCCCTCCCTTCTAATTCCTGATTTACAGCTATTTCTGGGATGTTACTTGTATCCTTTGTAGCAAAGACCAATGCAAAACACCTGTTCAATTCATCCTCCATCTCTTTATTTTTTATTATTAATTCGCCAGAATCATTTTCTATAGGACCAATGCTCACTTTGTCAACCATTTCCTTAGTTAAATACATATAGGACCTTTTACTATCCATCTTATATTTCTAGCCAGCTTTCTCTTGTACTCTAATTTTTCTTCCTTATTAATCTTTTTGTCATTCTTTACTGTTCTTTATATTCTGTCTAATCTTCTGACCTACCACCCATCTTTGTGTAATTATATCCTTTTTCTTTAAGTTTGATACTATCTTTAACTTTTTTAGTTAACCAGGGATGGAGGATCCTCCGCTTGGAATTTTTCTTTCTCCTTAGGATATATCAATTTTGTGTATTCTAAAATATCTCTTTAGATGTCTGCCATTGCATCTCTATTGACCTACCCCTTAACCTCATTTGCCAGTTCACTTTAGCTACCTCTGCTTTCATGCCCTCATAATTGCCCTTCTTTAAATTTAAAATACTAGTCTTGGACCCACTCTTCTCTCCCTCAAACCGAAAGTAAAATTCAATCATATTATGATCTCTGCTGCCTAGGGGTGCCATTACTGTGAGGTTATCAATTAGTCCTAGCTCATTGCACAATGCCAGGTTTAGTGTAGCCCGCTCTCTGGTTGGCTCCAAAAACTATCCAGAAAACATTCCATGAATTGTTCATCTAGGCTACCTATTCCCATCTGATTTTTCCAGTCTATATGAATATTAAAATCCCCCATGATTATCACCATACCTTTCTGACAAACTTCCATTATCCCTTCCTTTATGCTCTGTCTTACCATGTCGCTACAATTAGGGGGCCTGTATACCACTTTCACAGGTGACATCTTGCCTTTATCATTTCTCACCTCAACCCACACCACTTCTACCTCCTGGTTTCCTGTACTTAGGTCATACATCCCTAACATACTGATGCCATCATTAATTGACAGAGCCACCCCTCCACCTTTTCCTAGCTTCCTAGTCACATGCCCTTCAATGTTCAGGTCCCAATCTATGCCATCCTGCAGCCATGTCTCTGTTATGGATATTAGATCATACTTATTTATTTCTATTTATGCCATTAGTTCATCTGTTTTGTTTCAAATGCTGTGTGCATTCAGATACAGAGCCTTTAGTTTTGTCCTTTTATTAGTTTTGTAACCTCTAACATCAACTGCTGTTTCACTCTTAGATTTGTACTCTCTATCCCTTCCTGTCATGTGCTGTTTTTCATTTCCCATATTAATACCTCTCTCTCTTGCCTTGTCTCTACTGTTTGGTTTACCAAATCTTCCCAAATTTGGTCCCTTGCATTCATTAGTTTAAAACCCTCTCTACCTCCCTAGTTATGCAGCTCATTAGAATACTGGTCCCAACACATTTCAGGTGTAGACCATCCCAATAGTACAAATCCCACTTTCCCCAATACTGGTGCCACTACCCCATGCACCAGGACCCATTTCTCCCACACCAGACTTTGCGCCATGCATTCAGCTCTTTAAATTTATTTACCCTATGCCAATTTCTATATGGCTCAGGTAATAATCCAGAAATTACCACCTTGAGGTTCTGCTTCCTAACTTGGTGCCTAGCTCCTCATACAAACTGGGCAGAACCTCTTTCCTAGTTCTAGATGCCCAGAAAAAAACTACCCCCAATTCACTAACAATTACTCTTTCAAAATTCTAACTGCCTATAGCCTTTGGCCCTTGATCCATTCACCACAACATTTCTTCAGCTGCTGATTTGCTCAGCTGTACCTTCACCTCCACCTTTGATGCCACTGTTCCCAATAAAAACATTACTCTCTGTCATTCCCCCTCTCATCGCTGTTCCCTTAAGTCAGACCTGAACAAATTACGGCTTGCGCCCAAACCAGAAGGTTCCAAGGGAAGTACTGCAAGGTAAGTTGAAAGTGGCCAGTGATTGGAGGCCGGAGGTGACCTTGAGGCGTTTGCGTAGCTGCCGTGTTAAAGCAGGTGAGTGCATATGGAGGAGCAGTAACAGCAGCATTAAGTAAGTGTGTATTCAGGATTACTGCTTGATGAATCGGCAGGGGGGGGGGGGGGGGGGGCGGGGGTGTGGGGGTGGGGGGGGGGGGGGGGGGGTGGCGGGGGGGGGTGGGGGGTTGCCTCTGGATCCACGTGAATTTTTGTTTGCAGTCCCTGGATCTTCCCAAGTTTGTCCTTGAAGACTGAGGTGTATTTTTGTATTGGCTCTGGTATCCGACTTGCTCTCAGCTGGAAAATTTCAGCCCATTCGAACTTAATCTCCTTTAGCCACTCCCGTCCAAAGTGGCTTGGCCCCTCGCCTGCCACCACCATCAAGGGTAGTTTTACTGATTCGTTTCTGGAGTGGAAGCTCCTGTGTCCACTTCCATTCTAATAGGTCTGCCACTTACCTTCACTGTTCGGCGTGTTGGTTCCGTCTTTCCAACCTTCAAATTAAATAATGAATTAATATCTGAATTTGTTACATCAGGCCCTTATATCTTGTAGATCTTACAAGGTTTTTACTTTTGTTTGAGAGTCTGCCTGATTCTTTCCTTGCACTGTCTCATTACGTGTCCATTTCAATTACAATAAAAGCTTTCGATTTTTTTTTGAACTGCCAATCGTTACAAGATTGCTTGTTTCCACCTCTGTTGCAATTATTCTTTGTTTTCGCTGCTATCCCTTGTTCTCGCTGCTAGGTCATTTCTCTTTATCTTTCTGCTAGCGCTGGCTGTTTCCCTCTTCTCAGCAGAGTCTTGCATTTTCACGCCCTTTTTGGCTGGGGCTCCCCACCAACATGGAGGATGGTGCCATTTTGTGCTCCCTGTATGGCCTTTGAATCACTTACTGCACTGGCCATGGAAAATGCTATCTCCAGCGCCTTCTTAAAATCCAAATTTGTTTCAGACAGTAATCTCATCTGAATTATGTCCTCATTCACACCGCACACTAAGTGATCGCTGAACATGTCATTTACCGATGCACCAAATTCACAAATGTTCCGCTAACTGTTTCAAACTTGCCCCACAACAAGCTACTGTCACCCCTGGGCCTCTATTTCTTGAATTAAATTTGAACCATTGCATCATTACTGAGGACTTTGGCTGGTAATGACCCTTCACAAGGTCCACCAATTCATCCAAACTTTTTAAATCTGGGGCACTGAGTGCCATCAAACTTCAAATCAAGCCGTAGGCTTTATTCCCACACGTAGGTAAGAGGATCTTAATGTTATTAGCTTGGAAAAAGAACGCGAGATGTTCAACATAAGACCAATCGTCTGTGGCTGGATTGAAAGGGTCACTTGTTCTGAATTGTGACATTCTGTGGAGGGGATTGCTTCAACGATTAGGACAGAAATTCTACTTACAATTACCGTGCGAGCTACAGCTCCATTTTGTTTCTCTTGATTTCTTTCATTAACTTGTTATATTCTCGAAGTTTATTGTATCTTCGCTTTTTCCTCGTCGCCAGTTGTTGGGACTTATGGGTTGGGTTGCACACTTGTTGCGGAATGGCCGAGTTGGTAATATAGACAGAGTTGATCAGCAGATACTTATTAGGTGGAACATATTCTGTTTATTTATAAAGGCACTGACTACAGAGGTAGCCAGCACTACTCCCCTATTGGTTACAAATGATAATGTGATCTTCCTTTCTAACATCCTTAAAGGCATACAACACATTACATAAAACCATATTTGCCACAAGTATTGATTAGGTAAATAAGGAAAAAATTTCAGGTGGCAGAATGATTGGTAACCAGAGGACACAGATTTAGTTGGCAAAAGAACCAGAGAGTAGCAGATTTGTAAATGCACCAGAAACCTGACTTACAATTCTGCTGGTGGGCAAGGAATTGAACTATCGAAGCACTGAAATATTGGTATGTGCAGCGAGCCCCAAGACATGTATAGCCGAAAGTCACCAGAAGCAATCTTGGTTTAACATTTTGAGATGGACATCTCAGTGATTAGCTGTTTATGCACTTACAAAAATTAGAGTTGAAGAAGTATCTTCTGTTCCTGCCAGAGGTGCAGCTAAGGCTTCGATTTTTAGAAGAAGCCTGATGAATGCAATAGAAAGTGAAGAGTGTGTGCCTTTAGGTTAGGGTATTGTGTTTTAAGAAAATTGAAAATTAGTTACATGTTCCCTAATAGATGTGGAGCTGATTCCAGTTGGATTTGGGAGCACCTCTTTTCAAATGTGCTGTTAGGTTATTAAATCTCAGATCTAGAAATGAGAGGTAGAGAGACAAGAGATCACTCTACTCTCCACAAGATGTGGTGACTGCCTCCGAGATGCCCTTTGGTGTCTCCACGTTTTCTCTCTCTTTTCTCTGTTGCTTTTCCCTTGGTGTTTAACACCGTATTGTAGATCATAGAATGGAGCATTTATTTTGGCAAGACAAAAACAAAATATTGTAGATACCGGAAATCTGAAATAAAAACAGTAAATACTGGAAGTACTCAGCAGGTCAGGTAACATCTGTGGAGAGAAAAAGCGTGAGACTGGACTTTGATGCCATTGTAAAGAGTGTCTTTTGTTGTAAGATTTTTTTTGTAATTCGATGGGTCTTAAGAATATGAATGCCTTAGGTAGTTCAAAAGTATCTATTAACTACAAGAAACTATATAAATAGATACAGTAAAGGACCAAGCTAGGAGCTGTCTCCATGCTTGCTTCTACACACAGCTTTGTCCAACGCTACACTAAGCCTGAGGTGTGGGTCATGTGTTCTCTTGTATCACTGTGGGCAGTACTGTACTCAGTCCCACATTAACCCTTTATGTGATATATACTTATACTAGAGTTTTCTTGCTCAGAACAGAACATGGACCTCTCCACCACATTTGTTGACCTGAGGTGATAGTGACTGCCCTTGACATCAAGGTAGCGTTTTACTAAATGTGGCTTCAAGAAGCCCTAGCAAAACCAGAGTCAATGGGAATCAGGGGTAAAACTCTCCGCTGGTTGAAGTCATACCTAGCATAAAGGAAGATGGTTGTAGTTTTTGGAGGTCAATCATCTCAGTTCTAGGATGTCACTGCAGGAATTCCTCAGGATAGTGTCGTAGGCCCAGACACCTTCAGCTGCTTCGTCAATGACTTTCCTTTCATCATAAGGTCAGAAGTGGGGATGTTCGCTGATGATTGCACAATGTTCATCACCATTCATGACTCCTCGGATACTGGAGCAGTCCATGTCCAAATGCAACAAGACCTGTACAACCCCTAGGTTTGGGCTGACAAGTGCCAATTAATGTTTGTGCCACACAAGTGCCAGGCAATGATCGTCTCCAACAGGAAAGAATCTAACTATTGCCCCTTGACATTCTATGGCATTACCATTGCTGAATCTCCAGCCAACAACATCCTGGGGGGTACAACTGACCAAAAACTGAACTGGATGATTGTGTCTACAAGAGCATGTCAGAGGCTTGGAACCCTGTGATGAAGAACTCATCTCTGCAAGATGCACTGCAGGAACACACCAAGGCTCCTTCAACAGAATCTTCCAAACCCACAACCATTTAGAAGGAAAGTGCAGCAGACACATGAGAACATCACCATCTGGAAGTTCACCTCCAAGCCAATCACCATCCTGACTTGGAAATATATCGTCGTTCCTTCACTGTCACTGGGTCAAATCCCTGGAACTCACTCCCTAACAGCACTGTGGATGTACCTACATCACATGGACTACAGTGGTTCAAGATGGCAGCTCATTACAAACTTCAAGGACAATTAGAGATGGGCAATAAATGCTGGCCTAGCTGCGACACCCATGTCCCATTAATGAGTAAAAAAAAGGAGAAAATGGAGAGTAGAGGCAAAGAGTTTTCGGTTAGGAATTCCTGAGCTTAAAGCCTCAGCAACTGAAGGCACCAAGAGTGGATCGATTAAAATTTGGGATGTGCAAGAGGCAGGAATTAGAGTAACTCACCTTCTGACTCCCCAGAGACCGTCCATCATCTGCAAGACACAAATCAGGAGTGTGGTGCAATACTGTCCTCTTGCCTGAATGAGTGCGGCTTCAACAATACAAGAAGCACAACACTGGCAGCCCACTTGTTCAGAAACCCAATCCATGACCTTAAACCTTCACTCCCATTACCACTGGTGCACAGTGGTAGCAGAGATGCACTGCAGGAACTTGCCAAGGCTTCTTTGACAGTACATCCCAAACCAGCAACCTCTATCACCCAAAACAATAAAGGGCAGCAAATGCATGGGAATATCACCAGCTGCAAGGCACACACACTCCCACCCAAAATTCACACACCATTCCAACTTGGAACTACATAGCCATTGCTTCAGTATCATTAGTTCAAAATCCTAGAACTCCCTCCCTAACAGCAATGGGTAAATGCACTGCAAGGTTCAAGAAGACAGTTCACCACCACCTTCAGAAGGGCAATTAGGCTTTGGCAATAAATTCTGGCCTTGCCAGCGAAGACCACATCCCAAGAATATAGATACAAAAACTAAGTCTGGGACCTGGCCACACTTGATTGATGGGAAAGAAGCCAAGAATATGCCTTGTTCATTTTTGCCATGCCCAGCTAGTCAGCTCATTCAGATTCTGAGTGATGAGGTCACTTTAGACTGAGGCATGTATAACATAAAATAACATGGGGTGGGATTTTACAGGCCCGCCCACCGCCGGGATCACCCAGGTCAGCCGAAATTCAGCAGGCTTTTGGCTGGTCTGCCGAATATCCCATGACGGGTCCTTCCACAACGGGGCTGGAAAATCCCGGCCATAGAATTTACAGCACACGAACAGACCATTCAGCCCATCAATGCTGGTATTAATGCTCCACATGAGCCTACTCCCTTGCTTCCTCATCTAACTCTACCAGCATAAATCTCTATTCCCTTTTCTCTCACCTACTTATATAACTTCCCTTTGACTGTGTTTGTGTTTTTCACTTCAACTGCTCTCTGTGGTAGCAAGGGCGCCGATGCCTATGTGTGTATTAGAAGTTAAACAAATTGGAAAGTATGCTAGTTTTACCTTTCATGCTCTTATCTTTCCTCATTGGTAAGCAGAAGTGGTTCCAGGACTGGTAAACAGATCATTCTAGAAGGATGGGCAGAATCAACTGGATGGACCGAAAGACAAATGAGTGGGTTAGATCAAGAGTAGAAGTTCAGGAATCAAAAGGGTCACTAACTACAGTTAGGGAGAGAAAGATAGCCAGGTACAGACATTGGAAATGACAACCTGACAGCTTTGTCCTGGCAACAATTGAAAGAGAAATTGAGGGTAAAAACAGAAAGGGAAGAAGGAAAGTCATTGAGTGGATAACACTGAGACATGGTCTGAAGGAGGCTTGAAGAGGACGATGGTGACAACGAATTAACAAAACAGGGCTCAACAACTACCATCAATACGCAAGGCTTGCCTCCTTTGGAACGCTCATTGAAATAAAGATAAGCAGTTATATTAGAACATTTCACAAACTTAGAACATCCCAAAGTGCTTAACAGCCAATTAAGTACTTCTAAAGTATAATCACTGTTGCAGTGCAACGTAACAGTGCAACCAATTTAAACACAGCAAAATCCCACAAATCAGCAAAGAAACAAATGATCAGATCTCTGTTTTAGTACTGTGCATTGAGGGATCAATGTTGGCTGGGAGATTTGTTCTTCTTATAGCAATACCTTGGGATCTTTAAGGGCAGACGGGGCCTTGGTTTAACACTCCATTCGAAAGATTTATTTTTATAGGTATCCCAGGTGACCATTTGTAAAGGCAGTTTATGAACCACATTATTCTTTTACTTTAAGGATTATTTTCAAATGTTAAAGTTCAAAATCTTTTTATTGAAAGAAACTACGGAATAACAAAGAAGAGATGAAAATGTGGATTCTAAATTCAGAAAATGAGATGAAGAACTACCTATCAGATTCTCTGACTGGTTAGTCAGCCCTTTCACAATAGGAATTGAACAGCAGCAGATAGCTAGTTCCATCTAACACAGCTCATCAGTTTTGTTGTGATGGGAATGGTTACTGGGTCTCAGTTCAAGCTTCTTTCATGCTGTTGTAATCAGAAGATGTAACTTTTCATCTTTGCATTTCACTTCTAAGCAGAATCATTTTTGCTTTTGATTTATTTTAAATGAATTCACCAATTCAAGAGCCTTTGTGTTCCATTCGTATTATTTCGGGAGAGGAAATACTCGCATCATTGACCCAGACAGTAATTTATTAGAACAGAGACATTGCATTTTTAAAGATGTGTTTTGAGACTGAAGGTTGCTGCTTTCTAGGGCTTGAGTCCAATCAGTTAGAGAAATAACTTGCATCTATAAAATTTCATAACCGCAGGAAACCCCAAAGGACTTCATAGCCAATGAAGTATTACTTATGAAGCGCAAATGCTGTTGGCAAGTTGGCAACCACGTAACAAACGAATGCACAGCAAGCTCCCACAAAGAGCCATTTAATAATGGCCAGATAATCTGCCTTATATTGATATTGGTTGAGGAATGAATATTAGCCAAAACACTGGGGAGGACTCCCCTACTCTTCTTTGGAACAGTGCCTTCGGATTATATCCATTAAGAGGGCAGACTGGGTCTTAGTTTAACGCCTCATCTGAAAGAACGTATCTCCACCAGTGGAGTACTCCCTCAGTGCTGCGGTTTAATGTCAGTGATGGGTTATGTGCTCAATTTTCATTTGTTGGTGGGGTCGGGCATGATATGAAAATCACATTCCTGATTCAGAGGTGAGGGTGCTACCCACTCGGCCATGGCTGACAGGTCACTGGCTTATATTGGCTCCATGTATAGCAGTGCTTCAAATTTAACAGTCTCATCTGTTATGAAACAGCCTTTCGGTAAGGCCAAGATATTTGAAAATCCCAGAGGGAAACTTTAAACAACTGTCATAATCTATATTTTAAGTGTTATGTTTGAGATGCAGCTCTAAACTCAGGAATCAGACCATCAGTTATTGAGAGGTTTTTATATTAAACTAAGTGAAACATTTTATTAAGTTATAACACACTAAACACAACAGTATCACTCATGTCAAAACTGCATGGTACCACCCTTCCTCAAATGGACAGGCCAAAAGGCCGGTTCAAATGTTCAAGACAGGCATGAAAAAGCTAACTGGCGTTTCCTTGGCAACCAAGCCAGCACGCTTTCTTTTTCATTACAGGACTACCCCTCACACAACAACAGGTGTCACACCTGAGGAGTTATTATTGAAATGCCATCTCAGGACGAGACTGAGCTTAATAATGCCAAATTAAGGGAGGAGGGGGGGAAGGTGGAAAGGAGTCAGGGAAGCCAGAAAACCAGACATGACTGGCATAGTCGTGAGAGGGAATTTACCGTGGGAGAGCCGGTATATGTGAAAAACTTCGGGGAAGGACCAAAGTGGTTACCGGGTGAAATAAGTGCAGTGACTGGACCTATATCTTACCACGTGGGGATGGATGGCCAGATCATCCATAAACATGTGAACCATTTACAGAAGACAGAGACAAATCACCAAGATTTGGTTCCACCTGTGGTTATGACCAGGTCTGCGTTTCCTGCTAAGGATACTCAATCCAAGACAGACATGTCTGATGTTCCTGTAAGAGTTGAGGATACAGAACGGTAAGTGCCCATCGAAGCACCTGATGTTCAGGCAAACCTGGAAAAGAAGGTTTCTGACAAAGAATCTGAAGTTATGGAACTGCAACGTTCCACATGTACCAGGAAACCACCTGAAAGACTGAACTTGTAAATTCCTTACCCAGTGTAAATATTATGTTGCCTCGAAAAATATGTACATGTAAATATAATATGTATAGCCAAGTTAAAGGAGGAGGAATGTAGTAATTATGGTTTATTTAGTGTGTAATGTACCTTTAAGAATAATACTGCCTAGGGAAGATCACATGATCTGTAGTAACCAATAGGAGAGTAGAGTGGGCTACCACAGCAGCCCGAGTAGAGATAGAGTTGGAGTTGAAAGCACACGTGTAAGTTGCTGCTGAGCATATTGTAAATAAACTTAATGTTTCCACCCAAGAAGTGTCTGCAAATCAACTCTATCATTAATAGCACTACTCAGCCACTCTACAACACTGGCTTATTGAAGACAAAGTTACCTGCAGAGGATCTGGTTGATGACACCAGGTGAACCTGCAAAGTGCCCCTGAGGAGAGGTACAATGCCATCCATGGATTTCTTTTTATTCTTTCATGGAATGTGGATGTCACTGGCTAGGCCAGCATTTGTTGCCCATCCTTGAGAAGGGCAATCACCGCATTCACTTTTTGATAGTCCACACACAGTCTTTGTGTTCCATCTGGTTTCGGCAATTAGGGATGGGAAATATATGCTGGCCAAGCCAGCAATGTCCACGTCCCATGAGTGAATTTAAAAAAATAGAGAGACTATTGGCCTGCTTAAAATAAGGTTCAAGCGTCTCAGTATTCGGTACCAGTACAAAGGCGAACTCTAGTTACTGCAACTAAACTCAATGATATCATTTTGAAGCATGAAATCAATTTATTTTTGCACTTGTGGTAATGTTTCCAGATTTAATCTATAAGGTTTTTGCCTTATTGAAGATGATTTTTCTATACATACATTATGTATAGCTAGATTTGTCCTTCCCAGCTTATTTCCACAAATAGGTTTGTGTGACTGCAATAGCTTTTCCAAATCACTGACACTTGTTTGAAAGGTAACTCAATATTTCATTTCAATTTTCAAGCACCCCTCATTATCCAATCTGATAGAGGAAATTAATTTCAGAGTCCTGCATTTCTTTCTCATCATCCACCTTCACTAATACCTCTTTGTTCCTCTTCCATGTCAAAGTACTTTTTAAGCATATTTACATGACACGCCTTCTGCTTCTTTCTTCTATCTGGAGTATTTATTAAATAATTTACTTCACTCAACTTCTTTTCAATCCTGTAAGGCCCACTAAATCTTGTATTTAATGAATCACCTAGTACTGGTAACAAAACTTATACTTTCTCCCCAGAAACAAAATTTGCTGTGATGTCTTTAAATGTTCCCTTGCCAACTCACATGCTCTGTTCAATCTTTCCCTGAAATCTGATACGTTATACAGGAAGATAGCTTCTGAATTTCGACCCACAAATTTCTTATGAGTAAACTTCGGTGGTCCCCTTATCTCATGACCATAAACTAGTTCAAAAGGGCTAAAACCAGTCAATGCATTAGGAGCATCCCTAATAGCAAATAACAGGAATGGAATTCCTGAATCCCAATCCTGTGCATAATCGTGACAATATGCTTTCATCTTAATTTTAAAAATTTGATGCCATCTTCCCAAAGCTCCTTGTGACTCCGGATGATACACTGTTGACTTAAACTGTTTTATCCCCAAATGGTTCATTACTTCCTTAAGCAGCTGCGACATGAAATTTGACTCCTGATCTGATTATATTTCCTTAGGTAAACCATATCTTGTAAAAAAGATTAATTAACTTACCCACAATCTTCTTAGTTGTAATATTTCTTAAAGGTATTGCTTCAGGAAACCTGGTAGACTCGTCCATTATTGTCAATAAATACTGATTTCCACTTTTAGTTTTAGGGAGGGGTCCTACACAATCAATAATGACGCCAGTAAAAGGTTCTTCAAATGCTGGTATTGGCATTAAAGGCACCGGCTTAATCACTGCTTGTGGTTTTCCTGTTATTTGACATGTATAACAGGTTTGACAGAATTTGACTACATTCCTATGCAATCCTGGCTAAAAAAAATCTCTATTTCTTCCTGTGTTTTCATAATGCCTAAATGTCCCCCCATTGGAATTCCATGAGTAAATCCTCAGAATCTCATTTTGATACCCTAATGGGATAACAATCTGATGCATCTCCCTCTAGCTTTCATTTTCTGAGACATGATCCAACCTCCATTTTCTCATCAAAATACCTTCCCAAAGATAATAACATAATAGGATACATTTTGCTTCTGTTTCTGAATAAGCTTTCTGATATAACTGTTTTAATTGCAAATCGTTTTTCTGTAATTCCACTAACTTCTTTGAGTTAAACACTGCAGCTAAACTGTCCTTCATTCCTTCCTCTTGAACAATCTTACCAAACACAGTGCTAGCTAATTGGATTTCAACATCCTCTTCTTGCTTTTGAACTGCCTGTTTATCTTGTTTGTTTATCTTGTTCTTCCCGATGAGCATTTGATCTCATTACAACACAATCAGGAAACAATCCAGGATGTTCCTTCTGTAAAGCCTCTGTTTAAAACACTTCTACAGGCTGCTCAACTACCATAGGCATCACCCACATTTGTGATCCAGCTATATCATCACCAAGAATAAATTGAACACCAGCAATGGGCAATTTTTCCACCCCTCTAAATATAACTTTACCTGTCTTCCATTTGCTCTTTAAATTTACCTTCCACAATGGGATAGATTTAGCATCTCCATGAACCTCACTTATTATTCCCTGCTCCTGCAATACTTATGTTGAACAACAAATATCACTATCCCACAACATTAAGGATTGGCTACTCCTGTGTCTCTTAACATCTTTACCTACTCCACCCTGTAAACATGGAAAGACTTTCCCTTCATACACAAAATCTTTAAACATTTCTACAACCTGCTCCTCAGAATTCCCTTCAGTAAACTGTGAACATATTCCCACTTCTTTACCTTTTATTGGATCTCCTTGTTTCACCTGTATACAAACCATTAGTTTCTGCTGTGCTTGAACCTAAGAACCCATAGTACTTTTGCTTCCAGAGCTTTTCTGTACCCCAACGATTCCAACAGATTTTTCCTGCAATCTCCAACACACTGACTTTGTGTGCCCCATCTTATTACAATGAAAACACCTCAATTTTCAAATGGCACTTCTACCTTCCTTTTTATTCTGAGAAAAAACTTCCTTGGAACTTCCAGCTACTCCTTCTATTCCCTGGCTACTTGCCTCTCTTTCACCTTCCCACTTTTTATCATTTTCCAATTTGATAGGGTGACACAAGAAAAGCTTTAGCTCTGTGAACTAACTCTATCATCAGCTGTCTCTGCCGCTTGTCTTACAGAATCAATCCTATCTTCCTCTAAATGAATTCTCACTACTGAAGGGATTGAATCTTTAAATTCTCCCAAAAGAATTACTTCCCTAAGAGCTGCAAAGGTTGACCTGTATCCACTGGTCAAAATTACTTTGTTTTATTCTTTCAAACTTCATGTAAGTTTGCCCAGGCTGTTTTCACATATTCCTATATTTCTATCTGCATGCTTCAGGAACCAATTCATATGCACTCAAAATAGCCTCTTTCACCACTTCATAATTCACCGATGTTTTTCCTGATAGCAAAGCATATACCTCATGCACCCTACCTAACTTAGACTGTAATAACAATGCCCAGTTTTCCTGTGGCCATTTCATCTGTTTAGCTAGCTTCTCAAATGAAATAAAGAATGCTTCAATATATTTTTCCTCAAACTTTGAGAGAGCTTGTACAAATTTAAACATCTCTCCACTGGGTTCTGCTCTAGAGCTAAGTCCTTCCTCACCTACTGGCATCTCTTTAGTGGGCAGCATTTGCAGTTGGGATTCATTCTCTCTCTCTTTTTCTTTTTCCTCCTTCTCTATCTTCACAATTTCTAATTCCCTCTTAAAAGCCATTTCCCTGTCCTTTTGCTTCAAATTCAAGCTGTTTCAGTTCCTATGCTTGCTCAAATTCAAGCGTCTTCATTTGTAACTGAAATCTCACTACCTCCAGCTGTGACTCATACGTTTCAGGATTCACTTCCAATTGTAGATGCTGTGCTATACTTTTAATTACACCTGATTTCCTAGCCCTCACAGGTAACCCTAATTTTAACTTATCTGCTAACTCTTTTAACTTACTTTTGGTTATTTTCTCTAACCCAGAGTCCTCTCTTCTACTCCCAGACAAGTCTTAACAATTGCCAAAGCCATCTTGCAGTCTCACTGCTTCTAAAATACCTCACCAACTCCTGAATTCAAAGTACTTCTTGTACCTGTAACCTTAAGATTCACCAATTCCAAATCAAACATGAAATTAGAAATATTTTTATCCCGCTAGAGCCCCCAGTTGTTATGAAACAACCTTTTGGTAAAGCAGAATTATTTAAAAATCCCAGAGGGAAACTTTAAACAACTGTCATAACCTCTATTTTTAATTGGTATATTTGAGACACAGCTCTAAATTCAGGAATCATACGAAAAGTTCTTGAGAGGTTTTTATATTAAACTAAATGAAACATTTTATTCAGTTACAACACATTAAACACATACACATGGCTACAAATTACTGCTCTCATAGCTTTTAACAAATTCCCAAACTAATCTCCACCAAAGCAACAGCAACCCATAGACTTAACTAGACAACAGGCAAAGCATTTTCACCTTTAATTCAAAATGGGGTTCCTTTCACTTTGGTTCCTGTGGTGACAATTGTAGGCTTACAGCTACCTTAATCTTACATTCCCTCTGCCCTGTACACACAAACTTTTGTCTGTTATACCTAGCATAGCTCATTGAATGTAAATTCTCATTATACCACCAGCCTCTTTGAACCCACCTCTTCTAACAATAAAACCCCTTTCATAGTACCAATTTTATTAACAATATAAACATATTGCTTGGTCTCTGCTTGCTAGATGCCAGATTTCACCCCACTTCTTGAATGCTCTATTCAAAAAATGCAAATGCACTCTACCTCTCTTACATCTCAAAACTAGTACACAAAGCACCCAAACTAACTGGCTTTAATCCAGTTAAGACACACCACATACTAAACCTCTATTTTAAAAGAAAAATATTTTCCGAAATATTATATACATTAATAGCTTCATGACACATCTTTGTCTTCATATCTCCTTATTTTCTTACCTCCTCCCAATCTCTGTAACATGAGGATGTGGGTGGAGAGTGACACAAGGAGGTGATCAGAGATGGCCCTGTCGTGAATACAATAGGAGCCTTGACATAAAGGCAGCATTTGATCGAGTGTGGCATCAAGGAGCCCTAGCAAAACTGGAGTCAATGTGAATCAGGGGATAACTCTCTGCTTGTTTGAGTCATACCTTATACAAAGGAAGATGGTTGTGGTTGTTGGAGGTCCATCATCTCAGTTCCAGGACATCACTGCAGGAGTTCTTCAGGGTATTGTCCCAGGCCCAACCATCTTCAGCTGCTTCAATGACCTTCCTTCCATATCATAAAGTTAGAAGTGAGGATGTTCTCTGATGATTGCACAATGGTCAGCACCATTCGCGACTCCTCAGATATTGAAGCAGTCCGTGTCTAAATGAAGCAAAAAACTTCAACAATATCCAGGCTTGGGCTGTTAATGACAAGCAACATTCGAGCCACACAAGTGACAGGCAATGACCATCTCCAGCATGAGAATCTAACCATCATCCCTTGATATTCAATGGTATTACCATTGTTGAATCCCCCGTTATCAACATCCTGGGGGTTATCATTGATCATAAATTAACTGGACTAACCATATAAATACTGTAGCTACAAGAGATGGTCAGAGTCTAGGAATCTTGCAGCAAGTAACTCACCTCCTTACTCCCCAAAGCTTGTCCACCATTTACAAAGACAAGTCGGGAGTGTGATGGAATACTCCCCACTTGCCTGGATGAGTGCATCTCCAACAACATTCAAGAAGCTTGACACCACCCAGGACAAGACAGCCTGCTTGACTGGCACCTCATCCATAAAGAGTCACTCCCTCCAGCACTGACACCCAGTGGGAGTAATGCATACCATTTACAAGATGTATTGCAGGAACCCCACCAAGATACCTTTGACAGCACCTTCCAATCTCCCAACTACTACCAATTAGAAGGATAGGGGCAGCAGATACATGGGAACACCTCCATCTGGAGGTTCCTCTCCAAGTCACACAGCATCCTTACTTGGAAATATATTGCCGTTCCTTCACTGTTGCAGGGTCAGTGAAATCCTGGAACACCCTCCCTAATAGCACTGTGGGTGCACCTACACCATGAGGACTGCAGCGGTTCAAGAAGGCAACTCACCACTACCTTCAAGGGTAATTAGGGATGGGCAATAAATTCTGGCCCAGCCAGCGAAGCCCACATCCCATGAATGATTTTTTTTTTTAAAAAGGCCAAAGGACGAATGGGCTCACCGGCATCTCCACTGTCTCCTGTAAAATTAGGGACCGGTCAGTGGTGGATGAGCAAGGGGCAGGAAGACCACCCGCTGCATTTTAAGAGACCCTCTGTCTTCAAATACGCCATGGCAGGATGGGGTGGAGGGTTGGGGGGCTGTAAAATCCATTTTAATTCATATTTAATCCTGGAGCTGTCCAATGTTTTCCCCCTTTTTTGCCCCCCTTCACAGAAAGCAAAGAAAGACATGAAAGACAAAATTGCCAGGGTTATAACGGAAAGTGTAGGTGTGTGGGAGTGAATGCTTGGCTCTTTAATTAATCTCTTTCAAAAGAGCCAGCACGCACACAAATGGGCTGAATGCCCTCCTTCCATGCTGTAGGAATCTACATTTATCCTTTTATTTTTCTAAGGCTGTCCATAGTTGTAGAAACACGCTCTGGGAGGCTTCTTAGTCAAACAAGACAAACTTTACTTATATGAGAACTTCCGTGGCTGCTTGTATCCAGCCAGCCCCTCATACAGCCAATGTTCCTTGGAAATCCCTCCCTCAAATGTATTCCCCTGCGCTAGCCACACATTCGTTGAACAAACCCATGTGACCCCTACTCAGTTGAGCTGATCTCACATCCCCCCGCTTAATTCCTTTGTATATCTTTTCAGTTAACAACTGAACCAAGAATCTAATGAGTTGTAGAAATAATTACATAGGTCATTAGCCCGGGCTTCAATTACACAATACGCAATATAAACTATGAGGTCAATTGCAAGACTTTGGGATGGTTTTCGAATTCGCATCGAGCGGCGTGGTTCGACAAGCTGTGAGGCTTCTACTGGATCACCATTTTCTGGAATTGTACTAATGGGAGCTGCCTGGTGGACCACCAGCTCCTGTTCGCTCCTGGCCCTTTTGAGTGGGCATACAGGCTCTGCTTCCCTGCTTGGAGCTCCTCCTTTTGCAGGCACAGGGACGGGTCACTTCCTGCTCCCTGACATTCCTCCTCTCCAGCCAGCCTGGGCTCGCAGTCGCATTTGGGATGGATAATTCATTATCGGTAAATTCCTTATCATTAATGTCCTTGACCAGAGTCTTTGATGTACACGGGCTTGGCAACACTCAGTGGAAACACCAATACCCCTCAAATGGCCAACATGCATCTGAACGATCCATCAGTCTATCCTTACTTGATGCAGAAGAGGTCCGGTCTCAACTACCCTTCCGGGAATCCACCTAGGACCACTACTGAAGTTTCTCACATACAAATTTTCATTAGTTGAGAACATCCTAGCTCTACTGCAAGAATCATGACTTGGCTTCTGGTTGCAATGACTTGAGTCAACCCTTCCCTGCAAATTTGGAAACACAAAGCTTAACCTCACCCTGAGATGATATTTCACTAACAGTTCAGCAGGAGGAACACCTATCGTTGCGTGTGGGGTGGTTCAGTGACTCAACAGAAAATGAGAGACTCTTGTTGCTAAAGATCCACCCAAGTTTTTTCATGGCAGATTTAAGTCTGGACGGCCGTCAGCCAAGCCTTTCGATGTTGGGTGGTCGGGCGCTGCTTCTATGGGTTTTATACCATTGGAGTGTGGTGAAGTTTTGAAAATCTGGACTCGTGAACACTGCCCCATTAATCGGACATGGTCACTTCAGTCACACCATGAGCTGCAAAACAGTGCCGCAGCTTTGATGGTCGCCGTCAATGTCAGTGTCTTCTATCCACTTAGACTGTGCATCAATTACAAGGAGGAACAATGTACCCATAAATGGTCCTACATAATGGACATGGCTGCGGAACCATGGCTGCCCAAGCCATTCCCAAGGGTGGAGTGGAGCTGTGGCTGGCAGATTTTGTTCCAACTGGCACTGTTGGCAGTGCCTCACCATGTTCTCAACATCAGTGTTGATTCCAGGCCAACATACATAACTCCTGGCTAACATTTTCATTTGGGATACCAGGGTGGGCACTGTGTAGTTCCATCAGGAGTAGCTCCCTGCCCGGCACAGGTGTGACCACTCATGCTCCCCATAGCACAATATCATCTTGATAACTAAGTTCATGCTTATGGATGGAATAAGGTTTCATGTCCCCTTAAATAGCCTCATTTCCCCATCCCGTAAGGATTTTCTTGTGCTCCAGGTAACAGTGGTTCCAGACTGACCAGGTTTTGCTTAGTTTCACACAGACTTGTAATGTATCCAAAAAATTTAAGGCCAAGACAGTTTCTTAAGGAATAGGTGCACATGTAATACTTTCTTCCAAGGGCAGGCAACTCAGGGCATCTGCAGTTACAATATGTACATCGGTCAGTGTTCAAAGGTATATTCTTATGTGGCCAAGGTTAGTACCCACCTTGCAATCCTCACAGAGGCTGTTGGTGGAATAACCTGGTCCTCCTTAGAGAGGCCCAACAGCGGCTTGTGGTCTGAAACAATTGTGAAGTGTCTCCCATGTAGATATTGATGGAACTTTTTGACACCAAAAAACTATTGATGGGCCTTATTTTTTGATTTGTGAATTGCCTCTTTCAGCTCCTGATCGTGTCCTTGACACCTATCGTATCGGCCTTTCCAAGCCGTCAGCCATTTCATGGGCCGACACTGCCCCAACGCCATATGGAGAGGCCTCACACATCAGCATGAGTTCCTTCGATGGGTCAAAGTGTACAAGTAGGTTTGAAGACCGCAGCAAGTGCTTCATTTTGTTGAAAGCCGTTTCCTGAGGAATTCCTCAAAACCAGCGCTGGTGCTTTTTTAGTAGGATGTGTAAGGGGGGGGCCAGCACGGTGGATAGATTTGTCAAAAAAAGCCGGCCATAATTATTGACTATTCCTAGAAACAATTTAAGTTCAGACATGTTTGTTGGGGAAGGCGCTTCTTTTATGGTCCTGACTTTCTCCTCGACGGGGTGTAACCCTTCAGCATTGATCCTGTGTCCCAGGTAAGTCACCTCCCTGGCTTGAAAAGTACACTCTCTTTCTCAAGATGAACTCCAGCCTTCCGAAATCATTTTTAGCACCTCATCTAAACTTGCCATATGTTTAGCTTCCATGGCCCCTGTGATGAGTATAGCATCGAAGTACACCACAACCAGTGGCAAACCCTGTAGTAGGCTCTCCATTGTGCGTTGAAATATTGCGCATGCTGTCGAGGCACCAAAGGGCAGGCCCATGTACTGACTATTTATCGTGACATATCCTCGGGAACCGTCATCCAACTAAGCTGTTGATAAGTGTGACTTATGTCCAACTTGGCATATGACTGGTTGCCGGCCAGTTTTGCAAAAAGATCTTCGATGCGTGGAAGAGGATAGTTGTCCAACTTTGTGGCCTGATTGACGGTTTGTTTGTAATCATCACAAATGCGGATAGTCTTGTCGGGCTTCAAAACAATGGGGACAATGGGTGCAGCCCATTCTGAAAACTGATCCGGCTGGATAATACTTAATTCTTCTAACCCCTTTCCTTCAGCCTCCACTTTCTCGCGTCGGGCATATGTTACCGGTCTTGCTCTGAAAAATCGAGGGGTGGCTTCCAGATTCATGCAGATTTTGGCTTGTCAGCCCTTAATTTTGCTTAAATCATCTTGGAAGACACTGTCATATCTTCTTAACAACTTTGACGATCCCCCTGTCCTCATCTGGAAAATGTCAGACCTATTTAACTTTATTTTCTTGAGTCAGTCACAGCCCAGAAGGCTTGGTCCTTTACCCACTACTACTGCTACGATGAGTAGCTGGGCAGACTGCTGTCAATAGCTTAACGGTACAATGGTGGTACCCCTCACCTTTACTTCTTCACCAGTGTATATTTTCAGCTTGGCTGAAGTGCTCTCTATATGTAAAGGCTGGGCACTCCCTCTCAAATACTGGAATGTGCGCTCACCCATTACAGTGATTGATGCACCTGTATCTACTCCCATATTTAGAGGCTTCCCATTTACACAGAGCGTTACGGTGATTGGGTCTGGCTTAATGTCCTTGAGGTTGGAAAGAGAGTAAATATCAGACTTACTGGTGCCAGGGTCCTCCACACTGTACTTGTAACACCTTGTTGGATTGGCTATTCGACTGCTTGGGTCTAGCCCTGCATTGTCTCCTCAGGTGTCCTTTTTTCCCTCCACAGTAATGACACTCAACCTCCTTAAAATTAACAAGATTCAGGAGTGTGGTTGCTCCCACATCGATAACATTGGACCTTAGGTATCACCGCCGAACTGCCTCTGCTGTATCTTTTAGTTCTGGACTGCTTCCCTTTTTCCCATGTCCTCGGCCGATTTGGCACCATGGCTGGCTGATGTTCCTGCCCTAATTGGCGTAGGCCACCATTCTGCGCGCCCTGCAGTTCCAATGCATCTGCCGTAGCACTTTCCACAGCGAGCGCAATCTCCATCGCATGTCTGAAATCAACATCAACTTCCGCTAACAACCGACATTGTATGGTATCATTACACATTCCACAGACCAATCGGTCCCACAGCATATCACTTAGGGTTGTACCAAAATTGCAAAACTCTGATAGTTGTTTGCATTTTGCAATGTATTTCGCAAGCAACTCCCCCGGGGCTCTCGCTCGCAAATTAAACTTAAAATGTTGCATTATGGCTGAAGGTTGGAAATAACCCCATTCCTCTGAAGAGGAGTCGAATCAATCTCTCTGGCCAGAAAGCAGCATCTCTGAGTAATATAATTTCCTATCCACAGTCGTCAATTAGACACGATACAAATGCAGGCGAGAGACAATGCCAGGATAGTTTTTTGCCCTCGTCGCCAAATGTAGAAACACGCTCTGGGAGGCTTCTTAGTCAAACAAACTTTATTTACACAAGAACTTCCGTGGCTGCTTGTATCCAGCCAGCCCCTGATACAGCCACCATTCCTAGGAAACCCCTCCCTAGAATTTATTCCCCTGCGCTAGCCACATATTGGTCGAACAAATCACGTGACCCCCTACTCAGTTGAACTGATCTTAAAGTGACAGTCATCACAGTAGTGTATTAATGGTATTCCTGCACTGTCTTCATAACTATAACTCCTCTTTACTGGTGTCATTTTATCAGTACACCTGTGAGCCCATGGATCTAATATTCTTCCTACAATGGGAAGCCAGAAACTGCACGCAATATTCTAATTAACCAAAGTCTTGTACAAATTCACCATCACTTCCTTGTTTTACATTTGTTCTGCTGTCTGTGAAATTCAGAATCCCATGTGCAACTTCTCCTTTTGTCCACATTTCTGGATGAAACGCAAAAGCACAATGCACTGAAATACTTGACCATTTAAACCATTCTAAAATATTCTAACATCAACAAAGGCAGCTCTCAACTTCATTAATAAACACCCACACAGGGACTTGGTGGGTAATTATACGCAATGAAGGAATCATTGTTTCTTCTAATAATCTCTAAAGTAAATAAAATTGAGATAATGGCTAAGATTTTCCCATCAGAACTATTTTAAATTCAATTGGAAAATGTAGACAAAAGGATTGTGACTAGTTATCATAAGGAGAACAGTTGACAATGTCATACAATACGATACATGCTAATAATGAGCTTCCACTTGTACTCTAATTGGGTGTAGTTATTTTAATAAAATAGCATAAATAAGATGGCCTAAAGAACATAAGAGTTAGCTAAAGGGATAGAGAGTTGGGGGGGGGGTGTTGGGGGGGCAATGCTTGTGGGCAGATTTGTACATGTTTCACACACATGGATACTCACGCAGAACAAGGAAGGCACATGGGCTTAAACACTCATAAAAAAGAACACAAAGAGAAAGAGACTAAAGGAGAAGGACACACATTACCAATGGAAACCATAACAGCTCTCTGGAGACAGGTAAGAGGTGGAAAGACTGACAAGATAATGCAGGAAGGTGGGTGGTGGAGGTGGAGTGTCTATCACTTCTTCGCCGCCATGCGATCTTGCCAGCAGCAGGAAAGGTTGCAGACCATGCCCCCAGTGAGAACCAATTGAGCCACTTAAGTAGCCAATTAACAATCTCTTCCCACCTCTGCTGGCATTTGACCAGGAGTGTGTGGGCCCTCCGTCGTGCTGGGAGAGCACCAGGTAAACCCTGACCAGCCTCCCAGCTGGCTTCTGGGGGACCTCCATTTTTGGTGCTCTTGGGGCCCACGGAGTGGCCCCCAAGGTGACAACGGCTGCCCACACCCTCCATGGCAACTGCACTGCCTGCCCTCACAAACCCCCTCCCATGTTTTCAGTACCTGACTGACCCCAGCTCCCCCAGACCTCATATGCCTGATTGTGAGTGTGTACGTCCATCCCTCATCTGCTGAGACTACTGAACCATCCACCCTCTGGTAGGCCAGCAGCTCTTGGGAGAGGGTGGCCCTCCTTAGCCGGGACACAGCCACCCGGCGGCATGCGGGCCTGGGTCCTGCCAAATTGGGTTCATACCCCACTTTTGGGCAAGCTGCAGGACTCCTTCCGCCACCACTAATTCCAGCCCAACAGTTACACTGCTGGGACCACTCAATGGGGAGGGTGGGGCAAGGGTTTGTGAGGGCTCCAGTGATCACTGGAGTCTGTCTCCGTGGTTATGGTGATCTGCTGTATCCTCCTTAACCTAAAAAATAAAAGCAAAATACTGCGGAGGCTGGAAATCTGAGACAAAAACAGAAATTGCTAGAACAACTCAGCAGGTCTGACAGCATCTGTGGAGAGAAAGACAGAGTTAACATTCCAAGTCCGTGTGACTCTTCTTCAGAAGAAGAGTCTAAAGACGAGTCATACGGACTCGAAACGTTAACTCTGTCTTTCTCTCCAGAGTCGCTGTTAGACTTGCTGAGTTGTTCCAGCATTTTCTGTTTTTGGTCCTCCATAACCTGGCCAAGCGGGGGGTGCAACCCTTGCCACCAGGCCTTCAGGGGTTGGGGGGAGGGTCATGTTGGGAAGAAGAAGAAGAAGAGAAGGGTAGGAGGCATCTGGGACCCATTCGCTTCAGGCTATCCTTGAGCACATACACAGACTTTGATTCCATTGAAATCTCATCCCCACATCCCAGTTACTCCACAATCCTCCACCTTTCAATCCAACTGTTACTGAAAATCACAGCCACTCCTTGGCCAAAACCCTGATATGAAACTCACTGAGAGAAAAACCATTCAACAACATTATTCAATAACACACCCAATGTGCCATACAAAACTAAAGTATTCATCCTTGTGAGCATTTTCTGTTTTTATTCATCCTTGTGCATTGCTTTAGTACTTGTCCAGCATGCATGCTTGCTCCTACACAGCACTTTCCCAGTGGGTGGCATGGCTGGTGAAAGGCTGCTGACTGCTGACTTTCAAAGGGAAATTGCAGATGGCTCATGGGCATCCTTGAGCAGCTCTGGCCCTAGAAGGCCTGGCTTTGGATTGCACCATCTCAGTTTGAACAGCAGCAGTGTGGGTTGGGTCTCTGAAGGTCAACAGAAAGGTAATGGCAGTATGGCACTGATGGGAACATGAATGCTGTCATCTCGGGAGCAGGTTCATGCTCCACGGAACATTGCCGCTCCCCTGGGATGGGACCTCAATAAGTAACCTAGTAACCTGCAAGAGCACAGATTGCTGGACTGCTGTGAGAAAGTGGTAAGCCTCTTTAGCAACTGGTATCCATGGTCTGAGGCAGCATGTAGCAGAGGCCTGGTGTTGCTCTGGCCCTTCATGGTGAGGCTACGATGGCCAGATCTTGGGTATCTGAAAGCAAAAATGTAGAAGAAGCAGGTTAGGATGAGGAAAAGGGGGTGAGTTGGAAAGCAAGATAGGATGTATCAGAAGCTTGCATTTCCTGTGAGATAGCAGGATGAGGATGAAGTGGGATTTGAGAATGGGCATAAGGCAGAACACATCGTCATGCTCAATGTCCTCACTGATGCCAGATGCAGGTTGGCAGTTGCAGCTAATCCTATGGCCAGAAATTCACGCTCCCCCACCAGCAGATTTTTAGGCGGGATGGGGGGGGGGTTGGGGGCAGGCGGTGGGGAGAGTGAAATTGAAGGAATGGGATTCTCCCCGGGTTCCCGCCCACCCCGGCCATGCAGCAATTTTATGCTGGGGTGGGAAAGGCCTTGGACAGGAAGGTCTCCCTTGCCCCACTTAAAGGGCCCTTTCCCACCCTGCCTCAATTTTTAGGCTGGCCTGAGAGAAGGCCAAAAAAGGACGGGCTTGATCTCCCTAGGGGTGGGGTGGTGCCTCTATTAGAAGCCCCCTTCTGACTGTGGGTGCCCCCCATTTAAAGACCTCACTGCCCCCCCCCCCACCCGCCTTTCCTTCAACACCACAATAAGCCCCAAGCGCCCACCCCCACCCCCCCCTCCCAGGCCTTCACTACCCTTCTTAACCTGGAAGCTTACCCTGTCCTCAGGTTCTGGGACTTAGGTTCAGGCATGTTGGTGCACTGCCTCTTCAGTCCACTGCGGCTCTTATCAGTGCAGGGACTGGAGATCTACCCTTCCTAACAGCACTGTGGGTGTACCCACACCACATGGATTGCAGTGGTTCAAGGAGGCAGATCACCACCACCTTCTCAAGGGCAACTAGGGATGGGTAATAAGCGCTGACCCAGCCAGTGAAGCCACATGCTATGAACGAATTTTTAAAAAACTTAATAAGTACGCCATTGTACAACCTGTTCAGTTCTCAGAATGGACAGCACCCATAGTCCCCATCCTGAAACCCAACCACAGCATCTGAATTTGTGGGGACTAAAACTGATGGTTAATAAAGTAGCCAAGCTAGATGGACACCACGTTCCAAAAATCAAAGACCTGTATGCCAAACTGGCAGGAGGGACATTGTACACAAAGCTTGAAATGTCATGCTTACCAACAACTTGAATTGGATAATGCCTCCTGGGGAATTTGTCACAATTAACATCTGCAAAGGGTTGTACCAATATACACGATTGCCTTTTGGTCTCTCCTCAGCTTGTGCCATCTTTCAGAGAACAATGGAAAGCTCACTGCTGGGACTGCCCCAGTCCGTAGTCTATTTTGACAATGTATTGGTGACAGGATTCACTGAAAAAGAGCATTTGGCAAACCTAGAAGAAGTCGCAAAATGTTTCTTGCAAACTAGAGCACTTCTAAAAAAAGAAAAGTGCACATTCCAAGCGAGGGGGGTAATCTATTTGGGTCACTGGGTAGATTCACAGGGCCTCCACCCAGCTGAGGAAAAAGTGAGAGCCATAAGAGAGGCACCTGCGCCAAAGAACACCTCAGGGCTCAAATCATTCCCAGGAATGATCAATTATTACGGGCAGTTCTTACCCAGTTTGTTTACAGTGCTGACCCCCCTGCATTCTCTACTCAAAAAGAATCAATGCTGGTCTTGGGAGGCGCCTCAGAAAGAAGCTTTCATAAAGTGAAACAATTGTTAGACTCATCCAATGTATTAGTGCATTATAGCCAGACAAAAGAATTGGTGCTGACATGTGACACATCTCCCTATGGAGTGGGAGCAGTGCTCACTCATCGAATAGATGACCGCACGGAACAGACAATAGGTTACATATCATGGACGCTCACCACAGTGGAAAAGGGATACTCGCAGATAGGAAAAGGCCTGTCCATCATCTTTGGTGTTAAGAAATTTCACCAATACATACACAGCCGCCATTTTACAATCGTTTCAAACCACAAACCATTGCTAGGATTGTTTAGTGAGGAAAAGGCTATACCACCCATAGCCTCAGCAAGAATACAACAATGGGCCTTAATTCTGGCAGCGTATGAATACACTTTTGTGCATAGGCCTGGCAATCAAATCACAAGTGCCGGTGCCCTTAGTGATTGCCTTTATAAGAAAATTATGAGCACATCCCAGTTCCACAGGAACTTGTTTTACTGTTAAGTTTCTTAGATTCCTCGCTGGTATGTGCTCAACAGATTAGAGACTGGACAAGTCGGGTCCCAGTCCTATCGCAAGTATGAGAACAAGTGCTTCATGGTTGGTCACAGGAGCCCGTATCTGATGAAATGAAAACATACTTCAACAGAAGACATGAAATAACCAGCCAGGATGGCATCTTATTGTGGGGAGCACGAGTGATAGTTCCTCCAAAGGGAAGGAAGCCACTTTTAATTGAACTACATAGTTTGATTCCGGGGATTTCCTGAATGAAGACCTTAGCACGCAGATGTTTATGGCAGCCAGGGATGGATGGTGAAATAAAGAGTATGGTAAAGTATTGTGAGCAACATCAGCATCTGCAGAAGTTGCTAGCGATAGTTCCATTACACCCATGGGAGTGGACAGGTAGACCCTGGGTGCGGTTACACATTGACTACGTTGGGCCTTTCCTGGAAACAATGTTTCTGTTCATTGTCGATGCCCATTCAAAATGGTTGGATGCATATGAGGTGAAGTCACCAATGTCGGGCGCTACAATTGAGAAACTACATCGGAGTTTTGCCATTCACGGACTACCAGAAGTAGTTTCAACGGTTTATCAGCCTCAACAGTATCACTCGTAGAAACTGCACTGTACCACCCTTCCTCAAATGGACTGGCCGAAAGGGTGGTTCAATGTTCAAGACCAGCATGAAAAAGCTAACTGGTGGTTCCTTGGCCCTCAAGCTAGCACACTTTCCTTTTCATTACAGGACTTCCCCTCACACAACAGGTATCACACCTTTGGAGGTATTGTTGAAATGCTGTCTCAGGATGAGATTGAGCTTAATAATACTGAATTTAGAGGGGAAGGTGGAAAGGAGTCAGGGAAGCCAGAAAACTAGACATGAGAGGAACAGCATAGTTATGAGAGGAAATTTACCGTGGAGAGCCAATATATGTGAAAAACTTCAGGGAAGGACCAAAGTGATTACCGGGTGAGATAAGTGTGGTGACTGGACCTTTCTCTTAGCACACGGAGGTGGAAGGCCAGATCATCCATAAACATATGGGTCATTTAAGGGGGAGGGAGACAAATCACCAAGAGTTTGTTCCACCAGCAACATGACCAGGTCTGTGTTTCCTGTTGTAGATACTCAATCCATGTCTGATGTACCTGTAAGAGTTGAGGATACAGAACTGTAAGTGCCCACCGAAGCACCTGAAGTTCAGACAACTCCGGAAAAAGGAGGTTCCTGACAAAGAATCTGCAGTTGTGGAGCTGCGATGTTTCACACATACCAGGAAACCACCTGAAAGACTGAACTTGTAGATTCCTTACCCAGTGTAAATATTTTGTTATCTTAAAAAATATGTACTTGTAAATATAATATGCATAGCCAAGGTAAAGGGGGAGGAATTTAGTAATTATGGTTTTATTTGTGTGTAATATACCTTTAAGAATAATGCTAGTTAGGAAAGATCACAAGATCTATCGTAACCAATAGAAGAGTAGCGCGGGCTACCTCAGCAGTCAGTGTATAGATAGAGTTGGAGTTGAAAGCACAGGTTTAGTTGCTGCTGAATACATTGGAAATAAACTTAATGTGTCTGCAGTTCAATTCTATCATTCGGCCACCATACAACATTTTCCTTCCAGCAAAGCCTTGAAAGAGCCTATTGTAGCTAGTCCTGTGGCCTGAGCGTAACTTCCCTTTAAGAGAGGCAGGCTGTCTTCAAGAGCGGCTGGCTAATTGTGTATCACGCACAAAGTTTGGGACCAGGCATGGGTGCTTCACAATTTCTATGCTTGCTATCAGAGTAATGCAACTTTTCCACTGAAGGTTGCACAGTCAGTCCTGTATTATCCTTGCGAAACCACTGGAGAACCTACTAAAATTACATTTACTCTAAACATAAAAACATGTCATTTAGTAAGCTGGTAATTGTCCTTTTTTATTTATACAATAAAGGACATCGGTGTGTGCTTGCCAACAGAAGAATAGAGAGAATTGTGCAATATTCTCCTCAAAACTGCAGCATAAATTGCAAAAACCCACATAATAAAAACAACATTTGACTGATGACATGAAACAATAAGCTTGCAACCAATGACTGGTTAAAATCCAAAGCAACAAGCCTGAAGATTATATATGCAAGAAATAATAACTGGTTGAATAATGCGACAGGTGGCTGCAAAGAATCCGAAAGTGCGTGCGGCTTGCTAAACCCTTCAATTATATTGGTTTTGAAGTCAATTTAAATTATACGCTTGTGTACAAGTATTCTTGGTTACCTCTGAGTTCTGTTGTGTAATATTTGACGACAATGTAGTCCTTCAATTCACTTCTTTTGTACCTGATTCACTCGGCTCTTGACTTCACTACATTATGATGTCAAGGCAGCACTTGACTGAGTGTGGCTTCAAAGAGCTGTAGCAAAATTGAGGTCAATGAGAATCAGGGGAAAACTCTCCACTGGTTAGAGTCATACCTAGCACAAAGGAAAATGGTTGTGATTATTGGAGGCCAATCGTCTCAGTTCCAAGATATCACCGCAAGAGTTCTTCAGGGCAGTGTCCTTGGTCCAATTTTCTTCAGTTGCTTCATCAATGACCTTCCCTCATTCATATGGTCAGATGTTTTCTGATTAGTCCAATAGTGTTCAACTCCATTCACAATACCCTAGATAATGAAATAATCCATGCTCACATGCAGCGAGTCTTGAAATTGGCTGAAACATCACTTTCAGGCCAGCCGAGTGCCAGGAATGACTATCTCCAACAAGAGAGAGTCTAACTACCCCTGCCATACATACAGCTGCATTACCATTACTGAATCCCCACCACCAACACGATGGGATCACCATTGACCAGAAATTTAGTTGGATTAGCTATTGAAATACTGTGGTTACAAGAACAAGTCAGCACCACCCTGGGCTAAGCAGCTACTTGGCTAGTACCCCACCCAGCATCTTAAACATTTTCTCCCTCCACCATTGGTGCACAGTGGCAGCAGTGTGTGCTATCTATAAGGTACACTGCAGCAACTCACCAAACCTCCTTCAACAGCAGCTTCCAAAACCATGACCTCTACTACCTGTAAGAACAAGAGCAACAGACACATGGGAGCACGACCACCACCTAAAAGTTCCCTCCGCTTCATACACTATTGTCAGGAAACTATCATGTTTTTTCTAATATTACTGTGGTATATTTTAACCAGGGTTATGTGTGGTGTGTGTGTATGGTTCTGTGTGTGTGGCTAATTTAATTAAACTAGAGATGATTAGACTGCAAGGTTTAAATTATCAAAGAAGTGAGGTGTAAAACAGACATTTAAAATGTAGATGAGTAAGAGGGTGAGGTCTCAGCAGGTATGGTGTGAATGGAATTTGCATCGGCAGGGTGGTTAGAGGTTCAAGCAGTTCAAGAAGACAGCTCACCACCACCTTCTCAAGGGCAACTAGGGATGGGCAATAAATGCTGGCCCAGCCAGCAAAGCCCATGTCCCGTGAATGAATAAATAAAAAAAACTTTAGATAAATGGAGGACTGTTTGATTTTCAAAAGGACATGATAAGATTTTTACAACTGACAAGATAAGTAAGGCAGATATAAAAATAAAAACAAAAAACTGCGGATGCTGGAAATCCAAAACAAAAACAGAATTACCTGGAAAAACTCAGCAGGTCTGGCAGCATCGGCAGAGAAGAAAAAAGTTGACGTTTCGAGACCTCATGACCCTTCAACAGAACTGATTTTTCTTTACAAGGAGAGAGAAATATAAGCTGGTTTAGGAGGGGGAGGGGGAGAAGATGTGGAGGGGTGGGGGGGTGTAAGGATAGGAGCAGATCATCAAAAGATGTCACAGACAAAAGAACAACAGAACACAGAGGTGTTGAAGTTGGTGATATTATCTAAACGAATGTGCTAATTAAGAATGGATGGTAGGGCACTCAAGGTATAGCTCTAGTGGGAGTGGGGGAGCATAAAAGATTTTAAAATAATGGAAATAGGTGTGAAAAGAAAAATCTATATAAATTATTGGGGAAAAAAAACAAAAGGAAGGCGGAAGAAACAGAAAGGGGATGGGGATGGAGGAGGGAGCTCAAGACCTAAAGTTGTTGAATTCAATATTTAGTCCGGAAGACTGTAAAGTGCCTAGTCGGAAGATGAGGTGCTGTTCCTCCAGTTTGTGTTGGGCTTCACTGGAACAATGCAGCAGGCCAAGGACAAACATGTGGGCAAGAGAGCAGGGTGGAGTGATAAGATGGCAAGCGACAGGGAGGTTTGGGTCATTCTTGCGGACAGACCGCAGGTGTTCTGCAAAGCGGTCGCCCAGTTTAAGTTTGGTCTCTCCAATGTAGAGGAGACTGCATTGGGAGCAACGAATACAGTAGACTAAGTTGGGGGAAATGCAAGTGAAATGCTGCTTCACTTGAAAGGAGTGTTTGGGGCCTTGGACGGTGAGGAGAGAGGAAGTGAAGGGGCAGGTGTTACAACTTTTGCGTGGGCATGGGGAGGTGCCATAGGTGGGGGTTGAGGAGTAGGGGGTGATGGAAGAGTGGACCAGGGTGTCCCAGTGGGAACAATCCCTACAGAATGCCAACAGGGGGGATGAAGGGAAGATGTGTTTGGTGGTGGCATCATGCTGGAGTTGGCGGAAATGGCGGAGGATGATCCTTTGAATGCAGAGGCTGGTGGGGTTAAAAAGTGAGGACAACGGGAACCCTATCATGTTTCTGGGAGGGAGGAGAAGGCCTAAGGGCGGATGCCCGGGAGATGGGCCGGACACGGTTGAAGGCCCTGTCAACGACCGTGGGTGGAAAACCTCTGTTATGGAAGAAGGAGGACATGTCAGAGGAACTGTTTTTGAAGGTAGCATCATCTGAACAGATGCGACAGAGGCGAAGGAACTGAGAGAATGGGATGGAGTCCTTACAGGAAGCGGGGTGTGAGGAGCTGTAGTCGAGGTAGCTGTGGGAGTCGGTAGGCTTGTAATGGATATTGGTGGACAGTCTATCACCAGTGATTGAGACAGAGAGGTCAAGGAAGGGAAGGGAAGTGTCAGAGATGGACCATGTGAAAATGATGGAGGGGTGGAGATTGGAAGCAAAGTTAATACATTTTTCCAAATCCTGACGAGAGCATGAAGCAGCACCGAAGTAATCATCGATGTACCGGAGAAAGAGTTGTGGAAGGGGGCCGGAGTAGGACTGCAACAAGGAATGTTCTACATACCCCATAAAGAGACAGGCATAGCTGGGGCCCATGCGGGTACCCATAGCCACACCTTTTATTTGGAGGAAGTGAGAGGAGTTGAAGGAGAAATTGTTCAGTGTGAGAACAAGTTCAGCCAGACGGAGGAGAGTAGTGGTGGATGGGGATTGTTTGGGCCTCTGTTCAAGGAAGAAGCTAAGGGCCCTCAGACCATCCTGGTGGGGGATGGAGGTGTAGAGGGATTGGATGTCCATGGTGAAGAGGAAGCAGTTGGGGCCAGGGAACTGGAAATTGTCGATGTGACGTAAGGTGTCAGAGGAATCACGGATGTAGGTGGGAAGTGACTGGACAAGGGGAGAGAGAAGGGAGTCAAGATAACGAGAAATGAGTTCCGTGGGGCAGGAGCAAGCTGACACAATTGGTCTACCAGGACAGTTCTGTTTGTGGATTTTGGGTAGGAGGTAGAAGCAGGCCGTCCGAGATTGGGCGACTATCAGGTTGGAAGCTGTGGGAGGAAGATCCCCAGAGGAGATGAGGTCAGTGACAGTCCTGGAAACAATAGCTTGATGTTCAGTGGTGGGGTCATGGTCCAGAGAGAGGTAGGAGGAAGTGTCTGCGAGTTGACGCTCAGCCTCCGCGAGGTAGAGGTCAGTGCGCCAGACAACAACAGCACCACCCTTGTCAGCGGGTTTGATGACAATGTCAGGATTGGGCCTGAGAGAATGGAGTGCAGTAAGTTCAGAGAGAGACAGGTTAGAATGGGTGAGAGGAGCCGAGAAATTGAGACGACTAATGTCGCGCCGACAGTTCTCAATGAAAAGAGAAGGTAAGAATCCAGAGGGAGGGGTCCAGGTGAGGGAGAATATTGGAGGTGGGTGAAAGGATCCGTTGAACGGGGAGAGGACTCCTGCCCAAAGAAGTGAGCATGGCGACGAAGACGGCGGAAGAAGAGTTCAGCTTCGTGCCGAGCCCGAAATTCATTGAGATGAGGGCGTAAAGATACGAAACGAAGTCCTTTGCTAAGCACTGAACGTTCAGCGTCGGAGAGGGGAAGGTCAGGGGGTATAGTGAATACACGGCTGGGGCTGGGATTGGAAGACGGGGTGGGGACGGAGGGACAGGCAGGGGTGGAGGGTCCTAGATGGGTGTTGGTGTCAATGAGTTGCTGGAGCTTGCGCTCCTTAGCTCTTGAGAGAAAGAGAAAAAATTTCTTGTTGAGGCTCAACCGTGTCCAGCCCATCTCCCGTGCGTCCGCCCTCACGCCTTCTCCTCCCTCCCAGAAACATGATAGGGTCCCCCTTGTCCTCACTTATCACCCCACCAGCCTCCGCATTCAAAGGATCATCCTCCGCCATTTCCGCCAACTCCAGCATGATGCCACCACCAAACACATCTTCCCTTCATCCCCCCGTCGGCATTCTGTAGGGATTGTTCCCTCCGGGACACCCTGGTCCACTCCTCCATCACCCCCTACTCCTCAACCCCCACCTATGGCACCTCCCCATGCCCACGCAAAAGATGTAACACCTGCTCCTTCACTTCCTCTCTCCTCACCGTCCAAGGCCCCAAACACTCCTTTCAAGTGAAGCAGCATGTCACTTGCATTTCCCCCAACTTAGTCTACTGTATTTGTTGCTCCCAATGCGGTCTCCTCTACTTTGGAGAGACCAAATGTAAACTGGGCGACCATTTTGCAGAACACCTGCAGTCTGTCCGCAAGAATGACCCAAACCTCCCTGTCGCTTGCCATTTTAACACTCATCTTCCGACTAGGCACTTTACAGCCTTCCGGACTGAATATTGAATTCAACAACTTTATGTCTTGAGCTCCCTCCTCCATCCCCACCCCCTTTCTGTTTCATCCCCCTTTCTTTTGTTTTATTTTCAATAATTTATATGGATTTTTCTTTTCCCACCTATTTCCATTATTTTTAAATCTTTTATGCTCCCCCACTCCCACTAGAGCTGTACCTTGAGTGCCCTACCATCCATTCTTACTTAGCACATTCGTTTAGATGATATCACCAACTTCAACACCTCTGTGTTCTTTTGTTCTTTTGTCTGTGACATCTTTTGATGATCTGCTCCTATCCTAACACCACCCCCCCTCCACTTCTTCTCCCCCTCCCCACCCCCCTAAATCAGCTTATATTTCCCTCTCCTTGTAAAGAAAGATCAGTTCTGTTGAAGGGTCATGAGGACTCGAAACGTCAGCTCTTTTCTTCTCCGCCGATGCTGCCAGACCTGCTGAGTTTTTCCAGGTAATTCTGTTTTTGTTTAAGATAAGTAAGGCAAAGTGATTATATTTATTTTCCCAAAATTGCTGGCCATAATAATAACATGAAAGATTTTTATATTTTGGGAAAAGTAACTTCTGAAGGCAAGTTGAAACAATGGGGCTTACAGATCAAAAAGGATGAAATATATTTAAAGAAGGATGGAAGGTTGTTTGAAGTGTGACTGTGTGTGATCTTGAAAGGTGACTGTGTGAAACAGACTTGGGGGAATGCCTCTAACCGCCCTGCAGAAGTTTGCTGTTCCAGTAACCAAATTTGTGTTAAAAGCCTTTGGAATTCACTTGTCCAATGGGTGCTTGTGGTAATATTATTGAATGACTTTGTAAATTTGGAATCTATTTGGACTGTTGCCTTTAAGGGAGTGTGTGGTTGGGAGTCTGGTTAAGTAGAAATTTTGGGAACTGTTATAACTGTGTAACTGTAATCCTGTGTGTGTTTAAGTTTGCTTTTCTTTTGTTAATAAATGCTTTAATTTAATCTTTAAAAATCTCTAAAGGTGGTAATAGACTCATTACTTCTGACTTCAGTGCACAAGCCTTCTTGTGAGAAATACAAATTGCAAAATTGTTGTGATAGCCTGGCCAAGTTTCCCTTGTGAATTTGGTCAGTCTAGAAAAAAGTCACCTGCCATATCATAACACTATCCTGACTTACATCACCGTTCCTTCACAATGGCTGGATCAAAAGCCTGAAACCACTATAGTAACACTGTGGAGGTATCCAACTTCACAAACTGCAGCGGTTCAAGAAATTGACTTCCCACCGCCTTCTCAAGGGTAATTAGGGATGGGTAACAGGTCTGGCCAGCGAACGCCCTCGTCTTTTTAAAAATTCTTTCACAAGATGTCAGGATTCTGGCTGAAGGTCTTTGGAATTGTGCCTTTTGCACTGATGTTCTGGGCTTCCCCCATCATTGAGAATGGGGATGTTTGTGGGACAGGACATACTGAGGGATGGTGATGGAGGATTCTGGGACATTGTAAGGGATGATTCAGTGAGTATGACAATGTCAGGCTGCTGCTTGACTAGCCTGTGGGAAAGCTCTCCCAACTTTGGGACAAGCTCCCAAATGTTAGTAAGGAGGGCTTTGGAGGTTTGATAGGACTGAGTGTGTCGTTTCTGGTACCTTGGTAGGGTGGTCCATCCGGTTTTATTCCTTTGGTGCAACTAAATGGCTTGTTGGCCATCTCAGAGGGCAGTTCAGGATCAACCATATTATTGTGGGTCTGGCGTCACATGTAGGTCAGGCCAGGGTAAGGATGGCATCAATGAACCAGATGGGGTTTTATGACAACCAATGCAGCTTTATGGTCACCATTGCTGAGACTAGCTTTCAATTCCAGATGTTATCAATTCATTGAATATAAGTTCCACCACCTGGTTCTGTGGTGGGATTTGAACCCATGTCCCCAGAGAATTAGCCTGGGCCTCTCAATTACTAGTCCAGTAACATTACCACTGTGCCACTGCCTCCCCGATAAACCATCTCATGAACGAATAAAAAAGTTATAACTGGTAGCAATATCTCTCACTGTTACTACGGTGACATTACAATGTGTTAATCTTCCTTTCAAACAAATTATATAATTGGATTATTTGCAGCCCAACCATCTAAGCAGAAGGAAAGATCTGTTTGCTGGCAAATCTATTTGTTTCCCTCTTTATGCTCCACAACACAATAGCACCAGTCAAGCTTAATGAATAGGGCAATGCTTATATAACTCTGCCAGGTGTTCTATTCAGTATTTTGCTCCTACTTAATAAGACTACTTGTTTATTCCTGTTAGAACAGCTCTCTTTCAGGCTTCATTTCCATAAACGCTTTCAATAGGCCGAGGTGCGAGTTGTTTGTTAATCTTGATATCATAAGTGACAGGGCTGGTAATTTAGAGCAGCAAGGTAAATGAATTGACAGAGATGTGATCTAGCTATCATGCTGCTAGACGAAACAAAAACAGAATTACCTGGAAAAACTCAGCAGGTCTGGCAGCATCGGCGGAGAAGAAAAGAGTTGACGTTTCGAGTCCTCATGACCCTTCTCGACAGAACTAAATCCTCACTATATTTCAAATGAGACATTAAACTGTCATCGCCTGTGCCCTTTCAGGAGAACATAAAGACCCCATGGCACTCTTTTGAAGACAAGCAGAGGAATTCTCCCTCGCGTCTTGACCAATATTTATCCCTGAACCAACATGTCTAAAAAATGGATCAACTGGTCATTTTCATATTGCTGTTTATTGCTGTAAGCAAATTGACTGCCGTGTTTCCCTACATTGCACTAATAACTACATTTCAAAAGTACTTCATTGGTAGCAAAGTTCTTTGGGGCATCCTGAAGTTATGAAAGGCACTAGAAAAATGCAAATTCTTTCTTTTTCTCTTTAACATTGGGTGCTAGTTCCCTGGACACTTGTGTCTTGAGGAGCCAAAACAAAATAAGTTTGCCAAGCCGAAGTCAACATGTTAACCAAGGTTGCCGATTGGAAAGACTGGATAAAAGATTGGTTTTCCCAGGAATCAGGCCTTAATAATCCAACAAGTTTACTTCAAGGGTAGAAACATAGAAAGATTTATGGTACAAAAGGTCATTCAGTCCTCTGTGTCCTTGCTACCCAAACAAGTGTTAGCTAGCCAGATCTCACCTTCCAGCTCTTGGTCCATAGCCCTATAGGTTACATCACTTCATGCATATCCAAGTACTTCTTAAATGTGATGAGGGTTTCTGCTCTATCACCCTTTTAACAGTGAGTCCCATACCCCACCTCTCTTTGGGTGAATGATTTCTCCTCAACTCCTCTCTAATCCTTCTACCAATGAATTTAAATCTACTCCTTCTAGTTATTGGCCACCTCTCACAAAGGAAATAGGAACACAGTACTCCAGCTGCAACCTAACTAGTGTTTTTCCTACAGTTCAAGCATAAGCATCCTGGTCCTAAATTCTATTGGTTACTGCCAGCTGCAGGCTTTTGACCACCAGCAGCACTAACACCCCAATAAACCCAGTATAAAATCAACTATGGATAAATAGTAATAAAAACAGAAAATGACAAAAATACTCAGCAGGACTGGCAGCATCTGTGGAGAGAGAATCAAAGTTAACATTTCAGGCCCTCAGAACAGTCATTACCTGAAACTTTTGCCAGCATTTTCTGATCCCACCTGCTGCGGGATCAGAAATCTCCTCTTTACCCTCTTCAAGGTTTTGAGGTCCTTCACATACATTTTATTCATAGGCTGCCTTTAATATGATAAAAAATTCCACAGTGCTTCACAGCAATATAAGCTATAAATATCCTGGGGGTTACCATTGACCAGAAACTTAACTGGACCAGCCATATAAATACTACAAGAGTACATTAGATGTTGAGAATTCTATGATGGGTAACTCACTTCCTGATTCCTCAAAGCCTGTCCACCATCTACAAGGCACAGGTCAGGAGTGTGATGGAATACTCCCCACTTTCCTGGATGAGTCCAGTTCCAACAACACACAAGAAGCTTGACACCATCCAGGACAAAGCAACCCACTTGATGGCACCCATCTACTTTCCTAAACATGTTTTCCATCCACCACCAGCAGACAGTGGCAGCAGTGTGTACCATCAACAAGATACACAGCAACAAATCGGTAAGTGTCCTTCGACAGAACCTTCTGGACACATGACTTCTACCATCTGGAAGGATAAGGGCATCAGATGCATGGGAACACCACTATCTGCAAGTTCCCCTCAAAGCTACACACCATCATAGCTGGGAACTATATTGCCGTTCCTTTACTGTTGTGGAGTCAAAATCCAGGAACTCCCTTCCTAACAGCACTCTGGGTGTACCTACACCACATGAACTTCTGTGGTTCAATAAGGCAGCTCACCACCACTTTCTCAAGGGCAGTTAGGGATAGACAATAAATGCTGGCCCAGTCAGC
The DNA here is from genome assembly GCF_017639515.1 of Carcharodon carcharias. Lineage (NCBI taxonomy): Eukaryota > Metazoa > Chordata > Chondrichthyes > Lamniformes > Lamnidae > Carcharodon > Carcharodon carcharias. Next base: position 160,387,090 of record NC_054475.1, on the reverse strand, counting down.
GATGCCCATATCCCATGGATGAATAAAAAAATAGCCAAAGCTAAGCAGATTTAAAAGGAGTCACTGGAAAGCATGGTCAAAGAGGTAAGCTTTTAAGGGGTCTTTAAGAGGAGAGAACAGTGACATGGAAGAGAAAGGAGGAAAGGTCATAAAGCATTCCAGATGAAGCATGGTGAACCCAAGTACATGTGGAGTACAAACACTGGCCTGGACCTGTTAGGTCAAATGGCTTGTTTCTGAGCTGTAAATGCTGTGTACTATGATATGCAGTGTGGGGCTAAAATGGCTGAAGGCAATATTGCTGCAGATAAAGTTGGGGTCTGGGGGTAGGTCTGAGTCTGGGAAAGTTACGGAGCATGGCATTATATGTAGAGCTGGCGTTCTAGAAATTCAACTGAGGGAGGTTGTTAGAGAGGTAAGGTGCGTTGAGGTGTTGGATTAAATTTTAGCTGAGGGGAAGACACTGAATTTTTGTTTTGTGTAACTGAGAATGGAGCTTGAAAAGTAGCTGATCAGTAAAAGCAGAAACTACTGCTGTGAAAATGGGTGGTCATTTTTTTGTTGTTTGTTCTTGGGATGTGAGCGTCACTGGTGAGGTCAATATTTACTGCCCATCCCTAGTTGCCCTAGAGAAGGTGGTGGTGAGCTGCCTTCTTGAACTGCTGCTCTCCATCCGGTGTAGGTACACACAAAGTGCTGCTGGAGAGGGAGTTCCAGGATTTTGACCCAGCGACAGTGAAGGAACGGCGATATATTTCCAAGTCAGATGGTGTATGGCTGGGAGGGGAGCCTGCAGTTGGTGGTGTTCCCATGCATCTGATGCCCTTAACTTCTAGTTGACAGAAGTCGTGGATCTGGAAGATGCTGTCAAAGGACCCTTGATGAGTTCCTGCAGTGCACCTTGTATATGGTACATACTGCTGGATAGAATGCAGCGTGAGAGGAGAGAGCAGATAAAACCGCACGAGAGCAGTAGAGCAGATAAAACAATGTGAGAAGAGGGAGCAGATAAAACAGCGTGAGAGGTGGGAGCAGATAAAACAGCATGAGAGGTGGGAGTAGATAAAACAGCGTGAGAGGTGGGAGTAGATAAAACAGCGTGAGAGGTGGGAGCAGATAAAACAGCGTGAAAGGTGGGAACAGATAAAATAGCGTGAGAGCAGTGAAGCAGATAGAAAATTGCGAGAGGAGAAAGCAGATACAACAGCATGAGAGGAGGGAGCAGATAAAACAGCATAGGAGGTGGGAGTAGATAAAACAGCATGAGAGGAGGGAGAAGATAAAACAGCGTGAGAGGAGGGAGCAGATAAAACAGCGCAAGAGCAGTGGAGCAGGTAAAACAGTGCGAGAGGGGGGAGCAGATAAAGCAGTGCAAGAAGTGGGAGCGGATAAAACAGTGCAAGAGGAGAGAGCAGATAAAACAGCGTGAGGGGAGAGAGCAGATAAAACAGCATGAGAGGGGAGAAAAGATAAAATAGTGAGAGAGGAAGGAGCAGTTAAAACAGTGTGAGAGAAGAGAGCAGATAAAATATTGAGAGAGGAAGGAGCAGATAAAACAGCATGAGAGGAGAGAGTGGATAAAACAGCACGAGAGGTGGGAGCAGATAAAACAGAGCGAGAGTGGTGGAGCAGGTAAAACAGTGCAAGAAGAGGGAGCAGATAAAATAGCTAGTGGTCTCCCAGAGCAGGACCAGGAGGCAGTGCGGAGCGGAGGCCTGGATAAGATTTAAAAGGAGTGGGAGCTGAGAATCAGAGCAGGGATTTAAAAAGAGTGGGAGCTGAGAGTCAGAGTGGAGATTTAAAAAGAGTGGGAGCTGGACTCAGGGCTGAAAGTGTCGCGAGGACTGTGAGGGAGTTCCAGGGAGACCCAGGGCTGAAAGTGGCACAAGGATATCACGATTCAAAAAGTGATATGACGCTGGGGAGGCAGCTGATTGGTAGATAGGTTCTGGTGAGTACTTCTGCTTTTTCAACTAAATAATCTGTGGCAGTCCATTAGCTTAAACAAAATAAGGTGTGGAATTTGGACTGTAATGGGAGTGGTTGGAGTGGAATAAGTCTCCTAGCATAATTAGTATCCTTCAAAGGGAGTAACAAACAAGCTTAATCTGAAGGGATGTCATGGCAGCAGAGCTCACACCCAAGTTATGCTCCTCCTGTTCTATGTGGGAATTCATGGACACTTTCAGTGACACTGGCAACCATGTGTGCAGGAAGTGTCCAGCTGCAGCAACTGGCTAATTGCATTTCGGAGTTGGGGGTGCAGGTGTATTCACTATAAATATGTGAAGAGAAAAAGATTAGTGAAGACAAACATAGGTCCCTTGCAGTCAGAAAAGGTGGAAATTATGATGGGGAGCAAAGAAATGGCAGAAGAATTGAATACATATTTTGGTCCTGTCTTCACAAAAGAGGGCACAAATAATTTCCCAGAAGTGTTAGGGAACCAAGGGTCTAGCGAGAAGGAGGAATTGAAGAAAATCAGTATTCATAAAAAAAATGGTGTTACAGAAATTAATGGGGTTAAAGGCTGAAAAATCCCCAGGGCCTGATAATTTACATCCCAGAGTACTAAAGGAAGTGGCCCTGGAAATGTTGGATGCATTGGTAGTCATCTTCCAAAATCCGATAGACTCTGGAATAGTTCCTACAGATAGGAAGGTGGCAAATGTAAACCCATTATTTAAAAAATGAGGGAGAGAAAAAACAGAGAATTACACACCTGTTGGCCTAACATCAGTGGTGTGGAAAATGCTAGAATCTATTATAAAAGACATGGTAACAGAACACCTGGAAAGCGTTAACGGGATTAGACAGTCATCCTGGGTTTATGAAAGGGAAATTATTCTTAACTAATCTGCTGGAGTTTTTTGAGGATGTAACTAGTAGAATAGATAAGGGAGAACCAGTGGATGTGGTGTATTTGGATTTCAGGAAGGCTTTTGATAAGATCCCACATAAGAGTCTCATGGGCAAAATTAAAGCACATGGGATTGGGGATGATATACTGGCATGGGTTGAGAATTGGTTGACAGACCAGAAACAGAGTGGGAATAAATGAGTTTTTTTCTGAGTGGCAGTAGTAATGTACTGCAGGAATCAGTGCTTGGGCCCAAGCTATTCATGCTATGTATAAATGACTTGGATGAGGAAACCAAATGCAATATTTCCAAGTTTGCTGACGACTCAAAACTGGACAGGGTTGTGAGATGTGAGGAGGATGCAAGGAGGCTTCAAGGCGATTTGGACAAGTTGTGCATGTGGGCAAACACATGGCAAATGCAGTATAACGTGGATAAATGTAAAGTTATATGATTCAGTGTGAAAAACAAAAAGGGAGAGTATGATTTAAATAGTGATATATTGGGAAATGTGGATGTACAAGGGGATCTGAGTGTCCTTGTACACCAGTCAATGAAAGTAAACAGGCAGGTGCAGCAAGCAATTAGGAAGGCAAATGGTAAGTTGGCCTTCATTGCAAGAGGATTTCAGTTCAGAAGCAGGGATGTCTTACTGCAGTTATACAAGGCCTTAGTGAGACCACACCTGGAGTATTGTGTGCAGTTTTTGTTTCCCTACCTTAGAAAGGATATACTTGCCATAGAGGGAGTGCAGCGAAGGTTCACTAGGCTGATACTGGGGATGGCAGGACTGTCCTATGAGTAGAGATTGGTTTGACTGAGCCTGTATTCACTAGAGATTAGAAGAATGAGAGGAGATCTGATTGAAACGTATAAAGTTCTAACACGGCCAGACAGACTAGATGCAGGGAAGATGTTTCCCCTGGTTGGGGAATCTAGAACCAGGGGCCACAGTCTCAGGATACAGAGCAGGCCATTTAGGACTGAGATTAGGAAATATTCCTTCACTCATGGGGTGGTCAGCCTATGAAACTCTGTACTATAGAAGGCTGTGGAGGCTGGTTCACTGAGTATATTCAAGAAAGAAACTGTTAAATTTTTGGATATTAGGGACATCAAGGGGTATGGAGAGAAAATGGGAATATGGCATTGAGATAGAGGAACAGCCATGATCATATTGAATGGCGGAGTAGGCTCGAAGGGCCAAATGGCCTACTCCTGCTCCTAGTTTCTATGTTTCTATGTTTAAGCAGGTGGATGGGGTGCCACTTAAGTGGACTGCTTTATCCTGGATGATGTTGAGCTTCTTGAGTGTATTGGGAGCTGCATTCATCCAGGCAAGTGGAGAGTATTCCATCATACTCCTGACTTGTGCCTTGTAGATGGTGGAGAAGCTTTGAGGAGTCGTGGCAGTGAGTCACTCATCACAGAATTCCCAACCTCTGGCCAGATTTTGTAGCCACAGTATTTATATAGCTAGCCCATTTCAGCTTCTGGTCCATGGTAAACCCCAGGATGTTGATGATGGAGGATTCAGTGACAGTAATGTTGTTGAATGTCAAGCGGAGATGGCGATTGCCTGGCACTTATGTGGAGAAAATGTTACTTGATAGTTATAAGCTCAATCCTGAATGCTGTAAAAATCTGATGTAACAAAATGCATTGATGCCATTAGCCTCCTGGAGGAGCTCATATACAGCAATGGATGGAGGGAACTTGGTAATTTACCTGATTGGGTTAGTCAATAGAGACTCTACTTTTTTTCCATGAAATTAACGTTTTTTTTCTGTTGATACAATCCAGAGAAACAAAAATAAAGCTTTTCATAATCATTTCACTATTTACTTGATTCAAGCATAAAAATCTACACTGAAGCTTCCAGAGCAGTAATGAGGAGGTGCTACATTGTTGGATGTGCCATCTTTTTGGATAAGATGTTAAACCAAGGCCCAGTCTGCCTCTCAGCTGAATGTGAAACATCATACAGCATTATTTTGAAAATGAGCATTGGAATTCTGGTCAATAATTATCTTTCATAACAAAGAGTATCTGATCATTGTCACATTGCTATTTATGGGATCTTGCTGTGCACAAATGGGCTGCCTGCGTTTCCTACATTACAACAGTGAATGCACTTCAAAAAGTATCTCATTGGCCGTAAGGTGTTTTGAGAAGTCCTTTGTTTGTGAAAGGAGCTTTATAAATTTAAGCATTTTTTTTAAACCTTTCATTCCTCCCAATCTCTTCATTTTTTGCCAGATTTTCTGCTCATCCTTCATCTCATTAATTTTATTTTTCATCTCTTAAGTGGCCGTAGCTCTTACTCACTCCTCACTTTTATTCAAAATCAGTCGTGAATGTTGGTTGACACATTCATTTCTACAGGCACAGCCTGTGAACAAATTTTTGAAAATGCTCTATTTTGCTTGCCGGTGTTCAGACTGAGTATACTACATATTAATAATGAACTCAGTTACACACTACTGACATATCTTACCATAATTAAACTGTCCTATGAATAGCTTGTCTTAAGATAAAGAAGATAATTCTATGAGGGAGTTAGCTCAGCCCATAATTCCATGTAATTTTTTATGGTTGTGGAATTTAAGGGGTTTATGTTGGAGTAGACTTTGGACAGTTATCGTGATCGGAATGCTGACAGCACAGTGCTGCAATACACCAGTATAAAAGCAGTTTAATTTTCTCCCAAAGGTTAGTCCCTGGATTTTACACCTGAATTGAATTCCACTTTTTGTTTTCATCCACCGGCTCAAACCTTCGAAATGGAATTCAAACTGGGCTGTGTGTAAGGTTCCTGTGCGTTAATCTTCTTCAATGACAGGATGGTACTGTTGTTAAAATCAAGTTGTTATTTTTATCCTATGATTCACGCATCTTTGAGACTCTAATCTCATGAGATTGGTAAAGTTGCTAATGTGTTACATTCCATCCTGCATCAACTGAGCAGTGTGAAAAGCTTCAGGAAAGCATCAGGAGTCATTGAACTCAGTCAGAATGTCATTATGGTCCAGACAGAGAATGCTTATAAATCTATCGCTTGACCGATCTCCGCTTAATTATCCAATGCCGCTGACTGTATCTGTCACTCAGTGCTTCATTATTTAAAGGCATACCTTTCCCACATGTATGTGGATGAAGCAAATCAAGACAATCTATTGTCTAGCTGTGAGGGTCACCATTATTTAAACAAAAGCAAACATAGAGCCTACAACCAGTCCCTTTTGGAATTGTGGGACAAGTTTCCAGAAATGCCAATCACTGTCTTCTAAATCAAAAGGTTTGGCATAAAAATCAATGGTTGCTTTTTATTCAAATGTAACTGGCAGTTGGTTTATAAACCTCATTAGTAGCTTACCTAATCTCTAACAGATCATGGTTCTTTACACAATCTATATGGCTGCATCTGAAAATACTTTACAAATGTATTTTTAAAACTCCTACCTGTCATCCAGGTATGGTCATGGCCCCACCTGAGGAGGGGGCTTTCTGCCACATTCTCTTTTCAATGAGCCTGCAGCAAAAGGCACTGGGTCCAGATCTCAAGCCCCATAGCTGCTGGATGTGAGGCAGGGAGAGGAGAGGGGTCACCCTCATTAGAGTGCTGTGATACCAAGGCAATGCCACAGCCATTGGCAAGAATTTTCGGCTTGGTGAGCGGGGGCGGAGCCTGCTTGCTAAGGCGTGAAATGATGTGGAGTGACGACGGGTGTGTGTCACAATGTCACCGCGCGCCATTTAGATTTTAAGCTCAGCTGCGTGCCCGACAAATTGTCAACAGCTTGTTAAGGCCATTAATGAACCAAATAAGGCTATTGAGAAAGCTGCCCGTCCAACCTTTAGGTTGCTGTGGGGCAGGCAAATAGCCCAGACGGCCTTTGCATTTTTCATGGAACCTCAACCGCGGGCGGGATGAGGTTTCATGAAGGGTTTATAAATTAAATAAATTTTTTCATTAAAGTTCATTGACATGTCCCAGCTCGTGTGACACTGTCACATGAGGGGACATGTCTTCAATTGCTTTTTCTTCATTAAACTTTTCAATACTTAAAACTTATCTAACTTATCTCCCTGAGACACCTGCGCTCTTTTGTGTGCACGCGCAAAAGAGCACAATCCCGACTCAGGGAACCCACCCCCCTCCCACTCACAGAGGGAGCGGTCAGTGCTTCTGGGCGCGTGTCACGCTGGGCCGGTCTTAATTGGCCCGCCCACGTAAAATGGCGGCGCGGACCTGATCAGGGGCGTCGATCAGGTATGCACCCGCCCATGCACCCCCCCCACCACCCCCCGCACAACCCCCCCCCCCCCCCCCCCCCCCCCCCAACGGTGGGAGAACTCTCTCCATAGAAACCAAAGAGATCATGGGGACATGAGTTACCCAGAGGTAACCTTATGCACCATTTAGCCTTTAGGGTTCAGAGTGCTCTTTAGAGACGTTCCCTTACTGATCGCCCTGTTGCGATGGGTCCCACTGCGGGAGGTTGGGCGGCCCAGCCAAAAGCCCATTGACTTCCGGCCGGACCGGACGATCCCGGCGACAGGCAGGGCCGGGAAACCCCCGCCCCATGTCTCTTGCGATAAGTTCATGATAAACGGCAGGTCTAAGTTCACTATATTAAAACAGCGGCTTTACTTCCAAAGTACTTCCTTGGCTGTAAAATGTTTTCAGATGTCCTGAGTAGGTGAAAAATGCTGCCGAAATACAAGACTTCCTTTAAGTGTAAATCATTACTACAACAAATTTTCTCCTCCTTTCCTGTGGGAGATGGATTTTTTTCTCGTGGCACATAAAAGCAGGGAATGGGGTGAGCTATCTTCCGGAAAGAAAAAGTACTGCTATGCAACGTTGCTATTCTTTTGTTTATGACCTTTGCCTGCCTAAAAGAGTAATGTGAAGGATGCTTCGATTCAAAGGATGAAAATGATCTTGCAAAGGAAGAAATCCTATTTTCTTTGGCAGCTTTCAGTCCATGAATACTGTCTCTAACAGAGACAGTGATCCTGATTGGTCCTGCTAGGTAATGCAGTGGGGATCGCTCAAGTGATAGATTTATAGACATTCTCAGAACAAGCCATTGTAATGTTCTGACTGAGTCACGTCCGTCCTATTTTTCTATCACAACGCAGCAGTTGAACTTACTCTAAACCTTTTAGGGCAGAAATTACCCTCAAAATTTTCGCAGACAAATAAGTCACATAACCCCACCCCCCCCCTCCCCTATTCTAACTCAAGTGTTGCCCTATTTATTTCCAACCTGTTTAAACCTTCATTAAAATAGCAGACGTAGGAATATATAGGCATGCTTGCTATTTGTGTAATAACTTCACCAAAGCTGACGGCTGTGGTTTTCTGTGTCTGTCGACGCGGGAGTGTTCGATGGCGTGAGCAGACAATGCGTTGCGCAATGGTCTGAAACCAGTTCAAGGTCATCCATTGAGCCCACCGATGGAGGTCCATGTTATCCGCCGTCGGGCATCAGGAACCTCATTGTAATACATCAGCTTATCATTATTAAGCCTGCCCGCTGGGCTTATCCCCACCCCCCCCAGCTGGGTCGTCCACCCATGTCGGCGGGACATCACGTCGGTTGTAGAACACGTCTTGACGTGAAGAAGCGGGGACTTAACCGCCAGGGCCTTGCTCACATCGCGGACATCCGAGGAGCAGAAGATGCTGGAGCCCGGCACCAACTGGCACACCGGAGGAACGTCCATGGCGTGCCGGGTGGATTCTCCTGGGCATCGCTCCCCTGTGAGGCAGCGCACGGTAGCTGGAACGTCACCATTGATGCTCACCATGGATGATGGTCGTGGGGGTGGGAGAGGAAGGGCTAGGATCAGCTGGGGGAGGAAGAGGTGTCGGTGGGGGTGAAATTGGAAGTGGGGTAATGAAGGTGTCAGGGCGGGGTGAGGTGAGAGGGGGGAATGAAGGTGTCGGGGGGAGGTTGGGGGGGAGGGAGAACAGGAGGAGGAGGGGGTAACGGGGGAGGTTGGGGGGAGGTTGGGGGGGAGGTAGGTGTAAGAGGGGTGGAGGGGGTAACGGGGAAGGCAACAGCAACTAGGGAGGTAGGTGTAAGAGGGGGTGGAAGGTGCAAGAGAAGTGGTGCAGAGAGTGGAAGGTGTCCAGGGGGAGGAAGGGGCGTTGAGCAGGGAGGGTATGCAGGGGGAGTGATGAGAAGAGTGAGTTATCCTGGTAGAACGGATGAGACCATTCATCTTAGTGGCGCTGGGTGGCTGTCCTCTTTTGCTGGGCATTGGCGCTGACCACCACCTCCCAAACCTGGTTGGTAATGCTGCTGCCCATCCTGCAGGCCAGAGCGGGGATAGAGGACATCCCAGCGGTCCTCCATGGCATCCAGCAGGTGTTCTAGTTATACATCACTAAACCTAAGGACTGCAGTCTTCTTGCCTTTTGTGGACATCTTCCCTGCAGCAATCGTGGCCTGAAAGCTCTGAAATGTGTGTGTGCGGCTGCACTTTAAGAATGGCGCCCAGCAAGATGAAACAGCGAGGTGAGGGCGGGCGGGCTGCCTGCTATTGAAACGGCGTGTTTTCCTGGAATACACAAGTAATGTGGCGGGATTGGGACGACACGGTGTGAAAACTCGCCATTGCGGCCAGCGGGTAAAACGTTGTTTTATCCGCCCGCTGCAGCACTTAGTGTAAATCTGGGACGATGGCATCCAAGAATAACCTTTATAAATGTTAGTTGTGGTTCAGTAAGTAGCAAGCACTCATGCCTCTGGGTCAGAAAATTGTGGGTTTCAGACCTACTCCAGGACTTGAGCACAAAAATCAAGGCTAACCCACAATGATTTTGCCATGCCCTGGATTAAATAGCTGATAAAATGATCATTGAAATAAGTTTGTATCCATGTTTTGAATTAATTTATTGGTGGTCTGGTTAATCATTGCTAGTATCTGTGTACTCTTTCCTTGCTTTGTTCTTTGTGTATTGCAATCACCTTTATTTATTTAACGATTATTTATTGGTTTTGTTTGCTCTTTGTGCACTTTCCATGTGTTACAGTGAGTGTGATGGAGTAGTGTGAGATGTAAGACTTTTATTCATTTGTATTACCTGTTCATTTCTTTAAAAATTCGAGATGTGGGCTTCGCTGGCAAGGCCAGCATTTATTGCCCATCCCTAATTGCCCTTGAGAAGGTGGTGGAGTGCTGTCTTATTGAAACTTTGCAATCTATGTGGTATCAGTACACCCACAGTACTGTTAGGAAGGGTGTTCCAGGATTTTGAACAAGCGACAGTGAAGGAACGACAATATATTTCCAAGTCAGAATGATGTGTGATTTGGAGGGGAACTTGGAGTAGGCTATGGGCTAGGGTAGCAAAGTGGTTATGTTACTGTATGTAATCCAGAGTAATCCAGAGACCTGAAGTAATGATTGGGAACACGAGTTCATAATCCCACCATGGAAGCTGGGGAATCAAAAGGTATTTATTTATGTAAAATTCTGGAATAAAAATCAAGTCTCATTAATGTTGACTATGAAACTACTGGATTGTTCTAAAAAAAACATCTGGTTCACTAATGTCCTTTAGGGAAGGAAATCTGTCATTACCTGGTCCGTTTATATATATTGTACAATAAGCGACCCAAGAGCAACAGCAACAGGGTTGACTCTTGCCTGTCCCCTGAGTTGGTCTACTTAGTTGTAAACCACTTAGTTTAGTTCACGGCAGCAACTGACCACAACCTTTCAAGGGCAATTAAGGTTAGGCAATAAATGCTGGAGGTGGTGGTGTAGTGGTACTGCCACAGGACAAGTAATCTAGAGGCCCAAAGTAATGCCCTAGGTTCAAATCCCACCACAGCAGATGGTGAAATTTGAATTCAATAAAAATCTGGACAGAAGTCTAATGATGACCATAAAACCATTGCTGATTGTTGTAAAAACCTTTAGGGAAGGAAATCTGCCCTCCTTACCTTTTCTGGCCTACATGTAACTCCGGACCCACAGCAATGTGGTTGACTCTGAAATGGCCTAGCCACTCAGTTGTATCAAACTGCCAAAAGGAACGGAACCGGATGGACTACCCAGCATCGACCTAGGCACCGGAAGCTACAACAGCAAAGTCAGCCCTGTCGACCCTGCAAAGTCCTTCTTTCTAATATTTGGGAGCTTGTACCAAAATTGGTAGAGCTGTCTCACAGACTAGTCAAGCAACATCCTCATGGATTTATACCTTACAGATAATGCCCCAGACACCACCATCACCATCCCTGGGTATGTCCTATCCAGCAGGCTGGGACAGACCCAGCAGAGGTGGTGGCACAGTGGTTATATAGTCAGGAGGGTGTTGCCCTGGGAGTTCTCAACATCACCTCTGGGCCCCATGACATCTCATTGCATCAGGTCAAACACGGGCAAGGAAACCTCCTGCTGATTACATGTACCACCTACACCCAACCCTCCTCAGCTGATGAATCAGTGCTCCTCCATGTTGAACACCACTTGGAGGAAGCACTGAGGGTGGTAAGGGTGCAGAATGTACTCTGGCTGGGGGACTTCAATATCCATCACCAAGTAGTGGCCAAGCTGGCAAAGTCCTAAAGGACCTAGCTGCTAGACTGAGTCTGCACCAGGTGGTGAGGGAACCAACAAGAGGGAAAAACATACTTGACCTCATCCTCACCAACCTGCCTGCCGCAGATGCATCTGTCCATTACAGTATCAGTAGGAGTGGGCTGAATGGCCTCCTTCTGTGCTGTAACTTTTCTATGGTTCTACGGGGTGACCACCGTACAGTCCTCATGGAGACAAAGTCTTGTCTTCACATTAAGGATACCCTTCACTGCTATGCTAAATGGGATAGAGTTTGAACATATCTAGCAACTCAAGACTGGGCAACCATGAGGCACTGTGGGCCATCAGCAGCAGTAGAATTGTACTTGAACACAATCTGTAACCTCATGGCCCAGCATATCCCCACTGTACCATTACTATCAACCTTGGTTCAATGAAGAGTGCCAAACAGCATAAGCAACAAGTGATAGACAGAGTTAAGTGATTCCACAACCAAAAGATAAAGTCTAAGCACTGCAGTCCTGCCACATCAAGCCGTGAATGCTGGTGGACATTAAACAACTCACTGGAGGAGGGGGCTCCACGAATATCCCCATTCTTAATGATGGGAGAGCCCAGCACATCAGGGCAAAAGATAAGGCTGAAGCATTCGCAAAAATCTTCAGCCAGAAGTGCTGAGTGGATGATATATCTCAGCATCCTCCAGAGGTCCCCAGCGTCACAGATGACAGTCTTCAACCAGTTCAATTCACTTCATGTGATATCAAGGAATGGCTGAAGGTATTGGATACTGCAAAGGCTATGGGCCCTGACAATATTCCAGCAATAGTGCTGAAGGCTTGTGCTCCAGAACTTGTCACGCCCCTAGCCAAGCTGTTCCAGTATACCTACAACACTGGCATCTACAAGTAATGTGGAAACTTGCACAGGTATGTCTTGTACACAAGAAACAGGACAAATCCCAACCTGACCAATTATTGCCCCATCAATTGACTCTCAATCATCAATGAAGTGATGGAAGGGGTCATCAACAGTACTGTCAAGCAGCACTTGCTTAGCAATAACCTGCTTACTGATGCTCAGTTTGGGTTCTGCCAGGGCCACTCAGCTCCTGACCTCATTACAGCTTTGGTTCAAACATAGACAAAAGAGCTAAACTCCAGAGGTGAGGTGAGAGTGACTGCCCTTAACATCAAGGCAGCATTTGACCGACTGTGGCATCAAGGAGATCTAGCAAAACTCGAGTCAATGGGAATCAGTGGGAAAACTCTTCGCTGGTTGGAGTCATACCTAGCACAAAGGAAGATGGTTGTGATTGTTGGAGGTCAATCATCTCAGTTCCAGGATATCCTTGCAGGAGTTCCTCAGGGTAGTGTCCTCAGCCCAATCATCTTCAGCTCCTTCGGCAATGACCTTCTTTCCTTCATAAGGTCAGAAGTGGGATGTTCACTGATGATTGCACAATGTTCAGCACCAGTCGTGACTCCTCAGATACTGAAGCAGTCCATGTCTAAATGCAGCAAGAGCTGGATAATATCCAAACTTGGGCTGACAACTGGCAAATAACATTCGTGCCACACAAGTGCCAGGCAATGACCATCTCCAATAAGAGAGAATCTAACCATCATCCCTTGACATTCAATGGCATTACCATCACTGAATCCCCCTTATCAACCATTGAGCAGACACTGAACTGGACCAGCCATATAAATATTGTGGCTACAAGAGCAGGTCAGAGGCTAGGAATTCTGCAGGGAATAACTCAACTCCTACTCCCCAAAGCCTGCCCACCATCTACAAGGCACAAGTCAGGGGTGTGATGGAATATTCTCCACTTGCCTGGATGTGTGCAGCTCCAATGATATTCAAGAAGCTTGACACCATCCAGGACAAAGCAGCCCGCTTGATTGGCACCCCATCAACCAATATTCCCTTCCCCCACCACCGACGCACAGTGTCAGCAGTGTGTACCATCTACAAGATGCTCGGCAGAAACTCACCAAGACTCCTTAAGCAGCACCTTCCAAACCTCCAACCACGACCACCTAGACGGACAAGGGTAGCAGATGGGAACACCACCACCTGGAAGTTCCCCTCCAAGCCACTCACCATCCTGACTTGGAAATATACCGCCGTTCCTTCACTGTCACTGGATCAAAATACTGGAACTCCCTCCCTAACAGGACTGTGGGTGTACCTACACCACAATGACTGCAGCGGTTCAAGAAGGCAGCTCACCACCACCTCTTCAAGAGCAATTAGGGATGGGAAGTAAATGCTGGCCTAGTCTTTGATGACCACATCCCGTGAAAGAATAAAAAAAAGTGCCCATATCCAGTGAATGAATAAAACAAGTGATGGTGGCCCATGCGCCTGCTGCTCTCGTCCTTCTGGATGATGGAGGTCTTGAGCTTGGGACGTGCTGTCAAAGAACATGTAATATGTAAACAGATTACACACTGGAGAATGATGGAACATCTACTGTTCAAAGAGACTTTAATAATCAGGCACAAGTTAGAATATCATTCTCATCAGTGTAGTAAATGGTATATTCCACAATACCCTTCTCTTGATGTTGGAGCATTGTGTTTCGAATTGTATTCAGGATAAAGACAACAAACTATAGGTTAAGCAAGGTTTTATTGAACATCATGGTTGTCTTAACTGTACTCACCACAGACATTTCATTTTAATTGCACTTCCAAACCTTAGTTTGTTTAAGTATTTGCTTCTTGAGTGTCCCATTAATATAAACCACAAACATAGCTGGAAAATAGTGACCAGTCACCAAGAAACATCGATGGGCACAAAGACACTCAAAATCTTCAGTTAATTTCACAGGAATTACATTTATTACTTAAGCGACTGCAATATTGAAGATACATTAAATCTCAGAACATTCAGGAGGCATCTGCCCTTGTGGTTTGCTACTAACTGTAGAAAAATAGAAGAACATTACAATCATTGAATGGCAACAGCACAGAAAGAGACTATTCGACCTGTCATGTCCATGCTGGCTCTCCGCAAGAGCTACGCAGCTAGTCCCACTCCCTTGTTTCTCCTCTTTAGCCTTGCAATTTTTCTCTCTTCAGATAATTACCCAATTCACTTTTGAAAGCCGTGATTGAATCTGCCTCCTCCACAGTCATAGTGTGGACATTCCAGATCCTAACCACTCGCTGCGCAATTAGAAAGAAGAGGAGGCCATTCAGTCCCTCCTGCCTTGCTCTTGGCTGATCTGCACCTCATCTCCATTCACCCACCTTTGCTCCATGTCCCTTCATATCCTTACTCAATGTAAATTTACTGACGTCAATCTCGAAAGCTCCAGTTGTTCCCTCTGCATGCGCGGCCTAGTAGGAGAGGGAGTTTTTGAAACAAAATGAAGTGCAGTAACAAATGCAATGAAGATAATGTGAGAAAGAGGAAAAAATGAAAGCAAGTTCATATTAGTCTCCGCAAATAAGATATGCAGGAATCAATTATATGGATGGTGGGGTGAAGGAGGGGGCAAAAGCTCAAAGTAATAGTAAAGTACCGTGGAGTTCAGATTTTTTCAGCACTGAAATACACAAATAGTTACTTAATGTAACATCATTTCATGAAATTCAATATAGACGAGTGTAAGGTACTTTGTACTGCAAGACAAATGGGCATCACAATGGATGGCATAGGAGGGGAACTGGAAAGGGATTTGGGGCTTCAAAAGTTCAGTGCTTACAATTACTGTGGAGAAGCAACAGCCAGGACAAATGCTTGGTTACAATGCTTGAGCAGCTGGGTGTAAGTCAAGAAGAAGTCAGGCTAAAATTGTACATGCCCTAGTCAGACATCTTAAGCTATGGAGGCAATGTAGAGAAAACACAGAGAGATAATTCCCAGCGTCGGAGAGGAGAGAGTACAAACATCAGCACAGAGCAGTTGAGCAGAATGACCTGGTTTTGTACAGTACACTCTATGTAAAGATAGATTGGAGAAACTGGGCCCTTTTGCCTTGAAACAGGATGAGTGGAAGAAAAACTTATAAAACAAAACAAGGTTTACCATTTAGATGTTAAGCCCTGGAATGCCCTCCCAAAACCTCTCCGCATTTCTACCTCTCTATCCTCCTTGAATAAGCTCCTGAAAACCTACCTCTTTGGCCAAGCAATGTCCTAAATATCTCCTTATGTGAGTTAGTGTTAAACTTTGGTAATGTTCCTGTGATGCACTTTGGGATGTTTAACTATATTAAAAGTGCTATATAAATGCAAGTTGTTTTAAATATGGTTAATTGTGTGAGTCGAAAAACTAGAACAAGAGACCATGGGCTAAAACTAGTGAAAAGACCATTTAGGACACAAAGGATTTCTTCATGCATAAGAAATCACCACAGGAATGATCTTCTTGGTAGCATTGCCAAAGCGACACTAGCACACAAGGAACAGGTGATACCTGGGATAAAAGGGTTAAGTTATGTGGACAGGTTGCATAGACTGATCTTGTATTTCCTTGAATATAGAAGATTAAGGGTGATTTAATTCAGGTGTTTAAAATGATAAAAGGAATTGATAGAGAAACTGCTTCCTCTGGTGGCAGAGTCCAAAACAAGGGGCATTCTGGTTAAAATTAGAGCTGAGCCATTTCGGGGTGATGCCTGGAAGCACTTCTTCACACAAGCAGTAGTGGAAATCTGGAACTATTTTCCCTCAAAGAGCTAGGGTTAACGGAAAATGTCAAAACTGAGATTGACAGGTATTTGTTGGGCAAGAGAATTAAGGGTTACAGAGGCAGGCGGGTGCAGTAATGATATCTTATTGAAACAGCTGAGATCTTGAGGGGACTGGATAGAGTGGACACCGGGAGGTTTTCCTCTTGTGGGGGAAACTAGAACTTGGGGGACATAGTTTAAGAATGATAAGGTCTCCCTTTGAAAATAGAGGTGAGGAGAAATTCTCTCTGAGGGTCTTTAGCGTGTGGGATTCTCTTCCCCAGAAGGCAGTGGAGGCTGGATCTTTAAATTTACCCAAGGCTGAGTTACATAGACTTGCTAGACAAGGGGGTCAAGGATTAAGGAAAGTGACCACAACCATGGCTGCATGATCTTATTGAATGGTGGAGCAGGCTCAATGGGCTGAAAGGCCTAATCCTGCTCCTAAATCCTATGTTCCTATACAGGTCAGGTTATGACCTCATCATAGTAAACAGGCTCAAGCTGAATGCCCACTTCCGTCCCTACATTCCTGGTGGCATGGGACAATGTAATGTTTTCTTCATCTTGGATGGGTGTCTTAAGATGGGTTCAAACGGACTCCATCATCTGCATCTAACTTGTGAAATTGAAGTTGCTTTACACTAGTATGTAACACAATGCATGTACGCACCTACTTTGGCCAGGTCCATCTCTCATGTGCTCTTTCTTGTGAGCTTCCCCTGTAAATATATACATGGTATAATGCACCAAAATGGGTGTTCACCTACTTCAGCTGAACAAATGGCTAAACAAAATTCTAGTTCCATCTGCAGTGTCAAATAATGGAAATTTAGATATTGAAATCAGTTCTTCATTTGCATCATTATCCAGTTCAGGACACAGCAGACCAATTTGCAAAGGAGGGGACAATAATGATAAAGGGTAAGGTCAGGACTTTCATCTTATGTTAAGCAGACTGTGATAGTTTGTGATAAAGAAAGCTGTTTGAGGGGGAGGGAATGTTGGACTATGCAGGCTAAACTGATACATTAGTAATATGCGTGAATAATTTAAAAGGAAATATAGGTGAAAGAGGCACAGTTGTTTCACTGAAATTGTCTGGTAAATTGTACTTATTTGTCAAACGCCGTTAACTCACCACATCAAAATGTGCCATTCGTTGCAATGAAACCCCAGGGATGGAAACAGCATACTGCTAATCTGGACGTTCTCTCTTTCTGATGTCAGAAAACAGTGCCTCTCAATTCTTAAATTTTCAGATTGAGTGATACCTGAAGACAGCGCAAATGTAAATAACTTGGGGCTCGATTCTAATCAGAACTCTGTTACCTGAACCCACTCAATGCAAACAGCACAGGCTATCGTGAGAAAACCCGGCTAAGCCAGTGTCAAACCCCCTAGGCTTTAGTTGGTAGGTAGGCCTTTAAAATTACTTCACAGCTTTATCTGAGTGGTTACACTGAAGCAATATATTACATTCAAGCATGAAAGATTGTGGGGTCAGTTGAAATGCACTTAACATAGTCCAGTTGTGCTAACTGTCAGAAATGCAATTAACAGAGTTATTAAGGCTAGGGGCATCGACTAGTCAGGATTGTGTTTAGACAAAAATCAATTGCACAATCACACTCACTACATCTAAACAAAAGTACATGATTCGAATACAGTGTTTTAAAAACATACAGTTCTCAACCAAACAGTACTAAAAGGCAGAATTCTGCTACCCTATCCTAATCTACATTAGTATATTAAGTCCAATGTTTTTCTTAAGATATATGATATAATACTTCACGCAGAATGTGACAGATTTTGTCGGTATAGGCAGGTTAAATTATTGCACACCTCCGAATGCTGTGTGCACATGACATGGATTGTTGCAAAAATAAGATAATAAATATATTTAACTTTGGCTTTATGAGAACACATGAGAAAGAATGTGCAAATTTTCTGGTTAAACTGAATGTTACTGATAATATAATGGGAATCCAAAATCCGACGAAGTGCAAACATGTTTTCAAGTAAAAAAAAACCCAAACGTCCCCAGACTAAGTGGTCCGTTCTTGTATTTAATTTGTGCTGGACGCAATGGTGTCCATGGAAGACAAGGTGTCTCTTATAACTATAAATGCTACGCAACATCATGTTTTAAGTACATCTTAACTTGAGAAAAATGTGTGGGTGGCAGA
This sequence comes from Carcharodon carcharias, assembly GCF_017639515.1. Lineage (NCBI taxonomy): Eukaryota > Metazoa > Chordata > Chondrichthyes > Lamniformes > Lamnidae > Carcharodon > Carcharodon carcharias. Next base: position 160,368,782 of record NC_054475.1, on the reverse strand, counting down.
GTGGTACAATGGGTCAGAGCACTAAGCTGCAGTGGGAGAGAGTTTAAGTCCCTGATCTCAGTTGTGTCACTGCAGGGAGGCACTAAATGCAGGCCAACGGAGTGGAGTGGAGGGGGGGTGGGGGAGGTGGTTGGGTGCAAGACAATAGGAAAATCAAAGGGGTTTGTCAACACTGGCCTTCTCTGGCATGCTTTCTTGAAGCTAGTTCATCAAACTGTTGTTGGGCACTGGTAAATCAGTTGCCCACCTGCTTTCTTGGTTTCAGTTAGTTCAGAAGCCAGGGAATGGAGAGCGGAAGGTACTTTAAAAAGAGTAACAAGAAAATATTACTTGCAGTATATGTTTGAGGGAAATGTAAAAGCTTTAAGATTCACTCAGAAAAGAAGTGGCATGCAAATCTGTACCACCCAGCATATTTGTTTTCCAGACATAAATAATACATTCCCTTCATCATGTCCTTTAGGACAAAATGTCATTGTTTCAAACTACTTTGTAGTTTGTATATTCCTTGCGGATATTTTAGCTTGACCACAGACTGAATTCTAAGTAGATAAGAAAGCATAAATAATTTAAAAACTTCTGTTGTTCCATAAATATACATATGACTTAACAAAAATATACATTCTCAAAATAAGATATTTTGGGATTCAGGCTGTAAAAATAGTCACAAAAATGTACTGAGATTTTAACACTAAATGCCGTCAATTGATTATATTATCAGTAACACTCATCCTGACTATGCACATCCTTCACTAGATGAGATTCCTTTCATCGGGCTACTTCAGTAAGACATGAATGTAGAAAAGCGTCACTTGTGTGGTGGCAACAAGAGTTCCTACCACAGCACACAAGCGAGCTGAGACTCAAACCAGGCAATCAGTCACCGTGGGCAGTTGCGCGACATGAATAATAACACACGTCGAATGCCATTCAAGCGTTCTTGAAGCGATGTCATCGCGAGAAAGGGAAGTTGAGCCCGACTTTCCAGTGGGAGCACGGCCAGCAGCCACCAACACCAGCCCGGGCCGTTCGGACTTGCCTGGAGGGGGGGGACAAAGGAAAACACAAAGCAAAGATCAGCGGAAAGGAATAAAAGCTGCGGATGCTGGAGATCTGAAAGAAAAACAGAAAAATGCTGGAAAAACTCAGCAGGCCAGGCAGCATTTGTGGAGAGAGAAACAGAGTTAACGTTTTGAGTACAAAATGACTCTTCTTCGGAACTGAAGGGAGGCAGAAACGTGATGGGTCTTATGTTGTTGAGAAAGCCAAAGCCTTTTTCAAATGCATAAAACCATTGCACTTCTACCTCTCATCTGTGGAAAGGACGCACAGAGAGCTGAAAGTCTAGCCTTGAGTTGCCAACCCTCCAGGATTGCCCTGGAGTTTCCAGGAATCAAAAATTAATCTCCAGGACACTTCCTCAAGCAACCAAGGTGAAAAATCATAGGGCTGTATTATTTAAACCTTAGAACAGGATAGGACTCTCTTGACTAGAAGAGAAGGTTGAGAGGTGATCTCCTGAGATGTTGAAGATCGTTAAAATTATGAAGTAGTTCAATAAGGTTGTTATAGATATGGTGTTTCCACTAGTGTGGAGTAAGCCAAATCTAGGGGCCATTCATACAAGGTCGTCACTAATAAACCTTATGGACAATTCAGGAGAAAATTCTTTACCCAGAAAGTGGTTAAAATGTGCAGTTTGCTTCCACAAGGATGAGTGAGGTGAATAGCAGAGAAGCATTTCTGGGGTAGATAGGAAAGCAAATGAGGGAGAAAAGAATAGAAAGTGAAGCTCATGAGGTTAGCTGAAGAGCGGTGGGAAGAGACGCTCATGTGCAGCACCAATACCAACCATCCAAACGACCTCTTTCTGTGCTGTAAACACTTTGTAAACTGCTATTCGAAAGGCTTGTACTGGATGTCTGCTTTTTAAAAATCACTTCTAAAAGCAACTCTGGTACATGTACAGCCTTGAGCTCACGCACCTGTATATCTGTATCCTTCCTTGGCATTGGTCCGAAGTGGCTCAGAATTCGAGTCTTCAATATTTGCTTGAGTGAGCTGAACCACATGTATGCCTGATCATAAACCAAGTTATGTAGACGAACAAGTTCAGCATAGTCCTCTCCCTCTACCTGTTTTGTCAGAAAGTTCATGAGATTGCAGAAGATTTGGTGTACACATTGGAGAAATCCCCTGACCAATGATCCAACAAATGGCATGTGACTATAGATGTACTTCCACCACCTCCACCTCCCTCTAATTAACGTCTTGCTCGTATTTTAAGACAATTAGCAAAAGGTCCAGAGCGGAGGTGAGGAGAATTTTGTCCACGCAACGTGATGATGATGATCTGGAATGTACTTTCTGAAAGGCAGAAGTGGTGGAAGCAGACTCAACAGTAACTGTTGTCAAAAGAGAATTGGACAGTGACTTGAAAAGCAAAGTTTTGCCAAGCTGTGGAGAAGAGCAAGACAGTGGGACTAACTGGGTAGCTCTCTTAAAGAGCCAGTACAAGGGGCCAAATCGGCTCCTTTGGCACTGTATGATTTGATCAGTTAATATTATCATTCATTCTAAAACTGGTCCTTCACATAGAGGTCTACAGCACAGAAAAAGGCCCTTCAGCCCATCGAGTCTGTGCCAGTCAAACAAATGCCTAACTATTCTAATCCCATTTTCTAGCACCAGGCCCATAGCCTTGTATGTCATGGCATCACAAGTGCATATCCAAATACTTCTTAAATGTTATGAGGGTTTCTGCCTCTACCACCCTTTCAGGCAGTGAGTTCCAGATTCCCACCACAGTCTGGGTGAAAAAATTCTTCCTCACATCTCCTCGAAACCTCCTGCCTCTTACCTTAATTCTATGCCCCCTGGTTATTGATCCCTCCACAAAAGGGGAAAAGTTCCTTCCTGTCTACCCTATCTATGCCCCTCATAATTTTATACACCTCAATCATGTCCCCCCTCAATCTCCTCTGCTCCAGGGAAAATAACCACAGTCTATCTAATCTCTCCAGCCCAGGCAACATCCTGGTAAATCTCCTCTGCACTCTCTCTCATGCAATCACATCCTTCCTACAATGCAGATTTCAGAACTGCACACAATACTCTAGCTGTGGCTTAACCAGCATTTTATACAGTTCCAGCATAATCTCCCTGTTCTTATGGCAAGTATCCCATATGCCTTCTTAACCACCTTATCTACCTGTCCTGCTACATTAAGGGACCGGTGGACATGCACACCAAGGTCCCTCTGATCCTCGGTACTTCCCAGGGTCCTACCATTCTTCATGTATTCCCGTGCCTTATTTGTCCTGCCCAAGTGCAGCATCTCACACTTATCCGGATTCAATTCCATTTGCTACTGATCAGCTCATCTGACAAGCTCGCCTATATCCGCCAGTAATCTAAGGCTATCCTTCTCACTATTTACCACCCCACCGATTTTCGTGTCATCCTTGAACTTACTGATCAACCCTCCTACATTCAAGTCTAAATCATTTATATATACCACAGACAGCAAGGGGCCCAACACTGATCCCTGTGGAACCCCACTGGACACAGGCATTCAGTACAAAAACACCCCTTGACCAACACCCTCTGCTTCCTGCCACTCAGCCAATTCTGGATCCAAATTGCCAAATTGCCTGGATCCCATGGGCTCTTATCTTTGTTATCAGTCATTTACTCCATTAACAACAGTTGCACAATTGTCAAAGTATAATGATGGGTTAGAGTTCACACAGGGTATCTTGATAAAGCATCACCTTTTTATCTTCAAGGTATTCAATATCTGCCGTACTGTAGCCGTCCTTTTCACTGTGTCGTAACACCTTAAACCTTCTCCTGCCAATGGTGTCTACGACTGAACGACCATCTGAAAACAGCTCGACGCTTCTGACCTCCAGCATACAGCCATAATCAGCAAAACTACAGAGGATAAAATGAACACAGTTATAATATATCTCTACCAACTACAAAGAGTTCTGAGTGGCTTTATAGTAGCTCAACAGGTAGTACTTTCCCATCTGAGTCGGGACTCTGTGCACCCAATTCTCACTCCAGAGACTTCAGCATATGATCCAGGCTGACAAGCCCAATGCAGGGCTGAGGATATGCTGCTCCTTTGGAGGAGCTGTCCTTCAGATGACATATTAAACCGAGGCCACATCTCTCTTCTCCTGTGTTTGATCTCATGGCACTTTTTCAAAGAGCAGATGATCTGGTCATCGTCTAATTGCTATTTGTGGGAGTTTGCTGTACTTCAGTTGGTCATCACGCTTCCTACTTTACAACAGAAACAACACTTCAAAAGTACCTCATCAGCTGGAATGTGCTGAAGCGGTCAACAACACAATATGAATGCAAGATCTGTCTTTCAATAACCTATACATTGAACATGCAGAAAAGAGGTTCCAAATTTTTTAAAAATGCATGGCTAGTTTTTATGTATTCGTTCTTAAGGTGCACGTAAGCCTAGCCAGCTAATACTTATTGTGCATCTTGTTGTTCTCAAGGATCGAGCACATAATGTTGGACTGGAGTCAAACATTCCTGTTCCTGAAGGACACTGATGAACCAGTTGTATTTTTAAGACAATTCATTCGCTTTTATTTGCAGGTGCTAGCCTAGAAATTGTTACTGAATTCCATTTCAGCAATTTGGCACGGTAGGATTTGAACTCATAACCTCTGTTGCTGAGCAAGCAATGGAAGTACTTGGCTACCACACCCATTGCATTATGCTAATTTAAGAGGACTTTAAGAGAGACTTGCAAAGTTTTCACATTGGCTCAATATGTCAAACAGCCAAGGAATGCCAACTGTGAATTTCCACTTCAGAGCTACACATATCTAATGGGAGAGATAACAGCACAAAACAAACTGCAGAGTCACTTCCAATATTCTTGAACTGGAAACATTATATGTGTGGCCAATTATATCCAAGTCATAAACAGAGTTAATCAGCAAGGAGATTAAATTCCTTCTGTTAATTACTTTTGCAGAAAAGTCAACATGAATGTAGAACAGGACTTCCTGACGTACTGACACTGATTTGCATAGATTATACAGTACAGAAATAGTCCATTCGGCCCATGTGGTCTATGTGAGTGTTTATACTTCACACAAGCCTCCTCCCACCCCTCTTTATTTAACCCTATCAGCCTAACTTTCTCTTCCTTTCTCCTTAATATGTTTACCTAATTTCCCCATAAATGATTCTATGCTCCTCACCTCAGCAATTCCCTGTGGTAGTGAGTTCATTTTTACCACTCTTTGGATAAAGAAGGTTCTCCTGAACTGGAAACCTGAACTGAAACTGAAACCTGTTGGGTTTATCTTACATTTATGGCATCTACATTTGGACACCCCCGCAAGTCCGAAATCTTTCATAAATCTTTCTTAAAAGAACTCCATTAGATTGCCTCTCAGTATTCCCTTTTCTACAGAATAAAGCCACAAACCACATCACTACTTTCATTTCATTATGCTCTGTACCCTGAGATCCCATTGCTCCTTTGCTCTATTTAGACTCTTATTTTCCACGGGGTATATGGCTTCCTTATTCTTCCAATAAAATGCATTTATATCCGTATTGAAATTCATTTTCAAATTCTGTATCCACTCTGCAAGTTTATTAATGTCTTCTTGTATTTGTTGTAGTCTTCCTCAGTATTAACTATAGCCCCCAACAGGGTACCTTTCTCACTCAAATAATCAACAGGAGGAATTACACCTCATTCCCCACAAGTTGTTTAGACATTTATCTTGAAGAGAAAGATAGTTGAAACCAGAAGCACATTACATCCTATTCTAAAAGGACCAGCTCTGAAACATAGGAAAATCAAAACAGGAGAAGGGCATTCAGCCCCTTAAGCCTGACTCTCTCTGCTCAGTTCATATTTTTCCAAGTGCTCAGTCACTCTGTCCCTAATAATAGATTCTAGTAACTTTCCCAGAACAGATGTCAGGCTAAAGGTCTATAGTTTCCTGACTTCTCTTTCTCGCCCCTCTTAAATAATGGAGGGACATTGACATTTTTCTCATCCACGCAGACAATATTTAGATGAAGATAATTTTAGAAGATCAAGACTAGAGCATCTGTCATTTCCTCATCTACTGTTTTTAATAACCCTGTGTTGCAAACCATCAAGGTCTGAATCTGAATCATCAATCTTCAGGCTCATTCGTTCCTCCATTACCATTTCTTTAAGTCAATTAAGCGCTTTCCCTTGATTTAGTTTGAGTTTTCACCATACCTCTGGTACTTTAAAATACTCATTCAAGGCTGATCGTAACAAGAAATAATAAAACAGAAGCTGTTGCAAATAACACAACAAATCAGTTGGTAACCCTCTAGAAGACAGCCAGATATATGCCCTTGGGTACAGTAACATGTTAACAACGGCCTTTTCTCTCTACAGGTGCTAACCAACCTGCCTTGTATTTCTGCTTTGATTCCAGATTTAAAACGTTTTTTTAAGTCATGTTAATAAAGTTGGTTTTGTGAACTTGTTCACAAGCAACATGAGGAATTTCGGCAAAAGTACATGAGGAGAAAATGTTCCTGTGGGCAGATGGATCATTAATGAGACAACACAAATTTGAGGAAAAGTAGCAGAGGGTAGACAAGATATTTTAAAAAAATTTCTTTCTTTAAATGCAGCACATTATGTTTATTTAGAATCCACTGTCCATAAGGACAGTGGAAGCATGTTCAATATGAATTTTCAAAAGAGGATTGGATAAATACTTGAAGAGGAACAAAAGTAGGAAATGACAGAGTAGAGGGTCTGACTAGATAGCTCTTTCAGGAAGCTGACATAGGCACAATGGGCTGAATGAACTTCTTCTGTGCTATATACTATAGAGATAAATTCTAGTTTTCAAGTCCTTCCTTATCTTTGATCTCCTCCAACCCTACACCCCTCTGAGATCTCTGTGCTCTGCCAATTCTAACATCTAGCATTTCCCTGATTTTAATCACTTCACCATTGGCGGCAATGGTTTCAGCTCCCTCAAGCCTAAGCTCTGAAATACCATCCCTAAACCTCTCTCATTTATTATGTTCTTTAAACCTTACCTTTGATCAAACTTTTGGTTATCTGCCTTAGTATCTTATACAAACATTTGCATTAGGAACAGCAGTAGGCCATTTGGCCCATCGAGCCTGCTCTGCCACTCAATACGATCATGGCTGATCTGATTGTGGCCTCAACTCCACATTCCGCCTACCCCTCATGTGGCTTGCTGTCACATTTTGGTTGATAACAATCCTGTGGAATACCTTGGAGAATTTTACTATGTCAAAAGGACTATATAAATGAAAATTGTTGTTGCCACTCACCCTTTAACCGGATCACTTAAACACATTCCAAACTGCTTGTTGCCAGTCTCCATGCATCTCCGGATCATTAAGCGATAGCGAGGTTCAAAGATGTGCAGTGGGCATGGTACAGTGGGGTACGCCATGGTGCAGATGAATATTGGCACAGCTTTGTTGAGACTGGAGAAAAACCAAATATGTTCTAGAATTAATGACTTAATAGAGAAGTACATCATACATTTATATTGGTTATATTTTAGCACAAATAAAAATATATAGATTGCTCAGCTCAACATAAAAGTATCTTTGCTCCTTGTATTAAAGAATCCAACCATGTCATTTCACAATGACATCGATCCTGTTAAATAATTTTCCAAATGAAACTAATCAGATCCATTCCTACATCATTGAGACCCCCATTCTAACCTTATGATGTTGTACTGTGTTTGTGACATTAATAGTTTCCCTCACCATCTTTTCTGTACATCACGCAACCCCAATTTGCACTTTAGAGGGGGCCTTTACCACTTCAATCCGGGGGATACTTTGATTGCCGAGCACTTGGGTCCAGTGAAAGTGGCAGTGGGCTGATTGTTGTGGTTATCTAGGCAATAGGGCTTCGCACCCAATTCTTAGGCCCTTACTGCAACATTAGCATCAACTTTATGAAGTGAAATCACAAACCCCAACCCCATCCAACACATGTATAGTATCAACTGTGGCTCAGTGGATAACAACCTCACATCGGAGTCAGAAGGCTGTGCATTCAAGCCCCACTCCAGAAACTTGAGTGCAGAAATCTAGGCTGACTTGTGCGGTACTGAAGGGGTGCTGCACTCGCAGTAGTGCCGTTTTTCAGATGAGACGATTGTCTGCCCTCTCAGGTGGACGTAAAAGATCACATGGCACTATTTAAAAGAAGAATGGGGAGACATTGTCCCTAATATCCAGGCCAATATTTGTTTCTTAATCAACATCACCAAAAACAGATCATCTTATCCCTATCACATTTTTGTTTATGAGAGCATGCTGTCTGCAAATGGCTGCCACATTTCCTACATTACAACATGGAATACACCCAGAAGTACTAATTGGTTGTAATGTGCTTTGGGACATCCTGAAAGCACTATGTCAAAGTAAGTCTTTCTTTAGCATGGGTAGAAAGTCAAATAGCTTTGCATCAAAGCGAGACATGCAGTATCAACGCGCTGTTAAATACAGCCCTTAGTAAACTTGCCATTTGAACTATGTATGTAAATTCATCTTTTTGAACATTTGGTTACTCTATCCAGTAGCCCTGGTTGTACCATTGGCAAGCAGTGAATAAAAGTATCCAGAAAGGTATACATAAATAGACCGGTGAAAGCAAATGCACAATAACAGCAAGAATAATTCTTTAACAACTTGATTTCTAAACAAATACTGATGGAGAGAGTTCTTTAAATAGAAATTGATATTAATTCTCTTGCCATAGTAATGGAATTCCAAAATGGCAATAACTTTACTATTGACCTACTTTGACAATTCTGCCATCTCCTCGTCATTCACTCTTTTTCGTTCAGCAAGTTCTTCCGGCAAGTAATGCACGATTAGTTCTTCTATTAGAACAGTTCTGTTGTACTTTCTCAGTGCCTGATACTGCAGAAAGGATGAACGAGTGTGTCAGCATTTCTATTTAGGATGAGAAGCCATTACATTGTATACAATTGATGTTAATCCACAGATAGATTTGATCACATACAACAACCCATTCAGAATGCAACTGTTCCCTGTGGTAGTTTTTATGAAGTATTAACAGCACTAAGACAGGCCATTCAGCCCAACATGTCTATACCATTGTTTATATTCCACACAAGCCTCCTCCCACCTCTCTTCACCTAACTCCATCAACATAACCTTTTATTCCTTTATTGCTTCTTAATGTGTTTACTAGTTTCCTTTTAAAGGCATCTATACTATTTGCCTTAGCTATTCCTTGTGGGAGCAAGTTCCACATTCTAACAATCCCTGGGTGAAAAAGGTTTCTCCTGAATTCCCGAATGGATGTATTAGTGACTACGTTATATTTATGGCCTTGAGTTCTGGCTTTCACACAAATGGAAATGTCTTTTTTACATCTACCCTATCAAACTCTTTCGTGATCTTAAAGACCTCTATCAGATCACCCCTCCTCTCTGGTGAAAAGAGACCCCAAGGCTGTTCAACTTTTCCTGATAATTAGAATCCCTCAGTTCTCGCAACATTCTAGTAAATTTTTTTAAGATAGTTTTGATCATAAGCTATGTAAAGACGACTACAACATACAACAGAATGAACACTGATCACTGTGGTTGATCTGATACATGACATGGACTTACCTCAGGCAGGACTTCTTTACAAAGAGGGCATTTTGGACTGTGATCCATGCATCGTTCAATACATTTAAGACAAAAAGTGTGTCCGCAGGGTGTGGTGATGGGTTCGTAGTACAGCCTTAAAGAAAACAAATGCAAAAAAAAAAGCAGACCACAACATCTTGCAGGAGGTAAATGGTAGAAATCACAGTTATTGGTGCACTGCCACAAGTTCAAAACCTTTTTTTTATTCTGAACAAAGTGAGCATTGTCAGTGCTCAGAGAAGGGAAAATTCTCATTTCCGTCACCCAGCGGCAGCATCGAGCATTCCCAGGTGAGACGAAGCACAGTTAGATTTGGACCAAAGCTCCCTGCTACTCTGCTGCAATATCAGGAGAAAACTATTTGCTGCACCATTGAATTTTGTACCATTGCCTACACCAGAGATCCTGTGGTCTCTGTGTGTGAGTGCCAATTAATGCAAAACCAGGGACAGTTTTCAACCCCTGCCTGATAGACACTGTTCAAACCCACTCTATATAGGTCCCTTGCCGCCAGCGCCATAGATGTTCATCCCTATAACCTTGGCTAGATCTGAGCTCAAGTTTCAGAAATGAGAATTCACTGTCTAATCCACTGCATCACACAGTTTTGCTTGTTAAACACCAAATGCTATTTTAAAAGAACCATAAGCCACTTAAATAATGCCGCACAGCATCTATATTTTACTCAATGATGTTTTACAACAATAAGCTCTTATGCAATGCACCTGAATTATTGGTTCTGATCCATACACTGCCTAACTCTTCAATTCAGATTTGCTGCTGTTTAATCTTGAGCCAATATAGAAGGTGCAATGGCAACTAAGTGCGATGTACGTGCTATCTCAGGAGTTTTAAGTGATTATATAGATATGTATACGTTCCTGCAGAGGCGGGACCATATTTTGGCTTCTAATTGTAAACTCTATTTATTAGTGTACAAAGGGGATCAATGAGGTTTTGTGATGCAATGGGTAACGTTCCTGCCTCTGAGCCAGAAGCTTTGGGTTCAAGACCCCCCCCCCCCCCCCCCCCCCCAGGACTTGATGGCCAAGGAAGGGGCATTCATAATATGTCCAAACAGGTTGAGTATCAACCTGCAAATCCTTCCAACACATGTCAATAGCAGGCAGTAAAAATGGGAGAAACTCCTGGGTCAGCCATGTGATAGAAAGAATATTGGAGCTTCTACCATCTCTATTCATAGCTCCAGACTACAACATGCGTGTGTGTGTTGCCACAGTAACTTGGGCTCCCTGAATAAAGTGTAACACATCCACCACAAAGAGGTCAATGTAAGACTAAAATTAGAAAGTGATTATTCTTCCACTAACAGACAATTGATAGCATTGTTATGGCCGGTGCAGTTGGTGGAGCGGAGTTATTTAAAAATCCCAGAGGGAAACGTTAAACTAGTGTCATATCCCATTATTTTAAGTGCTATGTTTGAAATGCGACTCTGAATTCAGGAATCGGACCACCAATTCTCGAGGCTTTCCATTAAACTAAATGAAACATTTTATTAATTTACACAGGTAAATATATGGCTTCAAATTACTACTATCATAACTTTTAACAAATTCCCAAACTAATCTCCATTAAGGCAACAGCAACCCATAAAGTTAACTAGACACCAGGCAAAGCATTTTCACCTTACGAATTCAAAATGAGGTTCTTTTCACTTTGGTTCCTGTGGAGCCAGTGAAAGCTTATAGCTGCCTTTTGATCACCTGTTTAAGGGAGCTTGCTGTGCGCAAATTGGCTTGGCCATTTTTCTGCATTATAATGGTGACTACATTTCAATGTAAAGCAACTGTGGATCCTTGGGGTCATGAAAGGTGCTATCTAAATGCAAGTCTTTCTTACTTAGGCTAGTGGGGAAGACAGTGGTGTAGTGGTAATGTCACTGGACTAGTATTCCAGAGATCCACACCAGGTTCAAATTCTACAACAGCAGTTGGCGAAATTTGAATTCAAATAATAAAACTGGAATACAAAGCTCAGTAATGGTGACCATGAAGCTATCACTGATTGTCATAAAAACCCATGTGGTTTACTGAGGAAATCTACCACCCTTACCTGGTCTGGCCTACATGTGACACCAGGCCTACAGCAATGTGGTTGATTGTTAACTGTCGCCTGAATGGCCTTGCAAGCCAGTCAGTCCAAGGGCAATTAGGGATGGGCAACAAATGTTGGCCTTGCCAGCAAAGCCTAAGAATGAAGGGAAAAAAATAGGTTCAGCCTCAAGGCTTTTGCGAGAGTCCAGAAAAGATTTACAAGTTATAAGAGTTTTTATTTCCATGGATGGGTTGGAAAAGTCTGAGTTGTTCTACTTAAAGAGAGAGTTGAAAAGTAGGTTTGATAGAGGTGTTCAAAATCATGAGGAGTCTAGAGACAGTAGATAAAGAGAAATTGTTGCAGTTGGTGGAAGGGTCGGGAACCGGAGAACACCAATTTAAGGTGATTGGCAAAAGAACAAAGGCGATAAGAGGGAAAAAAAAATTCTACGCAGCGAGTGGTTGGGATCTGAAATGCACTGCCTGAGAATGTGGTAGAGGCACATTCACTTGGCTCTCAAAATGGAATTGGATAGGCATCTGAAGAGAAAAATAATTACAGGGCTCTGAGGAAAGGGCAGGGGAGTGGGACTAGCTAAATTGCTCTTGCTGAGAGCTGGCAATAACTTGATAGGCCAAATCCTTCTGTAACCATATATAACTATATAGAAGCTATTATTAGGGACATGGTAACAGAGCACTTAGAGAATCATAATACATTTAGGCAGACTCAACATGGATTTCTGAAATGGAAATTGTGTTTGGCAAATGTACTGAAGTTTTTTTTGAGGTTACAAATAGCAGGGTACATAAGGAAGACCCAGTGGATGGAACGCATTTGGATTTTCAAAAAGCACTCCATGAGGTGCTGCAGGGTGTTCTCTGTCTCAATGGGTAGCATCCCTGCCTCTGAGCCAGAAGATCTGGGTTTGAGTCCCACTCCAGGACTTGATGACCAAGGAAGATGTGTTCACAACATGGCCAAACAGGTTGAGAATCAACTTACAAACCCTGCCAACATTTTCCAAATGCCAGATGGTAAGAATGGGAGGGATTCCGGATCAGCCATGTGATTAAAAAGAAGTTGGAGGCTCGACCATCACTATCCTTAGCTCCAGGCTACAACATGCAAGTAAAGGTTTATGGTGCCACAGCAACTCTCAGACATCTCGAGTGGGTAGTTGGCTCAATTGGCTGGACAGCTGGTACGGATCAAATTGGTGGCAACAGCAAGGGTTTGATCCCTGTTCTAGCTGGGGTGGATTTGAGACTTGCCTCCTTGCCCTACCTGTGGCAGAGATTGTGGAGCTGTGGGTTGAGCCTGTCTTTAGGCAGAGAAATGAAGAGAGTGCTACACAGGAGGTATTACACAAAACTAGGGCTCATGGGATGAGGGATCAAATATTAGTGTGTATTGAAGGTTGGTTAATGGACAGGAATAAATGGGTCATTTTCAAGTTGGCAAGCTGTAATTAGGAGGTTAGGAGCAGAGTTGGGGCCACAACTGTTTACAATCTACAGCACTGACCTGCGTGAGGTGATTGTGTTATTTATCCAAATTCGGTGGGACAGTGAGCTGTGAGGGGGTATAAAGACATGTTAGGTGAGTGGGCAAAAACATGGCAGGTGCAATTATAATGTGGAGAAGTGTGAAGTTATCCAGTTTGGAAGGAAAAATAGAAAAGGAGAATATTTTCTAAATGGCAAGATTTATTGGTATTCAGAGGAGCCTGTCATTTTACATGAATGACAAAGTTAACATAAGGCAATTAGGAAAGGAAATGTTAGTCCTTATTTTTTTAATTTGTTCATAGGGTGTGGGCATCACTGGCTAGCTTTATTACCCACCCTGAATTGCCCTTGTTCAGAGGGCATTTAAGAGTCAACCACATTGCCGTGGGTCTAGAGTAACATATTGGCCAGACCAGGTAAGGACAGCGAAATTTCCTTCCTTAAAAAGGTCATTAGTGAACCACATGGGTTTTTTTTTATGACAATCGACAATGGTTTCATGGTCCTTAATTCCAGATATTTGTTGAATTCATAGTCCACCATCTGCCATGGTGGGATCTGAACCTGGGTCAACCCCCAGAGCATTATCCTGGGTCTCTGGATTATCAGTCCAGTGACAATACCACTGCCTCCCCTGTACCTGAAATGCTTCCTCCACTAAGGACATTAGGAAACCAGATGTTTTTTTTTTATTTTTTAATGACAATTAACAATAGTTTCATGTTCATCATTAGACTTCTAATTCCAATTTTATTGAATTCAAATTCTACTATCTGCTGTGATGGGATTTGAAACCGGGTCCCTGGAGCATTACCTTGGGTCTCTGGATTACCATCCCAGTGACAATACCCCTACTCCACTACCTCCCCTTACAAAAGGACTGGAGTATAAGAATGAAGGCTTCCTGCACGCTTTGGGGAGATAATTGCTGGAATACAGTTTGGACTCCTCATCCAAGGATATATTTGCATCGGAGGGAGTGCAATGTAGGTTCACTAGACAGACTCCTGGGATGAGGGAGCTGTCGTTTGAGGAAAGATGGACTGGAATGGAGTTTAGAAAAACGACAGAAGATCTTATTGGAACGTAAAATTCCTAAGGGGCTTACAGGGTAAATGCTGAGAAAATGTTTCCACAGGCTTGGGATACACTTTGAACATCTTAAACACAGCAGCAGTCTCATAATAAGGAGTCGGCCATTTAAGACTCAAAGGATGGGGGAATGTCTAGAATTTTCTACCCAAGAGAGCTATGAATGTGCAGTTGTTAAGTATATTCAAGACAGAGACTAATAGATTTTTGGATACTCAGGGGATTAGGGGATAAAGGAATACAGGAAGGTGGAGCTCAGTTAAAAGATGTTATTGGATGGTGGAACAGACTCAAAGGGTCAAATGACCTACTCCTGCTCCTATTTCTTATATAAATTATGTAATGAACTAACAATGACAATTATCTACACAGGAGCCAATCAGTATGTCCCTTTTGATGACTGAAGGGGAATTACTTTGAGACGTGCCATCGTGAAAGGTGCTATGTAAATGCTGAGGGAGCACTAAACTGCTGGAGGTGCCATGTTTGACATGAAACTAAGGCTCAGTCTGCTCTCTTAGTCAGGCCTTGAAAAACCACTATGAGATCTTCACAGAAGAATGAGGGAATTCTCATTGGCTAGCTAATATTTATCCCTCAACCAACATCGAAAGAAAAAAGCCGGATTATCTGTTCGTTATCACATTTCAGCTTCTGGGAGCTTGCTGTGTGCAAATTGGCTACCACATTGCTGATATCATAACAGTGACTGCACTTCAAAAGTATTCAATTTGCCTTCAAGTGTTTTGGGATGTTGAGGTCATGAAAGGTGACACATAAACGCAAGCCATTGACTCTTAAGACATCATCATGAAGCAAGTTAACTTTAGCACTATAAATATGGCAGGAATGAGCATGTACCTCATACACAGGGAACACTCCAGGTCAAACGCATCAACGAGCTTTGGTAGGACATCATGTTCTCTGCTTGGGCTCTGTAATCTGGCTACATGTTTGAATAAAACATTTTAAGCTAAACATGTCAAAAATGGTGACATTAAGCAGAATGGAAATTATTCATTAAATACTAATTATAGTTAAAAAATCTTTGTTCATAATATGCTGTGATATTAGAAAGGTTTTACTTTGATTATGATGAAGAAAACAATGCTACAGGAGCAAGAGTTTCAGGTGCTAAAACTGATATGAATCAAGAATGGTCAGGGGAAAAGAGGCCACCGAAGAGTGGTTTTCATGGATAACTGGATGGATTGGTGGAATATGGTCCTTAAAAACACCATAGAAAATCCTGGAAAATCTTGTAACCTCGCATAATGAGAAAAATAAAATTTGGCTTAGTCAACCAAGATCTTATAAATGGAGGGGATTGTTGAATGCCATTTCTAAAGCAATGGTGAAAATCCAGGTGTCAAAGAAAAAAAAAAGAGATAGGCTTATTTAGGCACCAAACATGCACTCACCTCCTATGGATCAGTTTAAATGAATACCGTACCTCGCTTAGTGCATTTGTTGTAGCATTCTGTTGTCCCAGGTTTATCTTCTGCAATTGGATTATGTTTTGTTTTCAAAGCATTCTTCTTTTCAGAAGTAGTCAAGGCTAATTCATTGGACAAGTTTTTCAGTGTGTCCTGATTGTTGCTTATCCCTTGAGCTGGCTTAGTTAGGTTACAGTAGGAGTGAGCCTTCCATTCTTGTTTGGGGTCAATGCCAGCTGTACTGACACTTACCTTGAAGAAAAAGAAAGGATGCATTTCTGAAAAAGACAATCTCACACTGAATGAATGGAGCACTCTATTGTTAAAACACAACTGTATTTTTATGTGCAAGTGCACGCATCATTCATCCATTTAGAACTCATTAATCCATCACTGAATTGCCATCAAAAAGCGAAAACACGGCAGATGCTGAAAATCTGAAATAAAAACGAAAGAATGCCAGAAATGCTCAGCAGGTCAGGCAGCACCTGTGAAGAGAGAAGCAGAGTTAACTTTTCATGTTGAAGAACATTTATCAACCTGAAATGTTAACCCCATTTTGCTCTCTCAGAATTATCATGGTGAACAGACTTTACCTGAAAGGCATGGCTACAGGACCAGTATAGTTGGCTTGATAAAGGGTCTAGTTTACTAGCTCAATCCAACTGGTCCTGATTTGGGATGTTTTGACCATTTTTTCACAAAAGGAATCTGAAAACATCGCCTGGTCCACCAATGCCTTGATTTTAAAATTCTCATCCCTCATATACAAATTTCTTAATAGCATCAACCCTCCCTATTTTTCTAATGTCTTCGAACTGTGCAAACCTCAGATCTCTGCGCTCCTCCAATTCCAGCCTCTTGTGTGCCCTCCAGTTCCTTCACCCACCACTGGTGGCCATGTTGTTGTCTGTCTCAGTCAAGGCTCCTGAATTCCCCTACCTAAACCTTTCTCCTGTCTCACCTCCTTTAAGATGCTTCTTAAATCTTACCTCTTTGATCAAGCTTCTGCCCACCTGTCCTAGTATGTCATTCTTTGCTTCAGTGTCAAGTTTTTGAATATGCTCCTTTGAAAATCCTTGGGATACTTTACGATGTTAAAGGTACTATATAAATACAATTGGTTATGTATATAGATGTAAAGTGATTAATTAAGAAGAAGCATGCAATTAGATGGAAAGGAAATTCAGTAAACAGTCTCACCTCAGAAAGTATCTGTGTTCATGTTGAAATATCACAATGCCCTATTGCACGTACCTTACATGAATTTTCAAATACATTGCTGGAATTTCTAGAATTCAGCGAGTTCAGGACAATTCCCTTAATTCGAGATCGTGGAGACATAACTTGCATTATGTCGGGTAACCTCTGGTGCATATTTTCAGCAATGGGTGAAAGTAAATCACACAGAATCTGTAAAAGCGATGCAAAGAAACAAGGATTTAATATGATTTATATTTGATTGTTTTTTAAGTCGTGACATCAATTGAATTTGAATGCTATTACTGCCCTGCTTACAAGTTGTTCCAAGACTGAGCTTTTGAGATATAACTGATTGAAGGATTTGTAACATGAGAATTTATCTCATACATACGAACATTCAAATTAGGAGCAGGAGTGGGCCAGTTTACTCCTTGAGCCCGCTCTACCATTTGATAAGGTCATGGCTATTTGATTGTGGCCCTTATAGCCTCAAGTCTACATCCCCGCCTTCCCCCAATAACCTTTGGCTTCTCTTATTTTGTGTAGTAGCCTTTGATGTGCCACCTTGTCAAAAGCCATCTGGAAATCTAAGAATACCACATCCACAGGTTCCCTATTTTCCATATTGCTTGTTACATCCTCAAAGAACTCTAATAAATTAGTCAAACACCATTTCCCTTTCCAAAATAATTCTGCTTGATTGCTTTGAGATTTTCTAAGTGCCCTGCTATAACCTCTTTAATAATAGATTCTAGCATTTTCCCTAAGACAGATGTTAAGCTAACTGGCCTGTAGTTTCCTACCTTTTGACTCCCTCCTTTCTTGAATAGAGGAGTCATATTCACTATTTCCTAATCTGAAGGGATCTTTCCAGAATTCAGTGATTTTGAAAAATTACAAGCAATGCATCTACTATCTCAACAGCTACTTCTTTTAAGGCCCTAGGGTAAAGTCCACCTGGACCTGGGGACTTATCAGCTTCTAGTTGTAATAATTTTCTCAGAGCTCTTTCCCTGGTGATTGGAATTGGTTTCAGTTCCTCCCTCCCTTTCACCTCTTGATTCACAATTATTTCTGGGATGTTACTGTATCCTCTACAGTGAAGGCTGACACAAAGTCTCTGTTCAAGTCATCCGCCATTTCCTTAGTTCCAAATATTAATTCCGCAGATTTACTCCCTAGAGAACCAACGCTCACTTTAATTACTCTTATCCTCTTTAAATATCTATAGAAACTCTTACCATCTGTTTTTATATTTCTAGATAGCTTTCTCTCCTACTTTAAATTCTCCCTCTTCATTATTCCATTAGTTATTCTTTGCTGCTTTTTATATTCTACCCAATCTTCTGACCTGCCACTAATCTTGATGGAATTGTTCACTTTTCCTTTCAATTTGATACTATCCTTAATTTTCTTAGTTAGCCACGGATGGTAAGTCCTACTCCTAGAGTTTTTTCTCTCTCACTAGGATGTGTCTTTGCTGAGTGTTATGAAATATTCCCTTAGTAGGAGAGACTAGGACCCGAGGGCACAGCCTCAGAGCAAAGGGAAGACCTTTTAGAACAGAGATGTGGAGAAACTTCTTTAGCCAGAGAGTGGTGAATCTATGGAATTCATTGCCACAGAAGGCTGTGGAGGCCAGGTCATTGAGTGTATTTAAGACCGAGATAGATAGGTTCTTGATTGGTAAGGGGATCAAAGGTTACAGGGAGAAGGCGGGAGAATGGGGTTGAGAAACTTATCAGCCGTGATTGAATGGTGGACCAGACTCGATGGGCCGAATGGCCTAATTTCTGCTCCTAGGTCTTATGGTCTAATTGTTGGCCAATGCATTTCCACTAACCTATCCCTTAACCTAATTCCCTAGTTCACTTTGGCCAGCTCTGTCTTCATACCCTGTTAACTGCCCTTATTTAAGTTTAAAACCACATAGTAGACCCACTCTTCGCTTCCTCAAACTAAATGTGAAATTCAATCATATTGAATCCATCTCATTGCACATTACCAGGTGCAGAATAGCCTGCTCACTGGTTGGCTCTAGAATATGCTGCTCTGAGAAACTGTCCTGAAAATACCCTATGAACTCATCTTCCAGGGCAGAGTTTTCCCTCATTTGGAGGGGGGGGGGGGGGTGGAGGAGTTCAGGAGCGGGTAGGTGCGGGCGCGCCTCCTGTCAGTGCCCCCAATTTGGGACGTGCCGCCATTTTATGTCAGCAGGCCAATTAAGGCCCGCCCAGCATGACATCCATCAGGAAGCGCTAATGTGCTCCCTGTGCAGGGGGGAGGGGGTGGAATTCCCTAAGCCGAGAGTGCGCTCTCTCGTGCATACGCGCGAAAGAGCACGCTCATCTCCCTGAGGCTAAGTGCCGCCTCAGGGAGATCGGCGCCAAATTTAAAAATGTTAAATGTAGAAAAGTAAAATTTCCCTGAGGTGTCCCCTCGTTTGACACTGTCACATGAGTTGGGACATGTCCATCACTTTTAATTAAACTTTTAAAAACCTACATGAAACCTCATCCCGCCCATGGATGAGGTTTCATGCTTTTTCTGAAGCCCACCAGGGCTCCTGGCCTACCCGCCAACCTTAAGATTGGATGGGCAGGTCCTTTAACCAGTTCAATTGGTTTTTAAATGGCCTCAATTGGCCGTTGACAGGATGGCAGGTGCACAGCTGATTCGGCTGCACTCCCACTGACCTGAAAATTGAAATGACACAAGATGATGTCGGGAGTTCCACACAACGTCATCCCGCATCATTTTACGTGTTGGCGTGTGGGCTCGCTGACCTCAATATCCTGCCCCCAGGGTACCTTTGCCAATCTGATTTGTCCATCTATATGTAAATTAAAATCAGCCATGATTACCAGTGTACCTTTCTCATAAGTCCCCATTATTTCTTCCTGTATATCCCATGCTACAGTGTGATTACTGTTGGGGCCCTATAAACTACTCCCATTAGTGGCCTCCTACCTTTGCCATTTCTCTTCTCTAGCCAAACTGATTCTACATTGGAGAGACCAAACGCAGACTGGGTGACCGCTTTGCAGAACACCTTCGGTCTGTCCGCAAGCATTACCCAGACCTCCCTGTCACTTGCCATTTCAACACTCCACCCTGCTCTCATGCCCACATGCCCGTCCTTGGCTTGCTGCAATATTCCAGTGAAGCTCAACGCAAACTGGAGGAACAGCACCTCATCTTCCGACTAGGCACCTTACAGCCTTCTGGACTGAATATTGAGTTCAACATTTTTAGATCATGAACTCTCTCCTCCATCTCCACCCCCTTTCCGATTTTCCCCCTCCTTTTTGTTTTTTCCAATAATTTATATAGATTTTTCTTTTCCCACCTCCTTCCATTATTTTCAAGTGTATTCCCATCCATTGTTTTATCTCTACCTTTTAGCCTATTTCAATCCCTTCCCCCCACCCCACCCCCACTAGGGCTATCTGTACCTTGCTTGTCCTGCTTTCTACCCTTAATTAGCACATTCCTTTAGATAATATCACCACCTTCAACATCTCTTTGTCCTTTTGTCTGTGACATATTTTGGTTATCTCCACCTATCACTGGCCCTCTATCCAGCTCTTCTTGTCCCCCCCCCCTTAAACCAGCTTCTATTTTACCTCTCTTCTATTTTTACTTAGTTCTGTTGAAGGGTCATTCGGACTCAAAATGTTAACTGTGTTCCTCTCCGTAGATGCTGCCAGACCTGCTGAGTTTTTCCAAGTATTTTTGTTTTTGTTTTTGATTCTACATCTTGATCTTTAGAACTAAGGTTTTCTCTCTCTAGTGTACAAATGTCATCCTTAATTATCAGAGCTACTCTCCATCTTTTCCTAGCTCCCTGTCCTTCTGAAATGCCGTGCACCCTTGAATATTCAAGCTCCAGCCTTTGTCATCTTGCAGCCATGTCTCTGTAATAACTATCAGATCACACATATTTATTTCTATTTGAGCTGTCAATTTAGCCGTTTTGTTATAAATGCTACATGCATTCAAATACAGAGCCTTTAGTTCTGTCTTTTTACTATTTTTGCAATCTCTAGCCTTATCTGCTGGCACACTTTTAAGCATATATGCTTTGTCCCTTCCCGCCACATGCTGACTATAATTACCCTTATTGCTAACCTGTTCTCTTGCCTTGTCCTCTCTCTTTAATCTACCATATCTTCCCTCAATTGATCTCTCATCCCCACTATTCAGTTTAAAACTCTCTCTACCACCCTAATTATATGACTTGCCAGAACACTGGTCCCAGAATAGGTCAGATAACATTTCCAATGGTACAGCTCCCACTTTCCCCAGTACTGGTGCTATTGCACCATGAATCGAAACCCATTTCTCCCACACCAAGCTTTTAACCCCCCCCATGCATTTAACTCACTAAACTGATTTACCCAATGCCAATTTGCTTGTGGCTCAGGTCATAATCCAAAGATTATTACTTTTGTGGCTCTGCTTTTTAATTTAGTCCCAGCTGCTCATAGTTCCTAAGGAGAACCACTTTCCTATGTCATTGGTACCTACATGGACCACAACAACTGGATCTTCCCCCTCCAACTGCAGGTTCCTCTCCAGCCCTAAGCAGATACCCCAAACCCTAGCACCAGGCAAGCAACACAGCCATCTGGACCCTTGCTCTCAGCTGCAAAGAACTGTGTCAATCCCCCAATCTTATTATCCCCTACTACCACTATATTCCTATTAATTCCCCCATTTAAATGGCTTCCAAGGTGCCATGGTCAGTTTTCTCATCCACCATGCAGACCCCGCTTTCATCTGCACAAACTGCAAGTACTTTAAACCTGTTGGACAATTGCAGAGGCTGATGCTCCTCCACTTCTATCTTCTCAATCCCCTGACCTGCCTTACTCGCAGTCACACCTACCTGTCCTTGACCATTGACCAAATCAGAAGACCCTATCCTAAGGAGTGTGACCGCCTTCTGTAACAAAATATTGAGGTAACTTTCCCCCTCCCTGATGCATCACAGTTTCTGCAGCTCTGCCTCCAGCTCAATGGCTCTGAGTCAAAGCTCCACTACCCGCAGACACTTACTGCAGACGTGGATCACACAGGTGTCCAGGAATACCCACATTCTGCAGTCACAACACATCACCTGTCCTATCTTTATCATGTGTTAATTAATTAATTATTATTCTCTTAATTAATTTATACTTAATAAACCCTACTATTCCCAAGAAGCTTTACTGCTGCTAGTAAACCTTACTAATTCTAATAAAACCTTACAATTACTAATAAATTTAGTTTTGAAAGATAAATAAGCAAAATACTTTCCAACTAATCACTTACCTGTTTCCCTGTGATGTTACACTTTGATTTTTCTCAGAATGTGGCTAGTCCACAGACTAAGCCCCTAGCTCTTTTGAACTGGTCCTCCGCTCTTTGTGCTCTTTTAAACTCAAAGCTAAGGTAGCTACTTACGTGAACAACACTTCCGACCTCACTGCACTGGATTCCTTCACTCACCAAAACCTGCTGTATTGTGCTTGCTTACTTTGTGCACTAAGCAAGACCAACTCTATTTATACTAGCTGAGATTCTACAGACATGAGTCAGCAATGTTGGCTAGAGAATCTAGTTCAAACCAGCTATCCAAATTAACTAACTGCAGTGGCCTCTCCTATAGGGAGCATGGTTATCCCTGACTAAGACTGAAAGAAACGTAACTTCAACAATAAATTGTAGTTAAATAGGAAATGCAAACTAGACTATATTTTGGAAGAGAGATTATCCCTTAAAAATTAACCCTTAAAATTCCCTCTCTCACCAAATTCCCAAGCTTACACTCTGTGACTAGCTGCACTCAATGACCAGCTACTATCTTAATGCATGCTTAATTTTTCTGTGTTATATAAACTTTAATAACAGTGACAGGTTTGCTTAAATTTCATATTTTAAAGTGACAGCTATAATTAAGCAGAAAAGTAGACAAAAATATTTTCAGTATCATTCTAATAGAGATGTTATTTGTACTCAAAAATGAGATCAATTCCATCTTTGTTGTATTCTACACCAGGTTCATAATTTAAGAGAAACTGTAATCAATGGAATAAAGAAACAATGTTCAGCTTGTAAAAAGGGGTCAACATTATTATAATGAAAATGACCCAAGTGATGAGAATAAACGAGCATAACCTTAAAATTAATGCTAGACCATTCCTAGGTGATATCAGGAAGCACTTTTTCATTCAAAGGACAGTGGAAATTTAGAACTCTCTGCCCCTAAAAAGCTGTTGGTCAATTGAAAATGTTAAAACTGAGACTTACAGATTTTGGTTAGATAAGAGATTATCTAAGGTTATTAAGAGATACAGAAACAAACTGATAAACAAGTTATGATAAAGATCAGCCATGATTTGATTGAATGGCAATACAGACTGAAGGGGCTGGATGTCTTCCTCCTGTTCCTAGGTAGCCCATCTTTACTAACTTGATTTTTTAAATATTTCAATAAGAGTTTATGAATCTACACTAAATTCAAGTCTTAATTTTGCATATATAACCCATGTTATATAGTACAAATGTTTAATTACCTTTTGGGCTTCCATTTTTGCTGTTTTATTTTCTGAATCTAAAGCGATACAAATTAGATACTCCTTCAGAGCTTTGTCCTTTTTTTGTAGCCCAGCCAGCGCTTGTGCTTTTCTTAAGTGGCCCTAACAACAAAGCACATCAGTTGTTTAGGATGTAAATATTACAACATGACCATAACTGCTGTAATGATGAAACAAACGGAATAATGTTGAGTATCTGAGTTTTTTAAAATCTCACTTTAGGCCAGAAAGGCTGGATGCTGCAGGCAGCATTTCCATCACGCAGTGCATCTTCAAAGTATTTCATATTCGTGTTAATCTGTGCACGGTTGCTCAACAGCAAATGGTCTTTTGGGGCTGCAAATAAAGCACACACAGAACAGAAACGGATGCAAAAAAATTGCCACTCCATTCATTTTGAAGTATCTAAAGCTTCACTGAGATATGCCGGTAGAATAACTCACTGTGTGTGCTTTCTGCTGTAATAAACTTTAGCCTCTAAGTACCAATATCCTTATTTCTTGTTAATGCTGAATGGTCAGAATAATTAAACTCTTGTTCTTTCCACAGATACTGATGGAAGAACTGTGTTTTCCCAGAATTTCTTGCTGCAAGTTTAAGGATGTCTACGGATGTTTCATTTGGATGTAACTTATCACATATTCCTTGGTGTCTCCGTTTACTATCAATGGTAATTGAATTTCCAAATTAATGTTTGGACCTCATTCTTACAAACTCATTGGGACTAAAAAAAGTAAGCATTGTTAACAGGAATTCAAGTCCTTGAGAATGGAGCCTCTGCTTCAACTTTATCTTAAGATAATAAGAAATTAGCACAAGTTTACTGCAATTAGGCTTGGTCAAAGCAATTATAAAACGTCCACCATTACCTAAAAGCCAAATAAAGATATAATGCCTTACTGTTATTTATAATCATGTACAGGGAAAACGATAACAAGAATGGTTACAACGGAAACTTTCTTTCAACTGCCAATCCATATTACAAACTGACTGCTGGAACACATTGTGACTTCAGGAATCCATAGTTTGAACAATCATATTGTGAACCTTCACTCATTACTCCAGGACCTTTAGTCATCAAAACTCAGAATCAAGAACAAAGAAAACAGATGTGAACATCTAAACTACTTAATCCTGATTCCTGTCTTAAAAAAGTAAACAGGTAAAACAGTGCAAATATTTATAAATTGTATACTTCTTCAGTCTCAGCTCTTCAGGTAGGACAGTAGGTCCAAACTTATAATAATTGCACTTTAAAGAGGAGCATCCTTCATTTTAAGAATTCCCTTTTGGAAAAGGGAACCAGATTGAAATTTGAATTTGCCTCTCCACCCACTGATTTTAATTTGTGAATGCATGATATAATTTAAAGGAGGACTATATGAAACTCTGATGCATTGATCAGGTAAAGGGTTAAAAGGAAGTGGCCGTCACCCTTAAGCCAAATGGTAAACTGCTCGAGATGCATTCTGAAGGCGGCAAATTTTGAATCATAGGATTTTGCCCATAGCGGCTTGTTTGAGTTGGCTACATTTTGCTAGCTCTCAGTCCAGACACTGGATGAGACACTGTATTCAGCCAAGTGAAGTGAGGAGGTCAATGAGGTATTTTCCAGAGTGCTTTTCCTCCTCATGGCCCCGTTTTTTCTCATGTCACAGGAGTTGACATAGCTATTACTGGAGGGCTGTCTGCAGGAGAGGTCAAGGGAAGTGTTTAAATCTGAAGCTCCAGCCATTGAGAGTTTGGTGCAGACTTGATGGGCTAGTTGATCCTTTCCTGTTCATCCTTTTCTGTAATCTCTAGCTAGTCCTCTTCTAATTGATGTTTTCAAAAGGGAATTGTAGAACTATATCTACAGCAGTGATGGAGAAGTGTATTTTACTGCCTAGCTGGCTCATTATTTATTTTGCTTTGGTGGATCACAATCCTAGCCCCTTTTTGGACCATACCAGATCAGGCGTACTGCTGCAATGATTACTTCCAATTTAACGTTAAGAAAGACAAATCCTAAAGACACTTAATAGATCTGAAGGTTTATCCCTACTCTCCCCAAAGGAAGCAGTTCAGGGTATTACCTTCCTCCAGATGGCCTTTTTATCAGGTTGTAGCCAGATTATAACATCCCAGATATTTTGAGGGTCCGTGAATCTCTTACCAGTAACGCACCTCTCCACAAACAGTGGACGGAGGTGGGGTTCATGAGTTAGCAATACATGAGACTATGTGAGACAAAATAATTTCTAAACTATATAGAAGTTAATTAAAGAACCTGACATGCAATTCACAGTTTGATGAGACAGTCAATCGCAACATTAATAATTCTAGGAAAAGGTAAGAAATACAATCTTAATTCTAGTAAAGAAACTAATTTTGAATCCAAGTATTGTTACAGTAATATATTTAAGCAGGACATTCATCAATTATTAAAGTAACATGTACCTTAAACCCCTAAGTTAGTAGAAGACTATAAAGTTAGCAAGATGCCTTTGACCCAATTAAAGGGAGGATTATCATTGCCTTTCTCATATTTGTACCTTTACCAAGAGTCACCGGAACGAGTCCAGCAAATCTAAAAATCCAAAGAGTGCTTCCAATATTTACACATTTCTCATGGGAAATTAGGGATGGGCCCATCTCATGAAAGAATTTTAAAAAAATTATATGATTAATTTCTTACAAATGGCAAACACAAAAGTAACATACTGTGAATGCTGGAAATCTGAAATAAGAACAAAAAAATGCTGCAGATATTCAGCAGGGATGGAGCACCTATGAAGAGAGAAATAGAATTAATGTTTCAGGCCGATGACCTTTCATCAGAACTGATGATAGGTCATCAGCCTGAAACAGTAACTCCTGTTTCTCTCAGCAGATCTGCCTGACCTGCTATATATTTCCAGCATTTTTTTTTCTGACATAGGGCTATTGCCCCCCCTTTATTTCTCAAATAGAGTTGTATTACTGCTAATTTCCAGATACGAGCAGGCTCTCTTTGATTTCTAAGAAAGTCAGTGTGGGACCAGGTTGCGGTGCTCAAGATGGTCAAATTTTCATGGGTAATCAAAGCGTGTTTCAAAATTGGAGGGGAGGAAGGTGGTGGGGGGGAGGGGGGGTAGTTCTAATTTAATTTGCGTTTGGTCAGTTTTGTCAAAAGTTCAAATGACTGTGGTTTAGGACTATCAGCATAAAATTGTCTTATGACAGATTACACCGTGGTAGCTTTGTGACAGTTGGCAAAGCTATTTTACCAATGTCTTACTCTGTGGTAAGATTCTTGACTTCATGAGTTAACCCATCATAACGGGATAATAAAAGCAAAATGCTGCAGGTGCTGGAGATCTGAAATAAAAACAGAAAGTGCTGGAAAAACTCAGCAGGCCTGGCAGCATCTGTGGAGAGAGAAACAGTTAACATTTTGAGCCTTCTTCAGAACTCTGGAGAGTCGTATCAATTCCGAACAAGTTATACTAGACTCGAAACCTCCCCACAGATGCTTCCAGACCTGCTGAGTTCATCCAGCACTTTCTGCTTTCATCTTGTCAGGAGTTACCTTTATAGTTCTAAGATAAGGTTTTTTTTTTCCTCTCTGGGGGCTTTTTGCTTAGGAGAATGAAGTAAGCAGTATTAGAAAGATGAACTCTTTTAACCTTTTAAGCCTCATGACTGGATTTCATGTTGCCAGTGCATTAAAAAGGGTAAATTGTGCTCTAAAAATTCTGTAAAGTTCCAGACAACTGCAGTTATCAGCCCTTTGAAAGCAAGTTTGAGGGAAGGTTTAAAGCAATTACTGCGGTAGAGCTATTCCTAAACCATGACTTTAAAATTTCCTTATTTGTGTTAATTAATTTTTAAAACGCTGTATTGAAACTGAATTGCAAGTTAAAAGCTTCAGATGTGAAATGTTCTGTTTGACCCAGTTTTTCTACTAATGTTACACAACAGCTGCTACCTAACCGTAAGACACCGTGACAAAACCGGTCAAAAGGTAGGATCTTATGCAACACGCCCTGAAACATGTCATCGATTTAACTGTTGCCTTCTAACCCATACTTTCTGTTCCCTGTGACTCTATAGGGCAGCTCGGCCGCTCACTACAGTTCTGTCTCACTTTTTTTTTCCCCCCACCAACTGATCCAACTGTGCAACTTTTATTCTTCAATCATTTCGCTTTGGAAATTAATTCTGGATACTTGATCACTTGCAAACGTTGAAAAGCACAGACTTGTGTAATTGTTCCCCACCTCCCCTCCCCTTCACATTCTGCTAAAGTACTAAAATGAACAGGTTTTGTAAAAAAAAAAATAACATAATGGTTGCACATTACCTAATGCGATTGCTTCGTGATATTTCTCTAAGGCAGCCAACGGTTTATTTTTCTTGTATAAGACGTTCCCCTCGTGTCTAAGAGTTAGTGCTCTGCTTTCTGCCGGGAAGTACTTGCCTAAGAAACTGTTTAAAATCACGTTAATGCGATAGGCGCCGGCGGTGGGGAGTTTCTCTTTGCAAAGTTTGCAGGAGGGGTTGGAGGCTTTGTGACTCTCTCGCTCCTTCTCCAGGCAGCTCTTGCAGTAACTGTGACCACACCGGAGAGTGACCGGCTCGAACAGGGTACCAGTGCACTTCAGGCAGCTCAGCAAGCCCTTGCCCGGCGGCTCTCCCTCCGCCCAGCCCTGGCTGCCCCTCATGCTCTCGGCCAGGTATCCGACCAGGACGTCCAGGTGCTCGGCTCGCAGCCTGCCCTGTTGGGACAGCAGCTGGTACTCTTCCAGGGCTTCGCTCAGCCGCCCTCCCAGCACCAGGCAGTGGGCACGCTTCAGGTGCATCTCCTCCGTCTCCCCGGGCTGCTTTGCCCTCAGCTGGCACTGGTAGATGTCGGCGGCCAGTTGGAAGTTCCTCGCCCTGAAAGCTTCTGCTGCCAGTTCCAGCATCACGTCCAGCCCCCTGGCTTCTGAGCCCATGCTGGAGGAGACAGGGACGGCAGCCTCCTCCAGCACAAACCCCAGTAAGCTAGCTCTGCTCAGGCTCACACCACTCATTGTGTGTGTGTTGTGTGTGTGTGTGTGTGTGTATCTCAATCCCTTTAAACCACCCCCCCTCCTCCTCCCCCCCCCCCCCCCCAATTCCGATGGAGGAGAGAACCCTATCCACAATGAAAAAAAAATGTGTTACATAAAGCGAGATCACATGACACCCGTCCGCCGCCTCCCATTGGCCTGAGTCAGACTGTTACAAAACCAGCAAGTTCTGTAACATTTTGTTTATTTTGAATTATTTTGGGGAGAATCGCAGGATTGACACATCTCTGTCTCCCTCCCTCTCTCTTTCCACTACCTTTGATGCTGTTCCTTGTTTGCTCCCCCCAAGCAGTGCCCTAGGGGAACTAACAAGTTATTAATAGTCAAACACAGTGTTGTGTAGATGTACACACCCACTTGCAAGATTTAAATATTTAATTTGCGCGCAAAGACAACCAAATATTAATACAATGCACCACCCCCACAATCTAGAAGCAAATTGCCCAAACATTATATCGATAACAATGCTCCAACGCTGACGTGTGTCCTTATGGCTCTTGAAATATTTTTCAAGGAAAAATCTTGTTTCAAAGTGGCATGTTTTACATCAATTAATCGTAACTGTTTCATTAGTAAAACTGAAACATATTGTACTGGCAAACCCAAATCTCAAACCCTACAACAAATGTGAGATTCCCAGTCTTATTCTTCTCGTCTGCAAAATAAAAATACATTTTTGAAACTGTTTCTGTTAATAATTGTCACCAACAATTTTGATCCAGTAACTTTTATTCACAGAATATTCTTTCCGTTTGTCGAGTGTATGTGTGGTGTGTAGATTACATCATCTCTTATGTAAGGTACTGACATAGTGTCCGTTTACATAAAACGCCTTACTACTGTGCTGGAACTTTTTATGTGGCGGGGGATAGAAAACAAAGGTAGCCAGCGACACGTGAAGGCAGGTGGTGTTTTTTTTTCTCTCTCTGGCAGAATTAGAGCACTAACAGAGTGCCATAAATTAAAATCAATAAAACCAACATCTTTGACCTGTCGAATTAGTAATCTCAACACGGCTGAAATGGCTGCGAGGATGTGTAAATATTCAAAAGTAAACAAAACAACTCCTGGCAGTCGCCAATAATTGATCAGAAACAAAAACGTCAAGAGCTTTGTCGAAATCAATACACGATAATCACAAAAGCAAGGAAATGCAGTTTAATTTTCCAATAAAAAAACCTTAAATGATCTTGTCAAAAAGCTTGACCTTAGAAAATTGGTTACATAATTGTGTTTCTATTTTGGTTTGAGAACTTGCTATCTCTCTATCGCACATTAAGGCATCGCAAAGAACTCTTGAATATCACCCTGACCAGAATGTTGGTTCCTTTATTTACCAGTAATATGCCAATGATGTCCAATTTTTGAACTCAAGATGGGAGTGCCAAGATTTGTCCTGTTTACTTTTGAATATTTACACATTCTTGCAGCTGTTCCAGCTCTAATGAGATCCCACAAATTGTATGAAAAAGAGAATGTTTAAAGGTTTCTTACAAAAGGCGCCATATTTATGTGTTGTGTTGTCAAATTCCAAAAGACCACTCCTTTTTCATTGAAATTCTTCATAGTTATCACTGCATGGGATCTTAAATGGGCGAAATGATGCTTGTGAGGAAAATGTCAAGAGCTGGATTTCCTTGGCTGGTTAAGAGATGATTCATCAGCATATCGGTAGCAGGGTAAATCACAGTTAGGCCATTACAGGCCCATTACCCAAACATCACCACGTAGTAAAATCATGGAAATCATTCGAAACAGGGTGCTGGGAAAGTAGATATTATAGCAACAGTTTTATGCTGAACAACCAGCATTGATTTAAAGAGGGGGAATGCATAAACCTCTTGATAAGCTTGGTATGGCTGCAGATAGCAGTAAAAATATAACAGTGGAATCAAACTTAACGATTTGCAAAAGTATTTATATCAGTAACCTATTTAGACAGAGAAATGGGAGATAGCATATGATAATGAAAAATGCTTGCTAGGTAGAAATATGGGCAGCAGAGGTGGGCAGCAATACCAGCTGTGGTTCAGTGGTAATGGTTTGCATCCAAGTCAGAAGGCTGTGCATTTGACCCCTGCTCCAGAAATTTCCTTAAATATGTATTCACAAGATTTGGGTACCATCAGCAAGTTCAGCATTGTTGTCCAATCCTAATTTTCATTGAAAAGATGGTAGCAAGTTGTCTTCCTAAACTGTTGCAATCCATGTGGTGCATTATCCACAGTGCTGTTAGGATGGGAGTTGCAGGATTTTGAGCCAGCAACGTTGAAGGAATGACGATATAGTTCCATGTCAGGATGGTGAGTGACTTGGCGGGGGTGGGGATGGTGTTCCCATGCACTTGCTGTTCTTGACCATCTAAGAGACAGGAAGGAGCCTTGGAGAGATCCTGCAGTGCATTGTGCAGATGGTAAACACTGCAGCTATTGTATGTCAAGGTGGAGGGAGGGAGTGAATGTCGAAGGTGGTAGATGGGGTGCCAATCAAGTGGGCTGCTTTTCTCTTGGATGCTGCCAAACTTATTGAGTGTTGTTGGAGCTGCATTCATCCAGGCAAGTGGAGAGAATTTCATCTCATTTCTGACTTATGCCTTATAGATGATGGACAGGCTTGGGTGGTGGGGGGGGGTGGGTGTCAGGAGGTGAGTTACTCACTGCAGAATATCCAGCCTGTGACCAGCTCTTGTTGTCACAGTATTATTTAATTAGTCCAGTTCAGTTTCTGGTCAATGGTAACCCCCAGGATGCTGATGTTGGGGACTTTGACATTGGCAATCCTGTTGAATGTCAAATGGAGGCAGTGGTTAGACTTTCTCTTGTTGGAGATAGTCATTGGATGGCACCTGTGGGTGTAAATGTTATTTACCACTTATCATTCCAATTTTGTCCAGGTCTTGCTGCATGCAGGCACAGACTTCATCAGTATTGGAGGAGGTGTGAATTGAACTGAACACTGTCATTATCAGCAAACATCCCCACTTTTGACCTTGTGGTAGAGGGAAGGTCATAGCTAAAGATGGTTGGACCAAGGTGACTGCCCTCTGGAACTGCTGCGGCGATGTCCTGGGACTGAAATTATTGGCCTCCAACAACCACAACCATCTTCCTTTGTGCTATATATGATTCTAGGCAGTGGAGTTTTCCTCATGATTCCCATTAACTTCAATGTTACTAGGGCTCCTTGATATCACAGTCAGTCAAATCTGCCTTGATGTCAAGGGCAGTCACCACCTCAGCCCTGGAGTTCAGCTCTTTTGTCCATCTTCGAACCAAGGCTGTAATGAAATCCTGAGCCAAGATTCTGGTGTCAACGAGGAACAGTTTATTAGTAATTGCCATTTTATAGCACTGTCGACGACACATTCCATCACTTTGCTGGTGATTGAGAGTAAGCTGAGGAAACAGATTGGCCAGATTGGATTTATTCTGCTTTTTGTGAGTTTAAACACATAATCCAAGCTGCCACTTCAGTATAATACTAAGAGTTCTGCTCTGTTCAGGATGCTGTTTTTCAAATGAGACCTTCAAATTAGACCCATATTCTTTTCAGGATGTAGAAGTTCCAAGGGCACTATTTTGAAATAGAGCAGGGCAGTTCCCCCGTTTCCTGGCAAATATTGATCTTTCAACTAACACCTATAAACTGGTTATCTGGCTATTTACTTTAGCACAAAAATCAAGGCTGACACTTCCAGTGCAGTACTGAGGGAATGCTACACTGTCAGAGGTGCTGCCTTTGGTATACAGTGTTAAATTGAGGCTCCATCTACATTCTTAGTTGGACCTAAAAGATCATAGGGCCCTATTTTAAATGGGAGCAGGGAAGTTCTCTCTCTCCTGGCCAATATTTATTGCTCGATCAACATCAGAAAAACATCAGATCATGTCATCCTTACCCCATAGATACTACTAGGAGCTTACTGTGTGCCAATTGGCTGAACTCAATTAAATTGAGAGATTTTTTAATACAAGTGACTGAACTTCAAAAGTACTTCTTTGGCTGTACAGTGCTTTGAAACATCCCTATGATCATGAAAGGTTTTGTATAAATGTTTTTTTTTTGTATTTGAAGTGCTTCGAAAAGCTTCAAAGAGAAGTGCATGTTTTCCCTTCAACTCATCTCTTCTGGCTTTGCCTGTTTCTTATGCTCTTTCTCAGTAAATGGAGTAAAGCTATGTTTCATGAGAGAACTTTGTTCCCTCAACTGATGTAGCCTCGACTCCTGCTAGAGTCAAAAAAATATTCTGAAAGATAACCAAAAGTTTTAACTTAACATGTGAAAGATGAGTTGCACACTGCTGTAGGAAAATGTTATGAGCTCTGCTAAGATATTGAACAGATGAGATTGTAAATACCAGTGCCCTACTTAAATGGTATCAAGGTAAGGACAGCCAGAACCAGTTCTTTGTTTACATACCTTACTATGGTGCTAGCTATCCAGCATTTGAACAGTTTATGGATGTATTATTCATTCTGTAAGTGTGCACAAAAAATATGATTTCTGATGTTTATGGATAAATGCTCAGAGTGTTGACAATGATGGGGTTAAAAAGAAACTAAGGTTCTGTTCAGAATTGACCCAGATACATGGCAGAGTAGGTGAGAACACCTCATGACAATGGCCTATGAAACAAATATTTTAAGTGCCTAATGACCCATTTTGTTTCCCTTCATAGAGCAACTGCTGGATTCTTCCATTACAACGTCAGTAGATCATTCCAAATACATGTGATCAAATCCTTTGCACCAGCAAATGAGTTATAAATGTATAGCTATTCATTATTTTGATTACTTTTGAATACCAGTGGAGGCTATTATTTATAAGGAAGTGGTACTAAAGCGACTCAAACCTGCTAGATAAAATCACTGGAACCAGATTTATAATTTTCGAAAAACTCTGTTGAAAAGATTGAGAACGGCAAATGTGACAGGCCTATAATGTGATACGTTATAGTTTAGACTAGTTTCAATTATTAAACTACTAGAGTCTGGGATAGTTTTTCATAAGGCATTATGGCATGACTCCCACAAGGCAATTAAAACAAAGATAACAGCAAACTGGATTAAGCAGAATGTAGATACAAGAGGACATATGGTAAAAGGTTATTTACCAGAATGGAAAGGTGTGGCAAATGGTATTCTGCAAGTGGCTGTTTTGGAGCCACTCTGGTTTCTTATAAACGTGAATGGTCCAGACTTATACCAAATTATAATGGGTCAACATTTTCTGTAGCAGGACACAAAACAGTATCTGATATTAGTTAGGCTTATTTTTGTGTTTAGACGATTAAATGTTTTCTGCACGGCTTAAAGTGTCATCCAATGCTACAATGATGAAAACTACTTTATATTAAAAGTTATTGGTCCTTAACCAGATCGTAACAGGTTGGATTGAGAAGGAAAAATAAAACTGGATGTTATATTTTCAAAATGTCCAAAAATAGCTGAAGAAACAAAACTCTGCAATGATAATAGTTAAGTTTCATTGGCATGGGTTGATTGATAATAATTAACACTGACCACATGGTTAAAGGGCATTTACCCTAAATGAAAAGCCTTAATCTGATGAGTTTCTTTCTATCTAGCTTGCAATGCAGCAATGTCACGCCAATGTATTGCAGGCAGCAAAACGCTGGTTTTGTGAAGCTAAATGGACTGGCACAACTCAGACAGCACTTTTGCACATTCATGTTTAACCCCATATTTATCTCCTTGCATATTGTTGCTCTACCATTTCTGCATGGATATCAAACAGCACCATCAACCTCATCATTATTTTGATAGCAAATTCTGGCCCATTACTTTAGTTTATGTTACGTTAGCAAGGCAAGTTCATAGCTTAAAAGTTAAAATGGAACAATATTGAAAATTGCAAGTGACTCGAAATTGTGATGAGGACTATTTAAAAAACTGCATGGATGAGCAGGTGCGAGATTTAGAGAAATTTGAAATAATACATTTTTAAAGTAAGAATAGAGAAAGGAAATATATATTAAATGTTAAGATTCTATCAACTATAACAGGTATTAGCTATTCCATTGTTCTATCACAATTGTCCTTTTAAAGCTAAAATCTCTAGATGCTTTCTGTGAACAATCATTTAAAAATGGTAATGGTTACTGTCCACTACAAACAATTATTCAAGTTAGTATTGCTGAAATGCTAACAATTGCTAGTGAGTTTAAAAAACATCACAAGCAAGTTTCACAAACTTCTTGGCTAATTAAGGTCAGGCACAAAAGTCTGTGTATCCAACAATCTATATTTAGTCCCTTGTGAAACATCAAAGTATCACATCTGTAGGATTTAGATGAATTCTGCAACTTGAAATATTAGTTCTTAATAACATAAGAAATAGGATCAGGAATAGGCCATTCGGCCCCTTAAACCTGCTCCGCCATTGAATAAGATCATGGCTGATCCCTATAAACCACAGACTCCCTTGTCAATCAAAAATCTGACTGACTCAGCCTTGAATATATTCAACGACACAGCCTCCACTGCTCCATGGGGAAAATAATTCTAAACACCAACCAACCTAAAAAGAAATTCCTCCTCAACACTATCTTAAACAGGAGGCCTCTTATTTTGAAACTCTGTCCCCTAGTTCTAGATACCCCAATGAGTGAAATACCAGACTAAAAATTGAATGCCAAAACTATGATGCCTTATATAACCAGTTATACAACTTCTGAGCTTTTATAAAATTTGAAATTGGATTGCACAAGCTAAATGCCACCTGTAAGGGATGGTTGCATACAGAACACACATTTCTGTACCTGATCATATCTCTCCCAAAGTATGTCATAGACTAACAATTTAAAATTCTAATAAAGTGGAGACATTTATGTGAGTAAACACAATTTGTGCACAAGAAACAGCAAGTTAGATGAATGACAACTTAATCTCCTTTTATTGATGGTCATTGGGGTAGAAATGTTAGCCAGGCCACTGGAAGAATTGCCTTTCCTGTAGTGTCAACAATGCAGCTCTTGCTTCCCAATGCTCTGACGTGGCAGCCTAGGCCTGTACTGGGATGGGAATGTTAAAGCTTCTGACTCAGAGGTGAGAATGTTACCAAATGAGTCAAACCGATATTTCAGTGATTAGGTAATGGCATCATTATGCATGTAAGGCTGCGAAGATCATACTTAAGATATAAGGAGCCACAATAGCCTTGGGCATTATAACAGAAAACTGATGTATTAAGAAATTATGTGGCTTTAACTTTTAACCTTTAGACTATCAAAAAAATGTCAAGAAACTTCCAGGATCGCAGCAGATTAGAATTGATTTCAGCAGCATTACTGGCAAAGGTTCCAGCTCGTTTTCCAGCTGCTGGATTGGGTCTGAATTGGGTATGAATATAAATGGAGAATAACTGTGATGCACTCCATGGTAAATCAGCAGGCTGATACTCACCATAAAAGCTCACCTGAAGAAGCTTCACATGGCAAAGGTGCAATGGAACATTCCTCGTGCAAGAGCCCAAGCCAGCATGGGGATGAAGAGGGAGACAGAAAGAAAGACTAAAACATGTTCAAATACTTTATTTTCTCCATTGTCTCATGGTTCCCATCAGCGGTTTTGAAAGAGAGACTAACACCCAAGAATTTAAGCTCCAACTGACAAACAACCGGGTTCTTACAGTGCCAGTCTAAGGATCTGACATAATTAATTCCTACCTGAATCCAAGACCTTTGGATCAGGATAAATAGTGGATGTTTACTCCATAATGGGCAAAGATAAACTCCATCTGTATGGATTTTTCAGTAGCTTGGTTTGAAGACCCAAGTACAATGATCAGTTTCTGCACTGGTCAGAGACTTTACAAGGCTAAAAATGGAATGCCAGAAGTATGCTGCTTTATATAACAAGTTATACAACTTGGAGGTTATATTACCTTTGAAACTGAATCTGTTATTGTACAACAAGCTAAAGGTCGCTCAACTTAAGAACTTACATAAAAGGGCTGGTCATGTTCAAACATTACATGATTTATAGTCTTTAATCATTTTCCAGTTTTGACTAATACATTATTACCATTGTTCAAGTTCTTGCATCCTTCCTTTTATTTTGCTCCACTTTCACTCTCTTTGCCACCCCAAAAGCCAGACTTCTGCTGATGTAATTTTCCTTTTAAATAGAAGGCCAGGAACTGAGTGTGTGGCTTGAGATGATCTATCAAGTCAGTTGCAGTAGCATTAACTGACATTCAAGTTGGTTTTGTAAGACAGACATTTTAAGGCTGTTGAATATTGGGAATCAATTCAAGAAGCCCATGATGCACCAGTGATCTCAGTTCATAAGTCACCAGTTAGGTGACTCTGCACAAGTATTAAAAATAATGAAACATTCTCTGGGTATGGCAGCTTTAATAAAGCAAGATTGTCTCCTTTGGAAGGCTATAGGCGAGTTCCTGGTTTACAGTTTTGATTTGATGACACTCAAATATACTAATCTTGAATTTTGAGAATGCTTCTTTTTTCCAAGTCGTTCATTTCCTTCAGGATTAGAGCGACGTTGTACCGCAACTCCTGGAACTTTGCAACTGGTACCTAAAAGGTTTAAAGCACAGTAAATAATGAAATGGACATATTTGCTAGCTGGTTATGCACGGGAAGTAAATAAGAACCAACTTATCTTGTGTTTACAACAATGACGAAAACAGGGCTGAGAGATTATATTGAACAGGATGCAGGTTCTTTGCTATCATAAGAGAGATAGAGGTCTTTAAAATTATGAAAGGGTTTGATAAGGTAGGCTTAGAGATGCTAATGCCACCTGTGTGGGAGGCTAAAACTCAGGGACATAAATATAAGATAGTCACAAATAAATCTAAAAGTGAATTCGGGAGGCAGTGGAAGCATATTGGAATTACATCAAAACAGCTTGTTTAGCTTTTAGTTACAGGACTGCTGTAGCAAATGGGACTAGAGCGAGTTCGCCCGCAACAAACTGAAAACTAGTCCTTGCAACTTTAAATGGCTATTAGGTGGGTTCAAGGGCTGAGCACAACTAGCCCCAGGAAGATCCTCTTGGCCTGTTGGATTGAAGACTGGCTCTTCAGTTTTCCATCATTCTTTCCAGTATCAATGGCCAATCTCACAATGGGATTCTGAAAAGCATTGACCTCAAAAGGTCAGCATCACTGAAATTAGATGGAGTTAAATGAAAGGGTAATCCTGGTTAAATATCACAGTGGTTGGCAGTTAATTAGGCAGAAACCAACGAATGCATTTCAGTTCCCAATGCTATTAATGACAGAGAGGACTTTCAATGGAAATTTGTCACATGCTTGCATTGGGCCGACGTTTGCTACATCAGCAGAGATCCAAAAATGCTAGCTCATGATGACCCACATCAAACAATCTGCTATCAGAATCTGCTGAATCACAGGGGATTGTCTATTTCTTGATGGATTAGTCCTCGGCTGCTTGTGTTCAATCTGAATGACTGTCAATAATGGATCACACTCAGAACATTGGACACCTGTCTAATGCATCAACTCAGGCACATCTTCACAGTGCTTGCTTGACATTACAATTTATTACAATAAAGCCACTATTAAATGCAAAATGTCCCAAAGAGTTTCAACTTTGACATTGAGCCACATGAGACATTGGGCGGGATAGTTTTTTTAAAAAAAAAGGTATGTCTTAAAAGGAGAGAGTGAAGTAGCATGTCTTAGGGAGAGAATTCTAGAGCCTAGCGTTTGGGCAACTGAAGGCAAAGCTATCAATGGTGAGTAATGAATAATCGGATGCACAAGAGGCCATAACTGGATCCCACAATAAATGGCGAGAAATCCTTGCAGAGCACTGTACCCAAAGCAAACAACTTGATTCACCTTCTAGTTAAAAAGACACACTTTTCTGAGAATACTGGGTTTATAAGAGAAAACTCTCCGAATCAACTGATTTCCATTTCGTCTTAAACCAATGCTAGGAACTTGGTGATGAAATACAACCGCAGAGCTTTGCAGATTTGTTCAATTCAAGGATTTCTAACAAGAGCATGGACATTGCATTTAAAATTAGTTGAATGTAGACCAGAGAGGTTGAAATGGCAAATTTAGCAGAACCAAAACCAAATCTGGTCTTCCATCTATGAAAAGGCCACAGAAGACAACTTCATGATAGAAAAAATATTTTTGGTGTGAACTAATTAATAAACCCTAGTATCTCTATTAACATTAAACAGGAAGGTGAGAACAAATCTGGATGGAAGCAGATTAGAAATCAGTGAATGGCCACTTCAATATACTCAGGGGCGTTTGGGTCCATTTCAATCTTTCTGCTGTTTAAAATCAGAACACCAACTAAAAACATACCCGGGATACAAAACAGCACGATGGTTAGAAATCAGATAATGTCATGCAGAGCTTCATAAACTATCAATTGTGTTAATGTTTATTCATTTGTTCATGGGATTTGATTGATCTATTACCCATTCCCTAATTGCCCTTGAGGTGGCGGTGAACTGCCTTCTTGAACCCCTGAAATCCATGCAGTGTAGGTACACCCACAGTGCTGTTAGGAAAAGAATACCAGGATTTTGACCCAGTGACAGTGAAGGAATGGTGATATAGTTTCAAGTCAGAATGGTGCGCGGCTTGGAGAGGAACTTGCAGGTGATGGTGTTCCCATGTGTCCGCTGCCCTCGTCCTCCTTAAGTGGCAGAGGCTGTGGGCTTGCAAGATCTTGTTGACAGAGCCTTGATCAGTGGCTGTAATGCATCATATAGATTGTAAACACTGCAGCTACTACATGCTGGTAGCGGAGAGAGTGAACATTTAAGGTGGCGGATTGGGTGCCGATCAAATGGGCTGTTTTGTTCTACTTTAAGGACTGAAAGTAAAATATTCTTTTGTCACTTTTTAAAAAAAAACACTATTAAGTTCCACTTCATGATGGCGATTAACGGACATATTTTGACCTTTTTTGTTGTTAAATTAAAAGGTCAGAGATAATGCTTAGAAGAGTCATTTTCTGGCAATTTAAATTTTCTCATTTATTCAAACATGCTTGTGGTCCACGATTACCTGGTCATAACTTTATTTTTTTGAAAAGCTCACTGGAAGACTTTGGTCTGATACTTGTCTTTATGGCAATTCATACTCAGAGTGCTTCCAAACTTAAAAAAATACAGAATTATTCTAGTTTTGGGAATATTCAGCAAAACAAAGTTACAATGCACTGAAAAATAAATATCTTGCATTTATAAAGCACTTTTAACATAGCATAAAACTTGCCAAGCTGCTTCGCTTGGCCATAGTCAAAAATAATCACACAAAGCCGATGAAGAATATTTTAGTAGGGTGATCAAAAGCTTGCTCAATCTGATGGGCTTTAAAGAAGGATCCTAAAAGAAAGAGGGAGTTAGAGAGGCTGAGGAATTTAAAGAGAGAGAATTCCAGAGCAGAAAGTCCGTGTGGCTGAAGGCATGGCTGTCAATTGATGAGTGAAGGCAGTGGTGGAATGCACAAAAAACTAAGTGTCAGAAGAATGCATCGGGTTTGTGGGTCTGGATTAAGTTACACAGAGATATGGAGAATTGAGGCTATGAAT
This sequence comes from Carcharodon carcharias, assembly GCF_017639515.1. NCBI lineage: Eukaryota > Metazoa > Chordata > Chondrichthyes > Lamniformes > Lamnidae > Carcharodon > Carcharodon carcharias. The sequence continues at coordinate 160,328,544 of NC_054475.1, read as the reverse complement.
GGATTTAAACACAAGAAAAATAATCTTAAGCTTGAGGCAGCAGGGGACTGGGAGCCAATGTAGGTCAGGAAAGGCTTGCTGGGTGACTGGAGCTAGGTATGAGATGGGGTATGGCAGCAGAGTTTTGGATGAGCTGAAGTTCACAGATATAGAATGGTTGTCCTGCCAGAAAGAACTGAAATAATCAAACGTGGAGTCATCTCCACAAATCTTGTACTCAATGCTCTATTAAGTTTATCTGAGAAAGTTACAATCCAGATTTAATGCTAAGCAAATGTCACAAATGTTACAAGATTAAATAGTTCTGTTTGCAGTTTGTAGCCTTTAATAGAAGTCGGTACAGGAACGGGCACCAGACCAAATGGTTATATAACATTTGCAATTGGCAGCAATTCATACTTATATAAGTTTGATGCATCTCAGATTCTAATTACCATTCATTTTCAACACTGGCTCCTCCCACATTTACTGATTAACTCAAGTTACAAGCTGATCTTCCAAAAGCCTAATACTAGCAGAAAACTAAGACCCGAGATTATATCTTGCCAATTTATTCATGGAGCAAAATTTTTTCAGTTCTTTTAAACCTAGAGAAACAAAACTAAAACCCGTAGGCTTTGGTTGTTCAGCCTGCAGGGTCCTTATGTCTCATTGCTGTGTGCAACATTTCTATATCTGGCTGTACTTAGGCCAGGCTCGCCTTCTTGAATTTGGCAGGACCGGCAGTTTGGAAAAGTCTGTTTTCAGCACTCTGATCTCACTGGGAATATGTTCTAAACCCATCAATCATGAAGCAAAACAGAGAACAAGTCTTTACAGACCACATGGACTGCATTGGTTCAAGATGGCGGCTCACCACCATCTTCTTGAGGGCAATTAGGGAAGAGCAACAAATTCTGGAAAATGCCACCAACAGCCCACATCTCATGAATGAATTTTTAAAAAATAATTAAAATTTAGTAGACATAAAAAAACCCCCTATATTTTTTACTTTTGTTGAAAATGTATTTGTTGTTGTGATCTGGGTGACATTGAGAAAGTGTTACTTATGGCCTTGAGGGCATAAATCAACTACAGACCAGATTGAGGTTCCTGAAGGACATTAGTGAATCTATTGGGACTTTAAGATAATAGTGCAGCTTTAAGGACAATCTTCTGGTGCTAGCCCAAGGATTATCAGATTTACTGAATTCAATTTCACCATTTGCCATGGCGAGATTTAAATTCCTGGAATCGTGGTTGTTAATCCAGTACCAAAACCTGTGCTGTGCATCAATACAGCAACAAAATACTGCCTCTCATTAAATTAACCGCTACTTTAAAACAGCGAAGAATGATAATGGTATAATTTATTAACTGAAGATGGATGAGGGCTTTTAGGAAAAACCAAGACCTCCCAGGCAGGGATAGAATAAATCCTTAATTTTAATTAGAAACAAGGAGGACTGAGACCTGCTGAGTCTTGAAGTGCCCCATCACAACTTGGAGAAAACAAAGATCTGCATTTATATAGTGCCTTTCACCTCATGGTACCCCAAAGTGCTTTACAGCCAACAAAGTACTTTTTGAAATGTAGTCACTGTCATAATGTAGGGAAGGCAGCAGCCAATTTGCACACAGCAAGCTCCCACAAACAGCAATATGATGTTGATTGAGGGATAAGTATTGGCCAAGACAATTGGAATAACTCCCTGCTTTTCTTCAAAATAGTGCCATTGGATCTACCTAAGGGGGCAGATGGGGCCTTGGTTCAACATCTCATCTGAAAGATAGCACCTACAATAACGCAGCACTCGCTTAGTACTGCGCTGGAGTGTCAGCCTAAATATTTGTGCTCAAGTCCCAGAGTGGGACTTGAACCAACAACCTCATGGCTTAGAGGTGAGAGTACTGTCAACTGAGACACAGCTGACACCTATCAAATGCCTAGAAATCTTCCAGCTCTTATGAATCAATTTCACGAAGCATGACAGGATAGAACTACAGCATCAACGTTTTATAAAAACCAGCTCCAACATTTCTTCCAGGCACCCTGCCAAGGACGTGCTGCTAGACAAAATGCTGCTGAAGTTAGCACCACAATTTGTAGAATGTCACACTTTGTGAAATGCTTCATCTGTGGATTCGTAAGTCTGCAAAAGTAGCAGTGATCCTGCCCAAATTCAGTCACCGAGGAAGCTCATGCCATTGTCTCAAGTCAGCTGACACAACGTGTACCAAAAAGTATAACAAATACTTTTGAACGCTACAATGTACTCACTTCAAAACGCTGAACAGTACCATTCGACAGTTTTAACTGCATCAGGATAGCAGGCTGCAGGGCACGGGTCAAGGAACTGCAAAGAGAAAGTCAGTGTGAGTGCCAGAGTAAAGGGGAACAATTAATTTGCTACCTGGTGTAGCTAGGCTGAGAGCTATCCACAACCAAAAAACGGCAATTCTTCTCTCCCAAAAGCCATAGATGCCAGGGCTCAACTGGAGCTTTCAAGATTGATCAGTGTGTGTGGCATTAGGGCGTTAAAGGATAAGGAGCAGTAATTAGCCACATTCCACAAGGGGCCATAGGCATCTCTCTCCATTAGAGAGAGACACAATGAGCTATATATACCTCGAGGGGCACCCCTCCGCAAGTATGGGGCAAGGTGAGGAGGCAGGACTGTGTGAGCTACATAAGGAGCAAAGGCGAGTAGATTGATGTGACGTATAAATCAGCCATGATATGATTGAATGACGCAGCAGGGCTCAGTGGGATGAATGACCTTCTCCCAATACATCAATGACAGGTTCAGTAGCAGTATCGTGAACCAGGCCTTTTCACCAACTTTCTTAGAGCAGATTTTAATGCCACATTATAAATTCATAATGACACAAGCGGGCTTAAGTTACGTACCAATTACAAATGGCAGATCTTTAAAAAACAAAAACCTCAAATAATTTAGAATCATACAGAAACACATTACAGGGTAGTAAGTTCCAATTCCAAACACTACCAAATTAAATTTTACAACAGATTTATCCTGAAGAACCTTTCCGCAGTTCTTCAGTTTTCAAACATCAAAAAATAAATCACGTTGAAAGATATCATTTGCAACTGTCATTAAACTAGCAGCCTTTTTGGCTAGTCTTCTTTTGAAAGGAGTAAAGACATCTTGATCCAATTACATAGAACCTTGGTGAGACCGTACCTGGAGTATTGTGTTATACTCTTTGGTCTCTTTACCCAAGATATACTTGTCACAGAGGGCGTGCAACAAAGGTTTACCAGGCTTGATTCCCGGGATGGCAGGATTGTCCTATAAGCTGAGATTCAGGAAACTGGGCCTGTAGTCTCTAGAGTTTAGAGGAATGAGAGGGGATCTCATTGAACCATACAGAACTCTTTACAGTACTCGACAAGGTAGATGCAAGAAGGAAATTTCCCCCAGCTGAGGGGTTCTAGAACCAGTAGGCACAGTTCTCAGAATAAGAGGTAGGCCTTTTAGGACTGAGAGGAAGAGGATTTTTTTCCACTCAAGAGGGTGGTGAATCTTTGGAATTCCCTGCCCCAGAGGGTTGTGGAGGCTCAGTCATTGAATATGTTCAAGGCAATGATCGACAGATTTCTAGATATTAAAGACTTCAAGGGATATGGGGTTAGTATGGGAAAATGATGCAAGGTAAAAGATCAGCCATGATCTAATTGAATGGCGGAGGAGACTCAAGGGGGCCAATGACTTATTCCTGCTTCTATTTCCCATGTTCCTTTGAAAACAATCGAAGTGAATCTGGTACTTGATTTAAGTCAAGAGGTCATATACATGTCCCACAGGGAACCAGTTCCCTCCTCCGGTTCTATAACAACTTCTCTGTTGTAGGTGCTGTCTTTTGAATTAGACATTTTACCCAGGCACCATCAGTTTCTCAGGTGGCTGTAAAGATCTCGATGTACTATTCTGACAAATAGCAAGAGGGTTATCTCTAGTGTCTTGGCTAGTACTTATCCTTCACATCACAAAAACAGAATATCTGGTCATTATCACATTGCTGGATGTGGGAACTTGCTTTGTAAAAATTGGCTGCCACGTTTCCTACAAGACAACAGTGACTGTCCTTCATAAGTACTCCATTGATTGTAAAGTGCTTTGGGATGCCCCAATGAAAGTTGATACAGAATTGTAAGTCTTTTTCCTCCTTTAAGGCACTCATTAAAACCCAACTCTTTCACTAGGCATTTGGTCATCTAACTCAAGATCTCCTTTCCTGGCTTTGTGCTGAATTTAGTTTCATTACACTCCTCTGAAGCACCTCAAGATGTCTTATTATGGTAAAAATGTTATATAAATGCAAGTTTTTGAGTATATCATGCTGCTCTTGTGCTCCTGTCAGTATTCACAGGATTCTAGACAGGAAGAACGGGGTGTTCATAAAAGCGCAAGCAGAGGCTACTTGGTCAGGAAATTATACATGTTGACTGGAGATTGAAATCAAGTAGCAGAAAAAAATGATTTAAAATGTTACTTTACCTGGAAGAAATAGCCACATCAACCCGCCATCTGAAATCCTGAAGAGTTGGCAATCGAGTCCTGTTTTGCAAGGCTGCGGTTTCCAATATTGAGCGTCTTAAATAAAAACAAATAGTATTGTACCACATAAGATCATATCATAGGAAGCAGAAGCAGGCCATTTGGCCCCTCGAGCCTGCTCTGCCATTCAATGAAACCATGGCTGATCTGATTTCAGCCTTAACTCCACTTTCCTACCTGTTCCCATAACACACAACTCTCTTGTAAATCAGGAATCTAATGCTGCCTTGAATATATTTAATGAACCAGCCACCACTGCTCTCTGGGGCAAAGAAGAAATTTCTCATCTCAGTCTTAAACAAGAGACCCCTTATTATTAAACTATGGCCCCTAGTTCTCGATTCCCCCTTGACAGGAGAGGAAACACATTCTCAGCATTTACCCTTTCAAGCCCCATTTGAATTTCAACAAGACCACCTTTCGTTCTTCTAAAGTCCCATGAGTATAGGCCCAAGACACTCAGCCTTTCCATCCCAGGAAACTTCTCTAAATTGCTTCCAACGCAAGTCTATTCTCCCTTAAGGAGACCAGAACTGTATGCAGTACTCTAAGCAAGGTCTCACCAGTGTCCTATACAGTTGTAGCAAGAGTTCCCTACTTTTTATACCCCAACCCCCTTGCAAGCAGTTATAAATTGTTAAATGATGTTAGGAAAGGGAGATAGTTTAAGTTAGTTATATGAGTATTTGGATGTGTTAAGAATAAGGTATTTCTTTAAGTTTAATTTATAGTTTTTCTATTTGTGGGTTAAAAGGTGAAACCTGGGATCTTGTTTCATTTTAGAATGGAGACAGCAGGTCTAAAGCAGGTCTGTATACCTGCATTTCTAATACCACACACACACACGTTTGAGTTCAGCTAGAAGCAGCCTAGAAGGGACAGATAACCAGTCCCAAACTAAAGTTCAGTTGAAGCCAGGATTCCAGAGAGGCTGGACTGCAGAGGGACAGATAGCAAGTCCCAAACTAAAGTTGAAACCAGCTGCCAAAAGAAGCTGGACACAGGAGAAGGAGCTGCAGGAGCAGGTTCCAGAAACTAAAGAGGAAAGTCCCCAAATCAAAGGGAGTGGAGCAGGAAAGGTCCCAAGAGGACAGTCTAGTCAAGGACAAAGACAGGAATCTGGAAAAGGTCCTGTTCTGTGGAAGTGAAAGTAAGTAGCAGAGAGGAAGGCCCCAAGCTTCAAGCTTAAAGACAAGAAAGCTGCAGATTTAAAGCAATACAGGCATGTGAGAAGCCAGGAGGTCCAAGGAGACAGCTGAAGGTCTGTGTCTGTTTACTATGGGCATGTGAAGAAGTGGTGTTTTGTTGACATGGCTGGGCATTTGAGAGAGTGCATGAAAGAAAGTATGAATGCACGTGACAATCCAGGGGAGAGGAACATCGAAGGAGAGTTCAAGACTCTGGAGGGGGACCCTTGTGGAAAGCCTCTGAGAGAAAGTGTTTTGGGAAAAGATTCCAAAGCGAGTTCTTTGAGAATGGAGGTTGGAAACCCTTATGTGAAAGACGGGGTTCAGTGAGACCAGTTAACTCACGGTATGACAAGCCTCTGGAGGGAGTTGATGAGGGATCTATAGCATCTGTTTGGGGTGGCATCTGTCACTTGGTTTCAGAGTGTGGTGTGACTGACCACAGATCACCTATTGGTTTAGATAGACTGTGTATTTAGGGTGAACAACAGAGCATAAGATAGCTTTTGTAACTTGTGTTATCCTTACAAATTTGTATGTATCTGTAAAAGATATAGTTGTGGCTGAAGGAGTTTTGTAATATAGTTCTTCTTTTCTTGTTTAATGTTTTATTCTTTTGTTAAAAGTTTATCAGCTGACTCCTGTGACTCTGTTCAGTAGCTGCTTTCCACGTGTCTTTACAAAAAATAAAAATTGGGATCTATCAAGCTGGGTTCTACCCTGGTATCAGGCTTGTCCAGTGGTAACATCAGCTGGGATCATTTCAATTACAATGTTCAGATAGAGCACTTTCTGAAATCACCAAGTTACATTACCATTTAATGAATATGAGCTGCACTATGACAGTTCAGAAAATTCTGCAAGAAGTCAGAAATTTCACAAACTGGTTTTAACTTCTAGAGAGTTTCTGTCCAACTTTCTTTCATGCTCCAGCCAAATGAGGATTGGGAGAATTATATAGAGATTGTAACACTGAAACAGACTCTCTTTGTATTCAGCTTTATCTTCCACATTAGCATTAGTCCAATTACCATGTCCCTTTACTCCCCATTCCTTCAATCATCTTTTCTTAAATGTTAACTTGGCTTCAATCATTAACTCCAGTAGTGATCGCACAGCCTGTGCAGGAGTTCCTCCCATCAATCTTGAAGTTCTGACATTTAATCTTAGGTTAACTTTCTCTTAGATCCCTCAATTACCGGAAAGTGTCTCTTCAGCCCCTCAGGATTTTAAATACCCCTAGCAAATCACCACCCCTCTCCATTCCAATAAAAGCAGCCTCAATTTTTTTATTTTAAAACTGGTCTTCCTTCATACAGTGAAACCTGTATAGACACTCTAAAATGAAAAACTTACTGAGATACTAATAACTTTCATGATTAAACATGCAAGAGGCACTCTGAAGCCACAGACCCTCTCAAATTACCAACTACAGAAAGCCATCAATGCACCAAGTCCTTTTACAACATTAGTGTGAGGTGGTACTGGCTTTTGTGGAATGGTGCTCTTCACCCAGCACCCATAACAGCAGAGAAATCGCGATCTCTGAGCCTTAACACTTGCATGGCTTTGTCCCAGGGGTAGAGTGGTTTCCCTGATGCAGAGGATGCTGGATAAAGCACTGCCCATTCTACTGAGATTTTTTACAGTTACATACACAGGCCATTTTGAAAACAAAAGGCGCTTATGAAGAAAGTAACAATGGCTGCCAGTCATTGTGCTTGTGGTTCACGTATACCAGAGAGCATCCCAGAACCTGCAATGGACCCTCTTGATTGCCTCATCATCCTATCTAGTCTGGAGATTGTTCAACAGTGGCAAGTATCACAGCTGAGCCAGTTAATACCCTCACCCAGTATCACATGAATCCCAGCAGGGGGTAACAGACTGTTATCAATATCTAGCATTTTCAACTTCACTAGTCCAAATCCAGTGCCTCCAGCACCATCCTGGACAGGATTAAATAATTTAGCATTGATTGGTAAACTGTTTGATTTATTAAATCTTTTGTATTCACCCACTAACCCATTGAGTAAAGTAAGCTGCATGCAGTCATAATTCCCAAATAATCTTTCATGCATTCATATATACACCTGGTACAGAAATGCTTAATTGGGAAACAGCCATATTTGCAATCAAACACAACTTAATTCTAAAGTTAGCCCATGCTCCCTGGTTTAACCTATTAGCATCAATAGTGAGAATGGAGGTGGTGTACAATTAGACTGTAACTGTGAAACTTTGCTATTCAAAGAAGATTCTCTTAGGGAAAAGATGGGAGCACAGCGGTTATGTTACAGGACTAGTAATCCAGAGATCCAGGCTAATGCTCTGGGACGTGGGTTCAAATCCGACCTTGGCAGGTGGAATTTAAATTCAATTAATAAAACCTGGAATATGAAGCTAGTTTCACTAAATAATAACTAAACTAACGATTATTGTAAAAGCCCATCTGGTCCTTCAGCAATCTGGTTGACTCTTAACTGCCCTCTGAAATGACCTTGTAAGCCACTCAGTTCAAGGGCAACTAGGGATGGGCAATAAATGCTGGCCTTGCCCACATCCGATGGAATAATAAAGAAAGGTTCACAGTCAAGCTGAAAGTAGGCAGGTACGGTGGGTTGCCAGGATATGAGATCAATCCCCCAGCAATCTCAGCTATCGTACAGTGGGGAAGTGGCAACCAGAAGTCACACAGCTCTCCAAAAAAAAAGGGGGGCAGGGGTAAAAGTGTGGTTTGAGGGAAAAAAAAGAGCCAGGAGCATTTCCAATGAATCGCTTTTGGTCCACCTTAGTTTGGGAATAGTTAGTCTGAGCAGTCCTACCAGTTGGATGTGCATCAGGTGAGGGAAAAAAAGTACATCTTTTTATGAAGGGAGAGACACAGCTTGAAAGATTCAACTCACTTCAAAGCTTAGGGCAGAAGGTAAAGCTGCCCATAGTGGGGGATGGAGTAAGCGGGAGATGCACAAGAGGCCAGGGGCATTGGAGGCACACAGGGCCCAAAGAAGTTTCGGAGTTGAGGAGCTTAGGAGAGCCATCGAGAGATTTGAACACAGGGGTGAGAATTTTTCTTTTTAAATCAAGGCGTCAATGGACTGGGAGCAGAGAGGTAATGGGTAAACGGGACTTGGTGTGAGTCAGGGTGTGGGCGGCAGTTTTGGATGAGCTCAAGTTTACGGAAAGTGGAATATGGAAGGCTGATCAGCAGAGCATTGGACTTGTCAAGACCAGAGGTCACTAAAGCATAGATATGGGTTTCAGTAACAGATGAGCTGAGAGAGAAAAACAGACCATGGGTAATAACAGAGGCGAGTCGCTAGACTTTGTAACGGGAAACTGTTATGGCACAGCCGATGGTAAATACTGAGCTGCTCAAATCCCGGAGGAAAACTTGGAACAACTGCCACAACTGTTTTGCGATTTGTATAAATTTCAAGATGCGTGCGTTGAACTCAGTAGTACTAAGACCGAGTCTTATAGGTTTCTTACAAAACTAAATTAAACCTTTATTAAAAGAAATGATTTTAAGTACACACAATGATCTACAAATTATTACTATGATAACTTCTAGTTAATCTAACTCCCAGTTATAATTTTGTTAAGGTAACAGTAAGGCCGTTTTTAAAAGATCCAGGCAAAGAAACATGATACCCTGAACAATCCAATTCAGAGTTTTCTTAACTTCAGTTCTTTGTAGCCAGCAGCAGCAGGAGGCTTAGAGGCTTTTTACACTTGTTTTTCATCTTAGAAATGCGTCCCTTACACACAGCCTTCTCTCCTTTATACATATTTTCCCCTTTGAATGCAAATTCCCATTGTTTCACTATGTCTTTGCACTTAACCTCTCTAATAATAAAAATCTCATAGTACCAATTTTACTAGTAATCTTTGGGAAAAATAAACACATTTGTTTCTTAACTTCTCCTGACTAGGTGAAACATTTCACCGCTCCCTTGAATTCAAGCTAGTCTGGTTTATTTAAAATGTAAATGTTTCCTTTACCTCTTAAATTCTAAAACTTCCCCCATGTTTACCTACTTAACATTTCAAACCTTGTTTATCTTCTGATACATCAAAGCCTTCAGACCAGCTGCCTTTAATTCAATTAGGGCAGACAGACACACGCCACTATTACTCTATTTTACAATAAATTCCAATAGCATTATGAAAATTATTATACCTTCCTGACTGGAACAATATGAGATCAGAAACTCAGTTCAGGGTTAAAAAAGGGATGTAGAGATGATTTTCATCCCAGCAGTCTGGACTGGATTTGAACAAGAGTGTATGACCTTACATCTCCTAGTTTACTTTTATTTTCAATTTGACATTCACAAACACAAAGGTGACTTTACTCAGTTTTGGATCAAATATTCATTGGCACCAAGCATTGCATAACACACCATAAATCAATACATGTTAAATTATGCCCCTTTACTGTGTTTCCATCACAGAACATAAAGATGACGTTCAAGCTTGCAGTGACTTCCAACAAAACATTTCAAACCATATAGTCTGGTTTAAGGCACTTTTCTGTCAGCTGATTAACCATATTTTACTTAACGTTTGACTAGTTTAAAGCACTGGAATCCCTGCTGTAACTAGATTCTTCACAAGACAATGAAATAAAGAAAAATAAACATAGGCTTGAAGTAACAGAAATAATTTAGAATAGGGGTTTCTGAGATATCAGTTGCTGTAGTCTGTATCAGTGACATCCTATCAGTGACATTCTTTGAGAAATTAAAAATAACTAACCTGTTTCCAAACACAACACTTGCAAAGTCAGAAATAAATTCCTCTGGAATCCTGAAATACAGAAATGTTAGAAAACAGGTAAGTACTGGACATAGCAGACAGGTTCAAAATGTTTACTGTAAAATGCAGTCTGTAAGTTATGGGAAAGGGATCTCATTGATTTTTATATTCCCTTAAGTTACTCCACAACAGAGAGAGAGTATAAATTACATGCAAGGAAATAATTCTTTACAAAAGTAAAATGCTATGGATTCTGGAAACCTGAAATCAAAACAGGAAATGTTGGACATAGTCAGCAGATCAGGAAAAGGAGTTACAAGCAAAAAACTGCGGATGCTGGAAATCCAAAACAAAAACAAAAATACCTGGAAAAACTCAGCAGGTCTGGCAGCATCTGCGGAGAGGAACACAGTTAACGTTTTGAGTCCGAATGACCCTTCAACAGAACTAAGTAAAAATAGAAGAGAGGTGAAATATAAGCTGGTTTAAGGGGGGGGAGGGGGGTAGGACAAGTAGAGCTGGATAAAGGGCCAATGGAAGAGGAGTTAACGTTTCAGGTCACTGACCTTTTTAAGCAAAATTGTCAAAGATTAAAGTGATATAATAGGATGCAAGCAAGTTGAGAGGCAGGGAAAAGGGTGGGTAGAAAAAAAGGGAGGTTAGTGATGGGATGGAAAGTAGGACCAACAAGCACTTCACTGCGATCAGGAATGCAGCAAATCAAGGATGGTGGAAGCAAATTCAATAGTAACTTTCAAAAGGGAACTGGATAAATACTTAAATGTGGAAAAACTGCGGTTTCTAGGGAAAGAGCAGTGATTTACACGTGATTCCAGTGGTTGACTCTTAACCCACTCTCTGAAATGGCCTAGTAAGCCACTCCGTTATATCAAACAGAAACATTGATACAACGAGGCAACATTCTCAGGACAAGGAATGGCCAATAAATTCTAGCCGAGCCACTGGCTCTTATATTAAGAGAATTGATTAAAGAAAATGCAAATCTTCAAAATATTCTCGTTCCATCTGGGGAAATTTTAGTGAGTTTTATTTTGTTCAAATCCAGCGTTTCAAAAAATTCAATCACATTTATTTAGGGTCCTACCCGTCCTGGCTGATATTTATCCGTCAATCCAACACAAACACAGGTTATCTGGTCAATATTGCATTGCTGTTTGTGGGAGCTTGCTGTGTGCAAATTGGCTGTCGCATTTCCTATATTACAAGTGACAACACTTCAAAAGTACCTAATGGGTGTAAAGAGCTTTGGGATGTCCTGTGGTCATGAAAGGTGCTATACAAGTGCAAATCTTTCTCTTCTTAACTCAGAATGGCCGAAAGCACTTCACTGTGAAGGTATTAGTTACAAAGTACAGTCACTGCTGTTATGTAGCCGGACGCAATAGTTAATCTGTTTCCAATAATGGGCTCACAACAGTAATAAATTAATGACCAGTTAATCTGTTTATAACACCATTATGCAAAGCTGAAGCAAATTCTCAAAGGAAGAAAGTGATCTCATTGCAGGTAATATTTAACTGAAAGGATTGCTTAATCTGGAACAGTTTAATAAATGAAGAATAATCTTTTCCGAGAGAAGCTCTGAGAAACTTAACATTCATTAGATTAGACACACTTAATAGCATGGTCTTTTTGCTGGTATAGCACAACATTCAAATGCTGCGGAGGCACCAGGCAGATTAGTGCAAGCACACAGCTGCAACTAGGAAAATATTTCACACGCTGGTGTTTTAAATTTGTATAAGTTCTTAGAGTCATAGAGGTCTACACCACAGAAGAAGGCCCTTCGGCCTATCAAGTCTGCGCCGGTCAAACAAGTACCTAACTATTCTAATCCCATTTTCCAGCACTAGGCCCATAGCCTTGTATGCCGCAGCATCGCAAGTGCACATCCAAATACTTCTTAAATGTAATGAGGGTTTCTGCCTCTATCACCCTTTCAGGCAGTGAAATATTCTCGTTCCATCTGGGGAAATTTTAGTGAGTTTTATTTTGTTCCTCTGGGTGAAAAAATTCTTCCTCATCTCCTCGAAACCTCCTGCCCCTTACCTTAAATCTATGCCCCCTGGTTATTGATCCCTCCACCAAGGGGAAAAGTTCCTTCCTATCTACCCCATCTACGCCTCTCAAAATTTTATACACCTCCATCATGTCCCCCCCTCAATCTTCTCTGCTCCAGGGAAAATAACCCCAGTCTATCCAATATCACCTCATAACTAAAACTCTCCAGCCCAGGCAACATCCTGGTAGGATCCCCTTTCCGATACCCCTTTTTCCTATAATTTATATATATTTTTCTTTTCCCACCTATTTCCATTATTTTTAAATGTATTTCCATCCATTGTTTTATCTCTACCTTTTACTCTATTTTGATCCCTTTCCCCCACCCCAACCCCACTAGGGCTATCTGTACCTTGCTCATCCTGCTTTCTACCCTTAATGTCGCCATTAGCACGTCTTAGCTAATAACACCACCTTCAACACCACTTTGCCAAAAGATGTCATAGACAAAAGGACAATCTCCATTTATCACTGGCCCTCTATCCAGCTATACCTGTCCCACCCCCCCCTTTAAACCAGTTTATATTTCACCTCTTCTATTTTTCCTTAGTTCTGATAACGAGTCATTCGGACTCGAAAGGTTAACTGTATTCCTCTCCGCAGATGCTGTCAGACCTGCTGAGTTTTTCTGGGTATTTTTGTTTTTGTCTTGGATTTCCAGCATCCACAATTTTTTGCTTTTATCCTGGTAAATCTACTCTGCACTCTCTCAAGTGCAATCACATCCTTCCTATAATGCGGATTCCAGAACTGCACGTAATACTCTAGCTGTGGCCTAACCAGTGTTTTATACAGTTCCAGCATAACCTCCCTGCTCTTAGATTCTATGCCTTGGCTAATTAAGGCAAGTATCCCATATGCCTTCGTAACCATCTTATCTACCTGTCCCGCTACTTTAAGGGACCGGTGGACATGCACACTAAGGTCCCTCTGATCCTCGGTACTTCCCAGGGTCCTACCATTCATTGTGTATTCCTGTGCCTTGTTTGACCTGCTCAAGTGCATCACCTTACACTTAACCGGATTAAATTCCATTTGCCACTGATCAGAACATCTGACCAGCCCATCTATATCCTCCTGTAATCTAAGGCTATCCTCCTCAATATTTACCAACCCACCAATTTTCATGTCATCCGCGAACTTATTGATCAACCCTCCTACATTCAAGTCTAAATCATTTATATATACCACAAACAGCAAGGGACTCAACACCAATCCCTGTGGAACCCCACTGGACACAGGCATCCAGTCACAAAAACACCCCTTGACCATCGCCTTCTGCTTCCTGCCACTCAGCCAATTCTGGATCCAATTTGCCAAATTGCCTGGATCCCATGGGCTCTTACCTTCGTTACCGGTATCCCATTTGGGACCTTATCAAAAGCCTTGCTGAAGCCCAAGTAGACTACATCAAATGCATTGTCCTCATCTACACACCTGGTCACCTCTTCGAAAAATTCAACCAAATTGGTCAAACGTAACCTTCCCTTAACAAAACCATGCTGACTGTCCTTGATTAATTCCTGTTTCTCTAAGTGTAGATTAATTCTGTCCCTCAGAATTGTTTCCAATTGTTTCCCCACCACTGAGGTTAGACTGACTGGCCTCTAGTTTCCTGATTTATCCCTTCCTCCCTTCTAGAATAACGGCACCACATTGGCTGTCCTCCAGTCCTCGGACACCTCTCCTGTGGCCAGAGAGGTATTGAAAATTATTGCCAGCGCCACTGCTATCTCTTCCTTTGCCTCACTCAACAACGTGGGATATATTTCATCCGGACCTGGAGATTTATCTACTTTTTAGCCTGCCAGACCACTTAGAACCTCCTCCCGTTCAATGTTAATTTATTTAATTATATCACAGTCCTTCTGCCTGATTTCCATACCCATGTCATCCCTCTCACTTGTGAACACCGACACAAAGTATTCATTTAGAACTCTATCTACGTCTTCCGGCTCCACACAAATTACCACTATGGTACTTAATGGGCCCTACTCTTTCCCTAGTTATCCTCTTGCTCTTCATGTACTTGTAAAATAACTCTGGGTTTTCTTTTATTTTACCTGCCAATGTTTTTTTTCATGCCCCCTTTTTGCTCTCCTAATTTCCTTTTTAAGTTCCCCCCTATACATTCTATACTCCTCTCGGGCCTCCACTATTTTTAGCCCTTGGTATCTGCCGTAAGCCTCCCTTTTTCTCTTTATCCAATCCTGTATATCCCTTGACATCCATGGTTCTCTGGATTTGTTGGTCCCATCCTTTGTCTTTACTGGAATATGTTGGCCGTGTTCTCTCCCTATTTCCTTCTTGAATGAGTCCTACTGCTCTGACGCAGATTTACCTAAAAGTAGTTGCTCCCAGTCCAATCTGGCCAAAATATATCTGATCTTATTAAAAATCGGCCTTCCCCCAATTAAGAACTCTGAATTCTGGCCCACCCTTGCCCTTTTCCATAACAACCTTGAATCTAAGAGTTATGATCACTATCTGCAAAATGCTCCCCCACTGATACCTCTATCACTTGCCGGCTTCATTCCTTAAAATTAAGCCCAGGACCATCCCCTCCCTTGTTGGGCCTTCTATGTACTGGCTTAAAAAGCTCTCCTGGATTCTTATTTTAAAAATGGAAACCATTCTAATTGGCACAGTTCAAAAATATGAATACAAGTGACAGGGGAACACAAAAGGGACGGAGATGGCATAAACTCTACATAACTGGGACAGAAGTACATTACATAAGAGAAATGAGCCTTTTTCTACTTTGGGACAAACTTGAAGAGACTGGAGATGGAAACGTGCACTATTTATGGTTCATACATCATTTATTACAAACTCTGTACAATTCAGTGGTCTCAGCAATTAAGCTAATGGTTAAACAGTGACAGTTGAGTTTTGACAATGACTTATAAACTTTAGTGCTGCATATTTTAATGAACATTGCTTCGATTAACATTGGAATAGTGTTTTTTTTTTAAAACAACGTCAGGGCATCCCAAAGCGCTTTACAACAAATGCAAGCAAGTACAGAAGCAGGGAAAGGGGTGGGTAGAAAAATAAAAGGGAAGTTAGTGATGGGATGGAGGGTAGGAGCAACAAGCAATATAGTACAGACAACGCTATAATGCAGGAAACACGGAAACAAATTTGCATAAAGGAAGGTCTCTCAGATAGCAATGACAATGAAAAGTCTGGTTTAATGGCATTGGTTAAGGGACAGACATTGGCCAAATAATTTCCCCTCCCCCCCACAATCTCCCTTAAGATTTTAAGCTGGCTCTCTGCTACATTTTAATTGAAAGCATTTTCGTCAGCATTTACCATTTTGCACTCATTATCCCAAGATTTACCACCCATTCAATTTAAACTTAAAAGCTGGTTTGTTACACAGGAAAACTCATCTCTTTCAAAAGCACAGACAGAAGTAAAGGAAGCCAGAGTCATAGTCACACAGGGTCTGGCTTTGACCCAGCCAATCTCCACATTGTGGGCAGGATTGAAACTAAGAAAGATCATTTCACAAAATGGGGTACCAAATTAAACTTTGAAGGAAACTTATCTTAAGAAACGGGTGAACACTTGACTTGCATATGCCCGATTTTAACCGCTGCACCATTGATGACCATGCCTTCAGCTGCCCAAGCTCTGGAATTTGCTCCTTAAATGTCCCTTTCTTCCTTTAAACTTACCCCATATCTCCTTATGTAGCTGGGTGTCAAATTTTGTTTAATGACACTCCTGTGAAGCATCTTGGAACTATCTGCCACATTCAAGGCACTATATAAAATACTAGTTGTTGCTGTTGAAGGGGAGAAAATTTGCAGTGCTATGGTGACTAATCGGGTAGCTCTTTCAAAGAGCTGGCACCAGCAAGATGGACCAAATGGCCTCTGTGTTGTACGATAGTGAGCAAGTGAAGATCTTTGAAGTCCCTGAAAATTTCTTTTCCTTCACGTTTTGAAATGAAGGAAAGTTGTAATCACCTGTTCTCAGCAAGGGGTGCACCATTATAAAATCTAAAATCTTACTAGCTATGGCATTACAGCAAATATATTTGTAAAGCATTATTGTCTAGGTTCTTTTAAACTAAATAATCTTCGTAGTTATCCTGCGGGCTACAGTACATAAAATACCCCAGTTCTTCTGCCATCTGCTGGCACTCTTGGGTAGTACAAGTAAGGAACTATGAACAGAAAAATGACAGCACAATCTGATATTTTCTTACGTGTTTGCTCCACCTGTTCCTTTTACCTATTTCCTAATTCTATTAGAATGTTTGCTGATCATTCAGTCCTGACTTTCTTAAACTTGTCCCTCTCTCTCTACAGATGCTGAAAACTTTCCTCACAATTGTTCAATGCCGACCTGCTTTTCTCTATCACCTCTGCTTCATTCCAGAAAACGCACAGCAGGGACACCAGCAACTGTGAAAAGACAATACAGGATAACACTTCAAGTGGGGACCTTCCACCAGTTCTGAGAAATTAATATTTTGGGTTTAGGTCTCTTTGCCTTCCCTCTCTACAGATGCCAACAATCGATGTGAAAGAGAAAATACTGAACACTGATAAATAAAGCCATTTTATCCTGTGCCTGAGTAGTCTATGATCACTAAAAATAACTAGTGCATTTTGTTAGATGCCGACGAGAGCAATAAGAATTCACAGCTTGATTAGTCGAACCCTCTACACATATTCAATTGATAAAATTAATAAACAGAATCTAAAAAGAACCGGAAATGCTGTTGTTTAGAAATAAAAGCTGTTATTTATTTATTTATTTATTCACTCATGGGATGTGGATGTCACTGGCTAGGCCAGCACTTATTTTCCATCTTTAACTGCCCTTGAGAAGGCGGGTGGGTCAGCCACCTTCTTCAACTGCTGCAGACCATGTAGTGCCAGTGCACGCACAGTGCTGTTGGAAGGGAGTTCCAGGATTTTGACCCAGCGGCAGCGAATGGACAGTGATATAGTTTCAAGTCACGATGATGCGTGGCTTGCAGAACTTGCAGGTGGCTTTGTTCCCATGCACCCGCTGCCCTTGTCCTTCTAGGAGGTGGAGGTCGTGAGATTAGAAGAAGCTGTCAAAGGAGCCTTGGTGAGTTGCTGCAGGGTTATCTTGTAGACGGTACACACTGCTGCCAGTGTGCAGTTCAGCACGTAAAGTTCATTGACTCGGATTATGCTGGAGCACACTTAGAAAATCAGTATGATCAGATAAAGTCAACATGCTTTTATGAAAGGGCAATTGTGTTTGCCAAATTTATTTTTTGAGGATGTAAATAGTAGGGTAGATGAAGGACAGCCTGCAGATATAGCATACTTAGATTTCGATAAGGTGCCACACAAAAGGTTATTAGGCAGGATAAGGGCTCATGGAGCTGGGGTAATATATTAGCACGGATAGAGGATTGGCTAATGGACAGGAAGCACACAGTAGGCTTAAATGGGGCATTTTCATAATTGGCAGACTGTGCTGTGACTTGTGGAATGCTGTGGTCTCAGCCATTTACAATCTATACTGATGATGAAGAAACAGAGAATGATGTGTCTAGGTTTTCTGATGATACAAAGTTTGGTGGAAATAGTAGGAGAGACTAGGACCTGAGGGCACAGCCTCAGAGTAAAGGGAAGACCTTTTAGAACAGAGATGAGGAGAAACTTCTTTAGCCAGAGAGTGGTGAATCTATGGAATTCATTGCCACAGAAGGCTGTGGAGGCCAGGTCATTGAGTGTATTTAAGACCGAGATAGATAGGTTCTTGATTGGTAAGGGGATCAAAGGTTATGGGGAGAAAGCGGGAGAATGGGGTTGAGAAACTTATCAGCCATGATTGAATAACGGAGCAGACTCGATGGGCTGAATGGCCTCATTTTTGCTCCAATGTTTTATGGAAAAATAGGCTGTGAGGAGGGCACAGAGAGGCTGCAAAGAGATACACAGACAGGTTAAGTGAGCGAGTAACAAGATGGCAGATGGAGTAAAATGACAGGTTATTCACTTTGGTCATAAGAATAGAAAAGCAGAATATTTTTAAAAGCAGTGAAACTTATAAATGTTGATGGTCACAGAGACTTGGGTGCATTTGTACAAGGAACACAAAGTTAGCATGTAGGCGCAGCAAGCAAATAGGGAGGCAAATTGCATGTTGGCCTTTATTGCAGGGGAATTGGAGTACAGGAATAAAGAAGCCTTGCTACAATTGTACAGGGCTTTGGTGAGGTCACACTTGGAATACTGTGTACAGTTGAGGGCTCCATATTTAAGGAAGGATATACTTGTATTGGAAGCGGTACAGTGAAGCTAGATTGATCCCTGGGATGAGAGGTTGTCCTATGAAAAGAGGCTGAGTAAATTAGGCCTATATTCTCTGGCGTTTAGGAGAACGAGGTGTGATCTCATTGAAACATACAAGATTTGGAAGGGGCATGGCAGGGTGGATACTGAGAGATTGTTTCCCCTGGCTGGGGAATCTAAAACACACCGGCAGAGTCTCAGGATAAGGGGCCGATCATTTAAGACTGAGAAGAGAAGGAATTTCTTCACTCAAGAGGGTTGTTACTGCTCCATTATTGAATATGTTTAAGGCTGGGATAGACAGATTTTTAGTCTCTCAAGAAATCAAAGGATATGGGGGGTTTGGCAGGAAAGTGGAGTTGAAGCTAAGGATCAGCCCTGATGGTATTGCATAGCTCGACAGACCATATGGTCCTCTCCTGCTCCCATTTCTTGTGTTTGAGACGGGCGATTTAAAATCAAACAGTAACAACTTGCACTTATAAAGCGCCTTTAATGTAGTAAAATGTCCCAAGAGGCTTCAAGGCGGCAATTATCAGACAGAATTTGACTGGGAACAAAATAAGCAGACATTAGGACAGGTGATCTAATGCTTGTGGTTAAAGTGGTAAGTTTTAACTAGTGTCTTAAAAGGAGAGACAGGTGGGGAGGTTGGCGGGGGGGGGGGGGGAATTCCAAAAACGAGGGCCTCAGCAGTTAAAAGCAGAACCTTCAAAAGGTGGAGCAATTGAAATCAGGGATGTACAAATCTTGCCATACACAGGTTCAGGCAACTTATTGCACAGTTTCTCATGTGGTAATGCACTGCAGTGAATCTAAATACAGAGCTCACTTTCATTGCAGTAAAAGTGCTGAAAGATTACAAAAGCTACAAAGCAGACGGAACAAACCCTTCACTTTGGGTTTGCAGTTCAGATTGATAGGAACAAATGAACTCACTAAAGAAACGCAAGAAGAGAGAAACTTCTCAAACGTGTGTTTTACCATTAAATTTATTATTACCTGAGGTCCCTTAGATCACCCTTAAAAACCTGAAAACAATCAAATAAAACTTTGATCAGAAACCACATTCTCCACTTTATATCAGATCAGTGACACTGAGATAGGACTGCTGCAAATACATGTGCAACTAGTACATCTTAATGCAGGTTGGATGCTCAAAATCTGACACCCTCGGGGCTGAGGCCGTGCCGGATTTCGAGTTTTCGACACCAGGGTCGGGTGGGGGGGGGTCGAGGGCTGTTTGGGTTGACTCAGAGCGCGGGATCCACCCCAACACGCCACTGTAAACAGACCCGTCAAAGCTGATCACTAGTCCAGCGCGCTACCAAGAACTAGTGCCTGGCCAAATTGTTCCAGTATTTGGTCAGTAACTCATTCAGCTGAACCAGTTAAAAATTGATCATCACATGGAGTATTTTCAAAAAAATGTCCAATTTTCAGGCAATTCTGGTGTGCAGACAGCCGGATTTTGAACATCCAACCTGCACTGATAATCATGAGTATTTTCATCAACTGCACAGCGTATCTAGCCTGAATTTGTTTTACAATGGCAATGTTAACCTGAAAGCCTCACCACTTTCAATATGCATGTTGCAATTACAGTGGAATTTTCCCATGGCCATCGCTTGCTTCATATTTTTGATTACCATAATGAGCAAGCTCCCATGTGTTAACCGCAGCCCATGCGCAGGACTGGATTTTTCCCCTCCTCTTAACTACGATCACGGTGTAAATTACACTCACCTCTTGCTTGAGCGAAGTCTGTGGTAACCGCAGAGCTTCTCCGAGCAGCGTGTACATGCCCGCTACGATATAACTTAGCTGCTCCTCAGGTAGGTTCTCTGTCTCAGCGATGCTCCTCACAGCCTCTCTGGAGTCTTTTCCTTCGAGCGAGTTAACAACCGCTACAAGACACAATTGTGCTCACCACAGTATTATTTTTAGTTTAGAAAATTGGCTATTGCTAGAAGATTTTGTCTGCAGACATTAGTTTGCTTTAACGTTTTAAAAGGCACCCAAATATGCACAAATTGCTTCCTGTTAACATTGTGATGTACATACTGCACAACCTGCCCCACTGACGCACAGGAAAGCATTGAGCATTTTTTAACAATGACAGTGGCTTTGTTCCACCACATTCCAGAAAGTTGCACTGAAAAGGCATTTATTTTTTTAATAAAGAATAACAGAATCAAAGCTGAGTAATGCCACCCGTGTGTGAAAACAGTAAGAGGCGATGGGAGGAAGACAATACCACAGGAATGGGGAGGAGGAAGAGGAGTTTGAATCCATGGTTGTGAGGTGCTGGAATGAAACTAGAAGGATACGATGCAATTTAGGGGAAGCTGGTCATGTAGTGGTAAGTGAAGGCATTCCTTCTTCAAGTAGTGATAATGTCACTGGACTAGTAATCCAGAGGCCCAGGTTAATGTTCTGGGGACATGGGTTCAAATCCCACCATGGTAGCTGGTGGAATTTAAACTCATTTAATAAATATGGAATTATAGAACTAGTCTCAGTGATGGTGAGCCATGACAATTACCATTGATTGTTGTAAAAACCCATCTGGTTCACTAACGTCCTTTAGGGAAGGAAATCTGCTGTCCTTACCCGGTCTGGCCTACATGTGACTCCAGGACCACAGTAATCTGGTTGACTCTTAAAATGCCCCCCGAAATGGCCCAGCAAGCCATTCAGTTTAAAGGTGATTAGGGATGGGCAACAAATTTGTGTCAGTGATGCCCCCATCCCATGAAAATTAATTTAAAGAATAACGAATCTTGATTCCAAAACAATAACGATATAGAATGGAGAAAGAGATTGAGCTCTCAAGATGCCATCAAGCACAATGAAGAAGGGAAGATTCAAAGGAACAGTAAAGAGAATAACATAAGCAAAATAGAGGCAAGAGCAGCTGCATTGAGGGAGGTTGGAGGAGTCAAGCATCACCTGCCTGAGGACAAACTTTTCCCTTAGCACATGGTGTGCTAAGCCAATGGGAGAGTGTTATTTCCAGTCCATGGATGAACTTGGGATGTTGTAAAAAGGAAAAAGGGCTTATTTATGTAGCAATTTTCACATCCTCTGGAAGTCCAAAAGGCTTTATCATCAGTTTACACACTGCAAGGATACACATACAGCACTGAGATCCATAATCTGTTTAGGTAACAAAGCCAAAAAAAAAGTGCTGGAAAACACTCAGCAGATCAGGCAGCATCTGCAGAGAAAGAAACAGAGTTAATGCTTTGGGTTGGTGACCTTTTATCAGAACTGGAGGATGTTAGATATTCAAAGTCTGTCTGACTGGCTGTATGTTTCCCGCCACTTCAGATTTCTAGTGTATTGCTTTTAATGAGGTTGTTTGAAAAATAAATATTGTCCAGGACACTGGGGATAACTCTCCTGTGGAATAGTGTTGTGGGATCTTTTAAGTCAACCTGAGAGGGGAGATGGTGCCTTGATTTGTCATCTAATTCAAAAGATGGCACCTCCAATAGAGCAGCTTACTCCTGCTTAACTCCTTAAGTGTCAGCCTGGATTCAGAGATAAAAGTTGTTGAAGGTGAAAAGGGATATTTGACATAAAAGCGGAAAGTTAAAATGCTGATGAAAATACATCAACTGTGACATGCAGACAATTCTGTGAAACCTGTAAATTTGATAGCTTGTGATAGCTTTGGGGGGGGGGGGGGGGGCAGGCATCAGCTGTCCCTTAGTCCCACCCACCTCTCCCTCACCCCCCAACAAATGATCCACGTATGTATGTATGTATGTATGGACAGTTCTTTACCCAGCATCAATAGCAGCAGGGGAACTGCTCTAGTCCTGGGAGAGAGTGGTGCAAGCATTCAATCCCAGAGACAAGGTGGTTTTTCTCTGCCACTATGGATGCTGGGTAAAGAGCTGCTGCCACCTCACGCTGACCTCAGCGGAGTGAGGCGAGAAAGGGAGTGAGCTGCAAGAGGGGAGCGGCAAGGATCCTGATTCAGTAGAAGTTCCAGATACCGCAGCTTTCTAACAGGATGTATCCCTTGCTTCAAGTTGTAAAAAGGCTGAGCGCATTGAAGGCTGTTCATAGTTTGTAATTTGCAAATGTCCATGGATTCAGACTGCTTTTTGTATATTTTACCACAAAAGTTCTCTGGGTCTCTGAATAAGCGCCTGTTATTATTTTGTAGATGGCTTTTGGGAGTATCTGCTTATACAGGTTTCACTTTGGACGTTTTAATTATCTATCTTGAATTTTTTAAAGATGCAAGAAAAATATTATTTGGCTTCCATTTTCTTAGAAAAATTACCAGCCCAGGTCATAAATATTAATACTCACCTTTGAGTATTTTTCTGAAGGTTTCTTTGTCTAAATCCTTCAGCTGTTTTACCATCAAGTCAACTTCTATTGGTGTTCTGGCTCCAAGGTAACAGCATCTGTGGGACATGCTAAAGCAAATAATATCACTGAATGAGAACACATCCACAAATCAACTAGCAAGAATAGATTAGGAATGGGAGTAGGTCATTTAGTCCCTCCAGCCTGTTCCGGCATTCAAATAGATAAAAGACTGATCTATATCTCAACTCCATCTAACGGCCTTGGTTCTAGAGCTCTTATTGCCTTACCCAACACAAATTTATCAATCGGAGTTTGAAATTTTAATTGAAACCCAACCTCAACATCCTTTTTTTTTAGGCGGGGTGGGGGGGGGGGTGGTGAAGGAAAGAGAGAGAGAGAGAGAGAGAGAGAGAATGCCGTAAAAACCCTTTAGGGAAGGGAGGAAACCTGCCATCCTTATCTGACTCCAGATCCACAGCAACTGAGTGGCACAGCAAAGTCTAAAAGGAATTAAACCGGACGGATCACCCAGCATTGACCAACAGCAATTTCAGCCCTGTCCACCTTGCAAAGTCATCCTTACTAACATCTAGAGGCTGGTGCCAAAATTGGGAGAGCTGCCTCACAGATCTGTCAAGCAACAGCCAGCCATACTCACGGAATCATACCTTACAGGTGATGTCCCCAGGCACCACCATCATCATCCCTGGGTATGTTCTGTCCCACTGGCAGGACAGACCCAGCAGAAGTGGCAGCACAGTGGTATAGAGTCAGGAGGGAGTTGCCCTGGGAGTCCTCAACATCGACTCTGGACCCCATGAAGTCTCCTGGCATCAGGTCAAACATGGGCAAGGAAACCTCCTGCTGATTACCACGTACCGCAACAGACCCCTTCTCCCCCTGCCTTGGAGGAAGCACTGAGCATGGCAAGGGTGCAGAATGTACTTTGGATGGGGGACTTCTATCACTAAGAGCAGCTCGGCAGCACCACTATTGATCAAGCTGGCCAGGTCCTAAAGGACATAACTGCTAGATTGAGTCTGTGGCAGTTGGTGAGGGAACCAACAAGAGGGAAAAACATACTTGACCTCCTCCTCACCATCCTGCCTGTTGCAGATGCATCTGTCCATGACAGTATTAGTACCGCACAGTCCTTGTGGAGACGGAGTCCCATCTTCACATTGAGGATACCCTCCATCTTGATGTGTGGCACTACCAATGTGCTAAATGGGATAGATATTGAATAGATCTAGCAACTCAAGGCTGGGCATACATGAGGCACTGTGGGCCATCAGCAGCAGCAGAATTGTACTCGAATCTGTTACCTCATGGCCCAGCATATCCCCCACTCTACCATTACCAGCAAGACAGGGGATCAACCCTGGTTCAATGAGGGATGCAGGAGGGCATGCCAGGAACAGCACAAGGCATACCTAAAAATGAAGTGTCAACTTGATGTAGCTATAACACAGGACTACTTGCATGCCAAATAACATAAGTAGCAAGTGATAGGCAGTGCTAAGCGATCCGAAAACCAACGGATCAGATCTAAGCTCTGCAGTCCAACCACACCCAGTCGTGAATGGTGGTGGACAATTAAACAACTCACTGGAGCAGGAGGCTCCACAAATATCCCTATCCTCAATGATGGGAGAGCCCAGTATATCGGTGCAAAAGATAAGGCTGAAGCATTTGCTACAATCTGTGAGTGGACAATCTATCTCAGCCTCCTCCGGAGGTCCCCAGCAATACAAATGCCAGTCTTCAACCAATTCGATTCACATAAAAACATAGAAATAAGAGGAATAGGTTATTCGGCCCTTTGAGCCTGCTCTGTCATTCAATATGATCATGGCTGATCCTCTATCTCAATGCCATACTCCTGTTCTCTCCCCATACTTCTTGATGCCTTTAGTTGCTAGAAATCTATTTCCTTTTTAAATATATTCAGTGACTTGGCCTCTACAGCCTTCTGTGGTAGAGAATTCCACAGGTCCACCACCCTCTGAGCGAAGAGGTTTCTCCTCATCTCAGTGCTGAATGGCCTATCCCGTGTGACCCCTCATTCTAGACCCACCGCCCCCCCCAGCCAAAGGAAACATCATCCCTACATCCAGTCTGTCCAGTGCTGTTAGAATTTTATACGTTAAAATGTGATCCCCTCTCATTCTTCTAAACTCCAGTGAAAACGGGCCTAGTCGATCCAATCTCTCCTCATACGACAATCCTGCCATCCCAGGAATCAGTCTGGTGAACCTTCGCTGCACTTCCTCTATGGCAAAACTGCACACACTACTCCAGGTGTGGTCTCACAAAGGCCCTGTAGTAAGACATCTGCAGTAAGACATCCTTACTCCTGTACTCAAATACTCTTGCACTGAAAGCCAACATACCAATTGCCTTCTTAACTGCTTGCTGCACCTGCATGCTTGCTTTCAGCGATTGGTGTACAAGGACACCCAGGTCCCTTTGTACATCAACATTTCCCAATCTATCACCATTTGAATAATACTCTGCCATTCTGTTTTTCCTACCAAAGTGGTTATCTTCACGCTTATCCACGTTATACAGCATCTGCCACGTATTTGCCCACTCACTCAACTTGTCTAAATGAGCTCTTAACATCCTCCTCACCACTCACATTCCCACCAGGTTTTGGGTTGTCAGAAAACTTGGAAATATTACATTTGGTTCCCTTATTCAAATCATTGATATATATTGTGAATAGCTGGGGCCCAAGCACTGATCCCTGTGGTACTCCACTAGTCACTGTCTGCCATTCAAAAAAAGACCCATTTATTCCTATTCTGTTCCTTGTCTGCAAAACAATTCTCAATCCATGCCAATATATTATCCCCAATTCCACGTGCTTTAATTTTACACACTAACGTCTCATGTGGGACTTCATCAAAAGCTTTCTGAAAATCCAAATACACCACTTCCGCTGCTTCTCCCTTATCTATTCTGCTAGTTAAGTCCTCAAAAATCTCCAGTAGGTTTGTCAAACATTATTTCTCTTTCATAAATCCATGTTGACTTTGTCTAATCGCGTTGATATTTTCTAAGTGTCCTGTTATCGCATCCTTTATAATAGACTTTAGCATTTTCCCTTCTACTGATCTGACTATTGAGTTATGAGTCCGCCATGACCAGACCCTAACCTCTTTTGGCAAAGAGACTCCATTGATATTGCACCTCCAAAAGAATGACCGTTACTAGTTAGTCATTTCAGCCTCACCTGCCAGTTTCCAGAAATTCATCATGAGCAGAATGATGATTGACAGAGCTAAGGATAACACAAAGAAGCACCTCATCACCAGTCTCCTGACCACAGTGTGTACACAAGCCACACCATGGTGGTGCCAGCAATGAGCAAGCCTCAGCTTAGTTCTCTGCAACACAATCAGGGGAGACAAAGAACACCCTAGATACATGAGTGAGTGTTCACATTCCCAGACTCTGGTAAATGCCTCCAAGCAACTTCATTACTTTAAGATGGTGATTAGACTGCGCTACAGCTTTGGGCAAGTCAGGCAACTTCTTTCAATGAGCAGCCACAACCAAAGGTTGCTGCAATTAAGTCATCACATAGACCTCAGGGAATCCCAGAGCAGTTTATAGCCAATGAAATTTCTGAAGTATAGTTACAGTTGGGACGTAGGAAACATGGCAGACTGTTTGCACATTGCGAGTTGTCACAACCTGCATTGCAACAATGACTAGATAATCTGTTTTACCCCTCAATCAACATCAAAAATATTGAGCGGGACACCAGGGATAACTTGCCCGATCTTCTTCAAAACAATGCAATGGGATCTTTCATATCCATTGGAGGGTATCAGTTTAATGTCTCATCTGAAAGACAGCACCTCCAAAAGTGCAGCACTCAGATAATCATCTAATGCCCTCTTGAATGCCTCAACTGAACCTGCCTCCACCACACTTCCAGGCAGTGCATTCCAGACTCAAACCATTCGCTGTGTGAGAAAGTTTTTCCTCACATCACATTTGCTTCTTTTGCAAACCGCTTTGAAACTGTGCTCCCTCGTTCTCAATCCTCTTAGAAGCAGGGACAGTTTCTCCCCAACTACTCTGTCCAGATCCCTCATCATTTTGAGCATATCTATCAAATCTCTTAGCCTTCCCCTCTCCAAGGGGAACAGTCCCAACCTCTCCAATCTACCTTCACAACTGAAGTTTCTCATCCCTGGAACCACTCTTGTAAACCTCTTCTGCCCTCTCTCCAATGTGTTCACATCTTTCCTATAATGCAGCATCCAGAACTGTACGGAACACTCCAGCTGAGATCTAACTAGTGTCTTATATAAGCTCAGCATAACCTTTTATCAGCATATTTGCTTTTTCATTTTATTTCATTTCAATTTGCTTTTTATCAGCATAACCTCCATGCTCTTGTACTCTCTGCCCCTATATTAACGAAGCCTAGGATACTGTACACTTTATTAACTGCTCTCTCCGCCTGTCCTGCCACCTTCACTGATCTATGTACATATACACCCAGGTCCCCCTGCTCCTGCACCCCCTTAAGAATTGTGCCCCTTATTTTATATTGTCTCTCCATGTTCCTCCTACCAAAATGCACCACCTCACACTTCACCTGGCATCTATCCCACTCCCTCAGCACTGGAAATGCCAGGCTTGATTTTTTGCGCCCAAGCCCCTGCAGAGGGACTCGAACCAACTGAATCAGAGGGAACGATGCTCCCAAACTGAGCCACTGGTGAAATCTGCTGGTGCTAAAGGGCCAGGACCAGGGGCCTCAATGTTAACCGTGCACACAGGCCATCTCTCAGCGTCCCTGGGTGCAGAGATACAGGCCCCTCTCCTTCACCAGGAGAATTCAGGGCTCTAAGGGAGAGGGAAGATCAAACTTAAAACCCAGACAAGAGGGTGAACTTACTTCGCCAACTCGCCTCCTCCACCACTGCCTGCCCACTGGTTTCACACACGCACTTCCGCCCCGCTCATTTACCTCATATCCGCTCCGCCGCTCCCTTACTGGCCGACCGCACTTCCGCCCCGCCCATGACCTCACATCCACCCCGCGCATCCTGCTGCTCGCTGACAGATCATCCGCCCCGCTTAAGACTTCACATCCGTTCGGCTGGTTCCGCCCCCCCCCACTCCCTTCCCCCCCCCCTCCCCTTCCCTTCCCCTCCCCCCTCCCCCTCCCCTTCCCTTCCTCCCCTCCCCCCCCTCCCCCTCCCTCCCACTCCCCCCCTCCCCCTCCCTCCCAATCCCCCCCTCCCCCTTCCCCCCTCTCCCCCTCCCCCCTCCCCCTTCCCCCCTCTCCCCCTCCCCTTCCCTTCCCCCCTTCCCCCCTCCCCCCCCTCCCCTTCCCCCCTCCCCCCCTCCCCTTCCCCCCCTCCCCCCCTTCCCTTCCCCCCCCCCCTCCCCCCTCCTTTTTGGACCGCATTTCCGCCCCCCCCCAAATTACCTCATATCCGCTCCCGCTCTCGCCGGCTGCCCTTCCACCCTGTGCCTTGCTTCACATCCGCTCCGCCGGTTCCTTCTCCTCACTGACGTCCGCCCCGCTTATTACCTCACATCCGTTCAGCTAGTTTTCCCCCTCCACCCACTACTCGAACCGCACATCCGCCCCGCATATTACCTCAAATCCGTGCAGCCAGTTTCCCACCCCCCCCCACCACTACCACCACTCGGACGGCATTTCCGCCCCGCCCATTACCTCACATCCGCTGGTCCAGTTTGCCCTGAGTTAGCAGGTTAGTGGATCTACAATCCCACTTTGAATCTTCTGTGTCGAAGACCATTTTGAGGATGAAATGATTCTTTCTGAATGGGCAGACAATTTAACGGATAAGATGGAGCCTTCTGGCCCAATTGAATTTGTTTTTTTTAAAACATCCGATAGCAATTCAAATCAGCTTCAAGGGGTTTTAATATACCCACAGAATGAGGCCGTTCAGCCCGTCACGTCGATGCTGTTCCTCCCCCCCCAATGGACAATGTATCTAGTGCCAGCCCCTGGGTTTTTTTTCCCTTCTTCAGATAATGATGTAAATTCCCTTCAGAAAGCTTCCATTGGACCTGCTCCATCCACCAGATGCTGAGCTAGTGCATTCCTCACCCCCACCACTCCCCTCTCTGCTGGGCAATAAAAACCCTTTTTTCCTCATCGTCCCCCACTGCTTCCTTTGTCAATTAACTTAAACCTGTGCCCTCAGGAAGAGGCTTGTTCCCATTGGTGGAGGGATAGAGAAGCAGGGCCTCTCTGTCCAGACCCTGATGACTTTGGACACCTTTTGTCAAACCTCTTCCCAACCTTCTCTCCTCCCAAGGACAACAGTCCCAAGTTCTTCAATCTGTCTGCATGGCTGAAGTTCCTCATCGCTGGAACCGTCCTCGTGAACCCTTAACAAAAACAGAAATACCTGGAAAAACTCAGCAGGTCTGGCAGCATCAGCGGAGAAGAAAAGAGTTGACGTTTCGAGTCCTCATGACCCTTCAACAGAACTGGGTGAATCCAACACCAGGAGAGAAATGGAAAGCAATGAAGGTGAGCAAGGCAAAGAGAGAGATATGGAAATCTTGTCGCAGAGACAAACAGAACTTCTTCAAGGAGGTAGGCATTTCTTGAAGAGGAGTGGCAGTCAATCAAACACAGAGATAAAAACAAAAAAAACTGCGGATGCTGGAAATCCAAAACAGAAACAGAATTACCTGGGACTCGAAACGTCAACTCTTTTCTCCGCCGATGCTGCCAGACCTGCTGAGTTTTTCCAGGTTTTTCTCGTGAACACTTTCTGCTCTCTCTCTCTCTCTCTGGCGCCTTCACATCCTTCCTAAAGTATGGTGCCTAGAGCCAGAGGTAATACAGCAGATGAGGACGAACTCTAAAACAAATTTATATAGTTTAAATTTGGTCACATTATTAGCTGGTCCTTGTATACAAATTTATGTTTTCTTTACACCAGAAAGCACACTGAAAAGGTGCTTGCAAAATACTTTAGGACTTTTTGAGGCAGTGTAGAAATGCATATCCTTTTCCACATTTTTCTATGTAACATTTGTGAATGTACTTCAAAATTAATTTATGGGAAGTAAGATCCTGAGGTTGTGATAAAAGACAAGTGCAGAAGATGAACATTTTAGTTAAAACTTGTGGGAGACATTTCTTGATGTATCGAATTACTAACTGAATTCCTGCACTGAGATTTTTCTCTTACTAATTGTTAATATTCCATTAATGATTATTTAATAAGTGTTTGCAGTAAAGATTATTCATACATTAAGAAACTTTCTGAATGATTCTATTTCTCTCTCTGCTGCCGCCTAGTGAGCATCAGCGGGAAGGGTAGGCGGCGGAAGTGACGTCATGCGTGTGTGTTAGCCGGAGCGGAGCAAAGCTGGTGAGTGAAAAACAGAGAGCAGGAGGGAGAGGGGGAGGAGAGGGAGTAGGACTGGGGAGAGAGGGGGGAAAGGGGAGAGAGGGGATTGAGGAGGTGGGAGGCAGGTGAGGGAGGGAGGGGAAGGAGGAGTGGGGAGGGAGGGGGGGAGGGAGAGAGAGAGGGGGAGAGGGAGAGAGAGAGAGGGAGAGAGGGAGGGAGGGGGAAGGGAGAGGGGGAGGGAGGGGAAGGGAGAGGGGGAGGGAGGGAGAGGGAGAGAGAGAGAGAGGGAGGGAGGGGAAGGGAGAGGGGGAGGGAGGGAGAGGGAGAGAGAGAGAGAGGGGGAGAGAGAGAGAGAGGGAGGGAGGGGAAGGGAGAGGGGGAGGGAGGGAGAGAGGGAGGGAGGGGAAGGGAGAGGGGGAGGGAGGGAGAGGGAGAGAGAGAGAGAGG